>NC_065447.1:29191335-29806335 GCF_917563875.1 Diabrotica virgifera virgifera
CCGAACAAACGACACCACAATAGAAGCGGTTAATGATTATATATTAGGACAGATGATAAAAATAAATAAGGAAAACCAAACAGCGGAGGTAAAAAGAAGGGTCAGATTGGCCTGGACAGGATTTGGAAAATTCAAATGGGTCCTAAAGAATAAAAAAAATACAACAATACTTAAAAACAAGAGTGTTTGAACAGTGCATGGTCAATGCCAAACATGGACCTTGACTAAGGCAAACATGGATAAAATAATGAAGACACAAAGAGCCATGGAGAGAGCAATGTTAGGAGTAAAATTGACAGACAAAAAGCAAAACAACTAGATCAGAAATAGAACAAAAGTCAAAGACGCAGGTCAACATATAGCCAGGCTAAAATGGAGCTTCACAGGTCATAACGCTAGACAAACGGACAATAGGTGGAATAGCACGATACAACAATGGAGACCATGGACAGGAAAGAGAGAAAGAGGACGACCCCAGATGAGATGGGGAGACGACATTAAAAAGATAGGAGGAACGCACTGGAAACAGAAAGCACTAAACAGAAGCGAATGGAGGAAACTGGGGGAAGCCTATGTTCAAAATTGGACGAATTAAAGGGCAAAAGAAGAAGAGCCAATCTCAGAAGAAACACGCTTCAGGGACATTTATGGAGGATCAAGTTTGAAAATCCAAATATCAAACCATTTGGAGAGCCTAATTTTACAGAATGTCAACTGATCCATTCCATGTCAACATAGACTCCCTGCCTGAATCACTTCAAGAATATGCTTTACAAATAAATCCAAATGATTTTTGCATGATTCCTCTGCCAAATACTTTAATGGACAAACCTTCATTTTGGTTAAAATATTTCAAAGTGTATCTTAGTGTATCACAGGAAGCTCTTCATTTATATTTGCCTTTTTCAAGTAACTATTTGTGCGATTTTCAACACTTGTGGCAATTACAACAAAGTATCGGAATAAACTTGATGTTGCTAGTGACTTGTGCCGTGCACTTACTAAAACTCAGCCACGAATAGGCATAGGTACTAGTAAATAAAATACAAGCACATCCATCTCACTAACCAACCTAATCTATTTTTCTTTTATTAATAATTTTTGTATTAATAAATTTGAATAAATAAATGTTTTGTTTTCAAGCTAATACTTATTTGTTTTTGATTTATTCCTATTTAGGCGCATACAATTTATTGTAAAGGGGGGGGGGCGCGAGAAGCTTTCATTTCAACAAAAGGGGGCGTGGTACAAAAAAGTTTGGGAACCCCTGCTCTAAATGGTAGGGGAGCCCAAGTGGGGATTTTTGCAGTTACTCGAGCGCGTCAGATAATCATATGGGGAGAAACCTGGTACCCTGCAGATGTACCTCTACCATATATTAGCTCTTAACACAGGGGAGTTCGTTAAGGAGGGCCCGAAAAAAAATCTATCCTTAAAATAACTCGAAATTGTCAGATTAAGATAAGGTGAGTTAAGTACATGCAAAAGAGTGTATATTTCAAAAATCTGACGATTTGAGCCGGGCGTAAGGAAATGGTGAGTTCCAAAATTTCACAAGAAAAAAGCGAATACTTCGCGAAATGAATGAGATCGAAAAACTAAAAAATATGTGCATAATTGCATAGTGTAGAATTCCTTCCCTTTAGTCTTCACTGCAGCATCCATTTGGCTTGCATATTGTAGAAGCCTTGGAGGTTGTCACCAGGAAATGGGCCAATAAAGTTTTTCAATTAAAAATCTTTTAAAAATATTTAATTTACAAATATTTTTATTAGGTTGAAAAACTTAGTCTTTTATTTAGCAGATGCCGCTAGGCACCTACTACCATCTCGTCAGTTGCGGTGGGAGATGGATATGTCGAAGATTTTTACCTGGGCCAGAGAAATGCAGCCTATGCAGTCTCTGATGAACCTCTAACAAGAGGTGAAATCGTCGATAAGAGTGCTGGCTGCACTCTCTGATCTGAGTAAAAATTAAGACAGTTTTGGTTTCGCACCGCAACTGAATGAATAAAAATGGTATACATTTTTATTTTTATTTTTAAAAAATATGTGCTCAATGTTTTTTAAAAATCTATCGAATGATACCAAACACAACTTCCCACGGAGAGGGGTGGAGGGTAAATTTAATATTTTACATACGAATCTCGCGATATTTCGCGAAATGAACATCAGATCGAAAAACTGTAAAATATACTTATTCAATATTTTTGAAAAATCTATCGAATACCAAACACGTCCCCCCACGGAGGTGTGGTGGGAGGTTACTTTAAAATCTTAAATAGGAGCCCTCATTATATATTGCAGATTTGGATTCCTTACTACCAAAATGTCAGTCTCACATTTGTCATAGCAAACGCTTATTGTTCTTTCGGCAGATTGCAGAACCCATTAGGGGTTATAAAAATTTTTATTATACATATAACTACTCACCTGCGCACAAAAACCAAAATCGGACAATTTTACCCTTCCATCAAGGGCTAGTAATATCGAATCGGACTTGATATCCCTATGTATAACTCCTTGCGAATGAAGGTAAGCTAAAGCCTTAAGACATTGCTTACATACTGTTGCGATTTGTTCTTCGTCCATTCTGGAATGAGTAACGATATCGGTAAGAGCTCCACCTATAATAGAGTAAGTTATTAAGTACATTAAAATAAACCAAATGGATAAAACTGGCAGTTAGATACTAATAAAACTGTTTTAGTATTATTACTTTATTATAGTCAGTAAAGTAGTAGACATTGCAGCGCACTTTGACTCCTGACGTCACATGTCACATATTCTTCTTCTTATTGTGCCGTCTTCTAACGAAGATTGGCGATCACTTTTTGAAGTTATACTTCTTTACGATAGAGAGTGAAATTTTATAATCCTGGGCGCATGCGCACACAGACAGTATGTTCTTAGTTGCTAAATCATCCAACTAGTTGCTAAATCATTATGTATATATCAGCGCAACTAAGGTTTAAAAAGAATATATTAGTGTTTTTAGTAAATACATATATTTATTATAATTTTTGTGTCTTTAGATTTGTCTTCCTTGGGAGTAAGATAAGAAGTATTAAACATTTTTATATAATTATACTTCATTTGATTTATTTGTCACCGTCGTTTGTAATTACGTCCGAGCAGCGGTAAAAACAAAACCCCGATGGGTTGTTGGTAGAGCATTCGACTACGTAACGCGGAGGTCCCGGGTTCGAATCCGGACTCGGACGGATGTTATTAATCCTTTTTTTTTAAATACAAATAAACTATTTTAAGTACCTATATTTATTTCGTTGAAATCATATAATAGAATCAGGGGTGGCCAAGCTCCTTGATATTCCGAGCCATTTGTCAAAATTTGAAATTTTTCGCGAGCCGCAATTAAACAATTACCTCAAAAGTGAAAAAAAGGTTATTATATTATTACATTTCTCTTTCACTGTTTGGATTTCGTGTTTTTGAAGTGAAATAAGATGGTTCACATTGTTTTTTGAAACATGCGAATAATTCTACAAGCAGCCTTTAATAATTCAGGATACTTCAATTCTACATCATCCATACATCTGTTTCTGGGACGGCCTACTGATCTTCGATCGTCTCTAAAAAACACTGTCTATAACACTCTGTCTTTCTCTGATCTGCCTATATTATCTTAGCTTTTATATGTCTGACGATGTTTTCAGTTCCATACACAGTCACCAATTCAGCTTTGCAGCACCTTCTCCACTCTACTGTCAATTCATCTCTTTGAAGGACAAATATCATTCTGATAACTTTGCTTTCAAATACCAGCACCATATTTATTTCCCGCTGATGTAGAGTCAATGTTTCACTTTCATATGTGAGAATTGGGGGAATAATTGGCTGTACAGTTTTAATTTATGTTGTTTTTTAGCAGTTAGATCTTAGTAATGATAATAGGGAGTATAATGCTCTATTCCACGCAGCCACCTTTGCTGAGACCTGTTTTTATATGTGGTTGTCATCTGTGATTACCGCCTCTAGATATTTAAACTCTTTTCCTACTTCGAAATTGTGGTCATTAATAGTTATGTTCTGCCTAACTCTTCGTCTTGGATTTTTGGTTACTAGCATGTATTTCGTCTTCTCTTCATTTATTCGAAGGCACAGACTACCTGTTCCTTCCTCGAGTTGTGAAAACACCTCTCTCCAGTGGCGGTTTCTCCATAAGTGCACATGTGCACGTGAAGCCCCAAAATTATTTTCACACCAGCATTCATATATGCAAAATTTATCATTGTATCAATAACATTTTAATCTAACTATACAGTAATTGAAATTCGAAATAACAGATCCAAGGAGTTTATAAGTATCTAATAGGCAATATTTAATTATTTTTATTGTATTTCAAAGGAGAAACTTCACGGATGCGAAGCCTTAGACAGAACCCCTCGTTCACCGCTCTTACGGTGGTTCCTATCCCAATGACTTTTCATACGGCAAAATACAACTCACCACCCGCCCGCTACCCGATATAGCCCAAAAGTTTAGATGGCCACAAGAACACAAGTTGGGTGTGATCTTATGGTGTATTTAACGTGCACGGCACACGTACGTTTAAATTTTGCTTTCGTGAAGTTCGAATTTCGGAACAATATTAAGAATGGAAGGATTTGTGGATGTAAATATTAGCGTAAAATATTTAAAATCAATTAAATTTTCTTCATTATATTCAGAAGAAAAATTAAAAATGCCGAAACCAAATTTGTTAATTAAGGATGTAGAATAAGCTCTCACGTCTCTTGCAGAATAAGCCACTGCACCTATATCATCAGTATGGAGCAGATTTATATGCGATCAATTTTGATGAAATATGCGCATATATATGCAGTAAAAAATTACGAAATATGCGCAAGATATGCACAAAAATTTAAAAAATGCGCATTTCGAGAAACCACAAATTTTCTGTTCTATTATATTCTAGCGGGTTCTTTTATAGGGGGGCGGCAATCTTATTTATTATCTTTCAAATAAAATCATTATTTTTTTATTTATTATTTATTATTATTTATTATTAAAATCTATTCACATTTTTTACAAAAACTGATACCAATAGTTACCTATTTAAAATAAAACAACAATATCACTATATATATCTTCGATTATAATTCACTACAATGTGTTTTCCAAATTTTTTAAGAGGAAACATTTTCTTTGATATTTTTATAACTTGAAAAACTCCTTTCAACATCAATAGAAGTAATTGGGGCGTATTTAAAATAACTTGTTAAAGCCGAATATTCTGCACCAAAATCAATTTCAAAATTTCCATTAATGATTTCGCATAAATATGTCCTCCAAAGTTTTAAAGCCGTTTAAATACGGGATCTGATCTAAAGCGTGAATATTTCAATTGCCGTTAGAAAATCGTAAAACTATGGTGGAACCTCTATATATGGTGTATTCCACGAATATACGACTGTTTTGGATTATTGCGACAACGAATATTTTACTGTGCAAAATAAGAAGTACGAAAGGATTTTGCTCTAATAATGACTCCAATAAACAACAATATAATTTGCAATTTACTTTCGTTCTTCATATTTTGCACAGTAAAATATTCGTTGTCGCGATAATCCAAGAGGGTCGTATATTCGTGGAATGGGGTATACATACTGTGCTATGGTTAAATGTGTAAATTCTCTTAACAATGGGGGATTTAAAAGAATCACCAGAATTGTAGGTACCTGCTAAATATAATAAAAGTAAATAAAATTCGGATTTCCCGGTAAACCATCCTTCAGTCACCTTCATCATTTTAACATCCTACAATCATTTTATAACGGCGTACTATAAATAAGTAGTTTGCGTAAAGATGGGGTATTTTCTAAGAAAAAATGAAAAGGCAGTGAATGAGCCGTCTCTCTTCAGGTAGTTTTCGAATTATAACCAGCCTGTGCGGGGAAATATTTTGTGTCGAATTAAATTTTTTTTTTTGGACTTAAATGATTTTAATATGCACAACATATGCATGTTTTTTAAAAAATATGCAAAATTTAGTAAAGTTCTGAAATATGCGAAATATGCATGCAATATGCATTTAGCATAAAATCCGCTCCCTAATCATCAGCAAAGACCAACAATAGTTTTGATCCTCGATTCTTATATCTTCCTCTCAACTGAGATGATATTTTACCTATTACATATTCTAAAGCCAAATTGAACAGCAACAGTGATAAGAGGTATCCTTATAAAAGTACTGATGTTACACTTAGTCTTTTATATTTGCTGTCAGTAATTTAATACATTTTGCCACACAAAAATTAAAAGTAATTCAGGTACATTTATTAACGAGCGACAAATAATCCTTCAAAGAGCCGCATGTGGCTCGCGAGCCACAGTTTGGCCACTCCTGTAAATAGAAGTATAACTTCTTACGTGCGTACAAAGTACACACACATTGTTTTTAAACGCTTCCCTATCTTTTGCAACGTAAAATATCTGTTCAACACTGAGGTTAGTCCAATCTCTGATATTGCTCAGCCAAGATTTCTTCTTTTTCCCAAGCCTTTTCTTCTTTCTATTCTTCCTTGTAACGTGTAGCAGAGTGTATTTATCGTTTCGAAATATATGGCCTAGATATGATGTTTTCATTATTTTAATTGTATTCATAAGCTTTCTGCCATGTCGAATTCGTCTTAACACTTCTTCGTTTGAGACTTTTGCAATCCAAGGAATTTTCAGAATACACCTATATAAACTGCGCGTCATAGAAAACGGGCACCCTAAAAAATGGGTCATTTTTGATGTGGCGTATCTCCTTAACCTGTTGTCCGATTTAAGTGACTTTTTGAACATAGTATAGCCTTATTCTTTGTCAATAACCCTGTAATAACATTTTTGCTAAACAGGTAAATTTTCATTGTATACCGGATGTACGAATCAAACTGTGTTTTTTTCTCAAAGTTCGCAACACCCTGTGGAATATTCTAGCCTTTATCAAATACTGAAATTAAATCCCGACTATAGCCTCAGGTTTTCTGAACATTCTGTTTTTTTATTCATTCTCTTATGTTGGATAATACAAAAGTTATGTACTTTAACAACTAGTCATGTTTTTCATCAGTATAGGTTGTTTGTAAATAAGTGCGACAAACTTTAAGGGGCAATTCTGCATGAAATAATAATGACCGTTTGCTTTATAAACTTATGTCCGCAAATGCTTCGTTTACGAAATACGGGACGTTGAATATTTTTTACAAACTGATGATTTATTTTATTGCCCTAAAACCGGTTGAGATATGCAAATGAAATTTAGTAGGTTGTAAGAGATAGTTATTGCGAATTTTTTGACTTGCAATCAAGAATTTTATATTCACTATTGGCGTGCATACGGGTAATATGACCGATCATATTACCCGTATGCACGCCAATGGTGAATAGAAAATTCTTAATTGTATGTCAAAAAATGTGCAATAATTACTTCTTAAAACCCACCAAATTTCATTTGTATATCTCAACCGGTTTTAAAGCAATAAATAAATCGTCAGTTTGTAAGAAAAAATTTAACATCCCGTATCTCGCAAACGAAGCATTTGCGGACATACGATCATAAAGCAAACTGTCATTATTTTTTAATGCAGAATTGCCCCTTAAAGTTTGTCGCACTTGTTTATAAATACCCTGTACTTAAAAAGAACATGGCTAATTGTTATAGTACCTAACTTTTGTATTATCCAACATAAGCGAATGAATCAAAAAACATAATGTTGAGAAAACTTGAGGCTATAGTTGGGTTTTCATTTCAGTATTTTATAAATGCTAGGATATTTCACAGGGTGTTGCGAACTTTGAGAAAAAAACACATTTTGATTCCTACAGCCGGTATACAATGAAAATTTACCTGTTTAGCAAAAATATTATTACAGGGATATTGACAAAGAATAAGGCTATAATATATTCAAAAAATCACTTAAATCGGACAACAGGTTTAGGAGATACGCAACCTCAAAAATTATCAATTTTTTAGGGTGCCCGTTTTCTATGACGCGCAGTTTAGTTACATTTCGAATACCTCCAATATTTTTTACGGATTGGTCTTTCAGATTAGCTCTTCAGAGTCCAAGTTTCTATCCCATATAGTAGTTGCGACCAAACATAACATTAAACGAACTTCAATCTGATAGCCATACTTAATTTCTTATTTGTAAACATTGACCTTGTGTTTTATAAATCCTTTTCGAACTATTTCTATTCTGACCTTTATCTCCTCATCTTGATCTAACAGTGAATTTATAATTATTGCTCCGAGGTATTTATACTTGTTGACCCTCTCTAACGGCTTACCCACAAATGTCAGATGTATGTTGACAAAAGGGTCTTTGAGATCACCATAGATTTGGTTGTTCTTGTACTAGTTGTTCTTGCCGGCGCTGGGATTTGAACGCCGGCCTACCAGAACGCGAGTCAAGCATACTACCGCATGAGCTACGCCGGCCCAAATATCACATAATACGTGACATGTGCTGTCAGGGGTCAAAGATCAAGTTGCGCTGAAGTATCTACTATTCTACTGTGGTAAATATGATATTTACAAGGTAAATCCCCCTCTTAATAAACGTTTATCACTTTAGTCGTGAGATTTAATAAAAAAGAATGTGTGTGTACTTTGTACGCACGTAAGAAGTTATACTTCTATTATATGATTCTTAAAAATAAATATACTTTAAACAGTTTGTTTTAATTTTTTTTAAACACCAAACTAATTTTGGGCTTACCGCTTTCAAAAAAAATAAAAAAAAAAGTATAGGATTGCACTGGATTCGAACTCACGACCTCTAGATCTCTGGTCGAATTAGTCGAGGCATTGAAGCACAAAAAAAGGCCTTACTCTCGATTTTTGGCGCAGTAAGACGGATTTTAATGCAGTTTGGTGCGTTGGATTCGTGAGAATGTCAGGAAATTTTGTGAACTATTGTAATGAATAAGAAATCTGAAATTGCATTTGTGCATAAGAAAAATTCATTTTAAAAGTGCATTTTGAAATAGGCAATTATTATAAATTTGCAACCCGGTAAATAGTTGGGCAACATCCCGATTAATTATTTTAATTATTTTTAATTATTTTTAATCATTTATAAGTACATATAATAATAGTCTAAGATGTCAATAACCATTAATAATAAACGAAAAAAAATTCCTTATGTGGGAATCGAACCAAGTACTAACGGGTCCGTAGCTAAATACACATACCGCTAATCTACGCAGTCACTTGCTAGACAACGGCGATATTAGGTATAAACAAAACAAATTGGTAAGTAAAAATTGTAAAGAAAATTACTACATACTTAAATGTATTATAAAATTAATATATTCCTAAATTTTAGAAGAAACATTCGTAAATAGGTATTATTAATATCTATTAATGTTACTAAATGAAATATAAATATTTTGACGTTTCACAATTTGACAATTCACTTTTAACTGCAGTGCCTTAAAATTTTTAAAGCACCGGTGCTTTAAAGTAGCATTTTTAACGCTCCTATGGAGTGCTATAAATTGCATTTTTAACACGTTTGTAGAAAAATATATTTAAAAATACTAATATATTCTTTCCACACCTTTTCTGGACTGATAAATACATAAATTAAAACATTTAGTAACGAACTCCATACTGCCTGTGTGCGCAGATTACTAAAATTTCACCCTCAATGAAATCGCGCCTAAAGAAGTATAACTTCAAAAAGTCAGTATAACTATTAACTAACCTTTGTTGTTTCTCTTCCCACAAATTTTAACACGCAACAACCATACATTACATAACCAAACCGTCAACCGTCCACACCACAGCTGTGCTACAGCTGCCATATTGGATAATTTTTGACATGTCATTTGAACATCCAATCAGAACAAAGTTAAAATGCGCATGCGCCCGGATCATATGTTTTAACATATAAAAAGTCACCCTCATATCGCGCGTAAAGAAGTATAACTTCAAAAATCTTTTGAGTTAGATGCAATATGTCTATCTTATAGTTACAAATTAAAAACGTTCCTAAATAAATAGTTTAACTTAATTGACTTAAGCGCAGAACACACCTAACCGACCACGATCGCGATCGCGTCCACGATGGCGATGGCGATTTCGGTTTCTGCAGAAAGCGAACACATTGGAGCGATAGCGCCCTGCGATTTTATTAGTGTAAATAATACGTCTGGGAATATTGTGTATAAAATGTGCGATTTACAAGAAGAAGAAGCATTGTTTGTTGAAGTATTGTTGGATGAAAAAAGGCAATTCAATCTAATTTGAAGACATGCATCCTTCATTATTCGAAATTAATGCGGATAAAGAAAGAAATTTAATAAAAGGTAAGCGTGAGCGTTCTATTTTTTCCATTTATAAATGAAGACATTTATACAGTTTATTTTGTAGAAACAGAAGGGATGTTTGGGTAGTAGTCCTGTCGCCAGGGGGGGTACAACGGCCTCCTTTATTCAGATGGACTTACCCAAGTTTTTTTTATGTATTTTGACCCGTAGAACACGAATTTTTTGGGTAACAGCTGATCCGGATGTCGATAAGATTGTTATAAACAAAGAACTTGAGGAATAACATAACAGCGATTTCTCGCAAAACATAACATTTTTTTGTATTTTTGGGTCATTCTAAGCAAAAAATGTTCCTACAAGTTTTTTCGTAGGATTCATAGTTTTCGAGATAACCGCTGTTAAAATTTCAAAAAATCGAAAAATTGCAGTTTTTGAACCCGAATAACTTTTGATTTAAAAATAAAATAGGAGTTCTGCTTATCGTTGTTGAAAGTTCAAGTCAAATTATATCGGTTTTGATTATTTGCATTGCTAAAAATTTATTTTTTTATTGTTAAAGAAAGCTATAAACACATAGTGTTTCCCGTACCTAATACATGCGTTTTAATACATCCTACGTAGATATTGCCTCGCTTGCACTTGTACCTACTCTACCTACTTGTTCGATTTTAGATGAGAAATCATTGAAAACATCACTCACGCACTAGCTGTTTATTACTGTTTATAGCTTTGTTTAAGAATAAAACAATTAATTTTTAGCAATGCAAATAATCAAAACCGATAAAATTTGACTTGAACTTTCAAATGCGCTAATCAGAATTGCTATTTTATTTTTTAATCAAAAGTTATTCTGGTTCAAAAATTGCAATTTTTCGATTTTTTGGAAGTTCAACCGCGTTTATCTCACAAACTACGCATCCTACGAAAAAACTTGGTAAGAACATTTTTTGCTTAGAATGGCCCAAAAAATACAAAAAAATGTTTTGTTTTGCGAGAAATCGCTGTTATGTAATTCCTCAAGTTCTTTGTCTATAACAAATTTATCGACATCCGGATCAACTGTTACCCAAAAAATTCGTATTCTACGGGTCAAAATACATGAAAAAAACTTAGGTAAGTCCATCTGAATAAAGGAGGCCGTTGTACCCCCCCTGGCGACAGGACTATAGGTACATGACAATAACCTGAGGTACAAGCAATAAGGAGAATTTTCTAAATTGTTCCCAAAACTTCGCAGAGATGTGTAGACCGTTTATATACATATTTTAGAATAAATTTAGAAAATTTTGATGAAACATTTTAATACGTATGTTCTTTTAATCTGGGTGGGACAGGTCGAAAGATATATCATATATTTTTTTAAAGTTCAACAAATTTTTAGATAACTATTTTTATTTGCATCGTCGCGACCAGTGAAAAATGTAACCTGCTGCGTTCTGTGCTAAGCTAATTATATCGCCGCGATCGCAATCAGAACGCTGCACAAATTCCTTTGATCGCCAGCAGATCGCGACAAGTGTGTGCTGATCCACTTATTTGCTTCAGACGAGTTAAATCGCGATCGCCATCGTGAACGCCATCGCGTCGAGATCGCGTTGGTATGTTCTCCGCTTTAAGCAAAATTTTGTCTTAAAAAGCAATTAAAAGCACTCTTGATTGATATCTCGAAACCATTGGTACAAAAAGCATACTTTTGGTTTTCAGTTAAAAAAGCTTACCTTCCAAAAACTCCATTACTACCCACAACTCATCGTTCACCAAATAACTGTCGAACATTTCCACGATATTCGGATGATGGTAATCCCTCATGATGACCACCTCGTTGAATAACAGTTCTCTTCGTTGTTGTTTTCTCAAGTCCATTTTCTTCACCGCGACTTGTCGGCCTGTTGTACGATCGTGAGCTATGCATACGGTGCCAGTAGAACCTTCTCCAATCTTGATGAATCTCTCCAGGTTCTCCCGAGGGTCTTTCGAAGACACGACCATTTGTAGAGCTGCCCGAAACTAAAAAAGTAACTCTTTAAAATCATAATAAAATGGTACTTACCTAGTTTACGGATGCAATATTTGTTGCAACTTTTCATCATTTGAGCAACTATTTTTAATATTAAATGGAAATTATTATTAAATATCAAGCTTTTATAGATATATAAAAAGTATTTGACAGAACACCGCGGATAGACATCGACAAAAGCCTAAAGAACAGAGAAGTAGACACTAAACTCAGAAAAGCTATTATGAGTCTATACAAAAACACAAGAAACAGAGTAAGAACAGATAATATGGAAACCGACGAGTTTAGAGTCAATGATGGCTTACGACAAAGATGTGTACTAGGCTCCATGCTGTTCAATATTGTACTAGATGGTGTAATGAAGGAAACCAGAGAAGAAACATCGATGTTGGACATAAAAATCTGAAAATGATACAGATTGCGGAATACGCATTTGTAGATGATCTCGTTGTGTTTGGAAGAGACGAGGGCGAACTCAAGAGAAACCTCCAAATATGGAGGGAAAAACTTGAAAAACGCAATCTAAGGATTAACAAAAGTAATACCAACGTAATGGTATGTGGAAAAACAGATAAACGTACAAAAATTAAAATCATTAAAACACTTTAGAACAAGTTGAAACCTTCAAATATCAAGTAGGTCAACTAGAGAATAGAGGTACACAAGAAACTGTGATAAACACTAGAATAGCCAACGCAGCCCGAATATGCCATGCAATTAAGAGCACATTCCTATCGAAAAAAGAAGTATTTCAAAAAGCCAAGATAACCAACTACAACACAGTTTTCGTACCTATCTTAACATGTGGATCTGGACGCTCACCATCAGACTAAAGAAGAAACTGCAAAGCATTGAAATTAAGTATCTAAGAAGAGTACTCGGTGTACCAAAAGACCAGAATGGACGGGACCAGAAATTAAAGATTATCTTAACCCATTAACGCTGAGAAAAAAAATTGTTTTCGACAAAATTTATTAAAAATCGTTAAATGTAACAGTATTCTGTACCAAACGTAACAAGAAATTTTTTTGTAAATGAAACAGTTATTGAGAAAAAAACTGTTCCCATATGGGACCACTATGCGCGAACCCAGTAGATGTTCGTTAAGGGTTACTTGGTATGAAAATTGCGAAACAGTCAATACAAAGGACCACATCATATTTGCAGCATATTGTTATCCCTCGGCTTAAAAATCCAATGCGTGCGCAACTTCTTCTTTTGTTTTCTGGTACAGAAACCACAAAATGATTTAATCACTCGTACCGAATATCTCCAATTCGAGAGTCACTTCTTGCACCTGCAGAAACTCTTCCTGGTGCTTTCGGTGGGATTTTATATCTTATTGGATACATTTGGGTAAGATCCCGTGTAAATTCCAATTGGCTAATGTTACGACCAGATTTTCTATACAACTTGCATGCATTTTTAATGTTCGCATCCACTAGGTATGTAAAAATAGGCCATTACCATTTTTTTGGAACCGATTCCAATTCGATAACAAGAAACATCGCTACCCATCAAATCAGTACCACCTACATTAATATTGTATTTTGAAACAATATTTTTGGCCTCGGAACAACAATGTTTCTTTTTCCTGTCTTGAAAACCTTTTAACAGGTCTAGTTGCTGTAATCTAAAAAGTTCTGAAGGGCTTGAACCAGTATACTTTGAGTAATCAGGCTCTAGAAAATCATACACTGTAGAAACCAACTCCCTTTCTTTGCAAAAATCTGCATGTTGCTGCAGCTTGAAAATATTTAGACCTCCATCAGTTGGCGTAGATGGAATTGCACTGCTAGTACGGGGTGGATCTAAGTGGTTTCTTTTACGATCGTGACTTCAGCAGTGCCTTCGATTCTAGTATCATTCGAAAATCCAATTTCCACGCCCGAAGACAGCTGGTTACGATTTCGATTATCAATAAAACCCGCGTCATTTTTATCTGCCGAATCGTCGTCTGTCAAAATGTTAGTATCTGGAGATTCTATATAAACGACAGAAACATCATTATTACTTTCGTTTTCCTCAAAAGCTATACCTACCTACCGAGATCTTTTTTCAACGAAATTCCTCTAAAAATAAGAAAAGTAAAAAAAGAATAGTGAAAAAAATATATCCAGCAAACCGCCTAGCGGTTCCATTTGGGAACACCCATATTTTTGGCCTAGTTACGAAAAAACCAAAAGATGAAATATTATGAAAACCTGTACAAATTATTTATTAAAGTTTGTAAAACATCTTTTGAAAACAAAAACGGGGATAATACTGCAAAAAATAATAAATAAAACACTTACACGAAACGAATCTCCATATTTTGGCCCAAAAAAACCAACCGTAAATTAAAAAAGTTATTACACTGGAAAATAGGTATAAAACTAAATTTGGGTTGTTCATTCAAGAAAAGGTATCTAACCTTGAACTACAAATAGGCCGAATCTCTCTGCTAAATTTTACCTAACAATATGGTAAATAGACTCCGATGTGTATGCAATTTGTTGGCTCCATATGGTACCCGTAGGCGTTAATGGGTTAATGTCCAACATATAGAGAAGAAAATCGAAGCCCAGCTGTTCAATGTAGAGATGTTAATCACGCAATATGAACAATTGCTAATCTGCGGGTTACTGTGACAAGTAGCAGAGGAATACCAAAGAAGACGAGGGGGGAAACGCATATGCAGGACATGTCGGTAAACGGTATTTGATATTGGTATGACCCAAGGTGGAAGTTTATGGAGAAATGTAATTTGTGAAGCCGACTCCGCATAGGGATGAAAGCAAAGATAATGATAATCGAAGTTAGTGGGTTATTTAGCCTCTATAAATTATATTATTTTCAGTGCACAAGATACCCTACCTGTTCGTGTGTCAACCTTTGTTCATGATGTTTACTGGAAGAAACCTGGCCTGTAGCGCTAGCGGGCGCATGCGCGGGTTGAGCCTGTTGCACGCCGTTCTTCAGATTTTGGTTCTGATCATGTCTCGCCGGTGCAGGATGGTACCCTGCATGTTGAAGGCTTTGGTGAGAACCACCGTGGCTGGAATTCGGGTGTGCACCCATGTGAGGGATGGGAGCCATTGGGGGAGGTCCCGATGACATCATGGAACCGGCAGGCGAGATCTGGGGATGATCGCGCGGATGATAGCCCATATATTGCTCCGGGATGTTACCATTTAGATAGGAATTTGGAACTTCGTGATTGCTTAGGGAACGTTCGGCCGGAGAATTATCTCGTACTTGAGGTTTGCCTAAAAGGTTCAAAATACCAATATTAAGCTATTTAATATTTGTCAGTAAGTAATTCAGAGTAAAACATTAGAATACATATGACAATTATTAAAATAGATATTTTAATGTTGTTCTGAAGCTATTTCCTTGAGGCAACAATTAATTGATATTTTGTATTTTTGACAATGACATCCGATGTGGACGTCGAAACGTTAATAAAATAATTTTTATAGTTAAATTGTGGCTTATTTCAGAATATTTGATTTGTTGATAATAGATATTTTAATAGGAATCATTGTTTATTTGTTACATCCCTATCATATTTCTTTCTTAATAGATCTCTGTATACATTTCTTTCTTGACTAACATAATATAGCCAGCCCGTGCTAGATTTACTTTACTACAAAAGGTTGTTTTCGTTAAATTGTCTTTTTAAGCTTATTATCTCATAAATCAGGTCTTTTCATATATGTTCTAAAAATGATTATAAAGATAATATATGAGGCGTCAACTCAACGTGAGATTATCGGTATAAAATACTTTTTGAATCGATTCTTGAATACACCTGCATGTAAATCAGATCGTTTGTATATATTATTTACACCATATCTAAAGCGCCAAATCTAGGCGTTAGTAAACGTATGTAAAATTTCCTTTTATCGACATAAGAAACAATTTTGACCGCACACCTATATTTTTTATCGATCTATTCTCACTGAAATGGTCTTCTAATAGTCGACTATAAAAATATTTTATTGCTTTTGAATTTAAAAAACTATAAGGCATAAAAAAGATCATAAAACCTCCCCTCGCTTGGAAATTTCTATAAAAGGCTGGTTCTTTGCCCGTAACAAGACAGAATTATTTCACACTCTCAGTTATCAAAATTTATCTCGTCCTCAATTATTAAAACAATCATCACGAGCTCTCTATGTATATTATTAGGGTTATCTCGTCTTCCTCAGTTAAAACAATCATATTGCGGTACTCAGTTAAAGTACAAACTTATATGGAATCATCTGATATTTCTTATTATTTCGTACGAATTTAAAAAAACGAACACACGAAGTCAAACATAATTTATTTTAAAGCAATTTAATAATAAATACGTAACAATTAAATAAAACGATAAAGTATTTAACAAACAAATTAAAACTAGTTGTTTTAAAACTAATAGAATAAAAAATTTTAATGTAAAACTAATAATGTTTAAATTGTTTTTATTTTTTTTTTATTTTTTTTTTTTTTTGGTAGCCAGTGTTATCACCTCTAGTCCTATGCAAGCTTCAGTTTGCTTGGGCACGCGCCTAATCAAATTTCAACATTCTGTTATGGTAGGTTGCTCCATTCTTCAAAAGCAACTTATACTAGCCGTGCAGTGTTTTGTGGATTATCCCGGCGAGCTCTAATTTTTCTTTTAAGCATATTCCACAAATAATCTAGAGGGTTAAGCTCGGGTGAGCAAGCAGTCCACTCCAAACAAGGGATGCCTTCTGCTTCAATGATGTCTCTAGCCACTCTAATGGTATGTGGAGGTCCATTATCATGCATGAAAATTAAATTTTCTCTTGTTCCATCTCTCCAGAGCCTAACCACAGGTTATCAACATACCTGTGAGCAGTTAAAGTTGATTGGATGAAAATTAAAGGAGTTTTTTTACGGATCGCAATTCCTCTCCAGAACATTCTACTTCCCCTTGTATATTTGTGAACAGATCTAACGGTTTTCGTTCTTGCTTGTCTTCTTCGACCTCTAAGTACACGATTTCGTGGGTCATATGATTTTACACCAAACCTGACTTTTTCTGAAAATAGCACATTTTGTCAATTCCCAATGTTCGAGTTTTGGTGGTGAAGACACCAATTTAGGCGACCAATCTTGTGCTCGCTGGATAACTCGGGAACTCAGTAACTGTCTCCTGCTGTATACTTCTTGGCACGAACTCTTCTTCTTATCGTTTCAACTGAAAAAGTTACACTTGTAGCTTCTAAAAACTGCCTTTTGAGCTGCAGGTGAGAAATTTTTGGGTCTTATCCAGCTGATTGGACAATTAAACAATCGTGGCGAGCCCATATTACTTTTTGACGACTTTCCCTTGCTTTATTTTTAAGCTTTCCTAGTTCCTGTTA
This sequence comes from Diabrotica virgifera virgifera, assembly GCF_917563875.1. Classification (NCBI taxonomy): domain Eukaryota; kingdom Metazoa; phylum Arthropoda; class Insecta; order Coleoptera; family Chrysomelidae; genus Diabrotica; species Diabrotica virgifera. The sequence continues at coordinate 29,208,996 of NC_065447.1, forward strand.
CCTAGCATAGGTTTTGGACAGAACGCCCGTGTGTTACGCATAGCTCTACAGCTATGTCCCTCTGAGAACATTACTTTCTCCACAAGACCAATATCTTTCCCCGTTGTAAGTTCTATAACCCCACATGAGGCATATTTTCGGTTTTGGACGCAAAAGTTAGTTTATTTATTTTCGTTCAATTTGCAACTCAAGCAAATAACCTATAAAGTACCGAGCTGTACTATCTGATTGTCTTATCGATTTGTTTATTTTCAATAAAAACCTTTATTCTTCGCAACAATAAAAAGTTTTTTCAAAATAAATAAATATTTCTTTGAAATACATGGTGATTCCATATAAGTTTGGGTGTGTGTACGTAAAGTACGTGCAAATAAGTCTAGATAATGTGTCATATGTCATATACTAAGAATTTTTTATTGCATCCTCGTATAATATTATAATTTTAATAGTTTACCCATTACAGTTCTAACAATGAAGTCAAATACCCATTCAAGAGGAATTAATTTATTGAAAAAATTCTTGTTATTTCTCACTCTTCTGGAATAACTGGCAGCATGCCTTATTTAATAGTATAATTAAACTGAATAAAATGACATGTGCTATATAATTATTAAGCGAAAGAATAACTTCTATTCTATTTTTGTTTGAGTACTTATACATTGTAAGAGGATGTACCAATTAAAATTAATAAAAATTATTAGGATAGGTTAACATTGCAAAAATTTTGTGGGAATCGTTTTTGTTCAGCAATAATAAATATAGTTCTTCACCTATAATATTAAATATAGTGAAGTAAAATCATTATCTGATTCACGCGTTATGCAAGAAATAGGTTTACAAAACGATAAGGGCTCGCAACTATAATGGTTTCCATGAGAGCTCCGTCGAGAGTGCAGATATAATAAAGAAATACTTTCCGGTGTCCTTTTGCCACATAAACAAGTCATTATAAGGTGGGGATCATGGATTGAAGCAGTAGTTTTTACAGCAGTTAACAAAACAGTAGTTACAGCAACAAAAACTACTAAAAGTAATTTTAGTTGCATTTGAGTACTTAATCTATAAAAGTTGTTAATAAATGGCAGTTTTATCTATCTAATCATAGATACGACACGCAGCGTTCCTAATTTCGTTAAGGTCGCGCATGACGTCGCGTTGTGAGTAGATCCTTTACATTTCGAATGCATTTCCATTATGATTTGGGGATTTTAGCTTTTAATATCAGTTGTGAAATTTTCGAGAAGTGCTGTTTTGTTTAGTATGATTAAATATAATTATTGAGAACATAATCTAATAATAGAAATCAATTACAAACATGATTTTATATTATTAGGCAAGATACGTCTCATTAGGTATATTATACTGTATAATACACAGCGTTGCTCTCTACTATTGTTTTGAAGCTATTTTCTTGTGGCATTTTTGTAATTAACTATTTTTAATGGGAAATAAGCCACAATTTTACCAAAAAAATGATTTTATTAACGTTTAGACGTAAAAATCGGATGCCGCTCTCTAAATACAAAAATATTAATGAATTAAACAAAAATGTTGTTGCTTAGTTAAAAAATCTTGTAATAATTTATTTAATCTGACTAATTTATATCGGCAATTCAGACATAATATATTATACATTTTAAAGTAGAAGACTTTAAAATGATATTGCCAATTATTCTTCATTTGATTACATGAAATCAACCCCAACTCAAGAATATCCGTCACAAAAAAAATAATTGCATGCGATCTGTCTTTAAACATACAACACATGACCACATGCAACGGTGACAGTAAAATTCTCGCATTAGAGATTCCATAGTAAATCATGAGTGAAAACCAGGAAAAAACCTCGTAATACTATCATGACATCCTAAGTATTAGGTCTAACTAATATTATCGTAAGTATTATATTAGAATCTGGTATTAGTTTTGAGAGTAAACTAATTGTATTTTTAAATAGGTTGTACTTTTAAAGACAGATCGCATGCTATTATTTTTTTGTGACGGATATTCTTGAGTTGGGGTTGATTTCATGTAATCAAATGAACAATTGGCAATATCATTTTAAATTCTTCTACTTTAAAATGTATAATATATGTCTGAATTGCCGATATAAATGAGTCAGATTAAATAAATTATTAGAAGAATTTTTTACTAAGCAACAACATTTTTGTTTAATTCATTAATATTTTTTGTATTTTGACCACGGCATCCGATTTGGACGTCGAAACGTTAATAAAATCATTTTTTAGTAAAATTGTGGCTTATTTCCCATTAAAAATAGTTAGTTGCTCTCTACCAGAATCTACTTTGCCTTTTCCCACTTTGACTAAATTTTGTGATGGAATAGCTTTTTTTTAAGGCATTGAAAATTTTTAGGAGAATATCCAAGCAGCTCGTGTTTCAGATTGCGTTCATAATCGTTGCTGTTACAATGTGTTGAACAGATACGAGCGTTGTTAACGTTAAAATTGTCTGCACGTTTACGTATACATAATTGTTTTCACATACATCGCACTTTTTTGTCTTTTGGGAAACTAAAAAACTTGATATTCGTATCGAAACCTTGTGATTGATTGTCCACATTACAACCAAACACGGCACACCTCATTTTTAATAAAAGTTTAACAAATTATAAGTAAAATTCACCTTAAACAAAAAAATAAACACCGTTTACTATACGACCACACTGAATTTAATGCTGTTCTACTCACAGAGTGACGTAGCTACGTAGGCCCCGCCCACCGACTCCATGTCATATCTTCAGGTATTGTATCATGCTATCTAATTAGCCTTCTTCGGTTCATCTCTTCAGTCATCCACCTAGGACCTAGAGCCCTCGTGCTTTTTGATATCATCTGCCCATCTTATTTGGGGCCTTCATCTGCTTCGTTTATATTACCACTGTCTCCAATTTATAAGAATTTTGTTCCATCGGTTTTCATTTTGTCTTATGCTGTGTCCGGTAAATCTCCATTTCAATTTTGCAACTTCTTGTCAAACATCCCTAACTTTTGTTTTCTCTCTTATCCACTCGTTTCTCTTTTTATCGATTAGTCTGATATACAACATTTGACTTTCCATTGCTCTTTGCGTTTTTGATTTTGTCCATGTTTGCTTTTGTAAACGTGTGATGGTACACGACAACCCTCACGGAATTTTCCTAATTTATTTGTTATAAGAATAAGGTCAATATTATAGTTGCAATTTGTATAATTTATTACGATAGTAGCAAAGTTCAAAGTATTCAACTCATTCGCAAGACTGCAAACACAGCACACGTCATTATTGAAATACGTATAGCATAACCATATATGGTAATACATATGGGCATTGTTTTTAATATAATAAGATATAAGTGGGAAGGTCGAGTACCTGAGACATTCATTGTTGTATCAGTGTGTTCGCTGAACTCTGCTGGCGCGTGGTCAGGGGATATAGTTACCGAGATATGGGTCACCTTGACCTATCCTAACTATAATGTCGGTCGACGTAGTTGTAACTGTACCTTTAACCTTGTAAGAATAAAGATATGTAGAAAGTTTAAGTTTGTTTGTTCGGGAGTGTCTTCGTCCAGCAACCCCCAACATCACATGGCGACCCGTGCCTTAAGTTAAAGAATGGAGTTTTCTGGTTCGCATATAGATTGAGGTATGCAGCTCTACACGTAAGATGGGAAACAACCAGAATAAAGAAAAAGAGGAACAGATCTTCATAAACCAAGCAGGCAACAGCGGAGGTGTGACAGCTGAAACCGGCGAAAACGAGAAGCTATCAATCCCGGGAGTTTTGGGAATTGTATCGTTCAGCCTGGCCATAATCATCGTCGGATGGCTACTGTATCGACGATGGAAGAAGCAGCTTCGACGCCACATCCGACAGGAAGTATCTAAATCAATGGAGATGCTGAGGTTAGACGCCCAGAATCCAGGACCAAATGCATAGACACATGAACCCATATTCGTGAGTAATTTTTCTTTTTAATACAATACAGTTTAACTGCTTATGAAGTAAGTTTGATGACTATTTTTTTTATTTTCATATTGAAATTTTGATTTTTTTTTTATTATATAATTACTCACTTACTTATTTACTGACACTTTAAATATTGACGGTTATCCAATATTATTGATCCTTTTATTTTACTTACATTTATGTTTTATTATATTATTTTATATGTTACATTTTGTTATATTTGATAAACTTAACGGCAATGATAAGCTTTACGAAGTAATTGAGACTTCGAGACACTAGGCCATATACTATTGAGTAACGTAGGCAGGCCAAGCCGAATTTATGTTCGAGGAAAGATTTCAACGTATTCTGGAAGATATAACTATATTAAATAGGAATCTCACAAAAGACACTATAGAACGAAGGAAAAATAAGCTAATCACAGATAAATGGGTGGAAAAACTCAGGACTATCACGGAACAGTTTAGGACGGTGCATAAAATATACAAAGGTGACAGCTGTAAGGCAGCAGAAGACAAATTCATTGCAGATATTATTGCAAAAATTGGAGAAAAGATCGGAAAAGTCCAAACAGAACTACGGAAAAGACAAGTTGAACATAACAACGACAAGATGGGAGAGAAATTCGAACTGAAAACAGCAGGGAACCTGATCCCTCACATAGGAAACACCGAAGAATCAATTAGAGCATTCATAGACGCAATTGAACTGTACGATGAATTTTTAGATGATGAAGGAAAACCGCAACTAACAAAGTACCTGTTGAAGGTGAAACTAACGCAAGCAGCAAAATTACGACTGAAGACCACTTACAACTCAAACGCGGCACTAATAACCGATATTAAAGAAAAGTTTCTAGTAAAACAATCTATCCCTGTTCTGTCAGCGGAGATCAACTCAGCGAAACAAGAGAATAGGTCAATAGAAAAATTTGGAAGAAGTTTAGAGGAGCTCATGGCTAAATTAACAATAGCACAAGCAGAGGGAAACAGAGATGCAGAAGAAGTGCTGGCCAAAGTAAACGAAAAAATTGCAATAAGCGTGTTTACTAACGGTTTAAAAAATGACAAGATAAAGACAATTTTGAAAGCCAAGAACTTTAGCACTTTAGCGGAAGCGATAGCAAGCGCAAAGAACGAAGAATCGCTAACTCGAACGGAAACTGCAGGAATGTACCACATGAATAAAACATATAGAGGCGGAAGAAGAAATACAACAAACGGATACAAAAATAGTTTTGACAGGAGAAAAGAAGGTTACAAGACATATAATAATAGAAATACAAATGGAAACGAAGTAAGACAATATCATAACAGAGGTAGGTCTCAAAGAAACAGAGGAGCAGGACATGGTCATCGAGGGAGAAATAATAATTGGTCGCAAGGTAGAAACCCCAGCAACAGAAATTCACCAGGAGCATATTTCGCAACAGAGGAGCAGCCCCGCCAAGAGCAACCACACACAAGCACAATACAAGAAGTAGATTTTTTTCGTGGCCCATCAAATGGAGGCAGATAATTCCACAGCAAGTGGATTAAATTATATTAATGTTTATTACAGAGGAAAACGCAAAAAACTATTAATTGACACTGGCGCAACAGTCAGCGTTTTATTTGAAGAATGTTTAGATAAAAACTACACCGACATAAACAAAACCCGACGTATTAGCTTGCGAGGTGTTACCGGAAAAACTATATATACAAGGGGAACCTTATTGTGTGACCTTGAAATATTAGATAACTCAGAGAAGATAACGTTGACACAGGAATTTGCAGTTATGAAGAGTTTCACAAATAAAGTCGATGGGGTTATTGGTAGCGATTTTTTATACCAATATTTTGCTACAATAGATTACGAATCCTTAAAATTATCGTTACATGTAGAAGGAATGAGAAGAGATTTTAAAATGCTATCTATGGGAGAAATTTATACGATAATAATACCTAGGAGATGTGAAAAATTATTTTTTTTCGAGATCGGGACACACTACGGAGATTTTGTAACTATACCACAGGAGATAGCGGAAGGAATTTTCTCGGCAGGAACAGTCTCAAAACCAGTCGACGGAAAAATACCAATAAGGATATTAAATATCAATGATAGAGAAATAATTGTTAAGAATTTTAGACCGAAGGTCGAAAGATTAGACAAGTTCGACGTTTTCCACATGGGAGAATCAAAACAATCGGTGAGTCGTGCCGAAAGACTTTTGAATATAATAAACACAAAAAATTTATCGCTAGAGGAAAAAAGAGCAATAGAAAAAATATGTGTAAAATATTCCGATGTGTTTTTCTTAGAAAACGATCCATGCACAACGACGGACGTATACAAAGCAAAAATAAAATTGCAAAAAGGAGTATCACCTGCTTATACAAAACCGTATAGATTACCACACGGACAAAAAACGGAAATAAATAGACAAGTAGACAAAATGTTAAAAGACGGGATTATTGAAAATGCAATATCAGAATTCTCATCTCCACTACTTATAGTGCCAAAGAAAAACGATGAAAATGGAAACAAGAAATGGAGAGTTGTGATAGATTACAGACAACTAAACAACAAAATTGAGAATGACAGATTTCCATTACCATGCATAGAAGAAATCCTAGACGCTTTATCAGGAGCAACATATTTTTCACATTTAGATTTATACCAAGGATATTACCAAATAGAACTCGATTCTAAGTCCAGACCGTACACAGCATTCGCAACCGATAGAGGTCAATATCAAATGACACGACTTCCGATGGGGTTAAAGACAAGCCCAGGATGTTTCTCACGAGCCATGACTATGGCAATGTCAGGTTTAAATTATGAAAACATGTTTATATATCTTGATGATTTGATAGTCTTTGGCAACAGTCTACAACAGCATAATCAGAATTTAGTGAAGGTATTAGAGAGACTAAGGAAAGTAAATCTGAAATTAAATCCAATTAAATGCGAGTTTATGAAAAAAGAACTATTATATTTAGGACACAAGATTTCGAATAAAGGTGTAGCACCAGATCCGGAAAAGATCACCGCATTGGAACAATATCCAATACCACAAAATGCAAAAGAAGCAAAAAGATTCGTAGCCTTTGCAAATTATTACAGAAAACATATCAATCATTTTGCAGAAATAGCCGCACCTCTAAATAGACTATCAAGGAAAAATGTAAAATTTGAGTGGACAACAGAATGCCAAAAAGCTTTTGAAAGCCTCAAGACGTCATTATCAAACCCCCCCGTAATGGAATTCCCAGATTTATCGGAGGAGAACACGTTTATTCTACGGACAGATGCATCTGGCATCGCACTAGGAGCAACTTTGTCAAACGGGAATGACAAACCGGTAGCATATGCCAGTAGAACACTTAATAAAGCGGAAATGAATTATCCTACGATAGAAAAAGAATTACTGGCAATAGTATGGAGCATTGCTAAATGGAGACATTACCTTCTACAGAAAGAATTTATTATTTTGACAGACCACCGACCATTGGTGTACCTATTTGGTATGACAAACCCTTCCAGCAGATTAACCAAATTTAGATTGAAGTTAGAAGAATACGACTTTACAATTAAATACGTGAAAGGAGCTGAAAATGTAACAGCTGACGCCTTATCACGAATAGAAGTTACATCAGAAGAACTAAAGCAACTAAATAAGGACTCAGAGAAAAGTATATTAGTGATGACGAGAGCACAAACGAAAAAGCAGGAGGAAATCACCGATTCGAAGAACGAATGGACTGATCAACCAGACGTAGTCGAATTGTTGAAATTCCCGAAAAGTGCGGTAGAGGTAAAACTGATAGACAAGGACGATTGCAAAACAATGAAGCTAGATTCGGCTGAAGAAAATACAAATAGTAGTATATTGTACAATGAAGAAGACGATATTATTTATCTGATTCGAGATTTTCGATCAACGTCTGCACTACGAGCGTCGTTGAGAAACTCGACATATCAAGAACCTCGATCAACGTCTGCGCTACGAGCATCGTTGAGAGCCTTGATTCAAATGTGCGCACAAAAGAATATAAAGGAACTAGTACTAGTAAAGAATAATAAGAATCAGCCAATTATTGAAGAGATAAGAAAGGATCCTAAAATATTTAAAGAAAGAGATATCAAAATATGTATAGTACAAGACAAACAGAATATAGCAGATGAAAAATTAAGAAGAATTATAATTAATGATTTTCACATGTTACCAACAGGAGGGCATGCCGGAATAAATAGAATGTACAAAAATATAAGGAAATATTATTTTTGGAATAGTTTACGAAAAGATATCGAGGAATTTGTGAAGAGATGCGACGATTGTCAAAGACATAAGCATTCTATCATAACCAAACAACCTCTAACTATCACATCGACTGCCACCTGCGCATTCGACACAATATTTATAGATCTAGTAGGACCATTTGAGATGGATGACAGTGGGAATAGATATATATTGACACTGCAATGTGAGCTAAGTAAATACATAGAAGGATATGTAATAAAGAACAAAGAAGCCGAAACAGTAGCCAAGGCATTGGTAGAAAATTTTATTCTGAGGTATGGAGTACCCAGAAAAATAGTCACAGACCAAGGCTCAGAGTTTATGGCAAGAACATTTAAGGAAACATGCTCATTATTGCAAATAGAGAAACTAAACTCAACAGCATATCACCACGAAACAATAGGAGCTTTAGAAAATACTCACAAACATTTAAATGCGTACCTTAGGATACAACTATCAAAATTCCCTACAAATTGGAGTACATGGGTGCAATATTTCTGTTTTTCGTATAACATTTCAGTACACTCAGCAACGGGTTATACTCCGTTCGAATTAGTGTTCGGAAAAATATGTAGACTGCCGACAAATGTTCAAAACGAAATAGAACCCCTGTATAATTTTGACGACTATCCCATGGAACTGAAATACAGACTACAAGTAGCCGCAAAGGAGGCCAGAGAAACACTAACACATACAAAACACAGCAAAAAAAAAATATATGATGCCAAAACGAGTAAAATAACTTATAAACCAGGAGATAAGGTATTAATAAAAAAGGAGCCAAACACAAAACTTAACTGTTTGTTTTCGGGTCCATATACCGTAATTAAAGATGAAACGCCTAACGTAATTATTGAGAAAAAGGGTAAACAAGTAGTCATACATAAGAATAACGTTAAGCTGTATAATATATAAAAAGAATAAGTACTGAAAAGTGTTATAGTGTAAAAGTGTAATAATAGTCCACCATAAGACTTTCACTAGTACTTAAGGTTCAGTGTAAATATTTATATATCTCATTTTTTTTCTTTTCTCATTTTCTTTAATATGTTTGTTTAATTTTCTTATAAAGGAGAGACGTCAGTCAGCATAAATAATATAAAATAGAGATGAAAGGAAATTGTTACTGAAATTCCCTTTCATCTTTTCCCCGCCCAGAGAGATGTGATGGTACACGACAACCCTCACGGAATTTTCCTAATTTATTTGTTATAAGAATAAGGTCAATATTATAGTTGCAATTTGTATAATTTATTACGATAGTAGCAAAGTTCAAAGTATTCAACTCATTCGCAAGACTGCAAACACAGCACACGTCATTATTGAAATACGTATAGCATAACCATATATGGTAATACATATGGGCATTGTTTTTAATATAATAAGATATAAGTGGGAAGGTCGAGTACCTGAGACATTCATTGTTGTATCAGTGTGTTCGCTGAACTCTGCTGGCGCGTGGTCAGGGGATATAGTTACCGAGATATGGGTCACCTTGACCTATCCTAACTATAATGTCGGTCGACGTAGTTGTAACTGTACCTTTAACCTTGTAAGAATAAAGATATGTAGAAAGTTTAAGTTTGTTTGTTCGGGAGTGTCTTCGTCCAGCAACCCCCAACATCACAAACGTCCACATATGGGAACCATAAGTGAGAACAGGGAGTACACATTGATTGTATACCTTGGTCTTAAGATGCTGTGGATATCTTTTGTTTTAAAGGATGTACCTTAGTTTTCCAAATGCCGCCCATGCCAGTCTAACTCGTCTTTTGATCTCTGCTGTTTGGTTTTCCTTGTTAAGTTTTATAATTTGACCCAGAAATATATAATCATAAACTTATTCTATTTCATCTTGTCTGATACTATAATCATTGTGATGTCCTCATCTGTATTTGTTATGATTTTGGTCTTACTGTAATTCATATTAAGGCCTATCTTTCCAGCTTCTATGCCCAGTTCTTTCATCATTTCAAACAATTCTTCTTTTTTATCAGTTATCAATATAATGTCATCAGCATACCTTAGATGGTTCAAGCGTTGTCAACAAATTTCTACACCTTTTTCTTCCCATTCGATTCTTTTAAAAATATCTTCCAGAGCCTGATTGAAAAGTTTCGGTGATATTGTGTCACCCTGTCTCACTCCTCTATTTATTAATATTGCTTTTATTCCTTCGTATACTTTTATTGGTCGGTCTTGACGGTCCAGTTAGCTGGGGCTCAGTCGATCGACAAGTTTAGTGGATTTGCGATTTGCGGTCGCTGGTTCGAGCCTCAGCTAGGTCATGAAATTTATAAAAGGCCAACGCCGTAGTATAAAACTCAATAGAGTCTACGGCTTGGTCTGGAATAAACTGGCGTCTGATCGACCTATGGAGGAGCGGTACGGGAAGGGATAAGGGCTTCCGGCTTGGTGATACTCCTCCATAGATCCCTACCGAAGGGCGTTGACGCCTAAGAACGGTGTATACATACTTTTATTGTTGTTTTGGCTGCCTTAATATATTGGCTATTAGGTATCTATATCTGTGGTCAATTCTGCTGTTAATCAAATAACTTTTCACCGCCCAATTTTCGACACTGTCGAAAGCCAAAATGGCAGTTACCATTTAAAAATACAGCCACATTTTATTAGTTTAAAAAAATACCAACATCTGTCACTTTTCCATACGAATATTGTGTTACCTTACTTGAATTAATTTTGAACACTATTCTAAACCAAAAAGTACTTAAAAAGGTCAATCTTGTGGATTTAACTAACAAATAAATAATTTTATAAAAACTATCTAACTAAAGTCCTCTCATAGTAATACTGTTGAGGGGATGGGTACGTAGTTTCGTCTCCAATGCTGGTTAAATGGGATTCATTTTTTTCAAATCCTGAGACAACTATTAAAAGTATTTTTGAAAAATTTAAACGCAGAATGAAAGATTACGTTCTTACCGAGGGCCGAAAGTCCCTGAAAACTTCTGTAATGTTAAATTCTCTTAATTTTAATATGATACAGTGGTGAAAAATTAAGAGAAAATGTAGTGTGAAAACTTATTTATTCTAAGGGACTTTTGGCCCTCGATAATAATTTAGTCTTTCATTCTGCGTTTAAATGTTTTAAAAATATTTATTATTTTTTCAGGATTTGAAAAAAAATGGATATTTTCGTGGTGATATTTTCCAAATCGAACATTCGCTATCTTTGTCATACAACGCACTGAGTCAAATAGAATATGATGACAAGATAGTGACAATTTTAAATATTTGACATGGCATCGGGAATATTTTGAGTTGTTGATTCAATATTTATAGTGTATTTGATAAATAATTGATTTAAGACGTGAACTTAATAAAAAGTTAACTGTTTGTTATTTATGGACGATCCAAGCAGAGAATGAACTAGGATATATTCTGTTATCCAAGTATTTTGTTGTTAAAGATGTTCAAAATTGTAAGCGTTCCATAGTAAAATACTTTAACACTTTTCCTCTTTTCTCAATTGAGTAGTAGTTTTTGTTGTACAGTATATAAATTATTACAATCCCTGAATACATAATTAGTGAAAAAATTATCATATTTATTAACTGAATTAATAATTTGTAATTATACAAGTAACAGTTATCCAAGAACATTCAAAATAGTCCATGTGGTGAGACCGCTCACGTCTGAAAAACATTTCTAATTCCGTTTCTCTGCGGATTCATATTCAGAAATGTCCCCTTTAAACAAATCTGAAGGGTGCCGGACGGAATTTTTGGGCAGAAATTGTTTAAACAATTTTTTTAAACAAATACATAAGATCACCTTTTATTGCTCCAAAAATATATATTTTTAGGTTTTTTGGGTCATTCTAAACAAGAAAGGTATCTTGTGATTGTTCTCAAAAATTGACAGTTTTCGAGTTATAGCCGATTTAAAATCTAAAAAATGTGAAAATACGCATTTTTGAGGCTTAAAAACTCATATTTAAATTAGTATTTTTAAGGGTGCCAATAACTTGTATTAAAGTATAAACATTCCTTTTCAAGATTTCGAAGAGTGATCGGGTCTAACTTCAATTTAGACCGTAGTTTTTTAATTGTTAATTATGCATGTCCATCCGATTTTTTGGCCGGTGCGGCGCGCTCTATTTCAAAAATCTCCTATTTTCCTACGAAAAATACTTTTTCTAGATTCTTTGAGACATTCTAAATAAAATAAGTTTCTTGACATTTTTCTCAAAAGTTAATAGTTAAACTATTAACTTTTGAGAAAAATGTCAAGAAACTTATTTTATTTGGAACGTCCCAAAGAATCTAGAAAAAATATTTTTCGGAGGAAAATAGGAGATTTTTGAAAATAGGGCGCGCCGCACCGGCAAAAAAACCGGATGGACACGCATAATTAACAATTAAAAAACTACGGTCTAAATTGAAGTTAGACCCGATCACTCTTCGGAATCTTGAAAAGGAGTGTTTAAACTTTAATCCAAGTTATTAGCACCCTTAAAAATACTAATTTAAATATGAGTTTTTAAGCCTCGAAAATGCGTATTTTCGCATTTTTTAGATTTTAAATCGCCTATAACTCGAAAACTGTCAATTTCTGAGAAAAATCACAAGATACCTTTCTTGTTTATAATGACCCAAAAAACCTAAAAATATATTTTTGGGGCAATAAAAGGTGATCTTATGTATTTGTTTAAAAAAATTGTTTAAACAATTTCTGCCCAAAAATCCGGCACCCTTCAGATTTGTTCAAAGGGGACATTTTTGAATATGAATCCGCAGAGAAACCGAATTATAAATGTTTTTCAGACGGGAGCGGTCTCATCACATGGACTAAAAGCTATCTCTTTAAAGTTAATGATGACATTGTCAAGTAGTAATGTTTACATATCCATACCAGTGAGAATTTTACTACACGTATTTTGCCGTGTAAAGACAGAAAAACTAGGGACAGCCATAAAATATTTGCGAATTATTTGCCGCTGGCCTTAATTGAAATATTTCAAACAAAAGTAATACAGAAATTATTCTTCGTTCTGCCATGAAGTTCTACAATATCACATAAACTATTATTATAAAATTTATAATATTACTTACTAATTCATTACATCCTATACAATAAAACAACCAGTAAAAAACTCTGTTTCTCCATTTTTCTGTAAACAAACTATACCAATACTGGAAAAGTTCACTTAACACGAAATCTTCCCCATAAATATACCAAAAACACACACAACTGTTATTTAATGGGAAATTTTTTATGCTCTGCTCAAAAATAACAGCTTTAAGGTCATGTATCAAGGACATGGTATTTCATATTTATTGTATGGTTCAACCAATCAATTATAAACTTATATGGGTTTGTTTACACAATACAGGGGGTGGGTGGGTTGCTAAATTGATTATTAGTCTACACATACTATCACAGATATATATGAGGGGCACGCAATAATCTTTTTAATACACTAAAATATGGAATAAAATTATTTTCTATGTACAGTAGAACCGAGATTATCCGTGCTCCTCGGGACCGGACGTTGGCACGGATAATTGAAAAGCATGGATAATCCGAACATGTATTTCTTATGTATAATACATATGTACGTATACACATACATATGTAGGTACCTAACAGAAAAAGATAACAGAAAAAATAAATCTTTCATTATGAGTCTCTATTTCGTGATTTAGAGTTTCCGTCAAGTGATTTACGATGATGATATTTTGATAAAACCTCAAAAATGCAACTTGAGTAATAGAAAATGATAGCACGGATGTGCTATCGGGGTTCTACTGTACATCTAAATGTGGTGCCTCCTCAAAGATGTGACTTTTCCAGTTAAGTACATATTTTTCGGAGAACATATGACTGCATCCTATTACCCCAGTAAATGAACGGGGGAAATCTTTCGAGCAGATCGTGATAATTTTGATCATTTTAAAGATAAGGGAAGAGGTGGCGGTGTCCTTATAGCCGTTAAGAAAAAGTTTAACAGTTTTGCTCTATCTATACCTCATACTAAAGTTGAACAAATTTTTGTACTAGTTAATATTGGAACAGAGAAAGTTATTTTTGGCTCTGTGTACATACCGCCACGGTCTGATCATGAAATATACGAAGATCATTGTAATGTCCTTGATTTTATATTAATGAACAATAACTACTCTAAGGTCTTTATTTCTGGTGACTTAAATCTTCCGAATGTTACGTGGACAAACGATAATTTAGGAGTTAGTTTATTGAACTATCCACCAAATTCACCAGCTTTACATATGGTCAATTGCTATAGTTTTTACAACCTTTTTCAAAATAATTTTGTGTCCAATAGTAGAAATGTAATTTTAGACTTAATCTTTTCTAATTGTTGTAAACGAGTTGAGTGTTGTAAATGCTGCTGATTTAATTTTTCCTAACTCCCTTAACCACAATGGTGTAACATTTGATGTTAATATAATAAATAACAGTGATCCTTTAAAGTACGCAGAGTCATATTATGATTTTAAAAACGGTGATTATATTGGTATGAACTTTTTCTTGTCGGAAATAGATTGGGATTCACTAAAGACTTTGAATATTGAAGACGCTGTGTCTAAATTTTACGATATTGTCAATCATGCAATAAATTCTTATGTTCCTAAAAAAGTATGTAAGACAAGTACATTTCCAATTTGGTTTAGCCCGGAGTTAAAACGACTAATAATAGAAAAGAAAAAATATCATAAAAAGTATAAGATGTTCAACAATTATGATGATTTTATTATTTTTCATAACTTACGATCTGAATGTAGTACACTGAGTAAAGATTGTTATAATTTATATGTTAGAGATTCTGAATTTAGAATTAATAATGACCCAGGCACTTTTTGGAAATATATAAACAGTCGCAAAAAAAATTATGATGTACCTTGCCATTTATATTTAGGAGATGATCAAAGTAGTTCTGGGGAGGAAGCTGTGAATTTATTTGCCAAATTTTTTTCTACAGTGTTCACTGACCATAATACTGCCCCCCCACAATATCAATTTGAAAATGCTGGTAACATGAGTTCATGCTCTTTTAACATAAATACTATTTTTGAGAGTATTCACAATTTGGCTCCTAAACTAAATTTTGGCCCTGATGGCATTCCTAACTATCTATTAAAACAATGTGTTTGTACTATATCTAAGCCATTGTGTATACTCTTTAACAAATCTTTGCAAGAAGGGGTTTTCCCTGATTGCTGGAAACGAAGTTACGTAAAACCTATATTTAAATCTGGTTCAAAGTCAAATGTGGAAAACTACAGAGCAGTTTGTACTATATCAGCAATTCCAAAATTATTAGATTATTTAGTTACTAAGCAGCTTACTTGTGAATTCGGCAGTATTCTGGTGAATGAACAACACGGTTTTGTACAGGGTAAATCTACAGTAACTAATTTACTTCTTTATCAGAATGACATTGTTATTGCTTTGGAGAACAAATTACAAGTAGATTCCATCTATACCGATTTTTCTAAAGCATTCGATAAGGTCAATCATAATATCTTACTTGCAAAACTTACAGCATACGGTGTTTCTGGAAGTCTCTTTGATTGGATGCAAAGTTACCTGACTAATCGAAGTTTAAGTGTAAAAATAGGATGTTTTCTTTCTAATGCTTTTACAGCTACATCTGGAGTACCGCAAGGTTCCCACTGTGGCCCCCTTCTATTTAATCTGTTCTTGAATGATGTTCACTATATTTTTAAGGAAGTTAACTTTTTAATGTTTGCTGATGATGTTAAAATATATAAGACTGTCAATAATGAGGATAACATTTTTCAGCTTCAGTCACAAGTAAATGATTTTTATGAGTGGTGTGGTAGAAATGATATGGAACTTAATATTAATAAATGCTTTTTAATAACTTTTGCTAGATCCCATTCGCCTATTCACCATCAATATTTTATTAATAATACTCCTGTCACACGTGTGAACGAAATTCGGGATTTGGGTATAATATTTGATTGTAAATTAACATTTTACTCTCACATTGACCATACTGTTTCGAAAGCATTTAAGATGTTGGGTTTTGTATTGCGTTCATCAAAAGATTTGTCAATTCACACAATAAAAATCTTATATTGCAGTATCGTGAGATCAATTATTGAATATGGTTCTATTATCTGGTCACCTAGTTATGCATATCAAATCCTAAATATTGAAAAGGTTCAAAACAAATTTTTACGTTTCGCAGCTTTTAAGATGGGTTTAACAGTTAGAAATTATACTTATGATAATATATTAAAGAGATTAAATTTACAAACTCTTGAACGCAGAAGAGTCATGTTGGATATTTGTTGTCTTCGCAAAATTATCTCTGGTGTTATTAACTCCGAAGAATTGATAAGTCTTGTATACTTTAATATACCTGCTAGATTGACACGAAATCCACAAATATTCAGGGAACAACGACATGCTACAAATTATGGTCAATATGCACCGATTAGTAGATTGGCCCTGTATGGAAACAAGTTTAGTCATGTAATAGATCTGTTTGGTTCTTCAGTTTCCTCTATTAAACAAGAACTCGGGCGTCTTGAATTTTGAATTTAAAAAATTAAATAGATTTAACTGTTATAGTTAATTCAGTTGTTTTCATCATTTACAAATAATTTATATTCTTTTTTATTTTTTATGTTTGTGTTTTATAGTTGTAGTTTTACATGTATCTAAATTTTATATTTTCATTATTATGACAAAAGCTCTGCTTTATTGTATTTTGTATGTATTGGGTTTATCCCGTTAATAAATAAATAAATGAAATACAGTGATACCTTGTAAGTAATCCAAAATTTGGATTTATACTTTACACTTGTGCCGTTAGTTGCTTTTACTGAAAAAACAAGTTTAAAATAAGTCCGGAAATGGATAAATTGGCAATTCCAGGCAACTAGGCAATTGACAATTGAAGGCATTATTCTCTAGATTTTCTTAACTAAGGCAATACTTTTGAATCTATTTGCGAGTAAAACTGTACATTTTTCAACAAAAGAAAATATATATTTTCAGGCGGTTTTTCACAAATAACTCAAAAATTAAGAATTATATTAAAAAAAATATTCTTAGCAAAACTGTATTCATTCGTTAAGTCTATAGACCCAGTAAAAGCAAAGTTGCAGCTCATAAAAAATACTTTCTTATTTGTAAAATTCCAAGTCTAACATCTCAACGCAAAATAACCAAAAAATGAAACACTTTCAGGGAAACCTCATTAAAACTTTTTAAAATAAATTTAATATAATGTGTATAAAATAGTAAGTGTTTAAAAAAAGCTATATTTTACTTTTTTAGAAAAGTCTCTAACATCAAAACTAAGCAAGTTATGCTCAAAATAAAGTTACCCCTTTTTTGGTAAAAATCTTGAAATCTCCCTCTATTTACCACCCTAAATAAAAATAATGGTTACCGCTTTAAAAGTTACTTTACTTATGTATTTTTATATGATTTGTAAGTTTCACCTGTTCAAAAGGCTTATTTTTGAAAAGGTTGTAGCTGAAAGGGGTTGAACGATTCACTAATCACGAGTGTAGGCAAACTAAGAACAGCCATATCTTAACCAATTTTTGTCTTACAGAAAAACAAAATAAAAGGAAAATATTTATGAATGCAAACCCTACATTGTTTTAAACTTTGAGATTTTTCGTATCATGAATACTTTGTAAGTTATTTAAAAAAAACATATTCTCCAAAATTAAAAAAAAAACTATAAAAATAAATCTAATTTTTTTAAAAATTCCACTTAGGGCAGGTCAAACTTACAGGTCATATTATAAACAATACATAATATATAAATTAAATTAATGCAAAAGTGGTAATGAATAATTTCATTTAGGGTGCTAAATAGAGGGAGATTTTCAAGATTTTTTTTATCAAAAAAAAGGGGCCAACTTTATTTTGAGCATATAACTTGCTTAGTTTTGATGCTAGAAACTTTTATAAAAAATAAAATATAGCTTTAAACCCTTTAATACCTAAAGGTTTAAATAGTTTTCGCAGAAAAGTGATTTTTTTTTTGTTTATTTCACATTTAAATATTCGATTTGGAATTTGACGAACAAGAACATATTTTTCATGAACTAACACTTTGCTTTTATTGTGTTTATAGACATCTTAAATACACCTTTTTTCGTTTTTTTATAAGCTCCATTTTTGTTAAGGGGGGGGGGGGTATAGTATTTTTGATTATTTTTTTCGATTTTTTTATTGGCTTACCTATTCGATTGTCACTGTTTTTAAGAGTATACCATTAAAATTTCAAGTTAATCCGAGCAAAATTGACGGAGATATGGATATATACAAAAATTTTCTTAGTATTATTGACAAAACTACATTTTTTTAAACGTGTTTTCTGAAAAACACGTTTTTTTAGGCGGTGTACATCATAACTCAAAAAGTAATGCACTGATCTTTCTGAAATTTTGAACTTTTCTTTTTTATATATTTTAATAGGTAGTGACGTCGAGTTTTTGCTTATTTTAACAATTTTTTTTATATTACCATTTTTCTCTTTGCCGAACAAACTTTTTTTTTCTTTTACACCACCACCACAACACCACAATTACATCTCTCTTCAATCCTGATCCCCCGGAGGGAGTGTAGTGGTCGACGTGATGTCTTGTATTGTCTGTCTCTAAAGATCTCCATCTCTGGTC
Source organism: Diabrotica virgifera virgifera (assembly GCF_917563875.1). Taxonomy (NCBI): domain Eukaryota; kingdom Metazoa; phylum Arthropoda; class Insecta; order Coleoptera; family Chrysomelidae; genus Diabrotica; species Diabrotica virgifera. Next base: position 29,227,911 of record NC_065447.1, read on the forward strand.
ATTTCTGTTAACTCATGCATAGGTCTTTTGAATAGTCCGGTAATTTGATCAATCCATCTTGTTGGGGATCTTCCTCATGATCTTCAGCCTTCCACCTTTCCTTGTATAATGAGTGTCTTCCATGTTTTCTGTGTTTGCTCTCATAACATGTCCAAAGTTGTTGAAGATGGACTTAACTGGAGAGTCAGTGGCTAAGCGTTTTAGCTCTCTTAAAATTGAATTAATTGTTTTACGGTTAGTCCAAGAAATAACATTTGTCTCCATTAGAATACTTCAGTGGGGTATATCTTTCTTTTTTCTGATCATCTCAAGGTCCAAGTTTCACATCCATAGGTGAGTATTGGGAATATTAAGCAGTTAATCAACCTCATGTTTAACGCTACCTGTAGATTTATTATTTCATTTAACAAAATGTGAATACCGAGCAACAGGAATCTTGCAAGAAAATAGATCAGCAAAGTGTCTTTTGCAAGATACAATAACTCTTGGTAAGGAATCTTGTAGATATGATTTTTGATTTGAAATACACAAAAAATAGAAAAATACTTATTGTACAATGAAACAAGAATAAATTTACTAATTACTATAGTATCTAATTTTGATTATCTAGAACTCGTACAATCCCATACAAGCTAGTAGATGGAATCACAAGCTCAAAGGAAGACATATTTTGTTCAACAATGTCACTAAAATCAGAGCTAAGAAGTGGTATTGGTCAATATTCACACCACTGATTGATATAACATTTTGATATGACATTAGAAAATTCATGGCTTCTCTAAAAATGAGTCAATACGTTAAATATTACATTATTCGATTTTCGTTGATCTGTAACAGTTCCCTACCTGGGAAAAAGTATGAGAAGTATAGTACAGACATAAATTTTGACGAAAAAGAACACTTAGTAGGGAAACGTGAGGAGCAGAGACCTCTTAGAGAAATATCGATAAAATACACTCCTGGCCAAAAAAATCAGCACACCGTAAAAATGGTGAACTTATTAGGTACGTTTGAACGAAAAATCCTCAGACACATATATAAGGGGGTAAAAGAAAATGACGTATGGCGCAGAAGATATAATTTTGAACTATACGCAGCATACAACGAACCCGACGTCATAACATCCATAAAAATCAGACGTCTGCGCTGGATGGGCCATGTTGAACGGATGTTGGAGACAGAAACACCAAAACATATAATGAGGCAAGCACCAGTAGGGAGAAGGTCAAAGGAAAGACCCAAACTTAGATACATGGAACAAGTGGAACAAGATCTGCAAACACTTGAGATTACCCACTGGAAGAACAAAGCAAGGAACAGAACAGAATGGAGGAAAATCCTAGTACAAGCCAGGACCCAAAAAGGGTTATCGAGCTACTGATGATGATAATGACCTTAAAAATGGGTCATTTTTGATGTCTCGAATCTCCTAAACATGTTGTCCGATTTTAGTGATTTTTTTAGTATGTTATAGCCTTATTCTTTAAAAATCTCGATGTAGCAATATTGTTGCTGAACAGGTAAATGTCGTTGTATACCGGGTGTAACAATAATACTGCGTTTTTTCCTCAAAGTTCGAAACACCCTGTGGGATATTCTAGACTAGAATTTAAAAAATATTGAAATTAAAACTCAATAATTGTAGCCTTAGGCTTTCTTAACATTCTGTTTTTTGACTCATTCACTTATGTTAGATAATAAAAAAGTTAAGTACTTTAACAACTAGCCATGTTCTTCATCAATAAAGGGTGTTTCTAAATAAGTACAACAAACTTTAAGGGGTAATTCTGCATGAAAAATAATGACCGTTTGATTTATGAACCTATGTCTGCAAATGCTTCATTTCTGAGATATGTGATGATGAATTTTTTCTTACACACCGACGATTTATTTATTGCTCTAAAATCGGTTGAGATATGCAAATTAAATTTGGCGGGTTTTAAGAGGTAATTATTTCGCATTTTTTGGCATACAATTGTGTATTTTATATTCACCACTGGCATGCATACGGTATATGACTGTATGCACGCCAATGGTGAATATAAAATTTTTAGTTGTATGTCAAAAAATATAAAATAACCACCTCTTAAAACCTACCAAATTTCATTTGCATACCTCAACCAGTTTTAGAGCAATAAATAAATCGTCAGTTTTTAAGAAAAAAATCAACATCCCGTATTTTGAAAACAAAGCATTTGCGGACATATGTTTTTAAAGCAAACTGTCATTATTTTTTAATGTAGAATTAACCCTCAAAGTTTGTCGCGCTTATTTAGAAACACCTTGTATTGATGAAGAACATGGCTAGTTGTTAAAGTACCTAACTTTTTTATTATCCAACATAAGTGAATGAGTCAAAAAACAGAATGTTAAGAAAGCCTAAGGCTACAAACATTGAGTTTTAATTTCAATATTTTTTAAATGCTAGAATATCCCACAGGGTGTTCGAGGAAAAAACACATTATTATTGTTACACCCGGCATACAATGACATTTACCTGTTCAGCAACAATATTACTACATCGAGATTCTTAAAGAATAAGGCTCTAACATACTAAAAAACTCACTAAAATCAGACAACATATTTAGGAGATTCGAGACGTCAAAAATGACCCATTTTTAAGGTGTCCCGATTTTTTTGACCAGGAGTATAATAAAATGTATAATAAAAAAAATGCAAAAAGGATATCAAAGCAGAATATCTATCCAAAGGATTGTTAATACCATAAAAGGTTCTATAAAATGGTACATAAAATGTTAACTGACAAAGAAGCATCAGATAGGATTGGGCATTAGCATAGACCCGACCCAACAGAGCAGCACCATTAATGCAACCACTAAGTAACTTGTAAATAATTAAAAAGAATTTCAGATTATCAGTAAATTTCACAGAGACTATTTTAGAGGCATTTTATGATGTCCGCTATAAATAAGAGGTGAGCAATGCCACCCTAGGGAACTTCAGATGTTACTACTGTAGATTCCGAAAAACAATTACCAACTTTGACTCTTGGTCCTCAACTCTTGGAATGCAACTAGCAATATTAACGAAGATATTATTATATTACAGTCAAAATCATTTACAAAGACACCGGCTACAGTCAGAAAAATGAAAGAATACCCATGAACGATTACATCAATCACTTATTTTGTATTTGCTGTCTTTTTTTATAACAAACGTTTGTATTTATCGAAAAAGACAGCAAATACAAAATAAGTGATTGATGTGACCGTTCATGGGTATTATTTCATTTTTCCGACTGTATAATGTACAATCGGATATAACAAACAAAATAGTAGGTCCCATAAAATGACATAAAAAAGCATTTATATTGCTTATAACGAACAAATCGGTTAAAGCGAACAAAATGGTTAAAGCGAACAAGTCAGTTAGAACAAACATATTTCTTGGAACACTAGCAGTTGAAATATTGGTTACAGCATACACATCTGTACCTCGGAGAGATACAACATCCATTTTTTCAATTATGGCCTTTTTACACACTATACAGTGATGAGCGCGCTAATAACCGGCAAAATAGCTCAAAAGATGGAAAATGTATTAAGTTGTAAGATAAAAAGGAATGAAACTACTGGAGGTGGGATTTTACCGGTATTAACTTATAATTTACATTACCATTATGGATAGTTTCCACCTTTATACCTTTAAACGTCAGCTAGTTAACTTCGGTCATAATTCTACATAGTATGACGTTCTTTCAAACCTAGTTTCAATAGGTTATGTACGTCTTCTTCTTCTTTGGTTTATTGGCCTCTACCTGCATGAGTATTTGGCTAGTCCATCGTTTTGGCATAAAGAAAAAATCCCTTATTCACCTACAATTTAGAGTTGGTATCGGACAAATACAACAAAGGTAAAAACTTTTCTCGTTCAGGGATAACTGTCGACCATTACACAATCTGCCTCTACTTCTTCTTCTCGTTCTTTAGTTAATTGGCAATTTTGAATTATAATGGGACAAATACAACAAAGGCAAAAATCTTTCTAGCTCAGGGGCAACTGCCGATCATTACAAGATTCCGTAATGTGGCCTCGGTTTCCTTATCCTTTTTCATCTTTCTGATGACCTCAACATTTGTTATTCTATCTACCCAACTTATTTTTAATATTCTTCGCCAGGTCCACATCTCGAATGCTTTAAGTCGATCGCTTATGTCTTTCTTTAAGGTCCAGGCCTCCACCCATACAGCAACACTGAATTATCTAGTCGTACGTAATTTTTGACATATTGTTCAAATTATTTATTATTTTATCAATTTCATTTCCAATATTTTGCTTTCCTCATAACTACGTTTGACGTTAATACGACATTTTTTTTTCGCATAAAGCAAAAATCAATTGAAGACAATAGGGCTTTTCATTCACAGTCATTTGTTTCTAGCTGTCATATGTCGTATAATCTCTGTATATTAATATTATACACAGATTATACAAAAGCTCGAAACAAATGACAATCGATGAAAAGCCCTATAAAGCAAATGTAAATAAAAACAGTTTAATTCATAGTAATTTTTTTATTCTAAAATTAACTTAATTTCTATTTACCATGATTTTAGACGTCTCGGATTCACTCCTGTCACTTCAGAATTGTCGAAGGTTGTTTCAAATCCCACATTTATGACTTTATTGCAATAATTAAATATTAAAATTTGAAATTATGCAGATATTGTTTGCTTTGAATTACTTAACATTTGTGTTAGTCTTTATTAGAAATGTTTAAAGTCTTCTTCTTCATTTTATGTAGACATGACTCTGTCTGTTTTTCAATGTGCCTACCGAAGTTGTCGTTCCATCTTTTTCGTGGTCTTCCCACTGATCGTCTTCCTATTGGGGAACCGTCTCTCGCTGTCCTGACTACTCTATTTGTTGTCATTCGGCTTATGTGGTCGTTCCATTATATTCTTCTGTTTTTCACCCAGTTATTAATGTTGTCCACCTTACATCTCCGTTGTATATCTGCAGCACTGAAGTAGTTTAAAGTAAAACATGAAACGCTTACTGAAAAAACAATGTCATACTTTCGAAAATAAAAAATTCTACAAAAATAAAAAAAAAGTCCTAAATGAATCTGTTTACAAAAAATGTTCAAATAAGCCACCATAAGCAGCGGAACAATAACCCAGCCTATTGTAAAAATTTCGTCTAACATTAGATAATGTTTCTGGACTAATACCTCTCATTGTATCAGAGATCTTTTCCCGTAATTCTTGGAGAGTATTAGGCCTATCGTCCTCAATTCCATATAGTTTGGACTTGATATACCCCCACATAAAAAAATCACAAGGTGAAAGATCAGGTGATCTTGCAGGCCAGAAAATATCTCCGTGGCCACTAATCAATCTATTAGGAAAAGTAGCACTGAGATATTCCCTGACGATGCGAGAATTATGTGCAGGGCAACCATCTTGTTGAAACCATATGGAATCGAAAGGTATTGGTAAATTACGAAGGGCCGGGACAATTTGATTTTGCAGAAGTTCCAAGTATTTCCGCCCAGTCAACATACCGTCTATAAAAAATGGACCTATGACATGATTCCCTATTATGCCTCCCCAAACATTTACTTTTCGAGGACGCTGAGTACGAGCGACATAAATCTGACGAGGATTTCTTCGAGACCAATACCGAGTGTTCATTGAATTGTGACGTCCATGCAGTGAAAACGTACATTCATCGGTAAACAAAACATTCTGTAAAAAATGTTCATCTTGATGTGACATTTCCATTGCATTTTGACAGAATTCTAAACGTCAATATTGATCTCCAGGGAATTGTTCGTTGGATTTATGTAACTTGTAGGGACGGTATCCATGCTTTTTCAAAATTTTACCTACTGTAAATCTTGAAAGTCCAAACTGTTCTCCGAGAAAAGATGTTGATTGAGTAGGATTTTGTTCAATACTTGCACAAATCAAAGTGTCCCTTAGTTCTAAATCTGGGTTTACCTCTCGTCGTCTACGAATTCCTCTTGGAGTAAACACGGATCCATAATTTAAAAAATTACGTACAATAGACTGAATTGTCGATCGTGTTGGTGTTGGCCTATTTGGGTACATATCTCTAAATTGTTGTCTGATCATGTTCTCTGGTAATCCATTAGCATGCCAGACAATTTGCACTTTTTCTTCTACCGTTAAAACCATGATTTCCACGAATTGTTTTTTCAGCAAAAAGTTTCTGTTTACCGTAGAAAACCACTTCTCGAACTCGAAGTGTTATAGTTTAATTTAACGTTCACTAGAGCCCACTTCAGTAGTTGTATGGAGGAGAATCAGATTAGAAGTTCGGGAAATGCTTCTAAGAATCAGTGCAGCATTTTCATGTGGCAGTTTATGGAATTTAATATTATTTATTTTATACTTAGTTAATTGGCACTCAGTCAAATGGTTTCGTTATAGGTATTTGTGAATTTGGAAATGTTTAGTTTTAGGACCTGATGCTTCTTGTGTGTTTTATTATTTTAGTTTGGAATAATCGACAGTTTTAGTTTGAAATTAAATTTCGGTTTGACGTCTATTTGTGTCAGATGAAAGTTTTTACCTCTGTTTTATTTGTGCCATAACAACCTAAAATTGCCAATTAATCAAAGAAGGTGAAGAAGAAGTAGAAGCAGATTATGTAATAGTCGGTAGTTATTCCTGAGCGAGAAAAGTTTTTAACTTTGTTGTATTTGTCCGATATTAACTATAAATGTAGATGTAGATTATTAAGGGATTTTTTCTTTATTCTGAGAGAATGAGCTGGCCAAAATACCCATGCAGGTAGAGGCCAATAAACCAAAAAGAAGAAGAGGTACATAACCTGATAAATCTGAGTTTGAAGAAACGTCATACGTAGAATTAGAATTATGACCGAGGTAAACTAGCTGACGTTTAAAGTTATAAAGGTGGAAACTATCCATAATGGTAATGTAAATTATAAGTTAATACCGATAAAATCCCACCTCCAGTAGTTTCATTTCTTTTTATCTTACAACTTAATACATTTTCCATCTTTTGAGCTATTTTGCCGGTTATCAGCGCGCTCATCACTGTATAATAAACAATTATAACAAATGCATGATTTAAATGACAATAGATACAATGTTCTGATATAATATTGTTTCCACATCTCAATAAATAGCTGTAGCAATAACACTTTTTGTTGAAAAAAGTTTAAATTGCTTTCCTGTAAAGTTATGAAAATGGGCATTGTATTGTTGTATCTCTCCGAGGTACCGACATTACCACGAAATGAAAAGGAATGTTTTATTAATTTATGGTTATGATGGTACATCCGGGCAGGGTCCACTTGTAAATCCTTTAGACACTATTTAGACCTCCTAGGTAGGTCCATTATTACTAGATTTTGTTTACATTATTTGGTCTTTTTAAAAATAAATAGTGTAAGTATGTATGCCAACATTTTTATAATACAACGATTTTGAGGACCCATTATATTTGGAGTATTGTTTCTTGACTACCTGTACTCATTTCAATACATATTATTATATGTATGTACAGTAAAACCTCCGTTAACCGAAATAATTGGGGGGAGGCCGTTCCGGATAACAAGAATTTCAGTTAAAACTAACATTGTTTTTTGTATTCTTCTTGTATCAGGTTACATAGTATTCTTGGTCAAAGTTGCTATTAAAAAATACTATTAGGTGATTTTATAATGTTTTCTTTCATATGTAAATACAGAATAAAGCAATAAAATTAAGGAAAATGAACATGTTTAAAGTGTTTTTTTAAGAAATCTTCTATTTTCTTTTGTTTTCCTTTGACAACAATGTTTGCCGCAATATCTCTCCATCGTTTCATTTGCAGAACATCATGAGATTTTGCCTTATTTGATTCAATTCTTTAGCTGTATGAAAGAAATGATGATGTTGACAAATTAACATCGAATTGTTTCCGTTTTGCTATAAAAATTTACTTTTATTGAAACTCAGCCCCTTCGGTTAAACACTGTTTCCGTTAAAAAGGTTTCGGTTAACGGAGGTTTTACTGTATGTACATATTTAGATTTACATAAGTACTATACACACATATGTTAAATGGTCTGTGTAATATGTTATAGCATATTATAAGTACCTATAGATTAAGTTACACATTTTTGCATCATAAATTTACAACAAACTGACTGTTGCTACCAGTGTAATATCGTTTATAGCAACCTGTTCATTATAACAGATAGAACCGTTTACAGAGAACACTGGCTACAACGTACAAAAACCACCAGTCCCCTGAAGTTCATTATAAACGGTTTTGACTGTATATCAATTATTTAAAAACATTTATATAGGATAAAGTTTAATTGGAGCAACTTACTTATACTAGGATCTCTCCGCATTGACGTATACTGCATAATTTGTTCCTCAGGTACTGACGGAGGCACATTGGTATTGTTCCTATGGTCTCTTCGTAATCTAGGAGGACTAGAAGACCTAAGAGAATTCGATCTAGCAACATTGGAAGTCTTGGGAAGCATGATACCATTATTAGGTTTGACTTGGGGTACACCTTGTTTGCTTTCATTCTTGTGATCACCCCTTACAATGGTTTTCAGGTCTAATATCTCAGTTGGGGTAATCTCGGAAGGATCAACTAGAGGTAGTGGTCTGTTGGTTGATTTTAATATCTGGTTATTGCCCACAATCGAAGCCCATTGCAGTGGAAGCCCTACATATTTTCCTTCATGTTTATCATAGCCTGTGTGAACCCTGTGTTCAAAGTTAGTGGGCTGCGATATTTGGGGTTTCTTCTTTTTCTTACTAAACATTGTACTTAATAATTAAAAAGTAGCAAAGGAAGTCCTAAGTAGGTTAAAATACTTCTTGAAGAACAAAACTCTCTAGTAGTGTCAACATACGTGCTACATAACCTGATTTAAATGTTTTGAAAATAAATCTAACGATTGCTTCTTTTTGACGAATAGCCTTTTCATCTCGTTTTTCTAAAAGTCACTTAATCACTTCATCAATATTATTAATCACAGGATAAGTCGACGCAAATAACTAAAAAAACTACAAATAAACAAGAAATCGCCCAGTTTTCGCACTCGCACTTAGATCCCTCTGGCGGACATGTCATCAAACAAGTGTGGAATTTGAAAAGGTGAAATAACAATACTGAATATTTATTACCAGTAGATTAAATTTACCTGGAATTTTTAATTTATTTAAAGCAAACCTTCTATCGACTTCGTTAGTAAATAAAGGTACGTTTATAAAAAAAGATAGTGTGAGTAATCGTAAAGATCTTTGCAAAATAATTAAAGGATAAATCATGTGGATGATTGCTATGTCTAGTAGGGCCTTTTTTTAATGCTGTCAATCGTCAATCTCTTCTTCTGTTACAGCATATTTTAATTCCACTGGATAAAATGTTGTGTATTACGAGTGGTGTTCTAAAAGTAAATAAGTTTAAAACTGAATTTTTAAGCATATTTTTGATTTCTAAGTTTTCTCATCAATAAAAAGAATATTTTTGATTTGTACAATAACATTGTCTAAGGAAGGATAGAGTCCACCAAAATCTGTACCATTTGGTCAGACGGTGTTAACCACGGTTGTACGGTTGCCCAGATCGACTAACCAATGAACATTAAGGGTGCGATTACGTCACGAGTATACTGTAATTTGAATCGTTATATGATTTTTTTGGAATCCTGAGAAAACTAATAAGTATTTTTGAAAAATTCATACGCAGAATGAAAGATTACATCATTACCGAGGGCCGCAAGTCCCTTAGAATGGGCAGGGGAGGGCGTGCCCCCCTAGCTTTTCCAATGTATTATCCAATGTATACAAAATGTAATGTGCAACATCTTCACGTCTGCCTCCCCTAAAAATTTTTATATGGGCGCCCGTGCTTAGAATAACCAAAAAGTTTCTTTTGAACGAAATATTTGCAATTTAAAATCACACTTCTCTTTTATTTTCAGCCCTGTAACTTATTAAATAGGGCTTTTCATTCACAGTCATTTGTTTCGAGCTTCTGTCATGTGTTACATAATATTAATATATCTACGTCATACGTTATTAGTATTGCCAATGATACAAACCAAAGACGTATGACGTATATATATTAATATTATGTGACACATGACAGAAGCTCGAAACAAATGACAATCGATGAAAAGCCCTATACAACTGGTCTTACAAGGCAACTGCAACTGGTCTTACAAGGAAAAGTAGAGGGAAAGCGAGGACCAGGAAGGCGAAGGATTTCGTGGCTGAAAAATCTACGTACGTGGTTCAACACAACCACTACAAATCTTTTCAGAGCAGCAGTGTGCAAAGTACAGATTGCCATGATGGTCGCCAACATCCGAAACGCATAGGCACTACAAGAAGAAGAAGAACTTATTAAAATAAACATTATAGAAGTTTTTCGGGACTTTCGGCCCTCAGTAATAATGTCTTTCATTCTGCGTTTAAATTTTTCAAAAATATTTATTAGTTTTCTCAGGATTCGAAAAAAATGAATACATTTAAAACACATTGAGAATTTTGACATTCGTCAAAATTTTGCATTTTGCTCCTTCCCTTTAATCGGTATTTTTATGTCTTTGATGTATGGAAAATAGTCAAGTTAGTTAAGAAATAAAGATGTTTAGTGGATTATAATACCTAATTATGGAAAACTGTTGATATTTATCCATGCAATATTTACGGAAATCTAGGACTTCAATCTCCAAACTACACTGAAAATTTGTCGATGATTTTCCATTAATATTGGATTAACTATTGAATAGGTACCTACATACTATCCTTAGAGGTCAGCTAGGATTATGTGAATTAGAATTACTTGTATAATTTATTGTAAGAATTTAAATTATAGGTACCTAATAAATTTGGTCACACTACAGTTTGTACCTGGCATTCAAAAATGTCATTTATTACGTTAAAACTTAATGAAATTTTAACGTTTTAACCATTTAACCTACCTTATAAATATTGTATATTCTTTTTTAAACTCCTACAATAGGTACGATCTACAACTTTCATGAATAATTCAAAATAAGTTTTTACGGGAAACAACACCAAAATTACAAATACAAAAATATAAAGTAAACTAAACTTACGTGCATAGAAATCGGCCCACTTGAAAATTTGGTCATTTTTGATGACTCGTATTTCCTAAGCCTGTTAACCGATTTAAGTGATTTCTTAAACATGTCACAGCCTGATTTTTTAACAATACCAGTTTAATAATATTGTTGCTAAACAGGTAAATTTTCATTGTATAGCGGGTGTACCAATCAAACTGTGTTTTTTCTCAAAGTTCGCATCACCCTGTGGAATATTCTAGCATATATAAAATACTGAAATTAAAACCCAACTATAGCCTCAGGTTTTCTTAACATTCTGTTTTTTAATTCATTTGTTTAGGTTGAATAATAAAAAGTTAGGTACTTTAACAACTAGACATGTTCTTCATCAATACACGGTGTTTCTAAATAAGTGCGACAAACTTTAAGGGGTAATTCTACATGAAAAAATAATGACAGTTTGCTTGATAGACGTTTGTCCGCAAATGTTTACTTTCCGAGATACGGGATGTTGAATTTTTTCTTACAAACTGACGATTTATTTATTGCTTTAAAACCAGTTGAGATAGGCAAATAAAATTTGGTAGGTTTTAAGAGATAGTTATTGCGGATTTTTTGACATACAATTAAAAATTTAATATTCACCATTGGCGCGCATACGGGTAATATGACCGATCATTTACCCGTATGTACGCTAATGGTGAATATTAAATTCTTAATTTTATGTCAAAAAATCCGCAATAACTCTTAAAACCTACCAAATTTCATTTGAATAGCTCAACTGGTTTTAAAGCAGTAAATAAATCGTCAGTTTGTAAGAAAAAATTCAACATCCCGTATCTCGGAAACGAAACATTTGCGGGCATACGTTTATAAAGCCAACTGTCATGATCTTTTCATACAGAATTACCCCTTAAAGTTTGTCGCATTTTTTCAGAAACACCGTGTGTTGATGAAGAACATGTCTATAGTTGTTAAAGTACCTAATTTTTTATTGCCCAACATAAACGAATTAATCAAAAAAGATAATGTTAAGCAAACTAGAGGCTATAGTTGGGTTTTAATTTTAGTATTTTATAAATGTTAGAATATTCCACAGGGTGATGCGAACGTTGAGAAAAAAACACAGTTTGATTGGTACACCCGGTATACAATGAAAATTTACCTGTTTAGCGAAAATATTATTACTGTGGTATTGTTAAAGAATCAGGCTATAACATGTTAAAAAAATCACTTAAATGGGCTAACAGGTTTAGAAAATATGAGACATCAAAAATGACCAAATTTTTAAGTGGGCCGATTTCTATGCACGTAAGTTTAGTATATACCGGGCTGTGAACTGGAAAACGGGCCATAGGAAACTTAATGTACCTAAAATTCTAAACTATTGAATTACCGCTTCCCTAATTATTTTATATCAAAAATCATTAGAAACTATTTGTAGAGGATTGAAATCTGTATTAAAAACAACTGTTAAAATTGTTCTACGAATTAAACATATTAAAAATGTAATACATTTTTCAGTTTTTCAGCCCAAAATTAGGCCACACAAGGTGCAATAATGTGTCACAATGAAGTTATTATTTTCACATTTTTGAACTGTCAATAATATTTTTATTTTATCATTTATTGTTTAAAAAGGTCGGGATGGAAGAAGGTCTGTAGGACGGCCTAGAAAAAGGTGGAAAGATGCAGTCAAAGAAGATCTAGACAAAATGGGAGTGCGCCAATCGGAATTAGTGGCACAGGACCGACAAACATGGAAGGCCATAGTAAACGCGGCAAAGACTCACGAAGAGTTGTAGCACCATTGATGATGATTGTTTAAAAACAAAACAGTTGATAAGATACCCTCAGTTGCGAAGAGAGTATGTATTAATAATAAAAAAATTTTATTCAGTCAATGGTGTGAGTGCTGTCAGTTAAATAGTAACGTGTGGCCTAACTTTTACACACATACCAACTGTGGCAAATGTATTATATTTTTCAATATTTTGGAATGCGTTTAAATCGTAAAATAATTTTAACTTTTGATTTAATACAGATTTCAATTCTCTACATTCTCTCATGACTTTTGATGTAAAATAATTAGGGAAGTAGGAATTCAACAGTTTAGAATTTTAGATACCTACATTGAGTTTGCTGTGGTCCATTTTACGATTCACCACCCGGTATAAGATTAAATATTTATTATTTGTCTTATTATTTAATAATAACACAAAGAATACACACATATACACAATAACACACATTCAATGAGCGAAAATCATTTAAAAATATGGGATTGTGTACTCTTGTGACGTAAAGTCAAAAATAAAGTCCCCCCACCACCGTCGGACAAGACAACCGTAGTAAAGTCTAATAACCGTGACTTCAACCCATCTTTTGTGTGTGGGATTAGAACAGGATCCCAAAAGCCCAAGGAAGAAGTGAAGCTTGTTTACCACAAGATCTGTAAAAACAATGGTCAACAAAAAGATCCAAAGTATCGGTTCTTCCTGACAAAAGCGACGAAGTTGTAGATTTTCAAGCAGATATTTCTAATGGCAAAGATGAATGTACCGCAGCACATAGCAAAGAGAACAAAAGCCCAAAGAGCAGCACATTAACAAGGAAAAACCTGTTAAAGAACATGATGAATCAACTTATGAAGAGTCTGATTATTCATCCCAAGAGCGGACGCAGAATGGAGGGAGGGTTTGCAATTAATGTTTTGAAGGAAAATAATTTAAAAATCCACAAGGAAAATAAAATCCCTGTAGCTGGCTGTATACCATAAATCTCAAAAAATACAGGATCCTTTGTAAAAGGTATATTTAAAAGACCATAATAAGGGTTACATTACAAAACAAAACGTTTTCGGATTAACAAGTAAACCATCATCGGTGTTAAGACAATAGCATGCATGCGTGAGCCACCAAAAAGTTATGGGTAAAAACCCATTAAAAGTTGTGATCTTTGGTCATAGATGGTCATAGATCTTGCAACTTTTAAAGGGTTTTTACCCATAACTTTTTGGTGGCTCACGCATGCATGCTATTGGCTTAACACTGATGATGGATTACTTGTTATTCCGAAAACGTTTTGTTTTGTGAATGAAACCCTTATTGGGGTCTTTTAAATATCAAAGTTTTCACTTGGACTCTTTGTCATTGTCAAATAGTCATGTCAAAGTTATGACAAATAGTCTGGGCAGATTATCGGAGAACAGGTCATTTTTGGGAAAAGTTATTTACCAGCAATTTTATTGCTGCGATCAAAACTTATGATTGTATATATTAATAATATAGGTATGCAAAGTCCACAGATAGTGTGCTACTTTTTTTATAAACAAAATGGCGCCTGAAAATCGTGTTTTTTTCAATGTTTGCTCTATAACTCCAAACATTTTAACTTTACACCAAAAACATCCAAATAAAAATTCACCGTAATTAAATTCTGCATAGAGACGTGTTTTTCCCGATTTCTTTCGACGAAAATTTTCCCCGGAAAATGCCGGTTTTTCCAAGAAAATCTTTAATTTTCAACTAAAATTTTAAATAAGTAATTGTTTATCAATAATTAAATAATTTGATAGCATCAAATCTCTTTTAGTATAGATTATAATTCCAGAAGCCGAGTGAAATGCAATGAACAGTTTAGCAACAATTGAATTGTTAATTAAAAATTTACGGTAGCTATAATAACCACAATAATTATGATACATAAGAATAGCTACGATTTTTGTATAAAAAGACACTGTACCTATCGAATGTACTTTACAGAATTAAAATTGGACAATTTAAGCGGCCTATTTTAAAATTATAAACAATTTTTTGGCTTAAAAACAAATATAATATCTCGGGAAATATTAAATGAAATTAAATCATGAAAACGGTATTGGAAAAAAGGCGACAGGTCACTTCTTTTATAAGAAAGAACGTTTAATTGTGATGAGTGGTTCCTGAGATACAACCGGTTAAAATTGACCGGCATTTACGGCAAAGATATAAACAATAGGATCATAATTTTCGAACCATCACCTTTTTATTTTTATCCTCTTTCTTCACACCAATTTTCATATCTTTAAAATAATCATAACATATATTATTATAATAAAAACTATCGATATTACATATTACCAGTAAAATATGCCAAACATAGCAAAATTCCAATCAAAAATCAGGTTGGAGAAAATGTAGTCTCAAAATTCAAAATCGGTGTACGTTAAAAAAATGCATTTTCTCGGCTTCCCGTGGAGCAATTTTCTTCATTCTTTTTTTGTTCCCAAGTAACTCGAGTAAAGCCAGCTAACTAACGCATTATTAAATGTCAAACTTGCTTTTGTTTTGTTATATTACCAAGTTATTTAAATATTGATAAACAATTACTCTAAAATTTTAGTTGAAAATTAAAGGTTTCGCTGGAGAAACTCGCATTTTCCGGGGAAAATTTTCGTCGAAGTAAATCGGAAAAAACACGTCTCTATGCAGAATTTAATTACGGTGAATTTTTATTTGGGTGTTTTTGGCGTAAAGTTAAAATCTTTGGAGTTATAGAGCAAACATTGAAAAAAACACGATTTTAGGGCGCCATTTTGTTTATAAAAAAAGTAGCACACTATCTGCGGACTTTTCATTCCTATATTAATAATATATAGGGTCATAAGATTTGATTCCAGCAATAAAATTGCTGGTAAATAACTTTTCTTGTATTTTGCTAATTAGCCCATAGTAAAAGGCCAAAAATTAATTTCGATTAAATATTCTCAAAGACTGAGCTTCTCTGGTGTCGCTCCTAGCGGATTACTAATGCAACTTTCGCCGGTAATTTTTAAATTTATTATTTAATTGTTATCGCTTAATATTTACAACGCAAAAAAGTAATTAAATTGTAATCGATTTTTTAAAGATTTTGCTAATCATTTTAACGTTTTATTAATGAAATTTTAATTTCTTACTTCGGATACTTTCACAATTATCGTGTAGATGGTGCTTAGATTAATTTATAATTACATAGTACGAAATATTAAAAAAACTTATATTCAGTATTTAAAACGTAAGTATATTTAAGGTAAAAATATACACCACAGCTTTGACCAAGTAATATTATTTCCTATTAATGTTTTTAATTTCAATGTTTTAAATTAATCACTTTGACATTTATGTCAAATTTCCAGTAAAAGCTTACAGACTTGTCCCTCCTGGCTCCCGCGAATTTTTAATTATCCCCTCTACCTACGAGCTCATAGCGTATATTGTAAAGTTTTACAAAAAATCCTCCCTTAGCTTTTATCAAACAGATGAAGAAGCACCCTTTAATGATATGATATGATCCGCAAGCTTGGAAAACCAAAATAGGGAACTTGCATAAATTTTTAAATTCGAAGAAAATGTTATAAATCACAACAGAACATAATTTAAAACATGTATCAAAGATAAAAAAGTTTTGTTTGTCTTTCGTTTGGCCCCTAAAGACGATTAAAAATTCAAATTAAAACAGGTGGCCCAAAACGCCTCGTGACGTCACTCAGTTTTACGTTTACATATTTCCAATAAAGTAAACATAATTTTAAATTAGACGCTATAAACGTCAGTAGAAAATACATTTATGTGACGTTACAAATGTTTTTGATCGTTTGAACTATTCATAGAAAATTTGTACTTTTACAAAATGGTTTTATTTTCAATAGTAAACCTTCGTTCCTTTCCTTCAAAAACAGTATAAAATTCCAATTTTAACAAACTAGTATATATTATTACAATGACATACGATATATGTCATTAGAATATAAATATTTTTGACTTATTCCACGACGATGAGCTGGCCAAATACCCAAGTAGGTGGAGGCCAATAAACTAAAGAAGGAGAAGAAGAATATACCTAAATATAAGGTTGTGTCTAGGTATACGCTAACGTGTACGCAAATAAAAAGTTAGTGTCAGTGATTTCTTATTTTTTATTCGTTTAGTGTTTGTTTTTAAATTAACTATGGAGTGTGGACAATAATTATTTAGTTCTTTTAACGAGTTTAAGAACATTTTAAAACAGTACGAAAAAGATAAGGGACTATAAATGAATATATATTTTTTTAGTTATAAGTGAAATAGTATTACCGTCCAAGTTTAAAATAAAAGGAAGACCTAAAGCCTTCACAATAATAATTAACTTGTTCTGAAGCTATTATCCTTGTGGCATTTTTGTAATCAACTATTCTAAATGAGAACTAAGCCACAAATTAACTAAAAATTGATTTTATTAACGTTTCGACGTCTAAACTGGATGTCGTTGTGAAAATACAAAATATTATTAAATTAAACAAAAATGTTGTTGCTTAGTAAAAAATTTTTTCTAATAATTTATTTAATCTGACTAATTTTTGTATTTTGACAATGACATCCGATTTGGACGTCGAAACGTTAATAAAATAATTTTTTTAGTTAAATTGTGGCTTATTTTGCATTTAGAATAGTTGATTATAATAACTCACTTACGTATAAAAATTATTTTAACAATATTTTGTACCTACATGTCATGCCAACTAAATACATATAATTATTTTGCTAACCTAAATATATACTTTTATATATATATACATTGATTTATTACAATTAAGTTTGAAACATCTGAATAGTTCTGCTTCCCTTCCCTTAACAAATATTTTTCTATCAAACAAACACTAAACATATCAAAATAGCATGTACCAAAATATATAGTCACTGCGCAAGCTAAATAATGACGTCACTGGCTTGATGAAGTTTAATTCGCGTCTACCTAACTTTTTTATTTGCGGACACTTTACCGTGTACCTAGACACAGCGAAATATAACCATAATCAAAACTAATGCAAAACTATGTGACGTCACGGACCGTTTGAACTATTTTATACCGCAGAAGATTTTAAATATGTATTTCTAAGTTATTACAAGTTTTTGAAGCGTGAAATTTTGGAAATCTCATTTTTAAACAAAACTGAACATTATTATCTAATAAAAAAAAATGTGCAAGTTCCCTATTGTCACATCTACAAGATTCCAGGGACTAAAGGGATTTTAGAAATGCTTTTGATATTTTTTTGTAATTTGAATAAGTTAATTTTGTTTTCCAGTAGAATAACTTGTGAGGCAGTACCATATCAAACTTTTAAGCAGTTAACTATATTTCTGAGTTCAAGCAAAGTAGCTTTGGTAATCAAAAAACAAAAAACTGTTGCTATACATCATATCTTACGCCAAATCTTTATATCTAATAATAGTCTGTACAAAGTAACAGATGAATTATGTTAACAAGTTATTAAATAAAAAAAATATATTAATTAGAAGGCAACTACTAAAAAATGCTGCTTTATTAATTATCTGCGTCAAATATAATTTATTAAAGCAAAAAATATTGACGACAATTATTATGACAGAACAAGTAAAAATTGTCTTAATTATAGAAAAACCTGCTAATTAAAAACTGCACCATACCTGCATGTTTTAATGTGCACTTTTAACCTGCATTTGTGTTATAATGTGTTTTTCTAAAGTTTTTATGGTGTTATGTTAGTTTTTTCAAATACATCTTTAAAAAGCAATGCTGCGTGTCTATTTTGTCAGAACTGAACAGAATAACCGAGGCAAATTATTTAATAAATTATTTCAACATGGTGGCCCCTTCAGATGACTTGTACTTTCTTGCATGCATAAACAGAGAGAAAATTAAGCACATGGCATCAGAATTATTGGGGTACACCCTTCTATTGGGGTTGTCTCATAAGAGAAGTGGTTTTCTTCAACTGTTGTACTCATACTCGGTAAGTACCATTCAATTCTGTCCAATAATTTTTCAGCATTTGCTGGTGATTCTTAGCACCCTTTGGTCCTGTAAGGCTTTCCGGATGTTAGGGATCATATTTGTATTTTCTATTTTCACGTCTTTCTTATTATATGCTGATATATCTGTTTTCCACCTTTAAGTACAAATTCTTAAGTACGTTTAAAAAAAATATGGCCCTTTATGAGAGGTCAAAGAGCGGAAGTGAAGGAATTAATAGATCTGAAACACATCGAAAAGGATACATGGATTGATTGTCTAAAGAAGTTGTATATATACAAAGCATAAGTATAAAAACACTTGAAAAAACTAAAGAACGGAAAAACTGCAAGTAAAGATGGGATACCAAATTAATTGTTAAAAAATAGTGGAGCGGCAATGATGGATCAACTAATAGCATTAATTACCAAAATTATAGACGCAATATACCAGATATACCATATAATACCAGAAGAATTGAGGACAAGCAATGAAAACCAACCAGAAAATTACTAAACCATAAAAGTACTACAGTAGTTTTCTGGGTATTAATTTGCTAAATATGTACTACTAAATAATATTTGCTAAATACTACTAAATACTAACTGAATAGAAGTATCAGTTTGCTAAATACTACCTACTCTGAAACCTACAACTACAATTTTGCAGGAACGAAAAAAAGCAGCTAAACTTAGCAGCTAAGGAATAAGGTTTCCGTACATGAACTCGTATACAGATGCATTATTCGTCATTAAACAGATTACAGAAAAAGCATTAGAATATAATTGGCACACATTCCTATGTCTTATCGGCTTGAAGAAGGCATTTGAAAGAGTAAGATTTCTTAAGGATGCAATAAATCTCTTATATAATAAAGGTCGTAAAATGTTACATGTGGCCTACATTATTGTATGGTTGTGATACAGGGACGTTAAAAATCACAATGCTAAATAAGTTGAACCGCGTTATAGGTCTGGATCCCGCGTATGAAAAAAAAGTTGATTAATAGCAAGCTGAAAATTTGTTAATAGCTTAAGGGTGTCTAGTCGGACAAACTTTGATATATGGGAACACTGGAACAGGGGAAGTTTTAATTGTGGTACAAGTTAAAAATTTGGAACGGTCAGACCACGAAAACGGCACATATATTTTGTCCGACAGAGCAGACTTAAACTCTTCGAACAGAGATTAAACTCTCATGCAAAAATCGGACTGCTATTTATCACCAAATGGGCGTTTTAATGAGTGGAACATGTAGAATATGTCAAATGCCAGGAATTATGACAGGTGATAAATAGCAGTCTGATTTTTGCATGAGAGTTTAATCTCTGTTCGGAGAGATTAAGTCTGTTCTGTCGGACAAAATAAATGTGCCGTTTTCATGGTGTGACCGTTCCAAATTTTTAACCTGTTCCACAATTAAAACTGCCCCTGTTCCAGTGTTCCCATATATCAAAGTTTATCCGACTAGACACCCTTAAGCTATTGACAAATTTTCAGCTTGCTATTAATCAACTTTTTTTTCATACGCGGGATCCAGACCTATTATGTAATAGCGGATTAAGCGCCAAAATGTAGTTTTGAGATAAATCGGTTTAAAGATTTTAAACTTGTTTTTGGTACTATTTCTAAAATATAGTACTGACATGTTTCATATTTAATATATTAATGCAAATGTAAATAGACTTTTACATGTGTTTAAAATTTTTTAAAAATAATTTATATTTTAAAAGTTATTCGATCAAATGTCGCTTAATTCGTTAATGATTTTTTAAGATATGCATGAGTTAAGATCCGAATACCGGATTAAGAGACATATTTGGCGCTTAGTCTGATGTTACCTGACAAAGGATGTCTTTTAATTCGATATCTTAAACGTTGGTACATATGTTATGTTTTGTAATAAAGAATTAACCGACTATTCGTGGCGCTTGATTTGTTATTACACTTACAAAGATGCGGATTTTTGTTTATGACAATGGATTATGTACCATTATTGGCGTTTAGTTCGATATTACAAATCCTAATGTGAGATTTTTTAATAAAATAAAAAATGTCGCTTAATACAGGCATTTAAAAACAACTTTTTTTTTAAATTTTTTTACAAAAAACATATTTTTATACATAGATTTGCACCCTAGCTGCAAGATGGCACTAATATCTCGATTTTGGACTTTTGGCGGTTAATCCGTTATTACATAATGCGGTCCAATTATAAGCATTCGAATTGTGGTGCTATCGACGAATCCTAAAGATATCGTGGATTTCGCACACTTCCAATGAAAATGTTCTCCAAATGATGAATTCAGATCCTCTGCTCATAAACATCATAAAGAGGAGAACAACAGAATACTTCGGTCATATAATTAGAGGAACTAAATACCACCTATTTCGCCTTATAATACAAGGAAAAGTGCAGGGAAGGAGATGGATTGGCCGAAAGAAACTTTCGTGGTTGCGTAATATTAGACATTGGTGTGGTTCCACGGTAGAAGAATTATTTCGCGCAGCAGCCGATAGAGAGAAGTTTTAGGAACTTGTAAACACGATGACGGCCAACGTCTGAATACAAACACGCACCTGAAGAAGAAGATCCTAAGAGATACCGCTGAATGTATATGAAAGCAATAAGATGGGTATCAGAATAGATAGACAACTTACGGAACCTTCAAATACAGCCAATGGAATAAGACAAGGAGATTCACTAAGCCCTTTGCTATGCTGATGATGCAATATTGACAGTCCAAAATGAAGATAGCCTTCAAAGACTAATTTAGACTTTTTAAAGAGCAAATAGATTAGCAAGAAGTAAGAATACCTATATGGCGTAACCAACACAATAACTGAGATGAAATCAACAATCTGTAATAGTCCAGTGTAATAAGGATTTTCTCGGGCCACTCAAAGATCCAGGTAGCCGACTACTTTTTTAGTTATTATAAACCTAAAGGAAGAAAACCTACCTGTTTCCTGCCTAGAGTTCGCGTCCGTTCTTTAATTATTAACAATTTGTGCAAACATCGTGACTATTTCGATTTTTTGCACTCCATTCAAAAGATAAATAGTTGAGATAAAATTACAAAATTCAGTTTTTTAGAACATTGAAAAACCTTCAAAATGACGATTTTTGAAAGTTAAAAAGTTAACTTGTTGCTACGCAAACTCCAAAATAAGTGAAAATCGTTATTTGTTAATAAGTTTTACTAAAACTACCTTAGAACTTTAGTGTTTCATCCAAAGTTGGGTATTGGCGTACTTAACAAACCTTCAAAATTTGAGACTGATCTTAGATTAATGAAAACCCCTTTATAAATCTACGAGACCGCTCCATTAATTAGTTTAAGAGTTGTTCTATTTGTTTATCCCAGAGACCTTTATTTTGCAATAAGATAAGACAGAAAATAAAGAAGATAGGACAATTCTGAGTATGCCAAATGAAAGTAGAAGAGTGATAGTATCAAAATATATTAAAAAATATAAAAAATAATTAATATAGTCAAAAATCCTAATGCCAAATTTTGGAAATTTTGTAGTTTATAAACATTTAGAATAACTTTAAAAATAATGAACTATTTTAAATGGGAATTAAGCCACAATTTTACCAAAAAAATGAATTTATCAACGTTTCGACGCCCAAGTGGGGTGTCCTTGTCAAAATACAAAATAATACTAAATAAACAAAAATGTTGTTGCTTAGTAAAAAATTCTTCTAATAATTTATTTAATCTGACTCATTTATATAGGCAATTCAGGCATGTATTATGCATTTTAAAGTAGAAGACTTTAAAATGATATTGCCAATATTGATGAGTTGCGTTCCTGGGACGACTTTACTAAAAGATAGTTCATTCGATTACATGAAATCAACCCCAACTCAAGAATATCCGCCACAAAAATCATAGCATGTGATCTGTCTTTAAAAAGACAACAATTGCAACGATGGCAGTAAAATTTTCGCGCTAGAGATTCCATAGTAAATCATGAGGGAAAACCAGGAAAAAACCTCGTGACACTATCCCGACATCGTAAGTATTTGGCTTATATTTAGTTTACTCTCAAAACTAATACCAAATTCTGACTTTAATGTATGTATGCTATTTTAAATTATAAATAATATTAATAATACATAGATATTATATAAATAAAACTAAAATATAAAATATGTACTCGATATGTTAATGACTTACTAATCGTGGTATTTTCTTTCTATTGACTTCCTCTTTTAGTATGGGTAACCACATCCTAGAGCCTGACCACATAATTAGAGCCGCTTCTTTGATTTTTCTCTTTTTACTATCTGTTTCTATCAGGACTATACTTGAATCTCTCCACTGAACTCTATGTTCATTATCCCATGCGTTTTGACATATTTGAGATCTATCAAATTCTCTATTTTTAATATAAGACTGATGTTCACTTATTCTAACGTCTAATGGTCTTGATGTTTCACCAAAATAAAATTGTTCGCATTCACAAGGTATTTTATAAACACAATTCTTTCTTCTTTCTTGTTCATTGTTAGGTTTAGTTTTAGATAGAATAGATCTCAATGTGTTTGTTGTTTTGAATGTTGTTGAAATGTTGAATTTATTTCCTATTGTTTTAAATTTCTCGGATAGTCCTTCCTTTTATATACGGTATTGATATTTTCCTCGTATTATTTCTTGTGGATGTTATAGGATCCCGTTCTACGTTGTTCTGTTCCATTCGATCCAATCTTGACAATTCCTTATTTATAAACGATAAAGGATAATCATTTTTTAATAAAACAGATGTTAACAAATGTTTTTTTTTTCTAAAAATGAATTTTCGTTAGAACAACTAATTTTGGCTCTATCATATAAGGATTTAATGATTCCCTTTTTAACGTTGATATTGTGATTTGATTTGTAATTGAGATATCTGTTAGTGTGTATTGGTTTCCTATACCTTGAGTCTCATATCAAGTATCGTTTTTTGAGACTAAAACATCGAGGAAAGGTAGAGTGTTATTACATTCCTTTTCCATTGTAAATTTTATTGTCTCTTCTTGATCGTTTATAATATTTAGAAATGTATTCAACAATTCTGATCTATGAGGCCATATTGAAAATACATCATCTAGATATCTCCACCATACTGTGGGTTTTAAATTTTGTTTGGAAATGATATTAGTTTCGAAATCCTCCATAAATATATTAGCCAATAATGGAGATAAAGAAGAGCCCATTGCTAGACCAAAATTTTGTTTATAGAATTCATTATTTAGTTGAAAATAGGTAGTATGTAGTATTAGTACATAATGTCAATAACTCCATTATAGCTGATACATTTAGTCTTGTTCTAGTTGTCAATGTATTATCATTCTTCTTCTTCTTGTAGTTTCATGGCCTCCACCTCTTAGGTACTTGGCGAGTCCTCGTATTTAGACTAACTGGAAGGGAATCTTCTTTTCAAAGGGTCTGGATTTTTCCATATTCCCTTCTTTAAATTCATTGTGATATGATTTTCAAATAACTATTTTTATTTTATATTTTAATTTGAAATATTGTTAAAAATTGATTGATCTTTCTTAAGGTTTGGTCATTAATATTATGTAGGAGATTTTGTATTGAAATGGGGGCTGGACTTCCTATATTAACAAGTTCCTGATACAGGTCAAATTGATTTGTTTTGTTAATTGGACATTCAAGTAACATATGAGATATACTTCCTATTTGTCCACATTCACAAAAAGGAGTATCACTACAATTAATTTTAAACAAATGATCTGGTGTGTGACAATGGCCCGTTCGCATTCTAATAATTGATGTCAAGTGCCTTCGATCCACAAATGAGAATTTGTGGAACCAAGGGTTTATAGAAAAATCACTTATTATCATTCTCGTATTTCGTTTTGATTATGTTTAAAGTTTTATCTAATGACACATTTGTAAATAAACTGTTTATGTCAAAAACTTACTAAAACATTATTTGGATTAAATTCAATATTTGATAATTTGTTTAAAACATGTTGTGTATTTTTTATAAATGTGTGATTATTATTTGCAAATGGTTTTATAATATTTAATAAAAAATTTGAAAGTTCACTACAAGGAGAATTGATGGTACTACAAATGGGTCTAACTTTAGACTGGTTTTATTTGGGACAAAGTTAGCCATATGTTTTTTTAATTCACAGCTAATTTGTTTATAATAATTAAGGAATCTCATTAATGCCATTTTAAAGAATGGGATTTGTATTTTTTCTTAAAAAATTTGCACAAACATTCTTCCTTCACAGCACCCTCTACGATTTTTCAAAAATGTAGTTCAAACGATTACTAGGGGGAACCTACAAATCCACCGACTTAAAGTACCGAAAAATCAATTTCAAACGAATATAATTTTCTGTATCTCCGAATCAACTCAATGGATTTTGATCTTTCTTTTTTAATTTGTATGTAATTTCTACATACATTGCAAATATGCAATTTGTTTATAAATTTATTAATTAATAAACAGTCTAATTTGTTTAAACAATTCTTGAAAAAATATTTTTTTTACAAAAATCTATTTTTTTAATCATAGTATCATTAATGATCATAGAAAAAGTTAAAGTACACTTTAATAAATAAATTATTTTTATTAGATATGTAATTATTTATTGAAGATAATTTATTTATTAAAGTATACCTTAACTTTTTCTTCGATTAATAACGATAGTATGATTAAAATCATGGATTTTTGGAAAAAATTATTTTTTGAAAAATTGCTTAAACAAATTAGAATGTTTATTAATTAATAAATGTCTAGACAAATTGCAAATGTACAGAAAAATTACATACGAATTAAAAAAGCACGATCAAAATATATTCAGTAGATCCCGAGATATAGAAAATGATAGTAGTTTTAAGTTGCCTTTTTTAGTTTTTGAACTCGTGCATTTGTCGGCTCCTAGCTCCCCCTTCACTTACCACGGTCACCAATTAAACTACACTTTTAAAAATTCGTGTAAAATACCAGCTTTTCTAATATGTAAAATTATTTTTTCTACGGACAATATTTTTAAAGTTATTCTTAAATGTTTTTAAACTACAAAATTTCACAAATTTGTCATTAGGATTTTTGACTACATTAGATAATTTTTTTATCTTTTTTTAGTACATTCTGATAGCATCAGTTTTCTACTTTCATTTGGCATATCCAGAATTGCCCTATCTTCATTATTTTATGTCTTATGTTATTGCAAAGTAAAGGTCTCTGGGAAAAACAATTAGAATAACTTAAAATAATTAATGGATCGGTGTCAAATTTTGAGGGTTTGTTAAGTACCCCAATACCCAACTTTGGGTGAGACACTAAAGTTCTATAATAGTTTTAGTGAAAGTTATAAACAAATAACGATTTTCACTTATTTTGCAGTTTGCGTAGCAACAAATTAACTTTATAACTTTCAAAAATCGGCATTTTGAAGGTTTTTTAATGTTCTAAAAAATTAAATTTTGTAATTTTATGTAAACTATTTAGCTTTTGAATGGGGTGCAAAAAATCGAAAAAAAAACCGCGATTTTTGCACTACATTGTTAATAATTAAAAAACGGACGCGAAAAGTGTTCTTATTTGTATGTTATGTTGCAGAATATTTGGAGTAAATTTAGGATGAACACGTTCTTTTTGATTCTACTGTTGCTGATAGATTAATCGATGGGACTACTAAATTTTTCACTTTATTGATTTTAGAAAATACTGACAACGATTTTAACAATGATTTGACATTAAAAACCCCCATTATAGCAGGACAATAAAACGAAAAAAGACTTCAATTTTAGGTCCACCGAAATCCACCAGAGGTTGTCATTGTGACAACACAACTAACACAAATACTCTTAACATCGCCAATAAGATCAAGAATCGCATTAGAAATAAGACGTATTGTTCTCAAAAAAAACCCCACCCTTTTTAACACAATTCTTAAAATACTTTTTTTGAAAAATGATTTTAACTTAGACATGCCACAAGTACCTAAATAGTTTCAGAACCTTGTTGAAATTTACATTGTAATATTGCAAAAACTTAATCAGCAAGCACGTGTTTTGTCAAAGGAAATTCCAATGCATCTTTCCGGGTAGCGAACTCTGGGTACATAATATTTATCTGTTTGTTTACGTTATGGCTTATTAAACTTATTAAAATCTCAGTCACATTTTTACAGAGTTAATAACCAATTTCAAATTCAGACAACTGATACTCCACGCGCAGATGCCACCAATCAGATTGTTGCAAAACGCAACAAACAAATAACAAGCACCAAAAACATCAAGCTCCTTGGAGGAGGAAGTGGGAAGAAACAACAATCAGTCGTCAATATCCACTGTTCAGCGTACGTTGTTTATGTGTAAAAGTATAGGTTATAAGCGATACCGGTATCAGATCGATGGACAAACGAAGTGACTGTTGTCGTTTTTATAACTTAATTCAATTCGATTCTGTATAAAAAGTGTGTGATAAACGTGTTGCTGGAAATGGGATGGCATAAAGGTATGTTGGTGTATAATTTGATAGTACTTAATGACTAGGTAGGAAGCTAAAGAAGGACACATCGTTAATAAAATAAAGTTATATCTATTAGACCAGGGAACTAACTATTTTTTCATGACAATCGTTTATATACAGGTACCTATCTAACAATTTCTTTTGCTACGTTTGGTGATAACAATATGAAATTTAATAAACAAAATATGCAAAAGTTAAACGTCATTTTTTACTTATAAACAATATACTTAAGTAGGTACCTATATTATATAGTCCATTCTTTCGCGGTTTTTGCTCTAAATTTTAAAGAACCGCTTGGTTTGACATGAAATTTGGCATACGTATAGCTTACATGTCAAAGAAAAAAAGTGATATTGTGCCGATGTGTGCTTTTGCCCTGGGGGTGACTTTTACTCCCTCTTGGGGGTGAAAAAATATATGTCCAAAATAAGTCCGGAAATGGGTAAACTGACTAATTTTAAGTAACTTTTGTTCTCTAGAGCTTTTTCGCCAAGTCAACACTTTTCGAGTTATTTGCGAGTGAATATGTTCATTTTTCAACAAAATAACCACATTTTTGGACCGTTTTTAGCAAATAACTCAAAAAGTAAGTATTTTGTCGAAAAAACGTTCTTAGGAAAAATATAACACATAAAAAAGTAAAAAAAATGGTGTAGGCGTTAGGTCTCTGGATCTCGTAGAACCAGAGTTATAGCCAATGAAAAATATATTCATATTCACCAAATTTCAAATAGAATATTTCGACGTGAAATATCCAAAAAATTAAGTACTTTTTGGGGAAAACCTATTTTAACTGTTTTAAAGTGTTTAAAAAAAGCTTTATTTCTGGTTTTATAAAAAGTTTCTAGCATTAAATTTAAGCCAGTTACGCTCAAAATAAAGTTGGTCCCTTTTGTTTTTGCAAAAAAAAAATCGGGAAGACCACCCCCTAATTAGCAACTTAAATGAAATTAATCGTTACCGCTCCACAAATTATTTTACTTATGTTGTGTTTATATGATCTTTAAGTTTGATCGAGTCAAAGTGCTTACTTTTGAAACAATTTGGTTTCAAAGTAAAATTTTTAAAAATTTAAATTTTGAAAAATATGCTTTTTTTCAAAATAACTTAAAAATTGTTAGAGATACCAAAAATCTCGAAAAACAAAAAAGTCAGATTTGCTTTTCTGAATATCACGTATTTTTTTGTTTTTCTGTTAGACAAAAATGGATTAAGATTTGGTGTTTCTAAATTTTCATACATTCGTGATCAGTGACTCGTTCAACCCCTTTTAACTACAGCCCTTTCAATAATAAGGACATTGAACCGATGAAACTTACAGACCATATAAACAATATATACACGAGTCAAGAAACTTGTGAAGCCGTAACGATTAAGTTCATTTAAGATACTAATTAGGGGGTGATTTTCTCGATTTTTTTACCAAAACCAAAAGGGACTAACTTTATTTTGAGCGTAACTTGTTTAATTTTGATGCTAGAAATTTTTTTTTTCAAAACAAAAATGAAGCTTTTTTAAATAATTTAAATAAGTTGTAATGAATTTTCCCCGAAATGTGCTTAATTTTTGGTTATTTCACGTTAAGATATTCCATTTGGAATTTGACGAATATGAACCTATTTTTTATTAGCTATAACTCTGCTTCTACTAGGTGTAGAGACGTGATATATACACCATTTTTTAAAATTTTTTACAGGCTATATTTTTGCTAAGAATGTTTTTTCGACAAAATACTTACTGTTTGAGTTATTTGCGAAAAACCTTCTAAAAGCGTGGTTATTTTGTTGAAAAAATGAACATCTTCACTTTCAAATAACTCGAAAAGTATTGACTTAGTGAAAAAACTCTATAGAAGAAAAGTTACTTAAAATTAGCCAGTTTATCCATTTCCTGACTTTCTTTGGACGAATATTTTTTCACCCACAAGAGGGGGTGAAAACCACCCCCAGGGCAAGAGCACATACCGGCACAATATCACTTTTTTTCTTTGACTTGTTAGCTATGTGTACGCCAAATTTCATGCCAATCCAAGCGGTTCTTTAAAATTTAGAGGTTTTGCAATATTTTACCGATAAGGAACGGACTAATAGTCGAAGCAATAAAGCAGTGAACCTCCGAAAAAAAAAGGACAAGACGGATCTTAATAATTCTTTTTGCATTCGATTCGCGAATGCGCCAGGAAACTTTGTGACCCTGAGCCATGATATAATAATGAAAAACTGAATACAAAAAATGCAGTCTTAAAGTGCATCTCAAACAGACAATAAAAAAATTCAGAACTCGTCAATTTATCGGCGGAAATGAGTTCAATTTTGTTACTAGTTACTCGGGAGGTTTTTGGAGTTGCTAAAAACGAATATGACGTCAAAAGTGATCTCCGGCGTACCTGGTGCACAGGGTACCTATTGTGTATCTCGTCCTGTGGAGTTTTCGGCAAATTCATTAAAAATTAGTCAAAAATCATTATTTGGGGGGTTCTTGGGGCAGCTAACGACGAATATGACATCGGAAGTAATTTCCGGAGTAGCTGGTGCCCAGGGTACCTACTGTTTACCTTGCCTTGTGGAGTTTTCGGCAAAAAAATTATTAAAAAATTATTCAAAAATAATTACTCGGTGGTTTTTGGGGTCGCTAACAACGAATATGATGACATAGGAAGCGATCTTCGGAATACCTGGTGCCCAGGGTACCTATTTCGGGTCTAGGACGTTTCATCGCCGCCAGTTCATCGCCGGCCGATTCATCGCCGGCCGTTTCGATGCCGCCGGTTCATCGCCAGTCAGTTAATCGCTAACTGATATATTTCCGAATTTTCGACCAATTTTCGACAGTTAC
The DNA here is from genome assembly GCF_917563875.1 of Diabrotica virgifera virgifera. NCBI lineage: Eukaryota > Metazoa > Arthropoda > Insecta > Coleoptera > Chrysomelidae > Diabrotica > Diabrotica virgifera. The sequence continues at coordinate 29,258,094 of NC_065447.1, forward strand.
ATTTATTATTTATTTTTAGTATTAATTAGGAATTCTAGGAAATGCGAGATATGACCATTCCCGTTGCCATACTTAATCTTTTAATAGACTTTTAAACTTTTATAATATAAAATATAATTTAACACTACAAATTTAATACTGTTTAGTATCAAATTTAGAGGAAGTAGAAATGGAACAGTAAACTAATATAATAACATTTTTTATCTATTTATTTGTCATAAGTTTTGAACTGAATTTAACGTCGTGTCGTGTCATCTCCCATAATACAAGATCAACTGACTAACTGGCGATGAAACGGCCGGCGATGAAACGGCCGGCGATGAAATAGACTGGCGATGAACCGGCGGCATCGAAACGGCGGCGATGAACCGGCGGCGATGAAACGTCCCATTCCGACCTATTTCTTTGGAGTTTTCGGCAAATTCATTAAAAAATTACTCAAAAATCATTACTTAAGAGTTTTTGGGTCGCTGACGACGAATATGACATCGGAAGTGCTCTACGGAGTACTTGGTACCCAGGGTACCTACTCTCTTTACCTCGTTTTCTGGAGTTTTTGGCAAATTCATTAAAAAATTAGTCAAAATGCATTACTCAGGGGTTTCTGGGGTCTCTGACGACGAATATGACATCGGAAGTGATCTCCGGTGTACCTAGTACCCAGGGTGCCTACTGTTTATCACGTGACTAATGATTTTTGACTAATTTTTTAATGGATTTGCTGAAAACTCCAGAACAGTAGGTACCCTGGGTACCACTTACTCCGTAGATCACTTCCGATGTCATATTTGTCGTCAGCGACACAAAAACCTCTTGAGTAATAATTTTTTGGCTAATTTTTTAATGAATTTGCCGAAAACTCCACAAGAGAGGTAAACAGTAACCCTGGGCATCAGGGTACCTATTCATACCTATTCAGCATCATATTCGTCGTTAGCGGCCCCAAAAACTCCATGAGTAATGATTTTTGACTAATTTTTAATGAATTTGCCGAAAACTTCACAAGACAACGTAGACAAGACCCTGGGCACCAGGTACTCCGGAGATCACCTTTGGCATCATATTCGTTTTCAGCGACCTCAAACACCCCCGAGTAACAAAATTGAACTCATTTCCGCCGATAATTGACGAGTTCTGAATTTTTTTTATTATCTGTTTGAGATACCATATCCTACGCAGGAAATAGTTACAGTTTGCTCTTATAGGTATTACCTGTCGAAACAACGCTTCAGTAAGTACCCTGGCTGTTCAAGTGTCATGGAAAAACCTTATTACCCTGGACTATATTTAAACAATGTAAGATCGCTGTTTGATTTTAAAGTACTAAAGGAAAAGACCGGTAAATTATATGGAAAAGTGACACAATTTTACTGCAAATTATAACAAATCCTTTAAAATGAAGGTTCTTAAACGTTACTTTTGTTATTTTGTTGCTTAATTACTGTTAAAATAGTTTCACAAATATTCTGCTTTAAAAATGACAAGAATTAAATTAATAGTTATTACAAATTTTAAAATTGTTTAGGTACCCCAAAAAGTTTTGATCTAGAACATTATTATGTATAAACTATTGGATCTACATGAATTCTGAAAGCACCAAATTGAAGATAAACGCTTCTTTATCAAATTAAACCAATCAACGATTATGCTAAATAATGTAACCTAGGTTTACAAAAGTATTGTGAATATAATTAAAATAAATTCACAAGAAATTAAATTCATATAGCTGGCTATATAACATAAATAACGAAAAATTACTAAAAATCGTTTATAAAAGATATATTTTATTATAATCCTTAAAAAGGGCTACATCTCTGAACATTTGGCATTTGGGGAATAACAATGCCATCATTAGCGTGTTACAGGTTAAAGGACATGCTTGAACGACCAAGATATGTGGGTGAAAACCTTTTAAATCCTAGATAGTTATAAAATTTTTACATTATTGTATTAAAACTAAATAGCCCAGTAAATGAACGAGAAATTCGGCGATACCGTGTAATTTTCAGGGGCAACTCCGAATTGCATGAAAATTTGGATTTAGGTTCTACTTACCCTCCACTTCAAAGTTGAAATTGTGCCGTTGGTTGCTTTTACTTGGGGGGTGACAGTCACCCCTTCTAGGGGGTGAAAAAACATACGTTCAAGATAAGACCGGAAATACATAAATTGACTGATTTTAAGCCACTTTTGTTCTATAGAGTTTTTTACATAAGTCAATACTTTTCGAGTTATTTACCATTGAAAATGTTGATTTTTCGACAAAAAAACTACGTTTTCAGGCGGTTTTTCGCAAATAACTCAAAAAGTAAATATTATATCGAAAAAAATATTCTTAGCAAAAGTGTAGCTTATAAAAAACCAAAAAAAAATGGTGTATCAATAAAGTCTATCAATCAAATAAAAACAATGTTGTAGCTCATGAAAAATACGTTCTTATTCGTCTAATTCCAAATCGAATATTTCAAGGTGAAATCACCGAAAAATTAAGCACTTTTCGGGAAAAACCCATTTAAACTTTTTTAAAGTGTTTATAAAAAGCTTTGTTTTAATTGTTTACAAAAGTTTTAGCATTAAAAATAAGCAAGTTACGCTCAAAATAAAGTTGGCCTCTTTTTTTTGCAAAAAATCATGAAAATCTCGCCGTGTTTAGCTCCCCAAATGAAATTAATCCCTACCGCTTTACAAAAAATTTACTTACGTATCTATTTTTTATATAATCTGTCAGTCTCACTGTCAGTGTATTTTTGAAAGGGTTATAATTGAGAAAGCTTGAATGGGTCACTAATCATGAGTGTATGCCAATTTTGAACAGCCATATATTAACCAATTTTTGTCTTACGGAGAAACAAAATAAACTAGCATATTTAAAATATCAAAACCTACATTTTTTTACCCTTTAAGATTTTTCTTATCACTAATTCTTTTTAAGTTGTTTTGAAAAAATAAAATTTTTCAAAAATTTTTAGAAACTTTTTTTTACTATAAAACCAAATGTTTTTAAAAATAAGCACTTCAAACCAATCAAACTTACAGATCATATAAACAATACACATACAGTTAAAATAGATGGTAAAGCCAAACGATTAATTTCATTTAGGGTGCTAAATAGAGGGAGGTTTTCACGATTTTTTTTACCAAAAAAAAGGGGCCAAATTTTTTTCAGTGTAACTCGTTTATTTTTGATGCTGTAAACTTTTGTTAAAAACAAATAATAAGCTTTTCTTCGATACTTTAAAAAAGTTAATTAGGTTTTCCCGAAAAACGCTTCTTTCTTCGGTGATATCGCGTTGAATTATTCGATTTGGAATTAGACGAATAAGAACGTATTTTTCATGAGCTACAACTTTGCTTCTACTCAATTTGTAGACTTTACTGGTACATAATTTTTTTCGTTTTTTTATAGGCTACATTTTTGCTAAAAATATTTTTTTCCATAAAATATTTACTTTTTCAGTTATTTGGGAAAACGGTCTGAAAACGTAGTTTTTTTGTCGAAAAATCAACATTTTAAATCGCGAATAACTCGAAAAGTATTGACTCACGTAAAAAACTTTACAGAACAAAAGGTGCTTAAAATAAGTCAATTTTTCCAGTTCCGGCCTCATTTTAAACACGCGTTTTTCACCCCCCGAGAAGGGGTAAATGTCACCCCCAAGTAAAAGCAACCAACGGTACAAGTTCAACTTTGAAGTAGACAGTAAGTAGAACCTAAAACCAGATTTTCATGCAATTCGGAGTTGCCCCTGGAAATTACACTCCAAAACGGTCATTTATTGGGCTAAAAGTGATGTTTAAAATATTCCTGGATTTAACATCAGGTATCACGGGACTCCCCACTTAGGTTGCTTTGCCCAGAGGATGGATCCTTACATTACGGACATTAATTAGCAACTACAACAACAAAAGTCGTTTGTGATCCTTTTTAGGGATACTAATAAAGGGTCATTCCACTTCAAATCACTCAATTTTGGAGCAAAAAAAAATTTGGACCTCCGATTTGTCTGAAAATTGGTATATAGCTTCTGCGGGACGTAAAAATATGATATTTAAGGTCAAAAAAATCTTCTTCTTCTTTTTTTCTCAAAATGTTATTTTATGCGGTTTTACAGTGATTTGGTGTTTATTTATACAAATTTGCATTTTCTATCGTAAAGTATCAATGGAAAACATAATATTTTAATAGAAGGGACTCAAGAATGTCATTATATGGCATTATAACAAGTTACTTTGATTCAAAACAAGCTTTTGATCAAATTTTATAGTGTAGAAAACGTTAAAATACCGTTTTGTATATTTTTCTCCATTCCCAAAATACGTCATAATCGATTTGGCTGAAAATTTTCCCACAGATAGACAAAACATAGGACTTTTAGTGGTGAGAAGGATTTGAATTATATTACAATATCAATAAAGTTACATGCAATATTATAGTCAAAAATATAGGCGTCTACTGTAAGTAAAATTAACTCGAAAATATCGACCTCACGACAAAAATTGTTAAAAAGAAATTGTAATAATTGTAAATACGATTTATTTGGAACAATTTCAGTTCCTACCATTTTTGTCGAAAAGTTAAAAATGGCGGAGATATTGAGCAAAACAGGTTCTCCGTTAAAATCAATATGGCGGCTAACGTAACGGAGGAATTCATTCCTGATTTTAAATTCAGGCTGCTATTGACTCCCCTAAAGATCAGAAAAATAAAATTTTGGGCAGCTCGGCATTCAAGGTCAAATGCTATCCCGACTGGACTAATATATACTTTTTACTCTGATATTACTGCATGTAACTTTTTTGGTATTGTAATATAATTCAAATCCTTCTAACCACTTGAAGTCGTCCTATCTTTTGGCTGTCTGAGGGCAAATTTTCAGCCAAATCGATGTTAATGTATTTTGGGAATGAAGGAAAATGTAAAAAACGGTATTTTAACGTTTTTTACACTATATAATTTGATCAAAAACTTGTTTTAATTCAAAATAACTTGTTATAATGCCATATAATGACATTTTTGACTCCTTTCTATTAAAATATTATGTTTTTCATTGATACTTTACGACAGAAAATGCAAATTTGTTTAAATAAACACCAAATCACTGTAAAATCGCATAAAATAACATTTTGAGAAAAAAAGAAGAAGAAGATTTTTTGACCTTAAATATCTTATTTCTACGTCTCGCAGAAGCTATATACCAATTTTCAGAAAAATCGGAGAAACAAAATTTTTTGCCTGAGTGATTTGACATGAAATGTACCAAAATATTTTGCAAGGGATTTTAGTAATATATTTATTTTTTTTTATTCGACATATTGGCATTATTACAAAAATAAAAAAAAATTAAAGTAGGTATATTATTTATAACCAAGTATAATACATAAATATTTAAGTTACCTATCATTTCATAACCTTTTCTATTCATCATCATCATCATCCAGCCTTCTGCATCCAAAATTGAACATAGGCCTCCCCTAATTTCTTCCAGTTTTTTCGATCTTGTGCTTTCTGCAACCAATTCCTAGCAATCCTTTTGACGTCGTCTGTCCATCGTGAAGGTGGTCTACCTCTACTTCTTCTGTCTTCTCTTGGTCTCCACACTGTAATTTTTTGGGTCCACCTCCCGTCCTTCATTCTATCTACATGGCTCGCCCAATTTCACTTCAGCCATGCTACTCGCTCTATGACATCTGTGACGTCTGTCCTTCTTCTGATTTCTTCGTTTCTGACCCTATCTCTTAGAGTCAGTCCAAGTAGTGACCGTTCCATTCTTCTTTGGGCCACTCTAAGTTTCTTTGCTGTGGCCTGGGTTAACGATAATGTTTCGGCACCATAAGTCATGACTGGAAGCACACATTGGTTGAACGTCTTCTTTTTCAAATAATTTGACCTTTTCTATTAATAATAATAAAAAAGTGAAATTTTGCAAAACAATATTTATTTTAAATTGTTTAAATAAATTACTCGGTTAAACAAATAATTCACAAATTAACTAATGGCACTCGAGCGCTTTGGGGACCTATTGGGTTGTGAAGAGTAGGTCCTAAAACCAAAAAAAATTAAGTAAAGATTTCCATTTTAGTGGGGACTTTCCATGTTTAACTTAATTTTCCATTTCCAACAATCTTTTTTTATATTATAGCGCCATCTATCCATAATTCGAAAAAATGTCTCGACTAAAAGGTACTTATTTTTACGTAAGGAATCCAAATCTGCAATAAAAAATGGGGCTCCCATTTAAGATTTTAAAGTAACCCCCACCCCACCTCCGTGGGGGGTCATGTTTGGTGCCATGTTTGGGGGGTCATATTTTTTAGTTTTTCGATCTGTCATTTATTTCGCGAAATATTCGCTTTTTTCTTGGGAAACTTTGGGACTCGCCCATTTCCATACGCCCCGCTCAAATCGTCAGATTTTTGAAATATACACTGTTTTGCATGTACTTAACTTATCTTAATCTGACGATTTCAAGTTTTTTTAAGGATAGAATTTTTTTTCGTCCCCACCCCTTAACGAACTCCCCTGCGTTAAGAGCCAATACATATATGGTAGAGGTACATTTTCAGGGTACAAGGTTTCTCCCCATGTAATAATCTGACGCGCTCGAGTAACTGGAAAAATCCCCTCTAGGGCTCCCCTACATTGAATTTTTATAATCTTTGCAACGAGGTGTCTCCAATTAAAAAAAACTTAAATTTTCGTTGAGTAGAACCGGAGATATTGTGACTTTTATAAATTTTATTTCATGAATTTAGGTTTCAAAATACCTAGATAGATAGTAAAATCGATAAATGAAAAAAACGGTTAACTTGGGTTATAAAGGGTCATAGGACATTGTATTTTTTTATTTCTAAATTTTAATTTGTAAAAATCCCAAAATATTTAATAAAAAAATTAACTTCCTACTTTTAGATATTTTTTATTTTGGGAAAATTTATTTACTACATGTTGAGGCGTGTGAGATATTTTAAATGTTCAGAAGCCTAAAACCACAGTACTTTTGTAAACCGATTTTAAAACATTCACATAAACTCTTTAATCATTAAATGAATTAATCTGATAATATACATAGGATGTAATATAAGTATTTTTTAAAAGCTTTTTATTTGCTAATTTCTCTGGTCTATATGGACTAATGTTCAAGTGCATCACATAAACCTACATGTTATAAACGTTTCTATTATAGTAATTATTTTCATATATTTTTCACAAATATCGACAAGGAATTTTAAAAATGTTTGACAATGCGTGACGGTAGATATGCTCCCCTATAATTCATTCATAAAATGAATTAATGGGACCTTCGCAATTAGTACAGATAAGCATTAATTGTTTAAACATTTTAAAACATTTTACACATTTTAAATATTTCTAACCTTCTAATAAACGAACCATGCATTGGCATGGAACAGTTACTGTTTTATATTATAATGTATGTAATTGACATCATTGGAATCAAGCTACATACTTCTTCTTTTGGTATCATAATCCTGGATGTGTTTTTACCTGCCAGGCTATGTCCTTTCATTCAGACCCCTCTTGTGCCCTTCTCCTCCAATGTTTTACATTCATAGTTTTCAGGTCGTCTTCTACATGAGTTTTCTTGTTATAAAGCTGTATCTTCTTCTGTTTAGAGATATGTAGTTTGTGACCAGATTAATAAGTTAAATGCACCCATTATTGTTTTTTGTTTTTTTCAGTGCCATTTCTTTCCGTCTTTGCCCCCAAATGCATATATTCGGAATATGATGCAGCTACCTTTCCATCTTCTAAATTAAGTTTATGGGTTTTAACTCCTCCTAGGCACATACAGGGTAGCGAGAAAGTATGGAAACACGATAATTTCTCGGAAACCGTTAAAACGATTTTTATAGATTTTGGTGGGCAAGGCTCTTTTAATGCGGCCGATATTATAGTGTTAATTACATTGTTGTCGAATCTTCCGTTTTTCTGGAAATCTAATGAACTTTTTTATTTGAAATGTATACTTTTTACGTTTTGAAGTCCTTAAGAAATACTGATTATTTTTCATATTGCCGTAGTTTTCGAGTTATTACTATATTTATTAAAAAAAAAATTAAACAAATTATAAAAAATAACTTTTTCGGCCCGAGTAGACATTATTTTAGGTTATTTGGATCATTGGGAACAAAAAAGGTCTTTCGTAATTTTCTTCTAAAGTTAATCGTTTCCGAGTTATTAACAATTTAAAACTGAAAAAAATCGAAAAATTACGATTTTCTAGGTTCAAAAACACAACCTCGATTCAAAAAACATATTCCAATGTGCATCACTTTACGATTTGGCAGACAAATAAGAAGATGAAGATGCAGTTGTCAAAACTTTAAACGCATTTTTCTCAAAACTGCTTTTTCAAATGCGGTGGACATTGTAACTGAAAAACTACTGGGCCGATCTACCGGATATTTTGCACATATTTCCTTTAGACATTTCATGAGGTAACAACGTCGAGATATTTTTCTTTTTGTGCTTATTTTTTGTTCAACAATAATAAGTCTGTTGATTTTCACAAAATTTTTACCAAGAATTTGATTTTTTTGAATTCTGAGTGATACCAAAAATTCAAAAATCATTAAAAATAAAAAAACTCGACGTTCTGACCTAGCAAAACTCATAATCTAATTAAATCTTTTTGAATTTTTTGTTTCGTATGATCGAGTGACGAGTTCTGATGTCCACCGCAAAATCCATTTTTTTGTGAGCTGCCTGTCAAAATTTGTCCCCAATGGTTTATTTTCCAATATTTTGGATTGGATTTTTTTGTAAGTATTCTTTGAATTGTACTTAATATGCTTATTTAATTTAAAAATAAAATAATTGTACCATAGCTTCGAAAAAAATTCACAAAAATGTGCTTGATATGTTGATTTCAAACCATACCCCCTCCTTAAACGCGCGTTTTTTACCCCGAGAAGGGGTAACTGTATCTGTCACCTCCCAAGTAAAAGCAACCAACGGTACAAGTTCAACTTTGAAGTAGACAGTAAGTAGAACCTAAAACCAGATTTTCATGCAATTCGGAGTTAACTCTGAAAATTATACTCCAAAACGGTCATTTACTGGGCTATTGTTGTTTATTTGTCCCGATCTACAACCCTAAATCCCGATTTGTTTTTGCTTATATACCGATTAAAAACAAATCGGGCCTGGCAACACTAATCCTTGACCACTATTTTCTTCATTTAGTTGGATTAACGTGTAGATGTGGTCAATGCAAGATCGTCCAACTCGAAATCCTGCTTGCTGTACCAGCTCAAGTAGTTCATATTTTTTCGACTAGGGTTTTTGATAACTTTTTCGTATAATTTAATGAGAGTGCTGGTAACTTAGATTCAACGGTAGTTCTTACAATCTGCCTTATCCACTTTTTTAAGGATCTATCCTTTTTCCCGCTTTCAGGAATATTGTCTCCGTTTAAAAGGTTCCAAAACTTCTGAACCCCAATTTTAGTAATCTCAGCATACGAACAAGCGTTAGTGTCAAATTTTTCAAAAGTTCCGCAGAATTTCCTTCGGATTTATAGGATCTTTTATTTTCCAAGGTTTTTATAATTTTGGCAGTTAAGTCGTGTTAAGCCGTTACTAATTTCTGGCCCATGGATTTGGTACCTTCTGGGTGTCTGGGTGCACATCATTAAATTAAACCCTTTTAATTATTGCCTTCTGGCAATATTTAATACATACTCATTTTGTCATTTAACGAATTTTAAGAGAAATTTGAAACTATTCTGTTAAGTAACTAAATCAAATAAGCAAAATACCTACACGTAGACGGGCAATATTTTTATTGAAAACAGAATAGAACAGAGAATAGAAATATGCTTTACTGTCATGAAAAATTGTACAATTTTATCGACAAAGCTTACAAAAAGTCAAGAAAACAAAACAATAAAAATTCAATTTACTAAAATTACATAAATCGTCAGTATAAATTAAAATAATAATAATAATAATGAAGTTAAACAGTTAATCAATAATTGCAAAATTTAAAAATTTAAATAAATTGCAAATTGCATAGTCTACCTAGTAATTAAGAGGAAACATTAGCGATCAACAGGTAGCAAAAACGAGTTCCAAGATTGCGGCTGTAATTTTGAATATTTTTTCGAGATATTTGGCACACGTATTTTTTATTTCATTAGTAGTTCCAAAATGACACAGAATCTAGGCATCGGATAAAAAAGTTTATTTGAAGAAAATGTATTTTTTTGTTCTTCTTAATGGAGGTACAGGCTCGTTTTTTGAAGTTATACTTCTTTAGGCGCGATTGAGATTGAGGGTGAATTTATATTGATCTGCGCGCATGCGCACACCGACAGTTTGGTATTAGTATTTATACGGGCTCTGATTGGGTGTTGAAATGATCTGTCAATAATTGTCCAATATGGAGGTTATCGGTAAACAAAAATGTTGTATAGTATATTAGTTTTTATTGTTGTGAGGACAGAAATAAAATCAAATTTATAATTATAGTGACTTTTTAAATAGTTTTGAAAAGTCACAGGTACGTAATTCTAAATGTTTCAGTTGTATTCCTATAAAAAATTATCTTCATACCTATTTGGAAAATGTAAAAAAAATAATGTACTTACCTAGTACTTGCTATACATTAATTTACATAATCTGATTACGAACAAACTTTCTACAAATTTTCATCTAATGTATCGTTTTCTTACTCTATATATTGTTGTATTTTAATACGACAAAAATCAAACTAATAAAAATTCATATAAACAAAACGTCAAAAAGTTGTTCAGTTTGTGTATATTCCCACATGACGTATACGCGAAGGTGGTGCAGTTTGAAATCGCTTCGACTCTCGTACGGCGGGATACACGGGAAGTAGGTTCAAGCCCAATGCAAGTTATATCATTTTTTTATTTTTTTTATAGATTTTATGATTGTAAGTATATTATATAATTTTTTTTCAGAAAATAAGTATTTAATTAAAATTTTTGGAAACAATTATTGTTCATAAATCATTTGTGGCATTTTTCAATGTGTTTGTGTGTGTTTTATTCTTTTATTTTTTTAATTTTTGGTATTGATTTAATAAAAATTTTTGGAAAGTAGTAGAGAAACTGTTTAAAGTATATTGATTTCGTTGAAATCATATAATAGAAGTATAACTTCTTACGTGCGTACAAAGTACACACATTCTTTTTTTTTTAATATTGTATTTAATTACAGAGTAATTTCCACATATTAATATATTTTTCAAATTGGGCTCTGTACCGCCATTCTTTATTATATTACGAATACGTGTGCCAAATATCTCGAAAAAATATTCAAAATTACAGCCGCAATCTTGGAACGCGTTTTCGCTACCTGTTGATCGCTACTGTTTCACCTTAAGTTTAAAAGTTAAGCTGCTGCATATGACACCCAAATATACATAGATGAAAAATAATCATAAAAATACTACTTGTGCAAAGGGTACTGTAATTTCTAGTTATTGATTAAGAAAATCTTCTACTGCATAATATGGTCTTTCGGATAGGTAGGCTTTTGTCAGTTTACGGAATTTGGGGAAATATGCTGCAGATTTAAGTTGTAGAGGGAGATGGTTGTAAAGTTTTTTTGCGGAATATAATATAGATTTCTTTACTAACTCAGATGAGGGGGTCGATAAATAGACGTCAAAGGTAGAATTTCTCGTGAAGTAGTCATCATTAGGTCTTGGTGGAAAGACATGAAGATGTTTACGAATTAAGCAAACAGTTTCTAAAATATATAAAGATGGAATGGTTAAAATTGTGTGATCTTTGAAGTAACTTCTACAATGTTTTGTTCTTCTGAGGCCAAACAGATATCTTATTGCTCTTTTTTTTTATCTGAAAATAACATCGAATTGGTCAGCTGTACCAGAAGCCCAAAAAGGAAGACCATAACGAAGATGTAACTCGAACAAAGAAAAATATGTTATTTTGGAAGATGCTAAATTGAGTTCATTCAAAACAGGTCTTATAGCATATCAAGCTGAAGATAATTTCTTCATTAACAAATTAATATGGAGGGACCATTTAAGGTTGCTGTCTAAAAAAATACCAAGAAATTTTACAGAATCAACAGTACTGCAGTTATTATTTAAACGTACTCTTGAAAATATTATATTGCGGATTTTGCGGCAGACAGATTTGTAGCATATTATGGGTTTTCCAAGACAAATTATAGTTTTTTAAGCAAGTATTGAAATGATACAAAATTTTATTTAAATATGCGGTTTTTAATCTTTAGATAATCACACTTTTCAGAATTGTGTATTTCGTTCACAATATTTTCATTTTAAATGTATAGACCTGGATCCCGCGTACCAAAAAAAAAGTTGATTAATAGCAAGCTGAAAATTTGTTAATAGCTTAACGGTGTCTAGTCGGACAAACATTTATGTATGGGAGCACTGGAACAGGGGAAGTTTTAATCGTGGAACAGGTTAAAAATTTGGAATGTCAGACTACGAAAACGTTGCATGTATTTTGTCGGACAGAATTTCCAATTGATTTGTTACCATTTCATTAAACTGTCATGCAAAAATCAGACTGGTGTTTATCACCAACTGGGCATTGTAATGAGTGGAACACGAAGAACTTGTCAAATGACAGGAATCATGTTGGTTGGTAATAGTAGTCTGATTTTGGCATGAGAGTTTATTGAAAGAGTAACAAATCAATTGGATGTTCTGTCCGACAAAATACATTGGATATTTTCGTAATCTGACGTTCCAAATTTTTAAACTGTTCCACAGTTAAAACTTCCCCTGTTCCAGTGTTCCCGTACATCAAAGTTTGTCCGACTAGACACCGTTAAGCTATTAACAAATTTTCAGCTTGCTATTAATCAACTTTTTTTTGGTACGCGGGATCCAGGCCTAGTATTATTACAATTACATCAGAAAGCGTCATCTACTTTTTTTATACTGAGTGACTGTTTCACTTTGCATTGTTGTATTGATTATGATACCACTCTTAATTTTATTCTATCTTTCTTCGAGTGTTGGTCCATTGTATGTATTCTTTATGGTAGTACATTCTTTGACATTTTTTGCTGTAAATTTTAAAGCATCGTTTGGATTGATATGAAATTTGGCATACACATAGCCAACATGTCACAGAAAAAAAAGTGATATTGTGCCGATGTGTGCTTTTGTCCTGGGGGTGAATTTTACCCCTTTTTAGGGGAGAAAAACATACGTTCAAAATAAGTCCGGAATTCAATAAACTGACTAATTCTAATCTTCTTTTATTCTGTACAGTTTTTTCACTAAGTCAATAGTTTTCGAATTATTTGCGAGTGAATATGTTTGTTTTTCAACAAAACAAACACTTTTTAGACAATTTTTCACAAATAATTCAAAAAGTAAGTATTTCATTGAAAAACATTCTTAGCAAAAATATAGCCTATAAAAAAGTGAAAAAATTGGTGTATGTATGAAGTCTCTAGACCTAGCAAAAGCAGAGTTTTAGCTAAAGAAAAATAGGTTCATACTCACCAAATTCAAAATAGAATATTTTAACGTGAATTAACCAAAAAAGTAAGCTCTTTTTGGAGAAAAGTCATTACAGATTTTTTTAAAGAGTTTAAAAAGCTTTATTTCTTTTTGCATAAAAAAAGATTCTAGCATCAAATGTAAGAAAGTTACGCTCAAAATACAGTTGGTTCCTTTTGTTTTGGCAAAAACAAAATCGGAAAAATGATCCCCTAATTAGCAACTTAATAAAATTAATCGTTACCACTTCACAAGTTGTTTTATTTATGTTCTGTTTACTTATTGATCTGTAAGTTTCATAGTGTGCTTATTTTTGAAAAAAATTGGCTTTAAAGTAGAATTTTGAAAATTTCTAATTTGGAAAAAATATTTTTTCAAAATATCTTAAAAATTATTAGAGGTAAGCATAAAAAATCTCAAACAATAAAAAAAGTCGGCTTTGCTTTTCTGAATATCTTGCATTTTTTTGTTTTTCTGTAAGACAAAGATTGGTTAAGATTTGGTGTTTACCAATAATACACTCGTGATTAGTGACTAGTTTAAGCTCTTTCAACTACAGCCCTTTCATAAATGAGGACTTTGAACCGATGCAACTTACAGATCATATAAACAATACATACACGGGTAAAGCAACTTACATATGAAGTGGTAACGATTAAGTTCATTTGAGATGCTAATTAGGGGGTGATTTTCTATTTGGGTGATCTATTTTTTATTAGCCATAACTCTGCTTCTACTAGGCCTAAATATCTAATACATAAGTACACCATTTTCACTTTTTTACAGGCGATATTTTTGCCAGACAGCAGAAGAATTTTTTTTTGACAAAATACTTACTTTTTCAGTTATTTGCGAAATACCGTCTAAAAACGTGGTTATTTTGTTGAAAAATGAACACACTCACTCGCAAATAATTCGAAAAATATTGACTTGGTGAAAAAACTCTATAGAAAAAAAGTTGCTTAGAATTAGTCAGTTTATATAATTCCGGACTTATTTTGGACGTATATTTTTTCGCCACCGAGAAGGGGTCAAACTCACCCGGCAAACCAGCAAACTCACCCCAGGGGGGGGGGGGCAAAAGCACACATAGGCACAACTTTTTTCTTGTTACCTACGCTATGTTACCTATGTTACGCTATGTTACCTACGACTTGTTAGCTATGTGTATGCTAAATTCCATGTCAATTCAAGCGGGCCTTTAAAATTTAGAGGTTTTGCAATATTTTACCGTCAAAAAACCTACTATGGATATATTATTGTCTAGGTCTAGAATATTATCGCTCACTGTTTGCTCAAATAGTTAGAGGACCTCCTCTTTAGAGGTCGCTATTAGCATTAATTGGTGCATTATTTTACTAATAATGGTCACCTCGATGGTAAGCGTTGGTTCAATTTTGTCCTCTTACAAATTCTTCCTGATGAAAGTTGAAACACGTGTAAGAGAATGGTAAGACACTCAAATTAAACCGAATCGTCCCGAACCCTCCAGTAATTTCGGAAATTATGTCTCCTCCTTTATGTACTTAAAGATATAAACCTTTATGGGAACCAAGAGGCTGTTGTAACATTCGATGGAAATAGCAGGGATGCGCAACAGATAAGTAGGGGAGTGAGGCAGGGCTGTATACTTTCACCAGTATTATTATACTATTTACTATACACTCCGAAGAGTTATATACACAAGCGCTTGAAAACAGCACAGAAGGGATCAATATAAATGCCATTTAGGGATACAGCCATTATCGCTGAAAGTGATAAAGATCTGCAGACGCTTCTAAATACAATTTGTGATACTGGGGAACAGTTTGGTTTAACAATAAACAAAAATAAAACAAAAAACATGGTGATGAGCAAGTGGGGTAAAGTCATAACAAGGATCCAGATAAAAAATGAAGATATCGAACAAGTGGACAAACTGAAATATTTAGGAGTGTGGCGACACGCTTCAGTTACTATCTTACTAATTTTAATTTTTAATTTTTAATAACTTTTTCAAAATGACGTCTCATTTTCAAAATACGTCCCATTTAAAATTCACATTCTTTCGGCTCATAATATCTATACGAAACCAGATGTTAATGGCTTATTTAGTTTATGTATGAGAAACAAAAATTCCACATTTAATAAATTACCTTATCAGACCTTATGTCAATAAATAACTTTTTAAATGCATTCGAAGACGGTTCTTAAAACCACATAATGACAAACTGATGTTTGTAGTTCAGTAGTCACAGCAGGCACCCTGTGCGGTCACACCCTCGCTAGAATAACAAACCCTCTTTCGAAACATTTTCACGTTCTTTTTATCGATTAAAATAAATATATTATTACAGACAGTTTGTTGTTTTTACATTTATTTTAATTTCATTTAATCGTTTCCGTGGACAATAATATCACACACGCAACCACCACACCACGAAACAGGAGTCTGGATTACGGAACATCTTAATCCGAACTCACAAATTAGATCAAGAATAGAGCAATAAATAGCAGCCTTTTTGAAGATGAGGAAATTTCTGAGTAACCAAAGACTCAATCTGAAAATCCGATATTGGATGGTAAAATGCTATATCTACTCTATTCTTCTTTACGGTGCCGAAGTTTGGACTATTAAAGATGACTTAATGAGAAAGCTGGAAGCTTTTGAGATGTGGCTTTTCAGGAGAATTTTGAAAATACCGTGGACCGATTATATTACGAACGAACTGGTGTTGGACAGAATGGGAAGAGACAGAGAACTTTTGACCACCATTAAAAAAAGAAAAACAGCACATTTGGAGCACATACTTTAAAATAAGTATGAGTTGTTGCAGCTGATTATGAAGGGTAAAATCGAAGGAAAAAGGGGAACTGGTAGACGATAAATAGCTGATTGAGAAACATTCGCTATTGGACTGGGTTAAATACACAGACGATTTTCAGAAAAGCAGAGATAGAGACGAATTTCCAATGGTTATAGCCAACCTTAAGTAGTGGAGGACTGAAGTCTCCCATTACCACACAAACCTCGTACTATTTTTTATGCTGGTTTTAATTTATAGTAAAAGGCATCAATTTCATTATCTACACCAGAGGTTCCCAACCAGTGTGCCGCGGCACGCTGGTGTTCCCTGAAGTCCCTGTAGGTGTGCCGCGAAATTTTACCGTCTTTTTTAGTAGTATTCACTTTTTTAATTCGCCGGGATAATAACTTTTACCGACTATTTTTCATTGAATAAACCTTCTGTCCTGCGCTTGTCTGCTGTTTCAATGGTTCAACACTCACCAACAGAATGCGGTAGCAGCAGTATCGTATGCAGGTTTTCTCAACACGACTCTACCTTATCAGCAGAGTCTACGAAAAGTGTACGGTAAATTGAAGCTGTAATTACAAAAAAAGAAATGCGTATGTCTTTGTACTCACTTTATAATGCTGAAAAAATTACGGGATCTTGATTTCAATGCATATTTTTTTTATAATTCTCGTATCGGAGTTACGCGTGAAGTTAGTCGTATTGATGACAGTTGAGAAAACGTGGGCGACCCCGTATGCAGACGTGCGTTAGTTTAACATAATATATTACCGCTTGTGGCGGTACTTTACCCAAGTGTGCCGTGGCTGAACGAGTTTTTAAGTTAGTGCCTCAAGCTAAAAAAGGTTGGGAACCGCTGCGCTGATCTACACTGTTACTTGTAGGAGCCTTACTTGGAGCACTTAAAATAGAGAAAGTTTATTTAATTGCCTACGAATATAACTAAAATTGGAATACATATTTTGTGATTATAAATTGCAAACATATTTACCTAAAATGCTCTGCGCCTAAATTATGTTTAAACAAGAGTTAAATTTACAACAATCATAAGAAAATATTGACCGAAGTTAATCTCATATTTAATATAATTTTAAATAAACAAAAGCAATATTTTATGCGGTATGCATAATTAAAAAAACCTTTAGCAGTTTACGTGGTAGGTAACAACAAACCTAAAAAATATCGCTACTTGACGACATTGAACTAAAAACTACACTGGGTGAAAAAAATATAGCAAACTTGCAAGGATTTAAAGCAGCGTAATAAATAAAGGAAACTGAGTACATATATCTACATACATTGATTAGTTTGCAATATTCACACTTACAGATGAAGTTCAGTATTGTAACTAAGAATAAATAAAATACAATTGTTACGTACAATTACAGATTACAACATTACAACTGGAATCAGACAAAGGAATTAATTGGACCCACTTATATTTTCATCTCATGTTGCACGAGGTTGTAAAACACGTAAAAACAAGGAAAAAGGATAGGTACCAAATGAAAAAAAAAAAAGAAAGATAACATAATGCTTTCGGTAGGGGGTCTGAACAAATAATCCCCGGACATATAATCCCGGAAAAATCCCCACAAATTATCCCTGGACAAAAAATCCCCAGACAAATCATTCCCGGGCAAATAATCCCCACAAAAAATCAAGGACAAATAATCCCCACAAAAAATAAGATAATACCTTAAGATTTATGAAATCATTTACAAAAGACTTATTCACAAAATTTCTTTTCTCTCTCTTACTTATGTAGGTCTTAACTTAGGTAACTTATGTATGACTCTCTCTAACTCCCTACCCTATCATTTGATTTTAGATTTTTTATATCAATTTATTTCGTTATTATAAAAAATTCAGACTTGGCTCAATAATATGAAAAGATCCTAATTTAGAGGGGAATCTATTCATGTAAATTTAATTGCATTTGAGTCACATTACATTTTCCATAAGATATGTGCGGTGTCCTTTACAAAAGGGAACAGGTTTTTTGCGTTACAATCAAGATTATCGTTTTCAGGACCAGCAGTTAGCATCACGAAGAGGTAATGTTTTGAACATAGTTATTCAAAGCAGAATGAGCAAAAGATTTACGCGAATAATATACAACATGATTCCAACAGCCTTAGCTCATTTTCCATATCTTCCATGATTTTTGAAAAAACTCACACTCTTTTGTCATGTAAAATTTGAAATTTTCGACATGGTATTGGAATTTAAAATTTGGTAATCGAAATTACAATATTCATGCTTAATGTTACCTGCTAATCATTATTGTCGTGCGGTTTCATGGCGATTGCTATAACTCTTATGCACTGAGGCTGAAAAACCTTTGAGTCGATGGCTTTCACGGTAAAACTTTTATTAGAGAACTATTCAGCAGCAAATATTTCTTTGGGATTTTTTGTCGGAAATTTTTGTGGGGATTTTTTGTCCGGGGATTATTTGTCCGGAGATTATTTGTCCGGGGATTATTTGTCCGGGGATTATTTGTCTGGGTATTTTTTGTCCGGGATTATTTGTCCTAGCTTCCAAGAAAACTTAAGCCGCGTCCTCATTGGTAAAAATTTGCGACGCACCAGCTATTCGTCGCAAATATTTGCGTGCTGATGGCATTCACGGTAAAACTTTTATTAGGGAACTATTCGGCAGCAAATATTTCTTGGAGATTTTTTGTCCGGAATTTTTTGTAGGGATTTTTTGTCCGGGGATTATTTGTCCGGAGATTATTTGTAAGGGGATTATTTGTCCGGTGATTATTTGTCTGGGTATTTTTTGTCCGGGATTATTTGTCCTAGCTTCCAAGACAACTTAAGCCGCGTCCTCATTGGTAAAAATTTGCGACGCACCAGCTATTCGTCGCAAATATTTGCGTGCTCGAGGTAAATTCTGCTAATGTGGACGTGTTCGTTGCATAAATCGGACGCAAGAATTTTCGATGCACACAACGCACACTCTCTATCGGTTGTCGGTTTTGATCGAAGATCCGTATGCGTCGCATACGGTTTGTAGTGTGGACGCTGCGTTATTTACTCCACACAACCTGATGATGGTATTGTTGTGATCTTCAAATCCTTTCTTGTGATCATTTCTGGATTGTTTTTAGTGTTTTGTTGTTTGCTTTCTTCAATCCTATTGAAACTTCTTGTTTATAAGCAACAATGAATAATCATTTTTTTTTTGTTAAGACGTTTGTCAGTAGGTTTTTTCCTTTCTTAAATTCGTATTCGTTGGGGAAGGTGTTTTGGGTGCATCATATATTGATTATTAGGGAGCGGATTTTATGCTAAATGCATATTGCATGCATATTTCGCATATTTGAGAACTATACTTAATTTTGCATATTTTTAAAGAAACATGCATATTTTGTGCCTATCTAAAAACATTTAAGTTAAAAAAAAATAAATTTTTTAATTCGACACAAAATATTTCCCCGCACAGGCTGTCGTATCTATTAATTCGAGAACTACCTGAAGAGAGACGGCTCATTCACTGCCTTTTCATTTTTTCTTAGAAAATACCTGATCTTTACACAAAGTACTTATAGTGCTTATAGTACGCCGTTATAAAATGATTGGGATGGTAAAAGGATGGTTTACCGGGAAATCCGAATTTTATTTACTTTTATTATATTTAGTACAATTTGTATCCCAATTTAGTAGGTAATACCTATAATTCTGGTGATTCTTTTAAATCCCCTATTGTTAAGAGAATTTACACCTTTAACAAGTGTTTGAATATTGGACTCATAGTTGTTGTACTTAATTGTGTGTTTTTTTCTCATTTGTTGCTGTTATTTTTTGATAAATACATCGTAGGGATGCTGTATTTTTAAATTTTTTCCAGATTTTGAAATATAATTATTTTCTTTAATTATTTAAGTATTCAAAAAACAATGTAATGCTCTTTGCTTTTTCTTTGTTCTCTTATTATTAAGTAATAGATATTATATTATTGTATTGCCTGTGAAAAGATAGTGTGTACCTACTCAGGATATTTTTGTTACATAATGAACCAAATTGACCACTGCACAAGCATTCTGCTTCAAGTGGTATTTTTGTGTTTATTTATAGGGAATTATAATGATTTTAATGTATTACCATTGTATGTATTGTATCTTTTCTCTGAATAAACATTATTTATTTATTATTTATTAACCATAGTTTTACGATTTTCTAACGGAAATTGAAATATTCATGCTTTAGGTCAGATCCCGTCTTTAAACGGCTTTAAAACTTTGGAGGACATATGCGAAATTTTTAATGGAAATTTCTTTTGTTGATGTTGAAAGGAGTTTTTCAAGTTATAAAAATATTTTATCTGATCAAAGAAAATGTTTCCTAGTTAAAAAATTTGGAAAAACACAATGTAGTGAATTACAATCGAAGATAATATATAGTGATATTGTTGTTTTATTTTAAATAGGTACCTATTGGTATCAGTTTTTGTAAAAAATGTGAATAATCTGCATATATAAAAAATAATGATTTTATTTGAAAGATAATAAATAAGATTGCCGCCCCCTCCCTATAAAAGAACCCCCTAGAATAGAATAGAAAAGAAAACGAAAATGGTTTCTCGAAATGCGCATTTTTTGAATTTTTGTGCATATCTTGCGCATATTTCGTAATTTTTTACTGCATATATATGCGCATATTTCATCAAAAATGATCGCATATAAATCCGCTCCCTATTGATTATACATCAAATAAACATCAAAAACATACTTACACAGACTAAACATCAAATGAAATAGGCAATTATCAAATTTCTAAGGAAAATGGAGACGTTGAAAACAAATATAAAATATATTATCTTCATTACAATAAATTTTGATTTAAACCCATATAAGTACAATAATTTAACACAGTTTATATCTATAAAAAATACACCCCCAGAATTTTGTTGAGATATTTTTTGGATGTCCCAATTTTACCCTAATAGAAGAAATACATTTGAGGAGTTTGCTTGTTTTAATTAATTATATTTTTAGATATTTATTAAAATAAGTTATCATAGAAATATGTAACTAAACAGTGGATTATTTTAGCTTCAACGTTATTCATGTTCATTTTAGTGTTTTGTATAGTATAAAAAGGTAATTTGACCCGAATACTGTCAATCGATTTTAACCACATATGTTTAACCTAACATGATAATAAAATTGAACCCACATCGGTATTATTTAAATTAAGTGGAACAAATCCGTAAACATAAAATAATTATGTGACCATAATTAATAATAATTATAATTTTTGATAATAAATTTAGAGATTTTTCTTGTTACGGAACCCCACTATACAGGGTGTCCAGAAACTCTACCGACAAACGAAGACAGGAGATTCCTCAGATAATTTTAAGACAATTTAACCAAATTCACCTAGTCCGAAAATGCTTCCTTCCTAAGGGAGCTAGAGCTCTTTGAAGATGGCGTCTTGTAATTAGTTTTTCTTAAATACCTCCAGAATGCTTTTAGTTAGAAAAACGAAAATTGGTACACATATTTGTCTTCCAGAGATAAATCGATTCCATCCATGGTGAATTTCTAGTACCAGTCATAGGCGTCCGTTTTGGGTGGGGCAACGGTTATTTTATCGCATAACTTTTTTGTCTTTAACTTTTAAGCACTTTTGATACTGGGTTATTAAATTGTGAGGTATTCTAGTACTAAAAAGTACTCTTGCTTTAAGTCGGTAGGACACACCGTTTTCTAGAAAAATCGTTTTTAAAATTTTTCGTTTCCTGAATTTGAAAAAAAATTAGAAAATTTTTTTCAAAAAAAAAAACGGTGTATTTTATTACCTTTAAGCAAGAGTAACTTTTAGTACTAGAATACCTCATAATTTAATAATCTAGTGTCAAGGAAGTAACAACTAGAAACACCATACTCAAGAAGAAGCTAACGGAAAAAAAATGAGGTGCATGTCCTGTTTTCTGAATAATACCGTCACAGGCACTATGATTTTCAACTGCTGAATATGAGTGCCCCATTTATGGCAGATCTGCCCACACCAACCAAGTCGATACTGCACTGAATAAGACATGCATGATAGTAACAGGGTGCATGAAACCTTCTTCTTCTTTAAATGCCATCTCCACGACGGAGGTCGGCAATCATCATATCTATTCGGACTTAGAGACGGCTGCTCTGAAAAGTTCATTTGATGTACGTTGATACCATTCTCTTAGTTGGCGCATATTAGGAATTTTCCTAATATGGGGCTATATTTTTTTTATTATACTGTCAGGTTTATGGAAATGACGTAAATAAGCAGTTTATTGCAAATATTTCAAATAAAAGCAATGTTTTTCCCTTTGAGTAATCGTAATAAATAGGCTAGAACATTGCTTCGACATAATGCATGTTTTTAAGTGTTTCCTTTTAAACCTTAGTCAACACCATAAATTTCTTTTAATAGACGGTTATAAAATATTGAAGGATAATGAGATTACTGCAATACAACGGATGCCGATCGACTTAGAGAGGAATGATGAATGATGAATGTGACACGAAGTTAAGATATACATATAATTCTTTATTAAAATACGTAGAAAACTAGTAAAATATTACATATTACTTAGCGACTAAAGCTATGATACATTTTAAGTCCTATTTAACATATTTGGAATATACTCTGGGCTAATTAGCAAAATACAAGGAAAAGTTATTTACCAGCAATTTTATTGCTGGAATCGAATCTTATTATTGTATGTATTAATAATAGAGGTATGCAAAGTCCGCAGATAGTGTGCTACTGTTTTTATAAACAAAATGGCGCCCGAAAATCGTGTTTTTTTCAGTATTTGCTCTATAACTCCAAAGATTTTAACTTTACACCAAAAACACTCAAATAAAAATTCACCGCAATTAAATTCTGCATAGAGACGTGTTTTTCCCGATTCACTTCGACGAAAACTTTCCCCGGAAAAAGCGGGGTTTTCCAACAAAATCTTTAATTTTCAACTAAAATTTTAGATAAGTAATTGTTAATCAATAATTAAATAACTTGGTAATGTAAAAGCCCTTTTCGTATAGATTATAATTCCAGAAGCCGATGGAAATTGAATGAACAGTTTAGCAACAATTGAATTGTTAATTAAAAATTTACGGTCGCTATAATAACGACAATAATTATGATGCATAAGAATAGCTATGATTTTTTCATAAAAAGATACTATACCTATCTAATGTACTTTACAGAATGGAAATTTGACTATTTAAACGGCCTCAGGAATATTTTAAAATTATAAACAATTTTTTGGCTTATAAACAAATAGAATATCTCGGGAAATATTAAACCAAATTAAATTATGAAAACGGTATTCGAAAAACAGTGACAGGACGCTCCTTTTAAAAGAAAAAAAGTTTAATTATGACGAGTATTTCCTGAGACACAACCGGTCAAAGTTGACCGGAATTTACGGCAAAGATATAAACAATAGGATCATAATTTTCAAAAGATTACCTTTTTCTTTTTGTCCTCTTTTTCCACACTAATTCTCATATCTTTAAAACACTCATAAGATATATTATTATAATAAAAACTATCGATATTACGTGTGAAAATTGCCAAAAATAGCAAAATTCCAATCAAAAATTAGGTTGGAGAAAATGTAACCCCTTAAAGTTCAAAATCGGTATACGTTAAAAAAAACGCATTTCCTCGGCTTCCCATGGAGCAATTACCTTCATTCTTTTTTTGCTCCCTAATAACTCGAATAGAACCATCGAACTAACGCATTATTAAATGTCAAACTTGCTGTTGTTTTGTTATAATAGTTTAATTTATTTATAAGAACAGAAAACTACATATTTTTCCAGTTGTAGGCTTTTTTTTAGATAAACTTACTACAAGTGTACCTTTTAAAGTTAAAAATATAAATATTCTCATTTGAAAGCTGTATAATCATTTAAACAATTTTTATTTAAACAAATTAAAATTTTGTGTTATTGTTTTGTTAAACAAAACAAAAGCAAGTTTGACATTTATTAATGCGTTAGTTCGATGGCTCTACTCGAGTTACTTGGGAATAAAAAAAGAATGAAGGAAATTGCTCCATGGGAAGCCGAGAAAATGCATTTTTTTAACGTATACCGATTTTGAACTTTGAGGGTTACATTTTCTCCAACCTAATTTTTGATTGGAATTTTGCTGTTTTTGGCAATTTTCACACGTATTATCGATAGTTTTTATTATAATAATATATGTTATGAGTATTTTAAGGATATGAAAATTGGTGTAGAGAAAGAGGACAAAAATAAAAAGGGGATGGTTTAAAAATTATGATCCTATTATTTATATCTTTGCCGTAAATTCCGGTCAACTTTGACGGGTTGTATTTCAGGAACTACTCATCACAATTAAACGTTTTTCTTTTAAAAGAAGTGTCCTGCCACTGTTTTTCGAATACCGTTTTTACAATTTAATTTAGTTTAATATTTCCCGAGATATTCTATTTGTTTATAAGCCAAAAAATTATTTGTAATTTTAAAATATTCCTGAGGCCGCTTAAATAGTCCAATTTCAATTCTGTAAAGTACATTAGATAGGTATAGTATCTTTTTATAAAAAAATCATAGTTATTCTTATGCATCATAATTATTGTCGTTATTATAGGGACCGTAAATTTTTAATTAACAATTCAATTGTTGCTAATCTGTTTATTCAATTTCCATCGGCTTCTGGAATTATAATTTATAAGAAAAGGGCTTTTACATTACCAAGTTATTTAATTATTGATTAACAATTACTTATCTAAAATTTTAGTTGAATATTAAAGATTTTGTTGGAAAACCCCGCTTTTTCCGGGGAAAGTTTTCGTCGAAGTGAATCGGGAAAAACACGTCTTTATGCAGAATTTAATTGCGGTAAATTTTTATTTGGGTGTTTTTGGTGTAAAGTTAAAATCTTTGGAGTTATAGAGCAACAATTGAAAAAACACGATTTTCGGGCGCCATTTTGTTTATAAAAAAAGTAGCACACTATCTGCGGACTTTGCATACCTATATTATTAATATATAGGATCTTATAATTCGATTCCAGCAATAAAATTGCTGGTAAATAACTTTTCCCAAAAATGGCCTATTCCCCGATAATCAGCTTAGACTAATATGAGTTAATAATATTGTCACAACATGACAATAGGACGTTCATAGGTGTTCGTGAGGCTATCACCTGTAATAAAGGGGGTTCCTACAACTATGATTTTACAGCATTTACAAAAAATACTACATAATGTATTAAAGAGAGAAATATAACATAGAGCAAAAAAAACTAACTAGAATATAAAGAGGAATAAACAACAAGATAAGACTAATAATATTATATCTACCAAAACCTAGATCGTAAAGAGAGACCAATTCTACAATTACAATGTTACTTACAATCTTTCGAAATGTATATGCGTGTGCACACTATTATTGTCTATGGCCAAATTCACTGGTATAGACTGTGTCTATACCTACCAGTGAATGTGTGAATACTGAATACCTGTTTTTACAGATACCAGACAAAAACGACGCGAGCTTCTAACATCTTGGTACACAAAGGGCACTAGACTTGTGATTGATTGCACTTTTAATTGGAATACGGTCCGGGATGGACTTTACTAAAGTACAACAAGGTTGAGACTTCTTTTTCTTAACTCACACATGCTCATCTGGCATATTTCGCTGGCTGACATCCTGGCAGACCCTACTATCCGATCACCATGATTAGTAATAGTCCGTTCGTTAACGGTAAAATATTGCAAGACCTCTAAATTCTAAAGAACCGCTACAATTTAGAAGAAATTTTGCAAATAAGCTCATCTTATCCTTCTCTTTGTGACTACAATATGTGCTTTTTATTTTTAAGGGGTGAAAACTACCCTTTTTTATCAAAAATTAAAAACAGCCAATATAAGCGTTATTTAAATCTAAATTATGTGAAGGTACGTTAAATAGTATGTTAAATACAGGAATTTGATTGTTTCTCATATTGAAATGTATTTTATAGTTTATAACTATTTTTAAACCCTTAAACACTACCCTCTAAATAAGAATTTGTTTAAAAAATATTTTGTAACTTTAAATTAAGTAATAATGTATTTTGTAGTGATCTGAACTTTATTTTATGTTTGCAATTTAGTTTATTAAGTATTTAATATTTTCAGCCCTTATAAATTACCCCTGCAAATAGATTTATTAGATCATTCACTCACGTTAAAATATTGCAAAACCTGTGAATTTTAAACAACCGCTTGGGTTGACATGAAATTTGGCATTCACATAGCTAATAAGTTAAGGAAAAAAAGTGATATAGTACCGATATGTACTTTTGCCCCGGGGGTGAGTTTCACCCCTTATCGGGGGTGAAAAAATATAGGTCCAAAATAAGTCCGAAAATGGATAAACTGACTAATTCTAAGCAACTTTTGTTCTATAAAGTTTTTTC
Organism: Diabrotica virgifera virgifera; assembly: GCF_917563875.1. NCBI lineage: Eukaryota > Metazoa > Arthropoda > Insecta > Coleoptera > Chrysomelidae > Diabrotica > Diabrotica virgifera. The sequence goes on from NC_065447.1 coordinate 29,284,841, forward strand.
ACTAAGTCAATACTTTTCGAGTTATTTGCGAGTGAATATGTTCATTTTTCAACAAAAGAACCACGTTGTTAGACGGTTTTTCGCAAATAACTCAAAAAGTAAGTATTTTATCGAAAAAATATTCCAAGCAGAAATATAGATTATGAAAAACTGAAAAAATTTGTGTATGTATGAAGTTTGGAGATCTAGTAGAACCAGTGTCGTAGCTAATGAAGTTCCAAGATACGGGGTGTTGAGATTTCTCTTGCAAAGTGAAGATTTATTGATTGCTCTAAAACCGGTTGAGATATGCAAATAAAATTTGGTGGGTTTTAAGAGGTAGTTATTACGCATTTATTGACAGACTTACTATTAAGAATTTTATATTCACCATTGGCGCGCATACGGGTAATAATCTGAATTAAAAAAAAATAGTACGCCACTGAGGTATTTCAAATTAAAAAGCATTTTTGAGTTACTTATTTAATTTATGACAGAAAATATATCTTCCCTTTTTTTCATACCATGCGCCTTTTTCATGAAAAAAAAAATAAAATATTTATATCAACGCTTAAAAAGTATTCAACGTAAGTTTCAATGTGGTTTTTTAACGATAACTTCTGTAATTTTCAAGATATTTCATTGTTCTAAAGCTTATTTTGTGGGGAATTGTAAGTGCTAAAAGTACTCAGAAGCTGGACTTTCTGGAAGTCTTTGATTTTTAAAGCATGCGATTCAAATAGCTTAGAAAACTGCTTCTCACACTTACGTGCAAACTTAAAATATAAATATCTCACTCAGTGTTTACCACAGAGACATTGAAAAAACTGAATAAGTTTTAGAATAAAAATACTATATTTTAGTATTGACATATATTTTTCAGATTTCTTTTAGTTTTCAAGTAATTTTGGAAAAATGGAAAACATTTATAAAATATCAAAAAATAATTTAATACTAAATTGAAATTTTTTTCAAACCTAAGCACTTTAAACTGGTTAAAATCTCAGAACGCGTAGTCAGGCTATAAATAAACCTAATTGTGTATGGAATAATGTTAATTTTTATTTTTGTGGAAAATTCACCAATTTAAATAATTACTCTTTTGATTTTTCAACGACATAATCGTTTTGTTTTTGTAATAACTCAGCTATTTTTTATCCAAATCACTTTTATCATAGCACCTTTTAAAGCCATCAGTAAAATATTTAAAAAATATCTCCATAATTTTTTTCTAAAAATCTATTTCTTGCGTTATTTAATGATAAAATGTTTGATTCAAGGTTAATTCGAAAAAACCCCGATTTTAAGTAGGCTGTAACTTAGGTTAAACACCACTCCATTCACCCATTTAATAGGTTTCTTTTTGATTATGACTTTTTCGTAAAAATGCATAATTTAAGAGATATTTTTGAAAATCCACTCAAAAACATGCATTTTTCATGTAGGAAATCATCAATTTCGATCGTGAATAACTTGCTAAATATCAATTTACCGAAAAAGTCGTATATAAGATTTTTTACTCAGAATTGAAATATCTATTAATTTCCGAGGTTATTTTGAGGTTACATATTTCCACCCCCGAGAAGGTGTGGTACCCACCCCCAGAGCAAAAGCACACATCGGCACAATATCACTTTTTTTCTTTGACATATTATCTATATGTATGCCAAATTTCAAGTCAATCCAAGTGGTTCTTTAAAATTTACCGCAAAAACCGTCAAAGAATGGACTATAATGTTTTCTCATCGTAGTCTGCTGCCATGAAAACATTTCTAGAAATTTCTTATGGGAGTTTTTCTATTGCCTTCTCCATCGCAGCATCACAACCATTTAAACTGCTCCAGTCATGTTCGTGCGGGTCCAGTTTTAAGCTGATCCAGGATTCTTAATATAAATTCTTATATTCTATTTAAGGAGTACTTTTAACAAATAATATACTTTTTAGTATAAGTAACGTTTTTCAATTTCTTCTCATCTTTTAGTATCTCCACTTGAGAAAAAATCCGTTTAAAGACGAGATTAATAAGTTGTTTAATAAATTATAATACACCACTGTATCAATTTCAATGTGCGATAGCACTAGGAATTGACGTCACGATGTCAAGCTGGATAGCCATTTGTCAAAGATGACATCGAAGGATACAATATAAATAAATATATTTGCTATAAATAGTTATTTGTTTGACTTTGATACTGATAATTAACAATACGAAAGCTACGTCAAAATTTTTAATTTACAAAAGATTTATCACTAGTAATTTGTCTTAATATTATATCTGGAATCAGCATTAAAACATTTTAGGAATGTTTTCCACTGAAAATAATCTTAACAAACTAGGTACTCTGTATGAAATGATTGTGGCAACAATTATTGGTCTGCAGACTCATTGTATTCTGTTTAGGACCTGTATGTTGAAATGCGTTGAACCCATGAGATTTTAAGTATTTTACGACATGACCAAATCTCTAAGGCTTCTAGTTTGGTCATCAGATTAACCTTCATGATCCTGGTTTCACACCCTGAGAGTAATACAGGATACACGTAACATTTTAGGAATATGATTCTTAGTTGTAAGTTCAGCTGAGATTCGCACAGTATAGATCTAAGTTTCTCTTGCAATTTCTATACGAGTTTTAATTTATTCATCGGGATTTAGTGTCTTATTTATCGAACTTCCTAGGTATTTTGAACGATTAACTTTTATAATAGGCTCACTGTTGACAATTAGTGGCATAGAGCCAACCAGCTGTTTACTAACCACAAGTAACTTTGTCTTTCGAGCCGCCCAAAATCCGTCTTTGGAATATTCTCTAGTGACTCGATCTATAACGAATTGAAGATCTTCGACACTTTCAGCTATGATTGCTGTGTCATCAGGATATCTGATGTTGTTAATAATATCTCCCCCAATTCGATCTCTCCACATTGTCCTTCGAAGGCTTCGTTGAATATTGTTTCCGAGTACACGTTAAACAAAGTTGGGCATAACACACAACCTTGTCAGACACCTCTTTGTCCACAACGTCAAAATCATTCATCAACCAGGTAAAAAACATAACATTCTTCAGGAAATCAACAGACTGAGTATAAATATATTATTGCCCGGGAGGTAGTGTCAAATTTGACTGAAGCATTTTAGCATGGCTGTTTTCTTTTTATTTAGTTAGGTGTTCCAAAGCTTATGAACAAATGATGTGTCAGCTGGCCCAAAGCCGGGGATTAGGCAAGAAGAAGTAAAATGTGAAACTTGATGGAACAACGCTACAACTTATATGTCAAATATTTATCTCCGTGATTTACGTGTATAGCGGCCTAGAATACTAGCTACTGGCTTTCACCCAGGCGACTCGGTTTCAATTCCTGGCCCTGAAAACTTTTTTGTTTTTAATTTTGATTTGAAAAATAATTATTTTTTGATAATACCACGTTTTTATTATTTATACGACACAATATGAAAAAGTCTGTACTTATGTCTTTTATAGAACTGTAAACTATGCATTTTGATCTGCATTGACAACTATGAAATTAGGGTTGTATGTATCTTTTGGTTCTACATCATATAAAATTAAGAAAACAGTTTGTCCAAAAAAATAAAAAATAACTGATTAATGGAAGCTATTGCTTATTAAGGAGGCCAATCATAATATATATGATCAAATGCATAGTTTACAATTCTATAAAAGACATACCTACGGACTTTTTCATATTGTGTCGTATAAAAAATAAAAGCGTGGTATTATCAAAAAATAATTATTTTTCAAATGAAAATGCCAATTTTAAAAACAAAAAAGTTTTTCAGGGCTTGGAATTGAACTCGAGTCCCTTGGGTGAAAGCCAGTAGGTAGGTATTCTAGGCCATTATACACGTAAGTCAAGGAGATAAATATTTGACATATAAGTTGTAGTGTTTTTCCATCAAGTTTCACATTTTACCTTTTCTTGCCTAAAATCTCCGGTTTCGGCCAGCTGACACATCATTTGTTAATAGGCTTTGAAACACCTAACTAAATAAAAAGAAAACAGCCATGCTAAAATGCTCCGGTCAAATTTGACACTACCTCCCGGGCTATTAGGAGTAGGCGAGACATGGTGGTCTAACTCAGGATACCTTTCGCTAAAATCGGTATCTTATATTACTTGGGAAATATCGACATTCAACATAGACGAGGACTAGCGATTATTACTTATACAGAAGTAATCAGAGCAATCGAGGGTTTTGTCCTAATCTCAGAAAAAGTGTTGCTGCCTTTTATCTGCAAAAGCTACTTCCTCATATTTCTTCCAAGTATCTAGTCTGTCTTCCACACTTGATAGTGGTTTGCCTTGGTGGTCTGCTAAAGACCTAAAGCCCAACTCTTCTAGGGTTGTATAAGCAAGCAGGTTTTTTATTTTTTTTGTGCATATAGTTTATGAATGAATCGTGTTTATGTTCTTCTTCTTCATGTACCATGTCCTTTCAGAACGTTGGTTACAATCATAGCTATCTTAATTTTATTCACTGCCACTCTAAATAGCATGCTTATATCAACACCATACCAATATCACAAGTTCTTCAACCATGAGGTTCTTCTTCGTCCTGGACTGCGTTTGCCTGCTATTTTTCCTTGCATGATATTTTGTAGCAACCTATATTTGGGACCTCTCATTACATGTCCGAAATACTCCAGATTTCTCTGTCTGATGCTTTTTATGATCTCAGTAGTCTTGCTGAGACGTTCTAATATTGTGGAGTTTCGAATCTTCTCCACCCAGGAAACTTTTAAAATTCTTCTATATCACCACATTTCGAAAGCCTCAAGGCGATTTAGATCGATTTTATTCACAGTCCAGGACTCGACACCATAAAGTAAGACCGAGAACACGTAGCGGCGAAGTAGGCGGATCCTCAATGCCAATTTTAGGTCTCTGTTACATAACACCTTGGACATCCTTCTAAAAGCGGCTCTAGCCTGGTCTATCCTAGATCTAATTTCGCCGTGACTTTCTGCGTTACAATTTAATTGCTGTCCAAGGTAAACGATTTTATCAACTTGCTCAAGTTTGGTATTATTTACATATATAGACGGTTTTATATACTGTTATTTACTTATTACGAGTATTTTGGTTTTCCGTATGTTCAGATCCAGACCTACCTCCCTACAACTCTCAACGACACTATCAAGTAGTGTTTTCAGATCTTCTTTACTAGAAGCTAGGAGTAGTGTATCGTCCGCATATTGCAAATTATTGATGACCTTCACCGTTCACAAGTATTCCTTCTTGTTTTTCAGAAAGTGCTTTTCTGAAAATTCTTTCGGAGTAAACGTTGAAAAGCAGGGGTGATAAGAGGCATCTCTGCCGTACTCCTCTTTTAATATTAAGAGCCTGTGATTCCACACCATGTACTAAAACTGGTGTTGTTTGATTCCAATACAAATTTGCAATTATTCGAACATCTCTGCCGTCCAAGCCAATGTCTTTTAGAACTTCGATCAATATAGAGTGCTTAACACGATCAAATGCCTTTTTGAAGTCAATAAAACAACAGTATATGTCTACAGATATATCTCGACATCTTTGAGCAAGTACGTTCATTCCAAACAGTGCCTCTCTCGTTCCAAACCCGTTACGGAAACCAAACTGTGTGTCATCCAGGTGTTTATGTTGCAATATCTATATTTCTGCACATTGTTCTATTAGTACCTGTTCAGACCAAGACACCGGTGTCCGGCAACCGGTTTTCAATTACAGTAAAGTATGGGCCACTAAAATCAGCCAGACATTCAAAAGTGGCTCGTCTGTAGTCGTTCATTTAAAACAATGCTTTGCTGCACGGTGGCGGATACCGGTGTCAGACACCAGTGCCCCAGTCTGAATAGCCGCTTAGCCATATATCCTCAGCTATTCTGATTGATCCTTTGACCTCTTTTTCTATACTTTTGTATAATATCATGTCCTGATCTTTGAACTTTCGCCTTTTCTCTTATTCATGTATCATGTACTTTCAGAACGTTGTTTATCGTCATAGCTATCATATTTTTCACTTCCTCACTATTTTTCACTTGCCACCATACAGTCAACATATGAACAAGTCTATTTAGAGCTCAGATTGTACCTGGAGCATATTACATGGAATATTTTGAACATCCATGTTTAAGTTCACATATTTTATCTATGACGGATCAATTTTAAAGTTTTTTTACCCATATATTTTAATACTATTGTATTTTGGTGGTTAGCATGTTAGATCACGTAAGCACTGATGACGAACGGTCATCCGATCGAAAACTAGTTCGGTGATGTAGCCCTTTTCAGGGATTTTTAAAAATATACCTTTTATAAATAGGCTTACCATAATTAGGAAGAGCCAAACCGGGACGCAGAAGAGGAAGAGGCTAATTTTAGTTTTGTGTGTGTATGTGTGTGTGTGTGTGTGAAAAATGGCTTGGATGCGAGTCCGTTAGCCACAGATTTTTATTTTATTTTTACCTCAATTTATTAGTTTTGTTATATTTATACGTATTTCACTTAAATGATTATATTTGTTTCTTTCAAGTAGTTTATGAGTAATTTAAATATTTCCATTTTATGACAACTTAGTAGATATTCTATACTAATTGGAAAATGAACTTGTGTTTGTCGTAAATTGTAATATAATTGATTTATATATCTCTCGTTAATTTTGCATTCCAAGAAAATATGGTTTAAATCTCTAATCGAAACATTATCACAAAAACATACTGATGAATTAATTATTCCTAATTTGTGCAGATGTGCCTCATATTTCCCGTGTCGAGTTTTTAATCTGACAATAGTAGAAATATCTTGCTATTTTAAAATATCTTTTATAAAAAATTCTAAAAATATTTAATTTTAGTTTTGCTTTTCGCTTACTTTGTGTTGTTCATATTTGAAATGCAATCAAAATTATTAAGAACTGAACACATATTAATCAGTGTGAGTATATTTTTTATAGAAAAAGAGGCAAAGCACAATTAATAAAAACAACACTAAAAAGGACATCGCACACATCTTATGGAAAATATAATGTCACTCAAATTCAATAAAATTTATACGAATAGATTCGTTTTAAATTAACGATCAAATCTTATCATTGCGCCAACTCTATATTTTCAATAATAAGAGCAGAAATTGATATAAATAAATCTGAAATCAAATGGATACGTACATAAGTTAGAGAGAAAAAAAATATTTTATAATACCCAAATTGTCGGTACTCCATAAATCAGCGGATTAGTTTTACTAATCCGCTTAGGCCCAGCGGGATTTAGCACCTTTTTGAATAGCACCCAGAGCAATCGTGATTGTAACTGACACTTTTACTGACTAAAAAATTTGATTTTGATAAACTTTAATTGCGATTTGCGCCGTAATTAATCATAATTAAGAGTTGGCGCAATGATAAGAATTGACCGTTAATTTAAAACGAATCTATTCATATAAATTTTATTGAATTTGAGTGACATTATATTTTCCATAAGATGTGTGCGATGTCCTTTGCCCAGTTTTATCATTCGCTCATGCTGCTTAAGATTTTTCACTAGAGTGCATTTTGTTCAGAATTTTTTTTGTTGTCCTAAATGTTGTCATAAAATTGACTTTACGACATAAATATTCAAGTTGAGTTGGCACGTAAGCGAGGCTTCCACAAGGCATTCTTCCATCCCCCCTCAATCGTAAGAATACATTTTTTTTCATCTGTGAAAAAATTCTTTCCACTGGCGCTGAAATACCGAGTAGATACATAGCAAACTCCACATTTTTTTTAAATTCGGCACTTCAATATGCTACTTGTGAAAATGGTGAATAGTTGGACCAATTTCTCGGAGTAACCAGCTTTATTGGAATTTTGTTGGAAGAAGCCTTTTACCAATAACACCTCATCAAACAGCTCATCAGTCATTATTTGGGTTTTCGATTGAGTTTTTGCATTTTTTTTTTATATTTTCGGCTGCTTTTTCGATTTTACTCATTAAGCTCATTTACAAGCAAATCCAGTCAAAATCTTCGGCTCCATCTTTTCCCACAATTCTAAATACGAAATGCCGCCTTCATAAAAACGTGAACGTCACTCATGAAGTTTTCGACATTTATGGAGTCTTTCAATTCAGTTAAGAGTTGTGGAGCTGCTTGTGGAAGAAATCAATTTTCCATCCTGTTTTGAAGATTCGTTTTTAACTTTGTCAACTACATACCTACATATGTCGCAGTTGTGTTAGTCTTCTTCATAGACTCAATGATTTGTTGAATACCTACATTTAACCCATTAATGCCCAAAATTAAAATTTTATCAAAATGAAAACAAAACTTCAGAATGGAATAAATGGAGGTTGTTTTTAATAGCAATGTGTAAAATTTACTTTTTTTTTCTTTGTAACTGTCTTTTTTTTTTGACGTATGATATATCATACGCTGGGCAACGAAGGAAACAAAATATCATAAGGCATTAATTTATTTTATAGTTTTTACAACTTGTGATATTTAACGAAACATTGCTCGGGATGAAGTCCTACATTACATTTAATGCACCGATATTAGGTGCACTTGCCACATTTGCCACACCTTTTTTAAATTTTATCCACCAAATGACCCATATTATCCAAGCGAATTTCCTCACCAACATATTTTGAGGAGTTTTGACGTAGGTACACCACGTAGCGTTGGAATATATGATCTGAAGCTGTCAGCAGGGCCTCCACACTTCTCTGGGAAAATTCTAATAAATAAATTGCGTTATTTTGCGGTAAAGAAGCCACATGTTCAGTATTGCCCCATTCAAACAAAATCTGAATGTCGCCCAATATATTTTTTATATTGAATGCAAATACTATACAAAGCTCTTAATTTATCGAATAAATCTACACCACCCATTCCCTTGTTATAATATAACAAGGGAATGGGTGGTGTAGATATTTGCACAACGTTTGGTTGAGGAACCACCATCTGTTTCTGGACCATTACATCGGTTACAGCTTCCTATAGTAAATACATATTTCTGAAATTGAAATATTAGTTGCCATAGTAACTTTATTATTACTTATCATTCCAGCGAATAAAAGTGAGCTATTGTTTTTCGGTATGTAGGGTAGTAGAACCCCACTCTTTGAGTGGGGTTCTTCCAATCCTGTCTTATCTACTTTTGCCGGTACAGTGAATCTCTTGCTCCCTCAAACTTGTCAGTAAAAGTAAAGATGTAAAAAAATTAAAAAATACCTATGTAGATAACAGATTCCTGTGGTATAATAAAAAGCCTACACAGCTTTTCTGAGACGAAACATCCTAACGAGTTACCCTGTAGTTTATCTCCACTTTGAGTATAGGGATGCAATTGTGCAAGGTAACCTTTACTGGTTGCAATACACCGGAGTTTATATCCATAATGGATGGGTTTTCCCCGAGTAGACCGCTGCGTTAAATTATGTCCATAATACGGCTCCATCGCTTCTTCTACTGCACAACTTCCAGTCACTACCGGAGGTAATAACGAAAACTTTAATTTAGATTTCCGTTGTTTGGACAATGCAAAGTGAGTTGAACTTCGTTACACTGGTAAATTTTGTGTTCCAAAGTATCGTCATCTATTAAACTCATTTCTACATTACATTCTACATTAAACTACATTTTCAACAATTCAACACATCCTTGGGATTGTTAGGATCATACTTTTTCGTCATTTTTTTCTAAAATCGAAACAATGTTGATTAGTTACTACGAGTGCCCAGCGTATTATATATCATACGCAAAAATCAATAACCTTCAAAATACTCACCGGTATAAATTTCAACAATATTTATATCACTATTCGATATTTAGAAGCCTTATTAGTTGAGTACTACAAAACTTTTCTCAAAATAAGTCGAAAAAGTCAGTATCCCGAATGAAGTACGTGCCTCCTAGTGGCGGGATACGGGCAACAATACATTGGCTTATAGGGCAGTCCTTACAGTAGGGATCCTGGCCTATACAGAAAAATGCAGGCGGGTGTGGGGTAATACTGCACTTTGGTTGCATTGGTGGTGTATTGGCTAAACGTGCAGGACAGGGCAGGGTATGGTGCTGATAGAAAAGGCATTCAGGCATCAAATATCCAAAAATCTTTTCAGGCCATAATAATGAAAAGACCTTCTCCAAACGAAATAAAAACTTATACTGAAATGATGGCATCTCCTGAGGTAAAATGTTCCGGAAGTAAAATGAGCCTCCATTCGGATCTCCGGGTGAGGATTATCTCAGGGGGAACACCATTACAGGTTAGAAAAATCAGGATAGGGTCTTGGAATCTTGGTAGTCTTACAGGTAAGAGTCTGGAGTTAGTGGATGCGCTCAAACGAAGAAGAGTTCAAATTGCTTGTATTCAAGAAACTAGGTGGAAAGGACAAAGGGCGAAAGAACTAGGTGATGGATATAAATTGTGGTATGTAGGGAGTAGTAACACTAGAAATGGAGTTGGTATAATTGCTGATAGTGAAATAAAAGATAACGTAGTAGAAGTTGTAAGAACGAGTGATAGAATGATGTCAGTGAAATTTGTAATTGATAAAGAGGTATTGAATGTTGTGTGTGTGTATGCTCCTCAAACAGGTCTGGGTGAGAATGAAAGAAGAGCTTTCTATGATCAATTGGGAGACATACTGAGTGATATTCCAGCGGAGGAGAAAGTTATAATAGGAGGTGATTTCAATGCACATGTGGGCCAAGCCAAGACAGGATATGAAACAATACATGGGGGATTAGGCTTTGGAACTAGAAATGAAGCTGGAGATGACATGCTAGAATTAGCAACAGCATTGGATATGGCGATTGTTAACACATTCTTTAAAAAGAGAGAAACTCAACTTATTACCTACAAAAGTGGACAACATCAATCCCAAATAGACTACTTCATGATAAGGAAAGAAGACATACGTGAATGCAAGGACTGCAAGGTAATAGTTAGTGAGACAGTAAGCCAACAACATAAGCTGCTTGTTCTGGACATCGAAGTAAAAAGCGAAACTAAACAAAAATATCGGAGAGGACCACAAAAAATCAAGTGGTGGATGCTAAAAGATGAGAAGGAAGGTCTATTCAGGGAAAGAATAGTAGAAAAAATATGTTGGAACATGAAAGGAAGCCCTAACACAATTTGGAGAAAAATGGCCAATATTATTAGAGAGACGGCTATTGAAATACTTGGGAAAACGTCAGGAAAGAAGTTTGAAGATAAAGAGACTTGGTGGTGGTCAAATGAAGTACAAGGAAAAATAAAAGAGAAGAGAAAATTATATAAAAAGTGGCAAGAAACCAGATCGGACATAGATCTTCAAAACTATATGGTCGCCAAAAAGGAAGCGAAAGTAGCAGTAGCAAAAGCTAAAGCAGAAGCGTATTCAAACCTATACGATCAACTTGATACCAGGGAAGGCGAAACGAAGATATATAAAATAGCCAAACAGAGAGCAAAGAAAGCAAAAGATTTTAATCAGATTAGATGTATCCGAGATGAAAATAATAAAATACTAGTTCACGAAAGGGATGTCAAAAAGAAATGGAGAAAGTACTTTGACAGCTTATTAAATGAAGAATTTGACAGACAGCCTGTAGAGTCAACGGAGACAGTAGCAGCAATGGTCACCAAAATAACCAATGAGGAAGTGGCTCAAGCGCTTCAAAAAATAAAGAAAGGAAAAGCGGTAGGACCAGATGATATTCCTGGGGAAGTATGGAGAGCATTGGGAGAGACAGGAACAAGGTGGCTAGCAGGTCTATTTAATAGAATTATGGAAGTTGGACAAATGCCAGACGAATGGAGAAGCAGTATACTGGTACCTGTTTACAAAAACAAGGGAGATATACAACAATGTACAAACTACAGGGCTATAAAACTGCTTAGCCACACCATGAAAATATGGGAAAGAGTAATTGATAGACGGATACGTGAAGAGACCGAAATATCCGAGAATCAATTTGGCTTTATGCAGGGTAAATCAACAACAGATGCAATTTTCACTATAAGGCAGTTGATGGAAAAATACAGGAGTAAAGAAACAAACGCTCATATGGTATTCATTGATCTTGAGAAAGCATATGATAGAGTTCCTCGAGAGATTCTGTGGTGGGCACTCAATAAGAAAGGAGTCCCTGGTGAATATGTAAAGATTGTGAGGGATATGTATGAGGGAGTAACGACTAGTGTTAGGACAGGTGTGGGAGAGACTGATAAATTTCATGTGAAAGTAGGATTGCATCAAGGTTCTGTGCTTAGTCCGTATTTATTCTCATTAGTTTTGGACCAGATAACAGCGAAAATACAGGGTAACATTCCATGGTGCTTAATGTATGCTGATGATGTCGTGTTAGTAGGAAATAGTGAAAGAGACTTAGAACAAAAACTGGAACAGTGGAGACAAGCTCTGGAGGAAAAAGGTTTAAAACTTAGTAGGACAAAAACAGAGTATTTGGAATGTTCATTTAAAGATGGAGCTACTACAAATAAAATGGTATCTTTGGATGGTGAAATGATTGTAAAAAGCAATAGTTTTAAGTACCTAGGATCGGTATTACAGAGTAATGGAGAAATAGATGGAGATGCATGCAGTAGAATTAGTGCTGGATGGATGAAGTGGAAAGAAGCGAGTGGTGTGTTGTGTGACAGAAAAATTCCAATGAAGCTGAAGGGAAAATTCTATAAAACAGCCATAAGACCAGCTATGATGTACGGAACTGAATGTTGGGCAGTGAAAAAGAAAGAGGAACAGCGAATGCATGTGGCGGAAATGAGAATGCTTAGATGGATGAGTGGAGTGACAAAGAAGGATAAAATTAGAAATGAGTATATTAGGGGAAGTCTAGGTGTGGCACCAATTGATGCCAAAATGAGAGAGCATAGGTTAAGATGGTTTGGTCATGTTCAACGTCGAGACGTTAATCATCCAATACGAAGAATAGCTGAAGTGCAGATTCCTGGAAGGAGTAGGAGAGGAAGACCAAAGAAGACCTGGGGGGAGACGATAAGGCAGGACATGTTGGTAAAGGGGATTAACATTGATATGGCCCAATATAGAATTGTGTGGAGAAATGCAATTAGGGAAGCCGACCCCGCATAGGGATAAGGCAAAGAGAATGATGATGAAGTCGAAAAAGTCCTACAAACTCATTTGGCATGCAACTGGTGCACTATAATGTAACCTAAGAAAGCTTAGCAAAAATCTAATCAAGCTTTACTGCCAAACGATAATAAATTTTTAATAATACGATAAACAGTTACCTTCTAACATCTACTCTGTGCCATATTAGGACAGAACTATTGTTTACTTTTTTTTCTAATAAATTAGATGGCGAAATATGTAGCAGTGTCTTACGTATTACATAAAATACATTGGGCATTAATGGGTAACTGTCCGAGCACCGAGCACAAACCAAAAGTAAAGTGCTCCAATTTCTGTTGTGAAGAACAGCCGCAATGCGAGCGGGAAGTTTACTTGAACAAGAAAATAAGCTTTCAGGCCTTCGTATAACTGCGGATTCTTTTCACAGCTGGTAATAAGACAGATCTTGTATTTCTGTGCCACTAATTTTTTGTACTCGAACGTTAGCTGTCTGGCAAAACTATTTTTACAACGATAATATCTATTTGGACAGGAAAACCAAAGACCATCAAATGCATGTCGGGTTGTAGTGTTAAAGATGTGTGCGCTGCAACCAGTACCTTTTATGTTAACCCCGAGACTTTCCTTGAGCCTGGAATAGACTTTGTACCTCTCCGAAATTCGTATTACAGTTATCGCCACAAAAACCAGCCATCGTGCATTACTATATGGAATGCAAAAGTAGCTTCCTTAGCAGCAATGGAAAGTTCAATGTCTGCGGGTTCGACATTTTAGAAAAACGAGGTTATGGTAGATGAGCTTGCAATGGTACTTGCGCTGGTCTTGTGTTTCGATCACTTTAGATGGTCCTTGATGTCCGCTCTTCAATCAATATGTCATTTTCAACTTTTTTTGTGAATGTAGAATTTCGTTTTCTCATGCTGGCCTACATGCCGGCCGGGGTGTCGGTGTGGTTCAAGTTTGACCGGGACGCTAATGCAGACCGGCCGGGACTCTGGGACGGGGATCTCAAACCGGGACCTTCCCGATCAAACCGGGACGTATGATAAGCCTATTTATAAAGGATTTTAGTCCTTTTTGAAGTTATACTTCTTTAGGCACTAGGATGAATGTTTACATTCCCTGGCGCATGCGCACACCGACAGTATGGTATTAGTCACTACATCTTTATGTAGCGCAAATAAGGTGTGCGTGAAAAGAATATATTCTTAGTGTTTTTAGTAAATATATTTATTATAATTTTTGTGTCTTTGGATTTGTCTTCCTCGGGAATAAGATATTTTATAATAATAGTAAGTATATTTAAAGTATTTTTGTATAATTCACTTGGTGTATTAAATTTGTCAGTATGTATGAGAAATCTTGTAACCTGTCAAAGCAAAGGGAGTATAGCTCAGTGGTAGAGCGTGTGACCGGAGATCGAGAGGTCCCCGGTTCGAATCCGTGTGTTATCTATTTTTTTTATTTTTGGTATTGTTTTAATTAAATTTTTTGGAAAGTAGTAAGTAAAAATTAGTTTAATCTTTAAATAAAATACAAATAACCTGTTGAAAGTATATTTATTTCGTTGAAATCATATAATAGAAATATAACTTCTTACGTGAGTACAAAGTACACACACATTCTTTTTTTTTATAATATTTTTTTCACTGCCACCCTAAATAACATGCTTGTATCAACGGGTCTAGGACATTTCGCCGTCGCCGTTTCACCGTCGCCATTTCGCCGTCGCCGTTTCGCCGTCGAGCCATGTCGCCGTCGCCGTTTCGCCGTTGAGTCATTTCGCCGTTGAGCCATTTCGCCGTCGCCATTTCGTTGTTAGCATTCGTACTTATAATTTCGGGATGATCATTACTTGTACAGTGGAACCCCGTTAACTCGGATTAATCGGGACCGCGGCCGATCCGGGTTATCGAAAATTCGGGTTAGCCGGAGAAAATGGTAAAAATTAATATAATATGGTACGCTTACAGATAAACTCCGTTATAATTGTCACACAGACACTGATAAACCACGTTCGCGTTACGCACAAAACCATACATACAAAGCGTCGTCGAGAGTCTCATTTTTAGCTTTATTATTAGCTTTGCACCGATTGTCCAAACTGTATTTTGTTATCATTTTGAAACAAAATTCTTCGATTTTAGTTCTATTTTTCTTCCAATCTGATACTGTAGATGTACCGACACCATATTATGCTGCAATATTCGGCTTTATCAATAATTCTACTTAATGCTTCTAGTTTCTTTTCCATTGTCACTACAACATTTTACGTTTTGTTGCCCTTACGTAGACAAAAAACACGCAAACACAAAATCTGAATAGATTTTGTGTTTACGGAAGCGAACAATACGACTTTACTACATACAATACCGTCTCTGATGTTATGTTATTTAATAACAGTGATGACTAAGACCATTGTTAAAAAAGAATTTTAATAGTCTTTTAGTTTTTTCTAAACAATGCTAAGGCAGTTTCAAATAAATAAAGGATACTACAGGTGCCTGTTGTTTTCGATAACACGACAATGAATGTGGTGTGCCATGAGTCATTTTTACTATGGTATATGCAGTTCAAATTACACAAATATCCATTATCTCTTAAATATTATATTACATACATTTTTATTGTTGAAATGTTTGTCTGATAAAAAGCGGTCCGGGTTAGCCGGAGTTCCGGGTTATCGTGGGCCGACTTATCGGGGTTCCACTGTATATAAGTTTTGAAGGGTTTTCGAACGATTATATACATATAGGGTAGGGACGTTCACTATGAACAAATAGTTGCTGGAAATATGCCACCCTTGAAAAAGAAAAAATATAGGGACGCGGATGAGCGAATTTTAAGATTAGTCCGAAACTTCAATTCCGATGGAGATATTTTAGAATATCTTAGAGGACTTGCCCATAATTATGAAATGTAACTTTTTAAATATTTTTAATACTGTAAATATTTCATTTTTCAGACGAAAACGATGTATAGTTGAATACGAAAATATAACTTGGTTTTACTAGCAACATCAGCATTTTATTTACACTGACATTTAGTATAAAAAAAAGTTAATATGTTATCACGTTCTTGCGACATTTAGTATAAAAAAGTTAGTATGTTATCACGTTCTTGTAAACTTAACCAATGCCGGGATGGCGACGGCGAAACGGCCGACGGCGAACTGACTCGACGGCGAAACGGCCGACGGCGAAGTGGCTCGACGGTGAAACGGCGACGGCGAAATGGCGAAGGCGAAACGGCGACGGCGAAACGTCCCAGACCGTGTATCAACACCATACCAATCTCGCAAATTCTTCAACAATGTAGTTCTTCTTCGTCCTGGACTGCCTTTGTCTGCTATTTTTCCTTGCATAATATTTTGTAGCAACCTATATTTGGGACATCTCATTACATGTCCGAAATACCCCAGCTTTCTCTGCTTGACGCTTTTTATAATCTCAGTAGTTTTGCTGAGACGTTCTAGTATTGTGGAGTTTAGAATCTTCTCCTCGTGGGAGATTTTTGACGGACACTGTGCCTGTATATTCCTCATCTCTTTTCTATAACAGAAAAAAATAACATTACTGTTAAATAGAAAAACAATGCAAGAGTCTATAAAAAGGAGGACACATAATATTTAAAATGCGGATTTTTCTATCAACAACGTCAACAAAATCTCCAAACAAACGTCTGCTAAAAATATAAATAAAAATTCAAAATAAATAAATATATTGGTCTAATTATAATCCATTATCAAAATTCCCAATGCTGAAACATCTGAGTGACCACTAATAATTAATTATTTATCAATAATTGTAAACTCATATGACGCAAAATATGAAATAAAAAGAATTGTTCTTTAAATTCAATTCAATAGTTGATAGCTACACCCGTACACATCAAAATTAAAAATAATTAAACATTTTTGTGTTTATGTGTAAGATAATAAAACAAGTTTATTCATTATAAGGTGAGTATGTCTGAAGATTGCAAAAATTTTACTAGACTATTTTTATAATTAATATAAAATATGATATAATGTAATCAGTTACTAATGGTTTTATTATAGGAGCTCTAGATTAGATATAGAAACGCGTTTCTTCGTATTACTATAGGATGCATCGATTCTATATGACTGGTACGTTAGTGTCATGAGCGTCGCCAGGGTTATTTTCAGGGGGTGCATCTGAACTTCAGAGGGTTGCATCTGAAAATATACATTCTATTAAGCAATATATAATATACAACTATAATACATGTATAGCTATGTAGGTACCTGCTTTCCGGACGGGCGACTACGAACTCCCCCACGCTACTTAGGTACTTAGATAATATTTTTGTGAACATATAGCCCCAGTTTTTATTTTACTTTATTGTATTCAAAAAGAAACACAATTCCCAAAGCATGAGCGAAAATTTTAAATGATTAAATAATGAAACTATAACTATATAATCGAATAAAGTTTATTTATAAATCTACATTAACTTATATACAATAACAAAAACTACAGTTAAACAATATGGTGTGTTGTTCAATAAATTGCAAAACTCTGTCATTTTCTGGCATAATATTAAAAAGGTCATCAGAAAAAGTCACCAACATCATTTAGATCTAAATAAGGAATGCCGAAAATTAATTTTAAATATTTTCCAATAACAGTTTGATTTTTATATTCCGAGGAAAAACCTAAATTTTGAATTTTTCGGTACCAATTTTGTGTTAAATGAAATTTGCAATAAAAAATTATAATATCGGGCCACAATAACTTGGCTGCATTTTGAATTGCTATTTCAAAATCAGAAACTATTCGCTTCGGTTTGAAATTTAAATTCAAATCTGTACATATTGTTATTAATGTATCAAAAGTACTTTTGTACGATTGAAAATATTTATACTCTTACTTTCAACTATAATCAAATTTGGAATTTCCGGTCATTAAAACTTAATCCCCAACTTTCTCGGCGATGGGGCAGCAAATACTTGGGATTAATGGGCCCAGGTAGTTCGTGGGGGCAGTTAGATAACGCCGTTCCGGACAGTGAGTGCGATTGCACCCCCTTGCACCCCACTGCCGGCGCCGATGAGTTAGTGCATATTTATGAATTATTACACTTCTTTAAAATCCCTGGTTCTTACGACAGTTACATCAGATTTAATCACATTAAGTAGTTCCCCGTTGATTTTTATTGCATATGGCTGTCTCTCTAGTGCCTTTTTAAATAACTGGTCCGAGTAAACATTGAACAGTGTTGGCGACAAAATGCAACCTTGTCTGACTCCTCGTTGTATGGAGATTTTATCGGTGTATTTATCTTCAATTTTTACGATAGCAGTTTGATTCCAATACAAATTTTTAATGACTCGAATATCCTTGTAATCTATTTCGATATTTTTCAGTATTTGCATAAATTTTACATGCTGTACTTTATCGAATGCCTTTTCGAAGTCCACGAAACATGAAAATACATCTTTTCTTTGGTCACGGCATTTTTGTAATAGGATGTTAAGCGCGAAAATTGCCCCCCTGTTCCCATAGCATTTCTAAAACCAAATTGCTTCCAAATTGTTCCCAAAGTATTCTTAGGAAAATCTTAAGAATGTGGCTCATTAGGCTAATTAATCGATATTCTAAGCATTTTCTCGCATTGTGTTTTTTAGGTATTGTGATAAAGATGGATTTGAGCCAACCTGTGGGAGTCACTCCGGTGTTATATACTGAATTAAAAAGTCTTACTACTACTTTTAAAATGGTAGTTTTAGTTTTAAAAATAGTAGTAGTAGTACATACCTAAATACAGAGTGTGTATGTTCACTAGACTACAAAGAGTAAGTTTCCTGAATAAAATTTTTATACTTATTTCTCATTTGGTCTCTTAGAGATTTCCCAGCTGCGATCTAATAGCTGATATAGTTATAAACAAAAATGTGCAGCACTTTTTGTGTAAAATGAACTGTTCTCTTAGAAACAATGCTTGAAGCGACCGGCGATTTTGAATGTCAGCTACGCGCAAGGAATCAATTTAAATAAAATTTTGTATCAACTCCACGTTAAAAAATTCGATATTATTTGATAAGAGTGTCCTATCGACAAAAATCGGAATGGGTTTTAAAGATGAAAAGAGTTGCTTTAGTATACAATTTTTCATTTTGTTGCAAATGAAGGCAGTTTCAATAAAGCTGGTAAATAAATAAACTTCTTTTGCGTACGATTTTTGCCATTTTTTACGATTCTCATGAGATCAATAAAGTTTATTACTTCCACTGACGAGTCACTATGGCATTTTCATTGCTAGAGCCTAATCTTCAAAACCTAAAATGGGACACTAGAATATGTTGAAAAACGCTGAATTTAAACTTTAACATTACAAACCATCTAAAACATTTAAAACCGCTTCTTTTGCATTGCACTACAAGGGTGTTTTTCTAAATTACAAAACATCAGCTACAACTAATTCCATCTAATACCTTCATCTAATTCAGAATTTCTTAAAATGTATACGAAACCTGCACCCTTTACCTATCAAGCGCATTTTGATTTCGGGATATTTCAATGATATTGTAGTTCTAGAACATTCTAAATTTTTAATGTCTTCTTTTTCGTCGAGGAACTTTTTCTATATGAAATAAATCTGATGTAACTGTCGTAAGAACCAGGGATTTTAAAGAAGTGTAATAATTCATAAATATGCACTAACTCATCGGCGCCGGCAGTGGGGTGCAATCGCACTCACTGTCCGGAACGGCGTTATCAAATGCAAAATCCATAGAAAAATTTAATATACAGGGTGTTTTTTGGGTCGGAACATTTTTCCAATATTTGTTAATCCGGCCCTGGATTTTTTATAATTGTAAATAAATTAATTGATTGGCCACCTTAAGAAATATACGTGAGTTAAATATAAATAAATATACAGTGTGGTTAACAAGTTGTAAGTCGTATTTCAATTTTTTTCTACATCAAGCTCTCGCAATTCACATAATTTCAGAATTCAAATTCAAAATTTGACCAGAAAAATCATTTTGCCGAAAATTCAAAGTATACCACTAAATTTAGTTTTCATCCTCTTTTCAAATGCAAAATCCATTTTAAAAAAAATTAATGTACAGGGTGTTGTTTTTTGGATCGGAAAATTTTTCCAATTTTTTTAATTCGGACCTGGATTTTTTACAATTGTAAATAAATTAATTCATTGTACACCTTACAGAGTATTTGTGTACCAAATATAAAATAAATATATAGTGTGGTTAAAAAGTTATGAACCAAATAAGAAAATGGCAAAATAGATAAAACACCCGGTATCTTTGTTATTAATGAAGTAAGACCCATTAAGTATACATAGTATTTTTGAGACCGCCTAAGTGTCCTCTTTCTATAGTTAACGTATGTTACTTTCCCAATAAAACACCCTGTACCTACACTATATATTTACGCTGCTGAAAGAAGAATATTACTACTCGTCCTGTTTTCTTTTTAACGTAAAAATAAAATTAATTTATCATTGCTCGAAATTAAACACATTTTGCCTGATTGCTCTCATTTTACAGCTCTATTTACAATCTTTATTTTTAAATTTTAGACGTTATTTACCTTGTCAGATAACATTGTTTGAGGGATTTATTGCCATTGTAAAGACTAAATCCAGCAGAAAATTTTTAGTAGTCTTTTCACATTTTCATTAGAAGCAGTTACATTATTTTGTAGACGCGAATACGTTGTGTGGTGAAATTTTTCTGGTTTTCCTTTGTGAAAATGTAAGTACATATATTTTTTATTGTTCTAGGGTTTCTTGGAGAAAAGTTTGGGATATAATGGAATGGTAAGTCTCTTATTAAAAAATACGACTTAGACAAGGGCATTTAGCACTAAAAACACCCGAATAAATAATTTTTTAAATACAGCACCTAGAGACCTGCAGTTTTTTGAATTGCGTTCAGGATGGCGTCAGGAAAAAAGTCTACTATTCAAAAATGGGTGGAAATGCATAATTGCACTGCAAAGTGCATAAAATGCATCCAAAATTGCATAAATACAAAAATAAAGTCAAACTCAGTATAATAAGGAACAAAATTTATTATTTGGGGGTTTTTGGGGTCACTCAATACGATTACGCCATCAGAACTGACCACCGGATCACCTGGTGCCCAAGGTCACTGTAAGGGACGTCATCTTCTGGAGTTTCGATAGTTTTTGGCATTAAATCGATGCAAACGCGTTACTCGCCGGTTTTAGGGGTCGCTAAGTACGAATATGCCATCAGAATTGACCTCCGGAGTACCTGGTGCCCAGAGTCGCCACTAAGGCACGTCATCTTCTGGAGTTTCAAGGGATTTCGGCACTAAATTGATACAACTGGACTATTCGGGGGTTTTTAAGGTGGTTAAACACGAAGCTGCCATCAGAACAGACCACTGGATCACCTGGTGCCCAAGGTCACGGCAAGGGACGTCATTTTCTGGGGTTTCGAGGGTTTTCGGTATCAAATTGGTGCAAACGGATTACTCGGGGAGTTTTTGAGGTCGCTAAACACGCATATACCATCAGAATAGACCACCGGATTACCTGGTGCGCAATGTCACTGCAAGGGACGTCATCTTCTGGAGTTTCGAGGGCATTCGGTATTAAATTAATGCAAATGGATTAGTTACGGGTTTTTGGGGTCGATAAACACGAATATGCGATCAGAATTGAACTCCGGACAACCTGGTGCCCAAGATCGCTACTAAGGCTCTTTTGGATTTTCGAGTGTTTGCGGCAATAAATTGATGCAAACGGATTACTGAATGGTTTTTTGGGGTCGGTAAACACTAAAATGTCATCAAAATTGAGCTCCGGAGTACCTGGTGCCGAGGATCGCTACTAGGATACGTCATCTTCTGGGGTTTCGAAGATTTTCGGCATTTTATTGATGCAAATGGATTACTGGAGGGTTTTTGAGGTTGCTAAACACGAATATGCCATCAGAATCGACACCTTGTGCACCTGGTGCCCAAGGTCACTGCAAGGGGCTTCATCCTCTGTGCGAGGTTTTTCGGTACTATATTGACGCAAACCGATTACTTATAGGTTTTTGGGGTTGCTGAACACGAATATGCGATCAGAACAGACACCGGACCAGCTGGTACCAAGGGCACGCCATCTTCTTGAGTTTCGAAAGTTTTTGGTACTAAATGAATTCAAACGGATTTCTAATGGCTTTTTGGTGTTGCTGAATACGAATACGCCGTTAGAACACACACTGGAGCACCCGGTGCCCAAGGCACG
This sequence comes from Diabrotica virgifera virgifera, assembly GCF_917563875.1. Lineage (NCBI taxonomy): Eukaryota > Metazoa > Arthropoda > Insecta > Coleoptera > Chrysomelidae > Diabrotica > Diabrotica virgifera. Next base: position 29,307,163 of record NC_065447.1, read on the forward strand.
TTATCTTCTGAAGTTGCGTGAGTTTTCGGTACCAAATTCATACAAACAAATTACTTTTGGGTTTTTGGGGTTGGTGAACACGAGTATGACTTAGATTAAGGATTCTGGAATATCTAGTGATTATGATGATCAATAATAACGCCAATGCATAATACCATTGTCATAATAGAATATAGTAAATCGATCTGGAAATAAATAAAGAAAAAATATTCTCAGATATAAAGTTTATATAAATTTTATATATACATAAGTAAGAAAATTGAATAGCACAGTCAGTCCCTTGCAGTGACCATGGTCACCAGGTGCCCCATGGGTCTGCTCTAATGGCATAATCGTGCTTGGCGACCTCAAAAATCCCCCGAGTAAATCATTTGCATCCATTTTAAGCCGAAAACCCTCGAAAATCCAGAAGATGACGTCTATTGCAGTGACCTTGAGCACCAGGTGATCCGGTGGTCTGTTATGATGGCATATTCGTGTTTAACGACTCAAAAACCCCCTGAGTAATCCATTTTTACCAATTTAATGCCGAAATCTCTCAAACTCTAGAAGAGGACGCCCCTTGCAGTGAATTTGGGCTCCAGGTGCACAGGGAGTCGGTTTTGATAGCATATTCGTGTTTAACGACCTCAAAACCCGTAAGTAATCCGTTTGCATCAATTTGATACCGAAAACCCTCGAAACTCCAGAAGATGACGTCCCTTGCAGTGACCTTGGGCACCAGGTGATCAAGAGGTCTGTTCTGATAGGACATTCGTGTTTAACCACCTCAAAAACCCCCTGAATAGTCCAGTTGCATCAATTTAGTGCCGAAATCCCTCGAAACTCCAGAAGATGACGTGCTTTAGTAGCGACCCTGGGCACTAGGTACTCCAGAGGTCAATTCTGATGGCGTATTCGTATTTAGCGACCCCTAAAACCCGTGAGTAATCCGTTTGCATAGATTTAATGCCGAAAATCATCGAAACTCCAGAGGATGACGTCTCTTGCCATGACCTTGAGCACCAGGTGATCCAGAGGTCAGTTCTGATGGCGTAATCGTATTCAGTGACCCCAAAAACCCCCCAGATTATAAATTTTGTTCCTTAGTATACTGATTTTGACTTTATTTTTATATTTATGCAATTTTGGATGAATTTTATGCACTTTACAGTGTAGTTATGCATTTACGCCCATTTTTGAATAGTAGACTTTTTTCCTGACGTCATCCTGAACATAACGCAAAAAACTGCAAGTCTCTAGGTGCTGTATTTAAAAAATTATTTATTTTGTGCTAAATGCCCTGGTCTAACTGGGTATATATGATTATTTACGAGAAAACAAGCTATCATAGTTTTTGGAACAGACATATAATAGACAGATTTTTACTATGACGTTTTATTCACGTGATTAGATGTTTAGTTCTGGATCCCGCGTACCAAAAAAATTGATTAATAGCAAGCTGAAAATTTGTTAATAGCTTAAGGGTGTCTGGTGTCCAGGTTAACACTGGAACAGGGGAAGTTTTAATTGTGGAACAGGTTAAAAATTTGGAACGCCAGACTACAAAAACGTCTCATGTATTTTGTCGGACAGAACTTCCAATTGATTTGATACCCTTTCATTAAACTCTCATGCAAAAATCAGACTGCTATTTATCACCAACTGGGCATTTTAATACGTTTGACACGTAGAACATGTCAAATAACAGGAATTACGTTGGTGATAAATAGAATTCTGATTTTTGCATGAGAGTTTTATGAAAGGGCAACAAATCAGTTGGAAGTTCTGTCCGACAAAATACATGGGACGTTTTCGGTGTCTGACGTTCCAAATTTTTAACCTGTTCCACAATTAAAACTTCCCTGTTCCAGTGTTCCCATAAATCAAAGTTTGTCCGTCTAGACACCGTAAAGCTTTTCACAAATTTTTAGCTTTCTATTAATCAACTTTTTTTGGTATGCGGGATTCAGACCTAATTTAGATATATTCTCATTCATCGTTTTGTAGAAGATTATTTTTGTCCTATAAGTCAGTATTTCAAATTACCATTTGAAATATTGTTAAATTTTATCTTACCTCCTTTTTACACTAGGAGAAGTAATTCAAATTTACCGCGCCGTAATGTTTGTTTGTAATTGGTCCAACCCAATCGCAGGCAAGTTTACTCCACTAAATTATGAAATTTTGAAACTGTTGTTATTTATGAAATTTTGCCGCTATTGACATTTAAAATTCATAGGTTAATTAAGTTATATCGATGATTTTTTGTGTTTTCTTCGTTATTCCTTTAATTTTTAGGTTTTTAGTCAGTATTTATATAAAAACGTTGTTTTTAGAACTCTTGGTAATTACCCTCCTCGACCTAAAAAACGTCAAGTAGATTTGGGTCATTTATCATCAAAATAGAAACAATGCATTATAAATATGTATAAACAAATAAAAGTTAATGATCCTAAAATGCAAATAAGAGCCATTTGTGAAGATTGTCCATTCAATAGTCGAAGACCGACATGGTCAACCAAAAGAAAATATGAATCTTGTGGTGTTCTAGTGATATTATTGAATGTAAATCTTAAGTTTACTCGTCTTGTTTAAAAACAAGGTGTAGATCAGATTCTTTCAACATCAGCAGGGCTGGATTTACATAATATGGGCTGAATGTGCTATAGCCCAGGGCGGCAGAATTTAGGGGACGGCCAATTTTGGTAAAAAAGTAAAAAATGACGGGGGGAGGGGGGCAAATTGTGGATAGCCCATGGGCGGCAAATATTCAAATCCGCTTCTGAACATCAGGCTACTACGTCATTGAATGCATAAAACGTGATATTATTGAGGAATTTATAACATAGAGTCTAAAAGTCAACGTAAAAAATATAATGTGATTGAGGGGAGGGAACTTTAACCGAATGACAGAATAACTATATGACGAAAATAAACAAAAAAAAATAAATTTGAATAACTATTCAAAAACTGGATTAAGTACTACTACTCCACTTGAACTGTCAACTCTCTAAAAGTTAAAGTTTTCAACCTAATAGAAATATTAAAAATATTGAAAAATAATAAAAATATTTCTAAAAGATATTTAATTAAAATTTATTGTACCATTTTCCTGGTAACACCTCCATGGCTTCTAAAAATTGCAAGCCAGATGGATGCTGAAGCGACGAAGACAAGAGGGAATTCTAAAATTTTCAATTCACGACCCCGTCTGTTCAGCTGGTAAATTTCAACGGAAAATGGACCTATGCTACTCAAAGGAGTAAAAACTGATTTCACAACTTTCTGTTTATATACCTTTTCTGACCGTATATTTTGATGATACCTAGAACAATCTAGATTTTTAATATTTCTTCTTTTTTCTCAACAGCCTTTTTCCTTATGAAATAAATCTTAAGGAACTGTCGTATACAAATATAGGCTGCTTTCAGCCTATGGCCATATAATAACCGTGAGTTTCTTCATTTTCCTTTGTCGTTTCTTGTTTTCTCCAGTTCTCTATTTTTCTGTCTTATCATTAACCCGAAACTGATGATTGCATTTAAAGAAGATAACATTCCTATTCATTTCAGTGTATGTGATGACATGACAATTTTTACTACAGTATCGAATAGTACAGTTGATAATGTGTAATAATAATGGAATATTAATTAAGATTCAATTATATTTAATATTATTAATTGTCGAACTCAACTACTTTACCATCAAATATTCTGCGAAATATCTTTCTTTCTCAGGCTTCCAGTCTATTCTGCATTGTTTAATTCACTGTCCATATCTGGATCCAATATAGCATTGTGGGTTTAATTATCGTTTTGTATTATTATTTATATATATTATTATATATATTATATATATTATTATATACTCTTATTTTTGTATTACGCAATATTGCTTTAGCCTTAATTATTTTGTTCATAGCCCCAGCGCATATATTACTCTTGGTCAGTCTTAACTGGATTACTGCTTCTTCCTTACATGTCTGATCGACAAGTGTATCTAAATACATAAATTCGTCCACCCTCTCAAATTCTACCTCTGATCCATCCTCCACCTCTATCTTAAAATGTCCCCACCCTATTTCTTTCTTTTTTTCTCGCAATTTCCATGTACTTGGATATTACTTGGTTATTTATATTCACTTTCAGTCCAATCTAAGCGCTAGCCCGAAAAAGTCTTTTTGTCTTACTTGCCAGTTCTTCTCCATTTATTGTAATGAGAATCACATCATCAGCACACGCCAGGCATTGACGTTCTTTCTAGAAGAGAGTTCCGGACCTATTTATTCCACTATCCCTCACAATTTTTTCCAGAGCTACATTAAATAACGGACCATGGGTCTCCTTGACAAACCCCTTTTTCACTTCGAATTCTTCTGAGACTGTACCATTGTATTTCACAGCACAAATGGTTTTTATAAGTGTCATTTTTACCAATCTTATTATTTTTGTTAGTAAATACGTTTTTACCGTTTTAGAGTTTCTATTACTTTATTTCGGTCTATCGAAGAAGCATTGAAATAACAGAACAGTACTTTTTACTATACTGGAATGTTAATGTTGTATTCATAGCAATGGATAAGGATTTGTTTCAAGATAAAAATTTTATCGGTTGTTGAGCTTCCCTTACGAATTTATTTATTTTTAGCGTATGGCTTAAGTACATCACAGAATATATTTGGATTTATGCATTATACAATGCATCACAAACAGATATCCAGTTTTTTTTATATATTCGATTGACCCTTCGGTTGCCACTACAAAGTCTATAGGGTCGCCTGTGTATGCTCTGCGTGGGCAGTCCTGAACAATGTGACTGATCGTCTGTCTTGCAGCGCCGCAGTCACAAGAAGGCAAGGGAAGTTTACCCCATCTGCAGAGGGAGTCGGCGCATCTTCCACAGTTTCTTCGAATTCGATTAAGGGCTGCCCAAATCTTACGGGGGCGTTCAAATTCGCTAGGTTTTCCTATGATGTCCGGTAGATTATGGTAATGCGGATCTGTCTTACTTTCCCAATCTTCTCTCCATCGAGTATTTAAGTCAAAGTTGGATTGCTGCAGCGCTTCAGCAGATTGTAGAGGGGTAACCTGGATCGGAGACGGTTTCCAAATATATCAGGGATGTCGTTGTGGACTAGAAGCTGGCGACTGTCTATTATTTTGTTATATTCTTTAACCAATGCATGTTCGCGGCGTAGGTTGGGTGGTGCTATATTACTAAGGGTAGGTAGCCACTTTGTAGGGGTGGACTTAATTGTGCCTGTTATACGCATAGCACGCTTTAGTTGGGTGTCGACCAGGTGAGTGTGCTTTCTATTTAGCCACACTGGTGCACAGTATTCTGCCACCAGATATGTCAGGCCAAGAGCAGAGGATCTTAAAGTTGATGCTGTGGACTCCCATGTAGTGCTGCAGAGTTTCTGTATTATATTGTTGCGTGTTTTCAATTTTGCTGCTGTTTTCGTCAGGTGTTCTCTGAATGTGAGCGTTCTGTCTAGAGTAACCCCAGGGCATTTCGGGTATTTATTGAGTTTCAACAGCTTGTTATTAAAATACACTCGTAATTCTCTGTTTGCCAGCTTGTTGTTGAGATGGAAAGCTGGTACTTCAGTTTTTGTAGTACTTGGTTGTACTCTCCATTTCTTAAGGTATTCGCTGAGGATGGATAAGTCATTCGTGAGAGTGATTTCTGTAGTTTCTAAAGATTGGTGACTTGTTGCAAGGGTCCAGTCATCAGCATATCCAAACTTTCGAGATTCGGTTTTACCCTTACAAGAACGTTTTTCCCTTAAGAAATTCTCCCGAGATTCTTCTCTACATATTTTACAGTCGGTTTTTGATAAAAAACTTAAAGATCTTCAAAAAACTTCTCCGGTGACTCTGTAGAGCGATATATTATATCTTTATTTGCAGAGAAAGATATAAATAAATAATAAAAACTACTCTTCGTAGTACTAGCCTTGCATAGCGAACATACTCACGAACGTTCTTTCCCCTAAAAAACCCGAAGCAAATTAAACCAATAAATAAATTTAATTAAATTGAAATTCTTGTAGAACAAGCGCTAATAAAGTTGTACCGATCCATTTTTATCGAAACCTGCTTGTGGTACTTCGCTAGCCGCCGTCTCTTTGGCGTAATAGGAATAAATCTCCTGGGTCATGCCGACGTAACCTTGCTCAAATATCATTGGCCTCAATTCATGCACAACTGGGCATATATGGAACTCGGCGGTTAGTGCGCCAGATAAGCGATTGTATCGGTGAATTATTCCGCGAGAGTGTACCGTCAGAGAATAGTGGTACCGTTGTGGTGGTCGACTGCGTGCACTTTTATAGACCAGGTCATTTAGAACAAAAAACACCGGAATAAATCGATTTTTAAATACAGTACCTATCGACTTACAACTTTTTGCATTGTGTTCGAGATAGCAGCAGAAAATAAGTGTACAATCGAAAAATGGGTGGAAATAAATAATTGCATTTCTTCTTCTTCTTCTACGGCACTACAGCCCAAATTGAGCCTTGTCCTCCTTTATTTTTTGCTTCCACCCTTGCTTGTCTGTGGCTACTCTTCTCCATACACAGACTCCTAAAAGGGCTTGTGCGTCGCTGTTTACTGTGTCTTCCCAGCGCTTTCTTGACTTTCCGACCGGTCTCTTTCTCTGCATTCTAGCATTCAGTGCTTTTTTTGGTAGCCTATCCTCTCCCGTTCTTATCACATGTCCATATTATTGCATTTACAATGCATAAAATTCTTCTAAACGTGTATAAATATATCAAAATCAGTATGTTAAGTGCCAGATTTTATTACTCATGGGTTTTTGGGGTCTTTGAACATGATTACTCCATCAGAACCGACTCACGGAACACCCTGCTGCCAAGGGTTACTTCTAAGGCACGTCATCTGGACTTTTTAAGGTTTTTGGTACTAAGTTGATGTAAATATATTAGTTTGGGGTTTTTGGGGTCGCTGAATATGCATACGCCATCAGAACGGACCTCCGGAGCACCTGGTGCCCACGGTCACTGCTGAGGCACGTCATCTTCTAGAGTTTCGAGGATTTTGGCACTAAATTGATGCATATGGATTACTCGGAGATTTGTGGGGTTGATAAACAAGAATACGCCATCAGAACTGACTCCAGTAGCACATGGTGCCCAGAGTCACTGCTAATGTACGCCATTTTCTGGAGTTTCGAGCGTTTTCGGTTTTTGGAGGTCGTTTCTGATATCATATTCGTATTCATTAACTCTAAAAACCTTTCGAGTAGCCTGCTTGCATCAATTTAGTGCCGAAAACCTTCGAAACTCCAGAAGATGACATGCCTCAGCAGTGACCCTAGGCACCAGGTGCTCCGGGGTCGGTTTTGTTGACATATTCGTATTCAGCGATCCCAAAAAATCCCCAAGTAATCTGTTTGAATCGATGTAGTGCAGAAAACCCTCTAAACTCCAAATGACGTGCCTTAGCAGTAACCCTGGGCCACAGGTGCTCCAGGGGTCGGTTCTGATTGCGTATTGATATTCAGCGACCGCAAAAACCACCCAATAACAAAATCTGGCCTTTGATATACTGAATTTGATATGTTTATGCACTTTTGGATGCATTTTATGCGCTGGAAATGCAATTGCGCATATCCAACCATTTTTCTCTTTTAGACTTTTTTCCTGACGTCATCCCGAACACAAAGCAAAAAGTTGCAAAACGATACGTGCTGTATTTGACAATAATTTTTTTTTCTACATAGCCTGGTCTATTATTCTAGTACTAGTCAAATGCGAGTACAATCACAAATAAAAGCGCAAAACTAGATTTTTTTATACACTGATTAAAACGAAGAAGGAACCACGAATTCATTTAATGTAAATTGTTTATTGTAGGAACTTAAATATGTACGTCCACCGACATATAGTTTTTACAAATGAAAAAATAAGTTTCTTATCTTCGGTTTTCTTGTATCCAATAAAAAAGCAAAACTCGAACGCTACAAAATGAGTTGGTAAAAGCTACGGGTAATCGACTTCACGAACATGGGTTGAATGCATGAAGGCCAGCTAGAGTACCTCCCCCTACACCCCGCAGAGCTAGACGCTTGTTTGCAGAAACACTTTAGGTTTACTTGTAGGTTTTTTGGGTAACTGAATCCAATGGAAGTGGTCTGGAGGCCCAAATATTGTGCGTTTAATTGTTATTAACAAATTATGGTAAAATTGGGTATTTTTCAGAAATTATTAGAAGCCCTGTGAATAAATTAATAGTGTTAAGGTCTTCTCTGGTGTATTTTTGGTCGCTGAATCGAATGCGACTAGTCGCGATTACTCAAAATATGTTCATATTTTGTTAATAACAAAATAATTGTTTATTCGCCGAAAAGCTCGAAATAATGCGCTATCTACAGCAAGTTTGTAGTCATTTCCATAGTATTTTTATACGCTAAATCGATTGCCACTAATGTGATCGTAAAGTCGTGATAGCTTAAACCACGTTTCGACTTTGTTATTAATAAATTATTGCAAAAATAACGGTTTATAGTATGTTTACTCACGGTTTTTGCTCTATATTAAAAAAAAACCACTTGGATTGACATGAAATTTGGCATACACGTAGCTAACATGCCAAACAAAGCAAAAGGTATTCCCCGAATAGTGTTTTTATCCTGGGGTGATGAAAAAAGAAACCCTTAAAATAAGTCTGGAAGTCGATAAACTGATTAATTCTAAGCAACTTTTGTTCTATAGAGTTTTTTCACTAAGTCAATACTTTTCGAGTTATTTGTGAGTGAATATGTTCATTTTTCAACAACAAACCTACGTTTTTAGACGATTTTTCGCAAATAATTCAAAAAATAAGTATTTTTTCAAAAAGAACTTTCTGAGAAAAAATATAGACTATAAAAAAGTGAAAAAAATGGTGTATGTGTGGGTTCTGTAGACCCAGTAGAAGCGGAGTTGTAGCTAATGAAAAACAGTCAGAAATATTCGTCAAACTCCAAATCGAATATTTCAACATAAAATAACCAAAAAATGAAGCACTTTTTAAGGAAAACTCATTACAACTTTTTTAAAGCTTTTAAAAAAACTTCATTCTTGTTTTTTGAAAAAGTATCTATTATCAAAAATAAGCAAGTTAGGTACGCTCAAAATAAAGTTGGTCCCTTTTTTTTGGTAAAAAAAAACGGGAAAATCACTCCCTAATTACCATCTCAAATGAAATTAATCGTTACCGCTTCACAAGTTGCTTTACTTATGTTGTATTTATATCGACACCCCCATCGAACAAGGTTGTAACTCAGTTTTAGCGATTTTACAGGAGAGGCAAAAAACGAAAACATGACTTTTTAAAAATTTGTAGCGAAATGATTAGACTCATACACTAATGTGGTATGATATTTATATAGTGTGACCAACTAGCCCGAAAAATCCGGGACATGGCCCGAATTACGAAGTCCTGTCCCGGCGTCCCGGACCAGGCTTCCGGGCCATCCAAATTTTCAACGTTTTAGTAAAATTATATTTTGAAATTTTGAATACGTTATTCTTCTAATTCACATCAAATTGAATTGGTGGGACGAAAAAAAGTCGACAATTTCTAGAGTTTAATTCTAATACCACATCCAAAACGCATGCATTGTATGTCGGTGGACTTTTTTTCGTTTCTGTATTTTAATTATAATTTTTAGAAGACGATACATTTTTTTAGAAGACATTTTTTTTAGAAGACGATAATTATATGTATATTACGATAATTATACGATAATTATCGTCTTCTAAAAAAATGGCCCGATTTTCATTGAGAAGTCCCGGATTTCAGGTATTTTTTTTCAGCCTTGTCCCGGATTCGGCTGAATTGGAGTTGGTCACACTATATTTATATCATAATAAGGGATTACTGTGAGATGTATGTTTTGTAATTTTAATAACTATTGAAAATCTTGTGTTTGATTGAGATACAACCTTGAGATTAAACATGAGTATTCCTAGAAAAAGGTTGTAAGTCACCTAACAACCATTTTACACTCTCTCTGTTAATTATTTTTCCCGTTTAACTATTAAAAGGTTGTATGCTTTCAGTTATTTGCAGTAGAGCTAGGAGAAAATGAGTTTTTAAGGGATATTTAAACAAAATATCAACTAACAGTTTTCATAATTTTAATTGGAAATTATAAATTTTACAATAATAATAATATTCTATCACTATGAAAAAATCATGGTATAAAATATCTCAGATTTTTCGCATTTTTATTGCGTATCTGTAAATATTTAATTCTAGACCATTTTACTTGATTACTTTAGTTTTTTACTATTAATATCTACTTCAAAATTAACATGTGTGTCCTTAAATAGGTTAAAATTCAGAATTTCGTTCTGATTTAATACAGTTACGGATTTAGGCTTGCCTGATGCTTTGGCATATCGTATCATGGTTATCCATTGGTCTGGAGCATATACGACTTAATGTTTTTTTCCGTTTTTCTATAAGGGCATGCATTGAATCACCCTCGTTCTGTGAATGTGCTATTTCGAAAAATACATGTTTAATGCTAATATTACACTGTTTCACTATATAGAAGTATGTCGCAAAAACTATTCTATATTTATTTTGTCCGCCGCAACTATGAAAATGGAAAAAAGTATTTAAATCCTTTTTTTATTTTCATTTCGATAAATTGACTTATGAGATACACCATATGTTTATAAATACTTAATAAATTAAAAATACGTGCAACAAAGATGTAACTCATTTAACAACCTTGTTAATCGTCAAGTATAAAGAAATTAAATATTTAACATAGGGAGTATCCAGTGTTACTGCCCTTTTCACGCTAAAATGGCACACGTAAGTTAAAATACAACTTTTTTCAATGGAGTATTAGCCAAACTATTGAGAATTGGACTATGTCATTTATATTGACGTGTGCGCAATTTTTTGCTGAATTCGCCTGTGTTGAAATCTGAAAATAGATGTAACTTGAGTTACAACCTTGTTCGATGGGGGTGTCGATATGATCTATAAGTTTCATCAGTTCGAAAGTGCTTATAAAATCACCAAAAACGTTTTTTTTTGTTGAAAAATGAACATGTTCAATCGTAAATAACTCAAATAGGTTAAAAAACTGTATAGAACAAAAGTTGCTTAGAATTAATCAGTTTATCGACTTCCGGACTTATTTTAAAGATTTCTTTTTCATCCCCGAAAAGGGGTGAAACTCACTCCCAGGGTAAAAACACACATCGGCACAATATCACTTGTTTTGTTTGACATGTTAGATACATTTATGCCAAATTTCATGTTAATCCAAGTGGTTTTTTAAAATTTAGAGCAAAAACCGTGAGTAAACGCACTATAAACCGTTATTTTTGCAATAATTTATTAATAATAAAGTCGGAACGTGGTTTAAGCTATCACGACTAGTGCAATCGATTTAGCGTATAAAAATACTATGAAAATACTACAAACTTGCTGTAGCTAGCGCATTATTTCGAGCTTTTCGACAAATAAACAATTATTTTGTTATTAACAAAATAAGAACATATTTTGAGTAATCACGACTAGTCGCATTCGATTCACTTACCAAAAATACACCAGAGACGACCTTAACACTATCAATTTATTTACAGGACTTCTAATAATTCCTGAAAAATACCTAATTTTACCATAATTTGTTAATAACAATTAACCGCACCATATTTGGGCTTCCAGACAACCTCCATTGGATTCAGCGACCCAAAAAACCTATAATACCACTATCAAATCACGGCGAGTTGGAATTTCCCACGGGACCCCCTATCTTACGACTAGACTACTAGAACTTACGACGTTAAATGGCTTGTTAAATTAAACAATTTTAATATCAAATATAGCTCTGACCTTTCACATTCATGTTTCAACCGCCTATAATTACTCTAAATAAGAGCAAATATTACTTCATTCAAAAACCCATTCATCTTTAAATAAATATTTGACAAAAATTGTTCAATGTATTAGGAAAATAACTGTGTTTGTTACCAACGTGGGTATTTAATTTTTCCATTATTAACACCTACTACTGATAACACTTTGGTTATATACAATCAGTGAATTCACCTACAAATTACAAATAGAAATTATTGGTGGTCTTATATCTGGATGTCATTGTTAGAGACAATAGTAGGTGGAAAATTTTAATCTCAATTTGATACGAAAATAACTTCTTTAAATGCAATTAAATCAGAAATCACAACGCAGCATCATTATTAGCAGATCTTGGATTGATCTTCTTCTACTTCTTGTAGTCCCTATCCGTTTTGGATGTTGGCGATCATCATGGTAATCTGTATATTGCACATTGCTGCTCTAAAAATATTTGTGGCTGTTGTGTTGAACCACGTACGTAGATTTTTTAGCCAGGAAATCCTTCGCCCTTCTGGTCCCCGTTTTTCTTGTATTTTTCCTTGCAAGATTAGTTGCAGCAGTCTATATCTTTCACTGTTCCTCATGATGTGACCGAGTCATGATGTGACCGAGTCATGATGTAGTTGTTTTTATTGTGGTTACCAGCTTTTTTGGTTTTGTATTTTTAGCAAGTCATCCTGATTAGTAACGTGGTCGGTATAAGATATCTTCAGTATTCGAGGATAAAGCCATATTTCAAAAGCCTCAATGTTCTTGCAGGTGGCGTCTGCGAGAGTCCACGACTCAACTCCGTACAACAATATAGGGAAGATATAACATCGTAGTAACCTGACTTTTATGGTTATTGATAAATTATGACATTTCAATAACTTAGCCATTTTTTGAAATGCAGATTTATCTATCCTACATTTGATTTCTATTATCTACTAAATATATGATACCTATCCACTGCTTCTTGAAAGATTTCCTCAGAGTAGATATTAAACATCAGTGGTGATAGTATACATCCGTGACGGATCCCACGTTTGATTTTCATCGTCGGATTCTCCTGCCTCTGTCCTAGGGCTTCCAATCCCGCAGCCTGAGTTCAATCCCGGTATTTACGGAACTACGAATTTTCAATCCCGCGGGATCTCGGTGCAAGTAACAAATATCGAAAAAAACAAAAATCTATCTTCAACTGAAAATTGATATAGTTTACTTTAATTATTTAGTTGCTGTTAAATTGAAAATGTTTGCGAAGAAAACACAACATATCTAAAATGTCGTCTGCCAGCAGCAGAAAATGGTCCTTTCTGCTTCCACACCTGTCGGCGGTATTCCTATTAAGGCTTTAATAAGTAAATGTAAGATATTTTCCTATTGACCCCTCAGATTCATGGAGTCATTTCTTTTCTTTTTATAATGGACTCAAGTCTATTAGCTCGAGATGGTGACGGGCAAAGTACATAACATGCTGACGATATACTTAGTTAAATCTAACTCCTGTTGCAATGTAAGATCAAGATCAGAACTGACGTTTCTTACTTGATAAGTTTCTTCCTCATCATTGCTGTCAGGTGAAATTCTCCTGTCAGGAGAAGAATTGGTACAGAACGACAACTGATGTGCACAATTAAACAGAGAAAAACGGCATACCTGGGACACATAATTAGAAATGAAAGATATCAGTTTCTGCAAACCTTAATTGAAGGAAAGATCGAAGGAAGAAGAGGAGTGGGCAGGAAGAAAATGTCATGGCTCCGTAATGTCAAACAATGGACAGGACTAAAAAACATAGGAGACCTAATACATACTGCAAGGGATAGAGAAAAATGGTCAAACGTGATCGCGAACATCCATTAGTGGATTGCATAAGAAGAAGAAGAAGAAATTAAAAGGCTGAAGTTAATTTTCGTTACAAAACCATTAATTTCTATTTGAAGTAAACTTTTCTGTGTAAATCCCGCAAATCCCGCGGATCCCGCGGCTGTAATCCCGCATCACGCGGGATTGGAAAATGATGCGGGATCCCGCAATACCGGTAGAGGTCTCGGTATTCCGGGATTGGAAGCCCTACTCTGTCCGGATAGATGATGTTTGATTCCACTACAGGTTGCTGATAATTTTTAAATCACAGGCGTTTATACCAATATTGGTTAATAACCCCGTCAGCTTGTCGTGCTTTACTGTATCGAACGCTTTATGGTATTCAATGAAACATGCATAAATATCGCAATTTACGTCTCTACATAAGCATCGTTGAAATAGCACTTGTATACTAAATAGAGCCTCTTTTGTACTCACTGCATTTCGAAAACCAAACTGTGTTCCGCTGATTTTTTCTTCGCACAGTCTATATATCCTTTGATGTATAATTTTTAGAAATAATTTTAAAATGTGGTCATTAAGCTGATGGTTCGGAAATCACTACAGGATACGAATTTTGTTTTCTTTGGTAAAGCAATAAACGTCGACTTCAGCCATATTCTTGGTATATTTACTTCCCTTAAATATATGTCATTAAATATTTTTGTTAGGCTCTGAGTACCGTCGCGTCGGTGTTAAATAGTTTTATGAGTTCAGCATATGCATTGTCAGGTCCAGGAGCTTTGCCATATTTTAGTTGTGATATCGCTTTTGGCACTTCCTCTGATGTAATTGGTAAGTGGTCACCACATATGTAGGATGGAGGTTGTTCGGATTAGTATCGTCAAAGAGTTCTTGTATGTATTTTGTCCATATTCAGATTTATAAGCAACAAAATTGACAAATTTCGGATTGGAGCCCAATAGGAAAGAGAAGAAGAGGTAGACCCCGAAGATCATGGAGGGATGAAGTCGACGAGGTCATGGAAAGACGAGACCTTGGAGATGAAGAATGGCAGAACAGAAACGACTCGAGGCGTTGGCTGAAAGAAAGAAGGCGGCGACAGCTGTAATAATCCTTATATACAGTCTGTCTAATTTACTTACCGTTGCACGTCATTATCTACGTTAGAGATCTAAGTTGACATTGTTGCCCAATTACAAAAAATTCTTGAATTTATTTTAAATCAAATACATCACATAATTTTTGCGGAAGTGGATTATATAGCAAAACAAATTAATATCCAATGTAAATAAATAAAAACTTTAGAAATAGAAAACAAGAATTAAGTTATAATCTTTCGTTAAACTACATAATAAAAACAGTAATAAATATAATAAAACAAGTACTTACAGTAAAGAATAAAAACAAATATGAAGTGTCATCACCGCAACTGTCAAATAAATGTTACCAATTTATGCCAAAATATCACCTTCGTTCGATTACAGTTACAGTGTGTTCCGAACAAAAAATATGCTTCATAAAAACGCTTTATAATCCATTTATACAAATTAAATGAAACATATTATTGTGTATTTCTTTAAGTTAACATTATTAGAAATCTGTAAATATTATTTCTACGCGTACATAATAAAATATGTCTAGTGGCTGTAATTCCATTGCTCTCGGAAAAATGATTCTAAAAAGAACACACCTACCGCCTAAATATTTCGTGTTGGTATCATGTGACGTCACGGGCTATGACGCGGATGACGTGCAACGGTAAGTAAATTAGACGGAGTATAGATAGATAGAAAATTGAAGAAAAAATTTTTACTAAAAAAGGCAGAAATTTTAATATACAGGCAACATAGGTATATATGTAGGCAACATAGGCATAGGCAAATAACTTATTATTAATTTATTGTACAAAGCGAATCAACTTAATATAACCTTAACACAAATATATTTACACAACATATCATTAGTATCATAATAAATTAATAACTGAATAATTGTTAATTATTAACTAAATATTGTAGCCACTTAAGATTTTATCATTAACAGCTACAATTAAATCACTTAAAATTTGTACGTTGAAAATGAACATTCTACTTTGACAGATGTAATTTTAGCATGTTTCAGGGCGGATAATAAATTTGGCTCAATTTGTAATTACTCGGAAAATTACCCATTCGAAACTTTAGCAACATTCGATAAAAACAAAAAACCTTCATTCTTCTCAAAAACATATTATATTTTTTTAAATATTAGTTGACCAGTACTTTCTGGTGCCGATTTTTGACTAAAAATGATCTACTAACTAATAATAATTAATATGGGGCATAATCCGGCGCATCAGTTCTCCACAATTTTTTACTAATTCATTGTTAATTTCATCCGGTCCTGCTGCTTTTCCTCATTTCAACCTTTTCACTGTTTTAATAATTTCCTCATACTTCCCTTGTATTCCTGCTTTGTTTGATTTTGTATAAGTTAGAGTGTTAGAGGAATGCTTTTCCTAGTTTTCTTTACTGATTTTACTTACTGTTGTTTTATCGTTGTTACATTGCTTTTTAACGTATTAATACAGTTTTTTGTTGTCTTTGTTATTTACTTCTATTTCTTCCGTTTGCTCCTTGATCCATTCTGATATTTTATTTTTATATAGTTTTGCCGCTTCCTGTTTTTTCCTTTTGTATTCATTTAGTTATCCATCTGTTCCGATTTTTATCCATGTCATCCATGCTTGTTTCTTTTGTATGCTTTTGGCTTTGCATTCTTCATCAAACTACTTTTGTTATTCACTCTTTTGACTTTGTCCTATTCTCTCGTCTGCTTTCTTTATTATATTTTTTATGTTGTGCCAGTCAATTTCTATATCTCCAGTTTCGACCGTTTGTAGTTTGTTAGCCATGTCTTTCGCTTGTTTATTTTGTATTTGTTTTGTTTTTAGTTTGTCAAGATTCCAGATTTTTTTTTATTTCGTTGATTTTTTTTCCAGTTTTAATTTTGCGCTTACTAATATCTTCTTCTTCTTTTGTTGTCATTCGGCTTATGCGGTCATTCCATTCTATTCTTCCGCTTCTTACCAAGTTATTAATGTCGTCCACCTTGCAGGGGCGTAACAGAGGCCCCCGCAGCGTGAAGCTTGCGGGGGCCCCAATCGAGTACAGGCCCCATTTTGTCGTCTGATATTATGTAAAAATCTGTTATAGGTATATGATTTAACTTTTTGTGTTTAAATTTAAAAACGTAAATTTCTAAATAGGCGTGCTCGGCAAGTGATCCATCTCACATCTAGAAACTTAATCCTTTCCGGTCTCACGAACTTTTATGGGTGACGACAATAAACTGTAATGCTTTGTACGTGACTAGTGAAAGATTTGAGAATTGCAATTTTAGAACAATATTTCTAAATCTAGAAATGGGGTTTCTCGTTAATTTTTACCTACGTTTAGTATTTCGATACAATTATCCAGAGGTGTAACAGAGGCCCCCGCAGCATGAAGCTTACGGGGGGCCCCAATATGTCAAGAGCCCCATCTTGTTGTCTAATATATGTAAAAATGTGTTGATATATTATTTGCATACATATGTTCTTTAAGCAGTGCAGTAATGAAAATGAAGTTGTTCATCCGAATTAATAAAATTGTAGATATATTCGCTGATTGTAGATAGTGCACGAAGAAAGTTGTTTATCTCATAGAATAATATCTACTAATCTAATCATTTATTAATTTTTGTTCTATTTTACTCTATACCAATAAAGATGAAAAATGTAAGTCGTCATAAACAATGCAGGAATACACCAATAGCTCAGTTTTGGAGTGAAATTATCAGCGTCAGGACGGACGTATTTGCTTGACAATTTGGATTTAGGTTCTAGTTACACTCCACTTCAAAGTTGGATTTATGCCGTTGGTTGCTTTTACTTTCAGGGGGTGACACAACTCTTTGGGGTCAAAAACATACGTTTAAAATACGCCCGAAAATGTATAAATTGACTAATTATAAGCAACTTTTTTTCTATAGAGTTTCTTTATCTATGTTAGTACTTTTTTTGTTTATTTATGAAAATGTTTATTTTTTAACAAAAAAACAACGTCTTCAGACGGGTTTTTCACAAATCACTAAAAAATAAGTATTTATCGAATTAAATATTAGATATCGAAAAAATATTTGTAGCAAAAATGTAGCTTATAAGATACAAAAAAATGGTGTACATATTCATGAAATATATCGACACAGCAAAAGCACGGTTGAAGCTCATGAAAAATTATTCTTATTCGTCCAACTCCAAATCGAATATTTCAACCTGAAATAACCAAAAAATGAAGCACTTTTCGGGAAAAACGCATTAAAACTTTTTTTAAATGTTAAAAAAAATATTTCTTTAATTTCTTATAAAAGTTTCTAGCACCAAAGCTATACGAGTTACGCTCAAAATAAAGTTGGCCCCTTTTTTTGGTAAAAAAATCGTGAAAATCTTATCATTAGCGCTTTACCATTTACTTTAAATATTTATTGTTTATATGATCTGTAAGTTTGACCGGTTCAAAGTTCTTATTTTTGAAAAAATTTGGTTTCATAGTAAAAAAAGTTTTTTTATTTCGGAAAAATAAAAAGTCTTTTTTTTTTCAAAATAACTTAAAAAGTATTAGTGATACGAAAAATCTCAAAGAGTAAAGAAATGCAGGTCTTGCTTTTATAAATATTTTGGCTTTATTTTGTTTTTCTGTAAGAAAAAAATTGGTTAAGATATGGCTGTTTAAAATTTGCATAACTCGTGATTAATGACTCGTTCAAGCCCTTTCAACCAGAACCCTTTTAAAAATAAGCACTTTGAACCGGTGAAACTTACAGGTCATATAAAAAAGTTAAGTAATTTGTAAAACGATAATGATTAGTTTCATTTGGGGTGCTAAGTAGGGGGAGATTTTTACAATTTTTTTACCAAAAAAATGGGATTAACTGTATTTTGAGCGTAGCTGGCTTAGTTTTGATACTAGAAACTTTTGTAAAAAATAAAGCTTCTTTTAAACACTTTAAAAAAGTAATAAGTTTCCCCGAAAAGTATTTCATTTTTTGGTTATTTTACGTTGAAATATTCGATTTGAAATTTGACGACTAGGAACAACTTTTCATGAGCTACATCTTTTCTGTTACTGAGTCGATTCATTTTTGTTTTATCTTTTTATAAGCTAGATACATTTTTGCTAACAATATTCTTTTCGATAGAATACTTACTCTTTGAACTATTTGCAAAAAATCGCCTAAAAACGTGTTTTTTTTGTTGAACAATAAACATTTTTACTCATAAATAACTCGAAAAGTCTTGAGTTGACCACTTTGGTGGTGACACTGAAAATTACACGGAATTGCCATATTTTAAAAAAACACCTAGGTATTTGTTACACATGTAGCATTTAGTAATTTTTTAAAGGGGACCCCATTTCCAATTCTGCGGGAGGCCCCGATGGAGTTTGTTACGCCACTGCCACCTTGCATCTCCGTTGTACGTCTGTACTTCTAGCTCTGTCCCATAAAGTATTACCGTCTATTTTTCGAAGGGTTTTCATCTCCGCTGTTTAGCTCAATCTTTTTGCCCTCTCTTTGTCGGGTCGTGTTTTTGCCGCGTATGTCATTATTGGTCTAATGATTGTTTTGTAAATTCTGCCTTCCATTTCTTTTCCGATATTTTTATTTCTCCATATTTATTATGCCATTCAAGCGACCTGGGGCTCTGTTTGCTCTATTCAGTTGATCTTCCACTTCTGTTTTGAGCCTTCCGTAGCTAGATAGTGTGATGCCTAGATATTTAAACTCCATCCATTATTGTTCTATTATCTAACCCTCCAGCTCCAATTTACATCTCATTGGATTTGCTGTTATAACCATGCATTTTTTTTGGGGGAAATTAAAATGTTAAATTTTCTGGCAATTATGTTAAATATTGGTGTAACATACGTTGTAAATCATCTTCATTTTGAGAGATTCATATGGCATCGTCTGCATAGCAGATTATTTTAAATAGTTTTTCTCCCTCTTTTAGTTCTTACTTTTTTTATGATTTCATCCATGATCAGGATGAACAATAAAGGACTCAACGAATCCCCCTGTCTTATCCCATTGCAGCTTCAATTTGGGTCATTACAAATATGTGGACATAATCAGGGTTTGCTCCCCTGTATGATCTGACATCTTGGGTTAGTCATAGCCATTTTTTTTAATAAGTACTTAGTATTTGATCCGGTTACCTTCGCTTGGCCTGGCGTAGCCATGCTATTTTATGTTCCTTTTTGTGTCGAAATTTGGTACTGAAAATTTTTTTTTTGCTCAAGCTAAGTTGCATAGTCTTGTTCCAATATCATTTCTTTCGTTGTGAATGGTTTCTTTCTCTCCAATCTCGCCATACTGTTCTTTTCTCTTCCATTGGCGTTGAAATTTCCTAAATACGAGTATCATCAGAATGTCGTTTCTGGGTACGTTTTCACAAACTTCTGCGAGGTGCCCGTAGCTAATTTGTCTTAATTATTTGCATCTCCTGTTGGAGCATAAATGTTTATATTGATTTGTGTGTTCTAGATTTTGATGTATGAAATTCCTACACTAATTATTGCTCTGAAATCCATGACTCTGCTTCTCAATTTTTTATTTTTCATACGTCAAATAAACGTCAATACTTAAATATAATTTTTCAAAGTTCTCTGAAAAATTGTTGGTTTTTAGCATTGATTGGGGATTTGAAAGCTAAATATTTTGCAAGGAAGAATGTAACAACTGAAGATATTGCTAATAGTTGTATTCCTGTCCGTATTGGTGTAATTAAGATAAAACCAGTGAAAATCCGGAGAAGTCAGGTGAGATCCTTTGAGATCCTTTTTTTCCTTTCCAATTTGCGAAAGGGTCTGTGGGTACTCTCACATATTGTGTTGTGGTCTTGGTAACCAGGACTTCACACATTATGAACAACACACAACCAACTACATCTACACAAAACACCCCTAATTCCATCCCAAAATCTTATGTCGCTGCCACACTCTCCAGGCCTCCTCCCCTTCGTTTCCTAAAAGGGAACAAGCTGTTGTCATGCATTCCATTCCAAATACCGTTTTGTTTGAATATATTAAAGCCATTGGTGAAATAGTTCAGCCAAAAAATATTACTTTTGCGTCTCGCATTCCGAACAATCGAATTTGCATTTTTCTCACGTCGACCGACATCGTTGATAAACTATTGAAAAATACACCACATATCACAATTAATTCCACCATCGTCCCTATACGCAGGCTAATTTCTCCAGCCAAAAGAATCCTTATTTCTAATGTATTGTAACGTTTGAAAAAACTCCAACATTAATTTAATATCCCAATTCCCAAAAAGAATGTCTATTTTTTTAATTTATTTTGTGAAGTTCAATATCATTATAAGATCCCAAGCCGACCCTGTATACAGCCATGAAGTATTGCAGCAACATTTCAATGTGTTACAAGATTCCTGTTTATTTGAGACGCAAAAACAGAATTTGTAAGAAGTATTGACAAAAGTACAGTTCTAATGCGTAGATGAACTTTCTAGAACAAATCTTGAACTGAAAGTTGAGTTCTTGTCAACTAAGCATCCCTAAGGATCAAAATCGCTCGGTACTTCCGTCGTATTTTTCCCAGGTAGTAGCTTCAGAGCGAAGCGCAAATTAGTCCAGCTTTACGTCCCGAGGTGATAGCATCCTGCTCCTCGGCTGGTACTCGCTTGAATTAGGGCGTAGTCCCTTTGTTCCCCGCCGGTAAAATGTAGAATGGTCGCTGTGAAGATCTGAATGTGTGGTGAGTGCTCTGAGAGGATTTTTTCCACATAGTGTTGGATTTGTTATGGAAAATCGAAGCCTCTTGAAGAGTCAAACACGCAGTTCTACAACCCGGCATTGTTGCCCATTGTGTAGAAGTCTTTGTTTGTTCCTGTCCCTATGCATTGTGTAGAAGTCTTTGTTTGTTCCTGTCCCTATGCAAGTTCCAGTTGATTGCCCTGAAAAGTTCCAATTTCCCAGAAGAGCCCCCTTTGTGATTTGTGTATGGAATGTCTACCCCACACCCCACCCTCCAATGATTGCCCTGAAATTGAAGAAAGAAGCCATGTCTTCCCCCTGCCCCCTGTTTGTTGATGAACTCCCACCCTGTAGTTTGTGACTGTGACGAAGAGTTTTTTTGTTTTTAAGGTATGATACGTTTTTTAATTTTACTAAATTTCAAGTGGATAAATTTCTGGTAAATAATTGTATAAAGAAATTTGCTTTCATAATGGTAAAAAAAGGCAGTGACTTATGACATTTGACAGCTACGTCAAATCTTGTGTTGAAATAAATAGGTCAAATTTTATTTGACATATACTGCCCAACAAATTTAATTTTAATTGTTTTGTTTGTAATCATTGTTTTTGTAGTAAAATTTTGAATAAACCTGGTAAGAGTTTAAAGTTTTGAATAAACGTTTTGTAAGTGTATCTACCATTTTATTTCTGTAACCTTGTTTTGGAAAAATTTTAACTAAATTCTAATGCAACTGTGTGTAAGTTTTAGTACAGAAGAAAGAATATGGCATAGAAGCCAGTAAAAGAAAAGATGTTGCCCAGTCTAACCCCAAAGAGGAATCAATGATGAATGTCCCCCCATTTGGTACCCCGTAAGTGAAAAAAAAGTCTTAGTAAGTACCCATATATGAACCAGAGGATTTGTTTCGAACGGCGTCCTTTTTTTTAAATAGTAGAAAGATCCTCTAGTCAGAGTAAGTACCCTTTGTATTTGTTATGGTAGTTTAGTCATCTTAACACCCCTCCCCTTCCCTAACGAATCTACGACCTAGCTCCCGCACAACAAATGAGCTGCCGTCTTGCAAAGAGGCTTTATGTGTCTGCTTCTTCTTCTTTAGCCCCATTCTTACCCCCCAGTATCTCTATAGGTAGTCTTTCCTTGTTCCCATATGAGCAGACATGAAAAACGCTTCAAATGGCGCCCAACGTGTGTGGCTCGACTCATTTTTGGCCTCCTTCCGGCTCCAGTTGTATGTAAAACGCTTCAAATGGCGCCCAACGTGTGGGGCTTTAAACGCTTCAAATGTCGCCCAACGTGTCAGGCCGATTCATTTTTCTGCCTCCTTCAGTATCCAGTAGTTGTCTTGTCCTGTTAAACGCTTCAAATGGCCCCGGCAACGTGGGGCCTGTACTTTTTTTGGCCTCCCTCAGACCCCATTTGCATGTTCCAACTACCATATCCCTTTAGCCTCCTTTCGGTCTCATTTGTACTACAACTGTTAGGCAGTGCCCGTCTTGGGTAGCCGATCTCAGTTTGTGGTGCAAGTGTTTCCGATAACATGGAAGCTCGACTCGTGTCATGTTTTGTATGCCCATTGTTACAAGTCTAGCTTGTAGACATGTTCAACTAGTAGTTAGCCTATCTACTAGTCCCCAATGTCTTTAGCCACCCCCCACTTAGTGTTACACTTGTAATACTTGTAACGTACACCCTGAAGTTTGACCCGAGTAAATATAGCCCCAGTCTTCCCATGTAGTTTAGCCCAGATTCCTCTTGTCTTGCCCCCCCGAAACTGTTTCATGTCTTTTAGTGCCCCCGAAACTGTTTCAGTCTGTTAGTCCCCATGAAAGAGCCCATTTTTGTAGTTTTTGTTGCAAAAGTTAATAATTTTTCCAAAGAGGTGTAAGTATGTACACATTTTGTTGTGATGTTGATTTGGTCGTGCTGTTGATTGTATAGGCATGTACCATTTCATACATCATAGTGTATTTAACTTGTAACCCCATATGTATACTGGTATTGTATTGTATTGTATGTATCGTAGAACAGAATTGTATGTTATTTTAGCGTACTAACTGTATTGTATTGATATTGTACCCATGATGAAAGCATTGATTTGAATTTTTTTGAAAATATTGATGAAATATATAGACAAACAGTTGAATAAAAAAGTAACGTAAAATTTTTTTGAAAATTTTGATTAAAAGTAACGTTAAATATTTTGAATATTGAATCCAATTATGAAGTATAACAGTATGTTGTATTTTTTGCATGTATTCCTATAGATCAACAGTTTTTTTACAGAATAATCGTTTTTTGTGATTTATTGATTTGGTCATTTGATTAGATGTGTGATGTTGTTGGTATGGTCCGTGTATGAGCTTAGCCCCGTATAGTCTGTGTGAGAGTAGTCCCTTGTTTTTCCAGCGAAGCCTATCTCTGTTGGTGTATGTCATGCCACAGGTTAGTTGGAGAAGTCATCCCATTGAGAAGTCATCCCCTTGAGAAGTGGCCCCGTGAAGAAGTGAAGAGGGAAACCGTGGAGAGGCCCCCCACTTCTGTGTTTTTTTCAAGCAGCCAGGAGAAAAGCTGTCACTTTTAGATTTGAAGATAGCGTTCTCTGTCGACACTGTTTGGGAATAACTGTCTTGAAGTGTAGAAGTTAGCCCCTGAAAAAGCCCCCCCCCTTGTCTGTGTTGCCCCTTGTTTTTTTTTTTTTTTGACTAATCTATCTTTGTAGGTGTCAAAAGGATGCCAGAGGTTAGTTAAAAAGAGCCCGTGAAGTAGTAGTTGAAGTCTCCCCCCCAGTGAAGTAGTTGAAGTCCCCCCGTGAATGAAGTATGTCTTTTTGTATCTGACATGTCACAAGTGTAATACTCGTGATGAAGGAAGTGTTGTTCAGCTATCTGTGAACACTTTCATTAGTAGTCGGAGCAAGAAATGTCTTATCCCGTGTGAGCTCATATAGGAACCAAATTTCAATATTGTTTGTGTTTGTAAGCCCCTGAGTATATCTAGAAGTCAAAAAGTATGTTGTTGTCTGTTTGTTTGTCTATCCCTGTTTTGTCTGGAAGTTTTAGAGCCCATTGTCTGTTGTCCCGTGTTGTCTATTAGCCTGTGTTGTCTATTAGCCCGTGTTGTCTATTAGCCCGTGTTGTCTATTAGCCCGTGTTGTCTATTAGCCCGTGTTGTCTGTTAGCCCGTGTCCGTGCTGGAGTTTGATTTTTTTTTGGCGAATAGTTAGTTGACCTCTCTTCTCTTTGTTGATTGAAAGTAGGCCAAGAGCAGAAGCTGTGACAAGGCTGGTGAGGTTAGGATCTGGCCGCGTTGAGTACAGGTGAAGCTTGCTTTCGGTCGATAAATGGAAGCGGTTGTTCGTCAGAACTGTCATACTTTCCAATGTCCCTTTGGTCTTCCCCTTGCGTGTTGCTTTCATCCCCTGTTTTGAAAAAGTAGCCCCCCGTTTTAAAAATAAAGTCCACCCCCAGTCTTGAGAAATGAAATGCCCCCAGTTTTGAAAAGTAAGTCTATCCCCAGTTTTGAAAAGTAAAGCCCAACCCCCCTGTCTTGAAAAATGAAGTCTATCCCCTGTTTCGAAAAGTGAAGTGTAGCCCTGTTTTGAAAATGAAGTCTTTCCCCAGCTTGTGATTTGAAAATGAGAGAGTTGTCTAGTGAACGTTCATGAAAGGTTCTTATGTCCTGGATTGGACTGTTGATTGAAAACGTAATGATGTAGTGTTCTCTATATCATATGTTGCGTTCATTTCCCTTAGTCTTGTTTAAAAAGTTTGATATCCTGTTTGAACCCAGTATACTAGTCTTTTCGGTCTTTTGTTGTTGTCACACGTATCCCCCCTCCCCCCTTGTTAATATTGTCTTGATTTTAGTCCTTGTTGTTGTCATATACCCTTTTGTCTAGCCCTGTTTTGTTTGAATGAGTTGTTGAAGTAAGTTGTTGGTGAGATTTTGTCTCACTGAGGTATTTAGATTGGATTGTCTAAATCCTCATTTTTGCTGAACCGTTGCCAACAAAATT
Source organism: Diabrotica virgifera virgifera (assembly GCF_917563875.1). Taxonomy (NCBI): domain Eukaryota; kingdom Metazoa; phylum Arthropoda; class Insecta; order Coleoptera; family Chrysomelidae; genus Diabrotica; species Diabrotica virgifera. Next base: position 29,332,670 of record NC_065447.1, read on the forward strand.
CCCTGAAACTCGCTAGGCGTTTAGTGGAGTTTAGGCAGATGCCTATCTGCTGAGCCTAGAGCTCAAATGATTTTTTTTTAGTTTTTGAGAACCGCTCGCGGTTAGGCAACGAGGTGACAAGGCTGTGTCTGCCCTGGTATGTCACTTGTGTTACTGCTGTGGATGTCAGCGAGGTCCACACAGGGCACAAGTTTAGTTTCTTTCCCAAGGCACAGAAACTCTTGTCACCTACAGTTCTTTGTAGAGTCAGGAAACATTTAAGTCTACTCGACTTTAAAGAGTCTGGCGATTGATGGCACGCTAGCCCAATCCCTAACGACTTTTTTGTTTTGTTTAATCCCCACTAGCCATTATCTAAATATTTTGATATTGTTGTCCTGTCACACCTAAGATGTCCATGTTGGATTTTTTTCTGTTTGTTATCGAAAACTGGATAATCTTATCCAGGTTTCTCTTTTGCGCGGAGGCTTTGTAACGTTTGAAAAAACTCCAACATTAATTTAATATCCCAATTCCCAAAAAGAATGTCTATTTTTTTAATTTATTTTGTGAAGTTCAATATCATTATAAGATCCCAAGCCGACCCTGTATACAGCCATGAAGTATTGCAGCAACATTTCAATGTGTTACAAGATTCCTGTTTATTTGAGACGCAAAAACAGAATTTGTAAGAAGTATTGACAAAAGTACAGTTCTAATGCGTAGATGAACTTTCTAGAACAAATCTTGAACTGAAAGTTGAGTTCTTGTCAACTAAGCATCCCTAAGGATCAAAATCGCTCGGTACTTCCGTCGTATTTTTCCCAGGTAGTAGCTTCAGAGCGAAGCGCAAATTAGTCCAGCTTTACGTCCCGAGGTGATAGCATCCTGCTCCTCGGCTGGTACTCGCTTGAATTAGGGCGTAGTCCCTTTGTTCCCCGCCGGTAAAATGTAGAATGGTCGCTGTGAAGATCTGAATGTGTGGTGAGTGCTCTGAGAGGATTTTTTCCACATAGTGTTGGATTTGTTATGGAAAATCGAAGCCTCTTGAAGAGTCAAACACGCAGTTCTACAACCCGGCATTGTTGCCCATTGTGTAGAAGTCTTTGTTTGTTCCTGTCCCTATGCATTGTGTAGAAGTCTTTGTTTGTTCCTGTCCCTATGCAAGTTCCAGTTGATTGCCCTGAAAAGTTCCAATTTCCCAGAAGAGCCCCCTTTGTGATTTGTGTATGGAATGTCTACCCCACACCCCACCCTCCAATGATTGCCCTGAAATTGAAGAAAGAAGCCATGTCTTCCCCCTGCCCCCTGTTTGTTGATGAACTCCCACCCTGTAGTTTGTGACTGTGACGAAGAGTTTTTTTGTTTTTAAGGTATGATACGTTTTTTAATTTTACTAAATTTCAAGTGGATAAATTTCTGGTAAATAATTGTATAAAGAAATTTGCTTTCATAATGGTAAAAAAAGGCAGTGACTTATGACATTTGACAGCTACGTCAAATCTTGTGTTGAAATAAATAGGTCAAATTTTATTTGACATATACTGCCCAACAAATTTAATTTTAATTGTTTTGTTTGTAATCATTGTTTTTGTAGTAAAATTTTGAATAAACCTGGTAAGAGTTTAAAGTTTTGAATAAACGTTTTGTAAGTGTATCTACCATTTTATTTCTGTAACCTTGTTTTGGAAAAATTTTAACTAAATTCTAATGCAACTGTGTGTAAGTTTTAGTACAGAAGAAAGAATATGGCATAGAAGCCAGTAAAAGAAAAGATGTTGCCCAGTCTAACCCCAAAGAGGAATCAATGATGAATGTCCCCCCATTTGGTACCCCGTAAGTGAAAAAAAAGTCTTAGTAAGTACCCATATATGAACCAGAGGATTTGTTTCGAACGGCGTCCTTTTTTTTAAATAGTAGAAAGATCCTCTAGTCAGAGTAAGTACCCTTTGTATTTGTTATGGTAGTTTAGTCATCTTAACACCCCTCCCCTTCCCTAACGAATCTACGACCTAGCTCCCGCACAACAAATGAGCTGCCGTCTTGCAAAGAGGCTTTATGTGTCTGCTTCTTCTTCTTTAGCCCCATTCTTACCCCCCAGTATCTCTATAGGTAGTCTTTCCTTGTTCCCATATGAGCAGACATGAAAAACGCTTCAGTATGTCCTTCCATCCCGCATTCACTGATAGAACAGTCTTTAAAAGATATTGGCTTACAGCTAGCAGCACCTGTTACTTTTGTTAAATGCGGAACATCGGATGATCAATATGCTCATATCATGAGTTTTCGTAGGGTTACATTTGTTTTCCCTGACAAGGAGGACTTCGAAGTGCAAACTTCTCTGCTAATCAATCATGAAAATACTTCCTCAAGAATATTTGTATCCACTGACAGGCTAGAGTGTTTTCATTGTAAAATTACGGGACACACCGCGGATTCTTGCCCTAAAGTCCCCAGTGGACCAGACCACACACTTATTTCGGCTAATGCTTCTCCCTTATCTTCACTTTCAGCTGACTCTTTAACTACATCAAAAGAACTTCCCTCTTCAGAAATTGAATCCATCCCCGTTAACGACACACCTTCCTCGACTGCCATTACGGACCTATTCATCCCTCCTCCAACTAATACAAAACCCATATTGACTGTAGGACAAAAAAGAGGACACTCTAATGATAGTTCTCCTGATACTCCTACCATTCTCTCTCCCTCCATTGCTCTTTCCCAATCAACTTCTTTAACCCCTCCGTTATTCACGATGCCAGCCAAACCAGCCAACAAAAAGTCCAAATCTAATCATCGATCAGATTATTCAATGGGGTCTGATTGTATTTCTTGTATAGAAACAGTTTACAAAGATAATCCGGCTAATTTTACACTTAATTCAACTCAACTTATTGCTTTTCTTGAGAATTCTTTTGGATGTCCGACGCCACTACAAGAAGCTCAAAAATTTTCCTCTGACATAGATGGCATTCAAAACGACTTATCTCAGCTCTACACAGCTACAAAGGAACGATCACTAAAAAACCGTATCACCAGAATCTTGAAAAAATTAAGACAACATTCTTCCTTCGCTGAATCACAGGACTGTATAAGTGCCTCTTCCGATAATCCTTCTGATGTTGAATCTAATTACAGCACTCATAATGAATAGTTATCCTTTCAAGCTAATTCAATGGAATTGTGATGGGTTCTTCCCTAGGCTGGAGAGAATCCAACACCTAACAACACAATTTAAACCTAACATTATATGTCTGCAAGAAACCAATGCTAAGAATTCCAAACTTCCTCATTTAAAACACTTCGAGGGGTACCACTATATAAGGACTAATTGCATAAGAGCCAGTGGAGGCACCTCTATCTTTATTTCTTCTGATATTTTCTCATTACATCTTCCACTCTCTTCTAAATTAGAAGCCATAGCTGTAACTTGCTGGTGTCCGAATAAACTTACAATCTGTAATTTATACATTCCTCCCAACTACCCTCTCAAAGAGGAAGAGCTGGTAAACTTAATCTTTGAACTTCCTAGCCCCTACATACTTGTTGGGGACTTCAATGCTCATAATGTGCTGTGGGGTTCCAACCACACATTTGCTAGAGGTAAAATTGTTGAAAATGTTATTAATTGCTCGGGTACATGTCTGTTAAACACGGGCTCTCATACTCACTTTAATATTTCTACTGGTACCTTCTCCAACATTGATCTAAGCTTTAGTGACCCAAAATTAGCTCCTACATTAACATGGCATACATCTGATGATCTCCACGACAGCAATCATTTCCCAATCTTTATAACCAACTCAGATACATCAAATTCTCAAATATTGACTAAACGTTTTTGGCGCTTAAATAATTGTAATTGGTCTGATTATATTAGTGAAACTGATTATTGCCTACCTAAACTCACTCTAACTGATAACATTGATATGGACGTCACCCAATTCGCAAACACAATTCGCCTTGCTGCTGAAGCACATATTGGAAAATCAGTCATTTCAGCTGAACGAAAAAGTGTCCCATGGTGGAATTCCTCTTGCGAAAACGCTGTGGAGCAGCAAAAATCTGCACTAAAAATTTACAGCAGAAACAAATGCCAGGAGAACCTTATTGCACTTAAAAAAACAAGAGCGAAATCTAGATACATTATTAAATTAAGTAAGAAAACTTCATGGAGACAATATATCTCCTCCATAAATGAAAATAGTAGCCCAAGCCAAGTTTGGAAAAAAATTGGACAAATACAGGGCAAAAAAACTAATCTTAAGATCTCCAATCTCCTTTTTAATCAAAAGGTTATCATTGATAATCAGGAGATAGCCAAAGTTCTGGCAGAAAACTTTAAAGAAAAGTTTCACAACAAATCTGGGCCTAACCCTGTATCCTCTACTCTTCCTTCACCCTTTCCTTATTCTTCTCCAGTTTCACAAGATATCAATTATCTGAATTCTCCTATAACCTCTTCCGAATTAAAATCTGCACTCAAATCCTGTAAAAACACAGCTGCTGGCCCTGATGACCTTCCATACATATTCTTAAAGAAATTGTCATCTTCATGTCTATACAAACTTCTCGAGATATATAATAAAATATGGATTTTCCACAAATTCCCGAATGAATGGCGAACGTCAATAATATTACCAATCAAAAAAAAAGATCTACCTGCCTCTGTCCCTGATTCTTATAGGCCTATATCCCTTACCTGTACCATGTGTAAAATACTTGAAAAAATTATCAATAAACGTCTTATGTGGTATCTCGACAAACACAAAATTATTCCTAAAGAACAATCTGGCTTTAGACGACACAGATCCACTCGTGACAATCTTGTCCTTCTACAAAGTGACATCGCCAGCTCAATAAATGAAAAGTATGAAGTAACGGCTGTAGTTTTTGACATAAAAGGAGCATTTGACACGATTAATCGACAAGCTATAATCGCCAAGTTAAAGCAGCATAATATCACCGGAAATATATTTTATTTTATACAAAATTTTTTGTCTCAAAGGACGTTCAAAGTTTCTGTAAATGGTGTATTCTCTTCTGTTTATACTCAAACCAATGGCACCCCTCAAGGTTCAGTGTTAAGCCCTACCTTATTTAACCTCGGCATAAGTGATCTTTGTTTTAATTTACCATCTCCTACTAAATATGTAGCTTATGCAGATGATTTAATATTATATTGTCACGGTCGTTCAGCTTCCACTAGTTCTAAAATTTTGCAAGCGGCCATAAACATAGTAATCTCTCGGACCCACTCTTTGGGACTAACTTTATCCCTCACAAAATCCAAAGTTATTAAATTTAGTAGACGGCCTCCAATGCCCCCTACACCTCTATTTATAAATGATTCACTTCTTCCCGTAGTTGATCATTGTAAAATACTGGGATTGACGTTTGACTCTCGCCTCTCTTGGAAGCAACATATTCTCAATTTAAAAAGTGCATGCCACAAAAGATTAAACATTCTTAAAACACTGTCTCACTATCACTGGGGTGCGGATGAAAAGTCGCTCCTTAAAGTATATAAAGCACTAATTCGCTCTAAATTAGATTATGGTAGTATTGCTTATACGTCTGCTTCAAAAAGAGATCTGGATTCCTTAAACTCTATCCATAACACAGCCCTTCGACTATGTCTAGGTGCATTTCGTTCCAGTCCATCTGAAAGTGTCTACTATGAAGCCGGTGAGCCTCCTCTCTGGATTAGACGGCAATATCTTCTTCTTTCCTATGCTGCATCTGTCTCTTCTAATCCCCTTAATCCTGTATACCGTTTATTCACAACAACCTATACCACCCCTTCACCAATAATAAAACCTATATTTTCTATATTGTCCACAATAACAAGCGACATCAATTTTAGACTGACAAATCCCATCCCCTTTCATCGAATTCCTCCTTGGATTATGCAGACCCCTCAAACTAACACAAATTTAACAAAATTCAATAAATATGAAACACCTAAAGAACTCATGATAAAAGCTTTTTTTGAAATTATACACAATAACCACTTTGATCAAGTAATATACACCGATGCTTCCAAAAGTGATTTAGGGGTTGGCTGTTCAGTCACCTCTCAAAACAATCTCATTTGTGCTTCTTTTATCCCTCTTCTGTGCAGCGTACATACTGGAGAATTATATAGTATCTTACAGGCTGTTAAGAATATTAACCTCCCGAATATAAATGTTGCCATTTGTACAGACTCTCTAGCTTCAATTTTATGCATTCAGGAATTATTTACCCATCATCCTCTTGTCCAAAATATCCATCATTGTTACTACCACCTTTCTACCTTAAACACTAAGATTACATTTATATGGATTCCGTCTCACATTGGTATACCTGGCAATGAACTTGCAGATCATCATGCTAAAACGGCTTCAACAGATACCACGTCAACAACCCACATCCAAATTTGTAAAGATTTGAAAACAGAAGCGTACAGATTCACATGGAGATTATGGCAAACCCACTGACGTTCCTTAAATACATCTTTACGTGCAATCCAGCCCTCAGTATATAAGCCACTTTACACTGGCCCCACAGGACTCTCTAGACAAGACCTTAGAAATATAAGAAGAATCCGTATAGGCCACACCAAACTTACTCACGGCTTCCTGATGTCATCAGATATCCGGCCTATCTGTTTAACATGCCAGTGCCAACTTACCGTGAACCACATTATTACCGAATGTCATCAGTTCAGTGTAGTAAGACAACAGCTCAAACTAAAACCGCAGCTATGTGACATTCTAAGTGATACCAACCAGTTAGACAGAGTTCTTCAGTTTTTAAAAAAAATATCATTGTATCATAAACTTTAATTTTTTTTTTATGACATAACTTGTTAATGCTCTTTAATTATACCTCTTGTAATCTTGTTTGTAATCGTCCCGTGCGAGTGGCCATAGTTGCCGAGCACGTTAATGTAAATAAAAAAAAAAAAAAATTTTATTTTCCATTTTTTCCTTTTTATTTTCTCTGTAATAATACAGTACAGTATTATTAAAATATTACAGGTAAATGTGAACCAAATACAAAAATATTTCTATCTATTTACATCAACATAAACTTGTTTTTATGTTGTTGTAAATTTATTGTAGTTATAAGATTAATGACAATAAATTATATGTCATGTTTTTTCTAAAATGGCAACACAAAAATTTACTTTAAGTATTATAAACAAGTATTGAATCGTATATTCTATGGATTTGGTAAGTGAACTATCGTGTATATAAAGCTAGTATACAGTGCATAGCAGTTTTAACTGTCAACAAAAATAGAAAGAGTAAAAACATACACCTACCTTAGTTACGAACGTCAATAAAAATTGGGACCATTTTCTACAAATAAAATGTAGGATAGAGAAAGCAAGAGCTGCATTTTAAAAAAATGGATAAGCTATTCAAAATCTCATGAGTTATCAATACTCATAAAAGTCAGGTTACTACGATGTTATATTTTTGAAGTTATACTTCTTTAGGCACGAGAGTGAATTTTTATTTTCCCGGGCGCATGCGCACACCGACAGTATGGTACTAGTCGCTCAAACGTTATACGGAATCTGATTGGGTGTTAAAATCATCTGTCAATAACTGTTCAATATGGAGATTATGGATAAACAAATGTTGTGTATATTTGTTTTTATTGTTGTGATGACAGAGAAAAAGCAAGTGTTGAATTGTAGTGACTTTTTAAATAGTTTTTAAAAGCGACAGGTACGTAATAATTGTAAATGTTTCAGTATCCTAATAAAAAATTACATAGGTACCTACCTATTTGGAAAATTTAAAATGAACTTACCAAAATAGTATGTAATGCTTTGATTTACATAATTTGATTACCATCAAAATTTCTACCAATATTCACCTAATATATTGTTATTCCACAAAATATTCCTTTAATTCCACAAAAATCAAACTAATTTGATTAAATTCATATATAAGTAATAAACAACTCTCAAAAAGTTCAGGGTGTAAACGTTCAGTTGGTGTATATTCCCACGTAACAGATACGCGAAGGTGGCGCAATGGGAAAGCACTTTGATTTTCTATCGGCGGGATCGACGGGAAGCGGGTTCGATCCCCAATGCAAGTTACTATTTTTTTTTATTTTTTTCATACATTTTATGATTGTAAGTATATTATTACATATATAATTTTTTTTTCAGAAAATACGTATTTAGTTAAAATTTTTGACAACAATTATTGTTCAGAAATAATTTCTTTGTGGCATTTTTCAATGTGTTTATGTGTTTTATTCTTTTATTTTTTTAATTTTTGGTATTGTTTAATAAAAATTTTTGGAAAGTACCTAGTAGATATTAAAATTAGTTTAATCTTTAAACTAAATATAAATAAACTGTTTAAAGTATATTGATTTTGTTGAAATCATATAATAGAAGTATAAGTTCTTACGTGCGTACAATGTACACACATCCTTTTTTCTATAGTGTTGTACGGAGTTGAGTCGTGGACTCTCACAGACGCCACCTGCAAGAAAATTGATGCTTTCGAAATGTGGTTGTATCGTTGAATCCTGAAGATGTCATATACCGATCACGTTACTAATCAGGGTGTTTTATTGAGAAAGCAAAAAGAAAAAGAGCTCTTAATCGCAATAAAAACAGCCAGAATCGAATACCTCGGTCACATCATGAGGAACAACAAGATATATGGACTGCTGCAACTAATTTTACAAGGAAAAGTAGAAGCAAAACGATGACCAGAAAGGCGAGGTGTTTCCTGACTGAAACATTAACGTACTTGGCTCAACACAACAACCACAAATTTTTTCAGAGCAGCAGTATGCAACGTACAGATTGCATTGATAGTCGCCAATATCTGAAACGGATAGACACTACAAGAAGAAGAAGAATGCTAGCCATGGACAGGTTTTATTTATTAACGGGATACACCCAATACATACAAAATTACAATAAAGCAGAGCTTTCGTCATAATAATGACAATATAAAAATTAGATACACGTAAAACTACAACTGTAAAACACAAACATAAAAAATAAAAAAGAATATAAATTATTTTCAAATGATGAAAACCACTGAATCAATTGCAACAATTAAATCTATTTATTTATTTTTTTATTCAAAATTTAAGACGCCCGGAGTTCTTGTTTAATAGAGGAGACTGAAAACCAAACAGATCTATTAGATGACTAAACTTGTTTCTATACAGGGCCCATCTACTAATTGGTACATATTAACCATAATTTGTAGCTTGCCGTTGTTCTTTGAATATTTGTGGATTTCGTGTCAATCTAGCAGGTATATTAAAGTACACAAGACTTATCAATTCTTCGGAGTTAATAACACCAGAGATAATTTTGCGAAGATAACAAATATCCAACATGACTCTTCTGCGTTCAAGAGTTTGTAAATTTAACCTCATTAATATATTGTCATAAGTATAATTTCCAACTGTTAAACCCATCTTAAAAGCTGCAAAACGTAAAAATTTGTTTTGAACCTTTTCAATATTTAGGATTTGATATGCATATCTAGGTGACCAGACAATAGAACCATATTCAATAATTGATCTCACGATACTGCAATATAAGATTTTTATTGTGTGAATTGACAAATCTTTTATTGAACGTAATCCAAAACCCAGCATCTTAAATGCCTTCGAAACAGTATGGTCAATGTGAGAGTAAAATGTTAATTTACAATCAAATATTATACCTAAATCCCGAATTTCGTTCACACGTGTGACAGGAGTATTATTATAATAAAATATTGATGTGAATAGGCGAATGGGATCTAGCAAAAGTTATTAAAAAGCATTTTCACACCACAATCATTTATTTGTGACTGAAGCTGAGAAATAATATCCTCATTTTTGACAGTCTTATATATTTTAACATCATCAGCAAACATTAAAAAGTTAACTTCCGTAAAAATATAGTAAACATCATTCAAGAACAAATTAAATAGAAGGGGGCCACAGTGGGAACCTTGTTGTACTCCAGATGTACCTGTAAAAGCATTAGAAAGAAAACATCCTATTTTTACACTTAAACTTCGATTTGTCAGGTAACTTTGCATCCAATTAAAGAGACTTCCAGAAATACCATATGCTGTAAGTTTCGCAAGTAAGATATTATGATTGACCTTATCGAATGCTTTAGAAAAGTCAGTATAGATGGAATCTACTTGTAACTTGTTTTCCAAAGCAATGACAATGTCATTGGTTATGAAAATTGGAGCTAGTGGCCAAGTTATTAATTTTGGAAAATGGGCCAAGTTATTAATTTTGGAATTGCTGATAAAGTACAAACTGCTCTGTAGTTTTCAACATTTGAATTTGAACCAGATTTAAATATAGGTTTTACGTAACTATGTTTCCAGCAATCAGGGAAAACCCCTTCTTGCAAAGATTTATTAAAGAGTATATACAATGGCTTAGATATAGTACAAACACATTGTTTTAGTAGATAGTTAGGAATGCCATCAGTGCCAAAATTTAGTTTAGGAGACACATTGTGAATACTCTCAAAAATAGTATTAATGTTAAAAGAGCATGAACTCATGCTACCAGCATTTTCAAATTGATATTGTGGGGGGGGGGGCGGAGGGGCTAGTATTGTGGTCAGTGAACATTGTACAAAAAAATTTGGCGAATAGATTCACAACCTCCTCCCCAGAACTACTTTGACCATTTCCTAAATATAAATGGCAAGGTACCTCATAATTTTTCTTCCGACTGTTTATATATTTCCAAAAAGTGCGTGAGTCACTTTTAATTCTAAATTCAGAATCTCTAACATATAAATTATAACAATCTTTACTTAGTCTACTACATTCAGATCTTAAGTTATGAAAAATAATAAAATCATCATAATTGTTAAACATCGTATACCTTTTATGGTATTTTTTCTTTTTAAAGAAAAAATTTAAAACGATTTAAAAAATCGTTTTAACTCCGGGCTAAACCAAACTGCTGCTGTTTTGAACGCAGCAACTGGAAAGCATTGTATCTCCTAGGCTTAATTATACTTGTTTCTGGTTATATGTTTCCGTTGTTCTTTTAATTGTATGGTTAATGTTTCTGGTCTAGCTATGTTATAATATAAACAAATATTCCACAAGTTAGGTATTTATCGGTATGATAAATTAAATAGTTTTTTAACTTGAGTGATAAAAATATATCGTTTTTGGTTTGATACAAAAAAAGTAGTTTACAAGCAGTTAAACTAGTTATAAATAAATAAAGACTTTAAGTGTATCTATACATAATATCTGGAAGAATACAAGCATAGGAATTATTATCTAACGAACTCAAATTGGTTTGTATCACTCGCCCGGCAAACTGCCCTTTTTTGGGCAAAACGTCCTTTTAAAGCTTTTTCCATAATCTCGAAGATATTTGTACTAAAAAATGTTTCACTGTTTTCCGTTGATTTAAAAAAAGGGGAAAATGCCATTTTTTGACAGTTAATTGTTTATAAATAAAAATGGCCGCCAGATCCTACGCAGGAAATAGTTATAATTTGTTCCTATAAGTATTACCTGTCGAAAAAACGCTTCAGTACCCTGGCTGCTGAAGTGTCACGAACAGGGTATATTTTTGTCCTATTACCCTGGCCTATTTAGGGTAAATGAAAAACCGAGAGGGCACTTGTATGAAAGATATAGAAATGAAAATAGTACGGGGAAAACAAGCCACGAAAGTACTCCATGGAGTGATATGGAAGAGCACTCTAACTAAAGAAAACAAAAAAGGATTTTTCAGGGCATAGTACTGAATATTACCCTACAAGAGCGGAAGAATGGCCAGTGACAAGAATAATACGAAATAAAATATGAACAGTTGAATTGGAGTTTATGAGAAGGTGTCTACAAATTACCAGGTAGGATAGAATAAGAACAGAGGAAATATGAAACAGAATAGAAGTAGAATGCTTAATTACAAAAAAGTTGTGGTAGTAAAAGTAGAGCCCTGACATGGTACGGGCATGTACAAAGAATACCGGAGCACAGGTGGCCGAAAAGATTACTGGACTAGGACCCGCGGGGAGGAAGACGGAGAGGAAGACCTGCTGTGAGATGGACAACTCACACAGGAAATGCTATGATAGATAGAGACCTCAGAGATGGCGACTGGGATAATAGAGTGCTTTGGAAGACGAAAACGACAAACTCATAATGGGAAAAAGCCAAGAAGAAGAAAGTAATTCAGCGAACTAGTACGGCTTAATATAAATAATAAATTGAATAAAATACTTTGTTCTTGGAAAAATAATCATTTTTATTAAAATTATAAATATTCCTAATAAACAAACAATAATATTGAGTTATATTCACGGTCGGACGGATAGACAGCCTAGGTCAAATTTCCCACCTTTAGTACCATCCTTGAATTATAAGCTTTCATTTGACACCTCATTTGTAATTCTACCTGGTATAATGACGGAGGAGTTGAGTTCACGGACAGAGAGACAAGCGGACGGACGGACGGACAGATGGACGTGGATAATTCAACGTTTTCACTTTTTTCAAAATTGGTGAAAACAATATTAATTCGTACTCGATTTTATTCGTAAGTGTATCTTTTCTTTTAATTTTTGGAGAAAACCTCATCCTTATATTTATCATTTTTTATATTATTTAATTATACAAGAATATATTGATTTATAGCATGTATCAATATCTTCATTCGATGTATGATACAATATATCGATGTATAATATTTTTTGACATCCCTGTTGGGATATGATTTGGGAATTCCCCGCATGTAAAAGTCCTTACATGTTCGCTAAATTAGTTCTTTCGAGTCGGCTAAATTGGTTTAAACTAAGCCGTACTAGTTTATCCTGAAGTAGGAGTCTATTTTATTGTATCAGGATAAACTAGTTTGGCTTAGGCCAAACTAGTTTGGCCTGAAGTGTGCGTCTTTATATCAGGATAAACTAGTTTGGCCTAGGACAAAATAGTTTGGCCTACGCGCGATAGGACAAACTAGTTTGGCCTAGGCCATACTAGTTTATCCTAACGCCCTTGGGACAAACTAGTTTGGCCTAGGCCAAACTGGTTTGTCCTGGGTTTGGCCGGTAACATATACATATACATTGTCATATACATACAAATGGAATGTTCACTAGGTAAATAGTTTCTGTTGTAAAACCAAATATTAGTTTCATGTTCGATAGCATTATTTCTAACAGCAACTAGGTATTTAATTATATTGATCAGAATAAACTGTTTAACATAGGCAAGTTATTAGAAAACCGTTGTAGAACATGTATCACTATTCAATACTACTCAATACACAAAAACAAAACGTTAAACTTACGCAAAATACAATAAATAGATCAATTAAATGCTTCCAAATTCCAACATGTTATAAAACGACCAGTTTTTGAATTTGAATTTCGTTGAATTAGTACCACTATATGTCGATATTTAAAAATGTTTAAATTACAATAATTAAGATGTATTATACTAATCAAATAACAAATTTTAATTACATAAGCTTTTTATAAATTTAGCAAAACATCAGATATCAGAATCAAATTGACGACGTCAACAAAAACACAAATACAAACCTTCTCGAAGCTGGACTACAGATCGCAAAGAAAACATGAACTAAAGACGACAAAATAAGCAACGAAATTAAACAACTAATGAAGAAAAGAAGACAATTACAAGCAGAAAATAGACGTCAAATTAATGAATATGTAGAACTAAATAAAATAATCAGAAAAAACTTAAATTTGGCATTAAAAAATGGAACAAGAACTTAATAGATCAACTCATAGAAAACAACAGACGCTCAAAATGTCTAAAACCAACACTGTATGTCCAGAAAAAAATTAAAGACAACAATAGTAAAGAAGAGATGGACAAATATAAAATAACAAAGGTACTAAGTTGAATACTTCTATTAAACCTTGTACAGCTTGCAAAGACAGCCTAATAAATCAACAACAAAAATTCAAAAGAACAATAAAAAACGTAGGATTAGAGGTATAACCAAATATAGAGAGATTCGAAATAGGAAGCGCTTTAAAACAGCTAAAAAATAATAAAGCTCCAGAACACTTTTTTACAACTACCAAGCTTTGAACACAATAGACAGAAAATACAAGAAAAACAGTAACAAACCCAAAACTAACACAGCTTTTTAGTAGATGCCTCTCCTGTGTAATAATAGCAAAATCCCTAGAGACTAGAACGAAAGTCTAGTACTACTCTAGTCAAACGTGATGTAAAGAATAATAGACCTATATCGTTACCCTAAAGAATAATAGACCTATAGAAAAGAGAAAACGGATGGGAGTATAACAGACCCATACACAATTTATTCATAAACTTTAGACAGGCATAGGATAGCGTAGAAAGAAGCCAAGTATGGAATGCCGTGGCGTAGTTCTCAATACCAAAGAAACTCATTCGGATGACCAAAGTCTGTATGGAGGGTGAAATATCTAAAGTACGTGTAAATAATAAACTGCCTGGCAGTTTCGAAATTAACAGTGGACTCAAACAGGATGATGCGTTACTTTCACTACTTTTTAATCTTGTATTAGAGAAAGCCATGAGGTTGGCCGAAATAAAATCAGAATTGCTATCGGTTCAAGGTTCCAAGCTATTACTAGCATGTGCAGATGCCATTGATCTCGTTGGAGACTGCGTCCTATCCATAAAAGACATTTTCAACAAGGTAGAAGGAGAAAAAAGTGAAGTAGGGTTGAAGATTAATGAAGAGAAGACGAAATATGATATGTGTATAAATAGAACGACACAAAGAGGCAGGATTGGACAAAATGTCACGATCAACACCTTCAATTCCGAAAGAGTACAACGTTTTAAGTATCTGGGGCCATAATCACAGCTGACAACGATGTTACTGAACAAATAAAAGACAGAATCCAATCGGCAAATCGCTGTCTATTCGCACTGGATAAGCTTATAAAATCAAAAAATCTTACAGGAAGTTCAAAGTTCAAAATCTATAAATCCATCGTCAGACATGTTTGAACATATGAATGCGAAACGCGGACCATGACCAAAGCAAACGGAGAAAAGCTCAGACGTTTTGAACGAAAAATACTTAGAAAGTTTTCGGACTTCACTACGACATCACCACAAACTAGTATAGGAGCAGAACCAATATCAAATTTAAAGCACTCTAAAATTACGCCGATATTGTCCAAGAAAGTAAATCACAGCGACTAAGATGGGCAAGCCACGTGCACAGACTTCATAACAAGATACTTGTAAGACTGGTATTGGAGGAGATTCCTATAGGCAAAAGACCACTCGGATCTCCCAGCATGCAATGGAGAGATAATATCCAAGCAGATCTCCGGAAAATGAACATTCCATTTGACCCTAGATTGATGGAAGACCGAACAATTTGGAAAAAGTGTTGTACAGTCAGCCACGACCCACCCAGGGTTGTAGCGCTACGTGATGATGATATATCGTTACCCAGTGAAGTGTACAAACTGTTTATGAGAATTATTAATAACAGATTGACTTACAAAATGAAATATTTACCAGTTCTGGCTTTCGTCCTATGAAACTATGAAAAGGAATTTGATAGTATAGAGATATGGGCCATAAAACAAGCTATAAATAAGTAGTTGTAGAATAGAATCGAGTTTGGCGTACATAATATACAGTGCTAGTCAAAAGTCCGTACCCGCCCTCTTATCTTTTGAACGGTTGTACCTATAATAGTGAAATTTGGAGGGAGGAAATAAACAGGTGTAAGCTTCTTAACTAGTCATGACAGGTGACGTAATAGTGACAGATGACATTACAGAGCCACTGTGACTGATAATTTTAAATGGGACCTTATAGCAAGTGATACCTCGTTTGAAAGGTATTCAAAATACCTATTCAGGCATGCTAATTTTTTGGGTTTCAATTGATTTAGATTTTGGTGAATAAATTAAATAAATATACCTAATATTGTAGTTTCGCATTTAATTAATAAAAATTCAAAGGCCCGCCTATGGTTTTTTTTGTAAAAAAGTTGACGTTTTTCAATTCTTTAGTAGTTTTTACGTCAACCTTTTTGACAAGTTATCATAGGCGGAATTTTGAATATTTATTAATTAAATGCGAAACTACAATTTTATATTTATTTCATTTATTCATCAAAATTAGCTTAAACTCAAACAAAATTAGTATGACTGAATAGGTATTTTCAATACCTTTCAAACGAGGTATCACTTGCCATAAGGTTCTATTTAAAATTATCTGTCACAGTGGCGTTGTAAAGTCATCTGTCACTATTACGTCACCTGTCATGACTAGTTAAGAAGCTTACGTCCGTTTATTTCCTCCCTCCAAATTTCACTATTATAGGTATAACCGTTCAAAAGATACGAGGGGGGTACGGACTTTTGACTAGCACTCTATATGAAAACGCAACCATGATAGTACAACTACACGGTTCTTAGACATTACTACGGTTGCCTAGATCGACTAACCAATGAACATTAAGGGTGCGATTACGTCACGAGAGTGTACTGTCATTTGAATCGTAATATAATTTTTTTTCGAATCCTAAGAAAACCAAGTATTTTAGAAAAATTTAAACGCAGGATGAAAGATTACATTATTACGGAGGGCGGAAAGCCCCTTAGAATAAACAAGCAGTTTCTATTGAATGAAATATTTGAAATTAAATATCTCGCTTCTCTTTTATTTTCAGCCCTGTAACTTATTAAAATAAACATTATAGAAGTTCTCAGGGACTTTCAGCCCTCGGTAAAATTGTAGTCTTTCATTATGAGTTTAAATTTTTCAAAAATGTTTATTAGTTTTCTCAGGATTCGAAAAAAAATTTATACAATTAAAACACATTGAGAATTTTGACATGCGTCAAAATTTTGCATTAAGTCAATGTAAAATTCTAAACTGTTGAATTCCAGCTTCCCTAATTATTATATAGAGGATTGAAATCTGTATTGAAAACAACTGTTAAAATTGGTCTACGTAATTAAACATATTCCAAAATTTTGTAAAAATGTAATACATTTTAGTTTTCAGCCCAAACTTAGGCCACACACAATGCAATAATGTTCACATTTTTGAACTGTCAATATTTTTATTTTATCATCTATTGTTTAAAAACAATACAGTTGATAAGATACCCTCAGTTGCGGAGAAAGTATTAATAATAAAGATTTTTTATTCAGTAAATAGGGCTTTTCATCTATTGTCATTTGTTTCGAGCTTCTGTCATGTGTCACATAATATTGATATATCTACGTCATAAGTCTTTGGTTTGTATCATTGTTATAAACCAATAACGTATGGCGTAGATATATTAATATTAGGTGACACATGACAGAAGCTCGAAACAAATGACTGTGAATGAAAAGCCCTATGGTGTGAGCACTGTCAGTTAAATAGTAACGTGCATGCCCCGCTAACTCTAATAAAAAACATGTAATCGTATTTATTTTCCTTCCGTTTAGTCAGAGGCGCTGATGTCGGCATTGTGATTGGTGGAACATGACTTTTGACAAATCCTGCGCTATCTGTGAATCTGTAATCTGTGTTCGTGTTCGTTCGTTCGTTGTCGTTCACTTATTTTATATGGTCGGTTATGTGATATGTGATGTGTTTGGTGTTTGTGTTTAGTTTGTGTCACCATAAAAAGCTGATATTCAGTCGTGTTTTTTGATATTTTTGTTATTTCATAATCGAGTACCTTTTTAAAGGTAAGTTTTTCTGATTGTAGGTACTGTTTATCCAACAGTTTTAAAATACACATTTTATTTCGCGTTTTGTTGTTGGGTCTAATGGCCGATCAGCTGTTGTGTGCAGCCGATAAATTCAACAAGTAAACATATATTTAATCGAAATTAAATACTCATATTTCTATGTAAAATGTCACATTATTGTATAAATAAATAATTAAGAAACAAAAGTTGTTTGTGTTTTACATTTATTGTCCACTTGAATAAAATAATATTAAATATTGGAAGTACCCTATGGAGGCTATGGTGTACCTAGCGTGGAGGCTAGATAACGCTACCCTTCCTATCCAATCAACAGCAAGAGCGTTTAAAATTTCACACCTATCATGTCGAAGCTACAGACCACTTATGTGGAGGCCAGATTTGTAGTATCCTTCCAATTTTCCAGGTGCTGAAATACGTGACATATTTTTTGAAGGGTAAGATCGCATTCTACCAAATCACACAACACTTTTTTCTATGGTAACGTGTGGCCTAACGTTTACACGCATACCTATTGTGGCAAATGTATCATATTTTTCAAAATTTTGGAATGCATTTAAATTATAGAACAATTTTAACTTTTGATTTTAATACAGATTTTAATTCTCTACAAGTATTCTCTCATGACTTTTGATGTAAAATAATTAGGAAAGCAGGAATTCAACAATTTAGAATTTTACATTGAGTTTCCTATGGCCCTTTTTACGATTCACCACCCGGTATAAGATAAAATGTGTACTATTTGTCTTATTATTTCATAATAACACAAATAATACACATATATACACAAAGACACACATTCAATGATCGAAAATCATTTAAAAATATGGGAATGTGTACTCTTGTGACGTAAAGTCAAAAATATAAATCTCCCCACCACCGTCGGTCAAAGCAACCGTAATAAAGTCTAATAAAATACAACTAGATGAAAATACAAATCCCATCTCCATTAAGAGAGGAGTTAGACAAGGCGGCGTAATATCGTCAAAACCAAAATAGTTATTTATAACATTGTTTTTATTTTTAAAATTAAAATTTAAAAACATTTAAAAAATTATTTTTTCAGTTTTTTAGAAAACAAAATCGATTCAAAAACTGGAGCTGTTTAACATGTGATTTGATAACAAATTCAACATTGTATTTACGTCAGTCTATGTAAAGTAATGTGTCCTTCTGTAGACTAAGGGCCGGTTGTTCGAACGCTAATCAACAATGATCACTATCAAATATTTAATTACTGTCACCAACTGTCAATGTCAACTTTGGTTGGGTTGCCGAAAACATAATTGATTATAATTATGAGATTAGTTAATCAATTAACATAACAATTATTAACATAATTGATTAACTAATTTCATAATTGTAATCAATAATTATGTTTTCAGCAACCCAATCAAAGTTGACATTGACAGTTGTGACAGTAATGAAATATTTGATAATGATCATTTTTTATTAGCGTTCGAACAACCGCTAATCAAAAATGGAATCAACTGATCATTATCAAATATTTAATTACTGTCACGCAACTGTCAATGTCAACTTTGTTTGGGTTGCTGAAAACATAATTAATTACAATTATGAGATTTATTAATCAATTATGTTAATAATTGTTAAATTAATGAATAATTAATAATTAATTAATCAATCAATTAGGTTAGTTATCATAATGATAATTGACATAATTGATTACAATCAACTGATTGACGTACGAATGAGGGGTGTTGTTATTTGATTGTTGTTAAGGGGACTTAATTTTAATCAACTTCTTGATTAGCGTTTGAACAACCGGCCCTTAGGGCCGGTTGTTCGAACGCTAATCAAAAATGATCATTATCAAATATTTAATTACTGTCACCAACTGTCAATGTCAACTTTGTTTGGGTTGCTGAAAACATAATTATGGATTACAATTATGAAATTAGTTAATCAATTATGTTAATAATTGTTATGTTAATTGATTAACTAATCTCATAATTATAATCAATTATGTTTTCAGCAACCCAACCAAAGTTGACATTTACAGTTGTGACAGTAATTAAATATTTGATAGTGATCATTGTTGATTAGCGTTTGAACAACCGGCCCTTAGTTGAACTACCAACAGAGATCGTTAAAAAGATGCAGCCTACTTTAATGCTTATGTTACCAATAATAACCAATTCCTTAGATTTTTAAGTTTAGAGAAAAAAAATATAATTTCTGCATTTCGAATTTTAGAAATTGCGACATGATTTGAACCTTTATTGCGTTATAATAACAGCAGACACAAAATTGACGTCAGTAGAAACTTTTTATCATAAATTTCTTGATAATATAGAATTTTTGTAATGGGAATATAAATACTGGTATTAGACATATACACGAATAGTATCAATCAAAATAAAAAAATTAGTGTTATTCCTAGTTCAGCAATTAAGCATAATTTGTTTTGCTAAAATTACAGCTTGTGCAAAAATGTAAGTAATTATTAGGTATAATGTAGATAAAATTAAAATCTACATAATAGGACACACATGAAGAATGTCCTAAATGAAAGGGAGTCTATAACATCGGATGATAGATACAAATATGAGAACTTTTACCTACTATAATTTAGGAATGTCTTAAACACTAATAGTTCAAAAAGCTATCCAAAGGTATTAAAAATTTATTAGAGGGGAAAAATTAAACAAAACTAGAACAGAGAGAAATAACAAGTCCCAGATTTAAACAATAAATCTGAAACTTCTCGTGGAACCACTTTCTGGTAACATCCTTAATCTCTACCTTTTACCATTTATAAGGCAAGGAGACGACGCACATAGAAGACGAAAGGGACTCTACAATATGCAGTCACATTCCGTCTATTCGTCTAGGAGATTTCGTGTACTCAAAACATGAGTAAAAAAAATTAAAAAACAGCTTGTTTCAATTCGGTTCAGAGGTGGTGCACCATCCCCAGGGTGGTGCATCATAGGTGCATCATAGGAAATCGTGCACCACTTCTGAACAAAATTGAAACATACACTCAAAAAAATTTAGTTCGTAATATTGATTACCAGTGATTATTGAATAGTATTTCGTTGTAACAACAATTTTATTTTTTGTTTCAACGAACTTTTAGACATTGATCAATGTATTTGGTTATTGTCACAATGATTGAATAATAATTGTGAAATAACTAGAGTATATTAATCAATAACACTCAATTTATTCAGCCAATAAGTTAGTTTCGTACATTTAATAAATAATGGTAATTCTGGCAGCAAACCACTTTCTTGATTTCGTAGATGATAACCAATTACCTTGGTTTATCGTGACAACGTACAGATTTCATTAAAACAATGTACAAATGTTGTTAATATAGAGTAATATTTTATTATTCCACAGATGTAAACTGATTGTTGTGACAACGAATGCATTAATCAATCTACTACTGCGTTTAATAACCACAATCAATGCGTTCATGATAACAATAAACGCAGTTGTTGAAACAATAAATATTTTGCTTGACCATTTGAAATGTAACGGCTTTTCCTTATCGTGATACCCCGAGGTTCTCTGTGTTACCATTGGTAAAAAAAGAATCCCTTGTTAAACAATGCTGTTACCTCTGCCAAAGTGCCGAAAAATTTCATTTCGTTTTCAAGTGTAGTCCGGACTGGAAGGAAGTTTTCGTGTGTGTATTATAGTATTCATATTTTTCGAATGCTGAGAAAACTAATTAGTATTTTTGAAAAATTTAATCGCAGAATAAAATATTATAGTGTTATCGATGGTCTGAAGTCCCTAAGAACTTATATAATGATTATTTTAATAAGTCACAGGGGTGAAAAAAGAAAATTTAGTATGATTTTTAATTTCAAATATACCATTCAAAAGAAACTTTTTGTTTATTCTAAGGGACTTTCAGCCCACGGTAATAATGCAGTCTTTTATTCTGCGTTTAAAATTTTCAAAAATACTTATTAGTTTTCTAGGATTCAACAAAAAATGAATGCGTTTAAAAATAATTCGATCGAAATTTTGCACCTGCGCTCTCAAAAAGGATTAAAGTGCAATTAATCTAAAGGCAATATTAACAAAGTTATTCAAATTGTTTATAAGTCAAAAATGACTCTATTTCAGTAAAATGTTTTCGGTATGATAAGAATAACTTTTTATTGATTTTTTTATATACTTTAAAAACATAACTTTTCTCCTTTCACGCGGTTTCAACAGAATTGCTATATCGTTATTATTTTCTGAATAATAGCATTGCAAAAAAGCTCTTTGGGATAAACAAATTGAATAAAATTTAAACTAATTGACGAATCGTCTTAAATTTTTTTGTGCATTATATGGACTGTTTGACTCAACTTTTCGTGTAATATGAAAATCTTAAGGTCATTTTTGCAAACCCTCTAGCAAATTTTTTATTTTCGAAATGTTAGTTTTATTTTGAAATTTCTGAAGCAACAAATGATCGGACCAAAATTAAAAAACTGCCGTTTTAAACTTTTGCTCATCTTCTAAAAGAAGGATACTATAAATAAGATATTTAATTACCCTATTTTTACCTGTGGTGATTTAAACGAAAAAACTGCCATTTTTGACACTTATTTGTTAATAACTAGAATTCTCGTCCGAACTGTGACGGGCATTTTTGTATTTAGTATTAGGTAAGTATATAGTACCCAAAAAAACCCATTTGCAACCTGCCTGCTTAAGTGTCCCGAACATGGTATATTTTTACCTTATTTCCCTGGCGTAACACGTTAACCCGGGAGTAGTCGCGCTCACTTCTGTAACGTCGATAATCGCGTGTGAGATTCTATCTCAAAATACGAATTTAAAACAAATTTTTATTTTGTACTATTTTTATCTACTTTTTATATTGAAAATATATATTTCTAAAAATTTTATTAAAAAAACCTGTGTTAACGGCCACCTGCCAACATCGGCCACCTGTCCTAACGGCCAGTTTAAAAATTTCCCAAACCAATTATATGTAGACTACAAAAACTGGCAATACCGTCCACCTTTCTATATCGGCCAATAGTTCTTTCATTTTTAGTAACCGTTACTGACAAATTTTACTGTACATATTACGAAAAAGGATGAAATGTGAGATTCTATCTAACGGCGCGACTACTCGCGGGTTAAAGCTAATTGGCTCTCCCCAAAGCCATACATTCCACAAAAAGAAGAAGAAGAAAAAAAATTCCTACGCATTACTACAAACTTCCTTGAGGCACTTACGAAATTTTTTCAAAATTGCAAAATGTTTCATCAAGTTATCGCGAAAAATGATAAAAATTGAGATTATATCTCACCGCGCGACTACTCGCGGGTTAAATGCTACTAGGAGCACCCCCGAATCATAATACAATCATTTACAATGTATAAACTTTTGAAATCCTGATTTGGAACTCACAATGTATATATATTACGGTCAATGATGTAAATTGGACATTGACGTTAATGGCCGGGCATTGTCGTGAATGTCCATTTTCCTTGGTTATAAACGACAATGCCCGGCCATTAACGACAATAACCCTAAATATTGGCCAATGTTGTAAAAACTTAACGTAAAATTAGATTTTTCATCAATAACCGGGCAATAACGATAGTGGCCAGAAGCAAATGGCCAATGTTGATAAATCGAGCCTCAGAAGCCAATCGGTGTAAGTCATTAAGTGTTTAAAATGAGATACTAAGATGTTTCTGAAAGTAGTTGCAGATATATAAGTAGTTATTAAAAACAAATAAAACGTCTTTATTTATTATAATATGGGTAACATATTTATAAATACAAACAAGGTAATAATAATATTTTTATATACAGTATGGTGCAAATGAAAGGAATAAATTCGTTATTTCGTAAACCGGCGACTTTAAGGAAAAATCCCGAACAGGTCGATTTTTATTTTTAAATTATGATATTTTGGCATATATGGCATACTAGTGATGTCATCAATCTAGGTGTGATGACGTAATCGATGATTTTTTAAATGACAATAGAGCTCGTGTGCTACCTCATTTGAAAGGTTATTCAATTCTCTGTTCAGTAACATAAACACTTACGTAATTAATTATAAAGGGTGTCCAAAAAATATTTTTTAATTAAATTATTTAACAAAAAAAGAAGAATGCATGTAATTTATTTAATTCAAAATACATTTTACTGCTGTCATGAATCAGAAAAAATATTTATTTCACAAATAACAATGGTTTTTCGCTTAAATTAATGTTTAAACTTCCAAGAGGCAGATGGCTGGCGGGAGCTGGCTTGATCATTGAATTTCATTCTATAGTGCTTTGTTGCTTTTTTAGCACCGGGTGTTTTCAAAATATTTTTCGCTTCTTTAATTTCACTTATTCGGCTATTGTATTCGTCACAGTTTAAAAATGATTTAATGTCATCACGTTTTGACTTACTATTAAGTTTATATAATTATTAAAACGAGTGCGCACATCGTTGATATCCATGATAACACTTATTAAATAAATTTACGAAAACTTTAGGTACAAAAACAATACACAATACACCTAGTACATGAAGTAAACAATAGTAAACCTACACATAACCTATCTTTTAGTTAAAATATCAACATTGACCGATTAACAACGGGCATTGTCGACATTGGCCGGGCAATGATAGAAATGCTATGAAGAATTTAAAATTATCATCAGTGTCCAGTTTCTATGGACAATAACGTTAATATCCGGCCATTGTCGACAATGACCAATTCAACCGGCCATTGTCGATATTGGCCGGCCAATAACGTTATTGGCCGGATTTACGTCATTGTCCGTAACATATACATTGTAAATAATTATGATTCAGGAGTGCTCCTAGTAGCATTCAACGTGTCTTGGTTCGTTTATTTCTACTGCATCTTGATTGTAAATTTAGTATAGGTTTTATGATAATATGTTGGACATTTTTATTAAAAGAGAATGGTATTGTGGAACAGGGGACTTAATGGGATTAATGTAGAGGAAATTGTCGTCTTGGTGAGAAGGAATTTATTGGTATTCCATATTGTAGTATACTGAAAATATCTTTTAATAATACCTTAATGCTCTCATTCTTTCAGGCCATTGTTACAAACAATTATTTTAATTCTCTACACTAAAGTGAGTCTTTAAAATAATTCAAATGAGGACTTTGGTACCTGTTTTTGGGGTTAATTGCTACCAATGCTACCTTTAATTCGTGACGTGTGACGTCATACAATCTATGACGTGCAACGATAATTACTTTTCTATTGTATGTGTGTGTGCTACTGTAGGTCCTGATATTATTATTTAACTTCGTGAATACAAATGGTTTATTGTTTGGTAGCCAGCAATATTTATTACTTCCAAGCTGGTTATGAAAGTACCTATTGCTTTTAAACGTCTGTACGTTCGTCGTTGCATATCGTAAACTTTACTATTTTCAATTAAATTACCAAGTTAATGTGATTGCTTATAATAAAGACATTAAATTCGTCGATTTGTAATATCAATAGTAGGTAGCCATAATACTGATATGACTAAACGTGTAGGAATATTTTAACTTAACCAAACCACACAATCTGCGATAATAAATTTATATCTTACATAAAAAATATAGTAAAAATTGTCTTCTTACAAATACATTGGTACAAATTCCATAGTACAACTTTTCGCTAATTGCTTAGATTTGTCATTTAGCCATCTTGTAAGTCGCCAAAACTGTTGCAAAATAGTTTACTGAGTAATCATCTTGTGGACACATTCTTGGTGTATTATAAAATGGAAGTCGAAAGAACTAACACCAGACTAACACCAGAATCAAAAACGGCAAAAATTTCACTGAGGCATTTAATACTTCAAAAGGCCTCCGACAAGGATGTTGTCTGTCTTTCACTCTCTTTAAAATATACCTTGACCAATCCTTACAGAGGTGGACAAAAACAGTAAAACCGATGGGACTGAAAGTGGGAGAAGACTCCCTATTTACATTATATTTTGCGGACGATCAAGTTGTTATAGCCCAAGATCAAGATGATCTAAGCTATATCATACGGAAGCTAAATGAACATTACCAACAGGCAGGATTAGTAATAAATATGGACAAGTCAGAATACTTCATAGTGGGAAACGAAGACATTGAAAACCTACCATTGGAACAAGGACATATTGTTGGTGTGAAACAATGAAAATATTTGGGAGCTATATTTAACAAACGAGGAAATAGTGAAGATGAAATACACCATAGGATCAATAAAGGTAGAAGCATCACTAGATCCCTCAATTCAATTTTATGGGACAAAGATATTACGAAGGAAACAAAGAGAAGAATATATAAAAGTATAATGAAGAGCGCTACAATCTACGATGCAGAAGTTTGGGACATAAGTGCAAGAAATAAAAAGAAGTTACTTAGTACAGAAATGGACTTTTTGAGGAGAAGTTGTCAGGTTTCGAGATTAGAACATGTAAGAAATGAAACAATTAAAGAACATATGAAGGTGGAAAAAACTATAATAGACGATATTGAAAAGAGACAGCTGACATGGTTCGGTCACGTTAAAAGAATGAATGAGACTCGCTGGCCGAGAAAAATATTAGAGTGGATCCCACCGGAGAGAAGAAAAAGAGGACGACCACGGAGAAGCTGGAGGGACAATATTCAGGAGGCAATGGATTCGAGGCAGTTAGATGAAGATACGTGTTACGATAGAAAAAATTGGAAGCTGAGTATGGAGAGGCGGCGACAGCCGTAGAAATGCATTATATATAAGTCGAAAGAAACGTTTTATTTCCTTCCTAAAAGGTTTTCAAGTAGCGTTGTAAATCCTTTGATCCAACAAATCATGAAAGGCGCTTCATCCGTATAAACCGACTCAACTATCAGTTTTCTGACTTCAATATCTGGATAAAGGTCGCCCCTAAATGAAATATTCCCAGTAGGATGACACCTAATGGGACAAAAATGACCTCTGAATTAGGGGAAGCTTGGAATTCCCAACGGGAAAACCTGGGACCCTAATTAGATAGAAAAAATACAAAGACAAATGTGGGAAGAAGCAAAAGATACAAATATAAACAAATAAAGGTATAAAAAAGATCTTATCATTTGGGAGGGGTCTAGAAATACACGTAATAAATGTTCTAAATATCTTGGTATGTTCATCTGTACAACGGAAACTGAATGGAATTGGGAAGGTGTGCGTTTTCGTAAACAAAAGATTGCCGGGAAAATACCGTTTCCGAGTTTAATTGAATACATTAGAATTTTTGGGTGGCCCTAACGGTATTATTTGAAAAATTCCACACCTGTAATTTTGAACCAATCAAAATACGTTATTTTGACAGATCACCATGGCAACGGAGGTATTTTATCGGAAATTTTTTGCTCGTGGGGTACCCAACAGCGAATTATAGTG
This sequence comes from Diabrotica virgifera virgifera, assembly GCF_917563875.1. NCBI lineage: Eukaryota > Metazoa > Arthropoda > Insecta > Coleoptera > Chrysomelidae > Diabrotica > Diabrotica virgifera. The sequence continues at coordinate 29,359,760 of NC_065447.1, forward strand.
GAAATTTTTTGACGTTTACAATAACAGAACATTTTTGACAGACTGGTTTTTATTTGTTTACATAATTTAGTTTTGATTCATTTTCTATCACTTGTAGTTACTCAAAACTTATGTAAAATTGAAGAATATACTATTTTCTATCTTGAAATGGTATTCCCATGCAACTACAATGAGTAGAAATTACGAATTTGAAAGCCTAAATAATTGCTGACAAAGCTATGGCGCGCTATTAATCTGTTCATGCAGCTTTGGATTTTCAAATGCAAATTTGGTGTGGAATTTTCTTACCGAATACCACGCGAAGTCAAATTAATATCCGGAAATTTTTTTTTGATCATGAATATTTTTAGAAAATTTCCCTCGTCTGCGACTCGGGAAATTTTCAAAATATTCATGATCTCAAAAAAATTTCCGGAAATAAATTGACCTCTAGTGGTATTACTAGTGAAAATTCCACACCTGTAATTTTGAACCAATCAAAATACGTTATTTTGACAGATCACCATGGCAACGGAGGTATTTTATCGGAAATTTTTTGCTCGTGGGGTACCCAACAGCGAATTATAGTGGAAATTTTTTGACGTTTACAATAACAGAACATTTTTGACAGACTGGTTTTTATTTGTTTACATAATTTAGTTTTGATTCATTTTAGTTACAAAGCTAAGATGTTTTCTATATTCTTCGGACACCTCCTCTCTTCTTAATGGCGAAAATGCAGGACTTTGAATGTTTTCAATTAAGTTTCTATGTCTAATAAAATATATATAATATTTAGACACTAATTTATTTACCTTTTTCCCATTCAGTACTTTCAATTTTGCGTAGTTTAGTTTTAAAAACGCCAAAAAATAATTTTCTATCACTTGTAGTTACTCAAAACTTATGTAAAATTGAAGAATATACTATTTTCTATCTTGAAATGGTATTCCCATGCAACTACAATGAGTAGAAATTACGAATTTGAAAGCCTAAATAATTGCTGACAAAGCTATGGCGCGCTATTAATCTGTTCATGCAGCTTTGGATTTTCAAATGCAAATTTGGTGTGGAATTTTCTTACCGAATACCACGCGAAGTCAAATTAATATCCGGAAATTTTTTTTTGATCATGAATATTTTTAGAAAATTTCCCTCGTCTGCGACACGGGAAATTTTCAAAATATTCATGATCTCAAAAAAATTTCCGGAAATAATTTGACCTCTAGTGGTATTACTAGTGACTATTTCACTCATCTTAAAATTTTCACATAATCTGACCAACCACAAACCAAAGACAGCTTGTGTTATCGCGAAAACACCAACTGTCTTTCAATTCTGATTGGTCTATCAGCTTCGTGTTTTCAACGACGTAACCATGGATACCGATCGCAAAGCAAAGTTTTACGTTTGCCAAAAAAGCTGTTGTTGCCAAAAAGTTATTGTAGCTGTATACGTCAAAATGAGTCGTTTCGGTGGTACTTCAAACGAAGTTATAAACCAAAACATTGAAGAAAATATACCGAGTAACACAAGAAAATCTAAATCTTATATATGGAGACAATTTATGTTGTTCTGTGTGGATCGCAACTACAAATTAGATGCAGAAAATAACAACGAAAGACTAGCATTCATTCTAAAAGACTGGGCCTTCAACTATTTATTGTTATAGGTAAAAAATAATTGTAACAAATTATTTATAGTTATAATAAATATTTCATGATTATGACTAATTGTGAATTATTCAAAAAATGGGTAGATTTGGGTTACCTAGATCAAATGTATTATTATTAAATTCCTTCCTCTCATTCTACTGAATTTTTGACCTATCACTTTGTTAGTGAAATAGTCTAATAAAATACCACTCGTGATTTAATTTATCTTATAAGTCTGTCTTTTATTTCTAAACTCAACTGAGTTGCTTAAAGAAAACACCACTCGTCCTACGGACTCGTGGTGTTTTCAAGCAACTCAGTTTCGTTCAGAAGTAAATCGACAGACTTATCGCGAAAATTGAATCACTAGTGGTATTACTATTGAATATTTCGGATATTTCCACACAAACACTATAACGGATTTTTTGGCGGTATTTCGACAAAAGATTTGAAGGAATAATATAGAATAAGCAGACCGTACCTACGTAAAAATATTTTCAGGATTTTTCAATATTTTCAGTAAAAATAAATCAGTGAAAAATATTTTCAGTCGTGTAGTCCCAAATTATTCGGTCTTAACATTCTGGGCCTTATCATCAATTCGGTGCATGACGGTATGTTTGGACAAAGCAATTTGGCGAGTACGCCTTTTTCTCGGGTACCAATAACAGCTAGAGTTCATATGACGTTTTCTCCATTGTTTCTATTTCATATTTGGTTTTAGAAAAACTGATGATTCCGTCTAAAGATGCACTATTATACAATGCATTACATAATCAAATACTCAAGATTCGCTAAAAACTCTCCAAAATAAAACAAAAAGTAACCAATACAGTTAAAAATAAAGTATGCTACTGATATTAAACGGACAAGGGATATTAAACGAAAAAAGGCTAATCATTCTTAAGTAGTCAACTCGCAGGCCCTGATTTATTGTAATTTATGAGGCCACTGCTTACAGAAGTTCATTAAAAACACTTTTGTGTTCTTATGAGCTGTATGGAATGATTTTATTTATTAAAGTGTTTTAACTCTTTTTTATTGACTCTTACAATTTTATTGCGAACTAAGAATCAAGATGAGGGACGTCGTAATCTAAAATAAATGTAATGGATTTTAGACGATGCATTACATAAACAATCTGTCCAAACCAGACCTTTCAAGACTTTGTAGAAGGCAGACATTTTTCTTTAGCAGTAATAATGAAAATGGTTTCCATATTATAAAAACATAAATTTATAATTTATAACACATGAAGGAAAAGAAGCCTTACATACTTTGAAAAACAACAAAGAAGTCACTGTGGTCCCAGCTTACACAGGCAACGCTACGGTGGTATTGAATATTCATGTCATACTTGGGAGTCATCAAGATAGAAGTGATCAAGATGTCCAAAACTTTACGGCCTACCTTAGGTAGTTAGTGCTGTCAGATTTCTTCTGCAACCACTTGATAAATTGCTGTCTGAACAACTACAACCAAAACATAAACCCAAACTTTAAGATAGGTAATGATCATCTGGATATATGGAGAAAAAACCTAAAGCTATTTTTTAGGACACAACAACAATGTCCACCATAAAATTAAGTACACTATCGAACTGGAAGAAAACGAACAACTACCATTTTTAGATGTGTTATTAGTAAAGAGGAGGACGGACACGTAGGCTATACATATTATACAGTGTAACGAAAACCCACACATAGCGACAGATATCTACACGGTGCTTCACATCACTATTCTGTACAATTACATTCGGTCATTAACACCCTGATAGCAAGATCCAAAAGTGACAGACGAACCACTGAATGATTAACCACCGAATAGGCTTAGAATGCTCAAAGAAGAATTAGGGACCCAACAGAAGAGGAAAATCAATTACAAAAACCATCCTACTATTTATAAACGATATACAACAGCAAAGAAAATTGGACATGATTGTAGATTAAAAATTTTTAATCTGGAAAGTATTGCAGAAGAAATATTGGCACTGGAGGAAATCATATCATAGAGAATCATATTATAGAGAACGTGGAAATACCAGAAACCAACAAAGCCAATCAAATTGACCACATTCTCATCTCAAAAAGATGGGCAACAAACATAAGTAACATCAGAATGTATCGCGGGGAGGCGATCGATGAAGACAAAGAGGCTTTGAAAAAGCGGCAAGTACAAGAAAGTCAAAAGACATAAAAAAGTACGTTGCTGGGAAGTTATAAAAAGTTGTATTAGAAACGAGTCATATTTTATAGAGATATACCAATACAGAATGTGTAAACAACAAAATTGTCATCATTTGAAAATTATGTTTCTATTACTTATGGCCCAGGCCCATTCATCTCCTAAACTATAGAGTAATACAATTGGTAATGAATGAATAAGCTTAAGCATTTAACATTCTATTTACCGCTCAAGCGTCCCCCTATCGTAACTATTTTATCACTACACCAGCAAATGGTACACAACACAACACAGTACAACAGTGCAAGATGATGGTGTGGTGAGAGTATCACATTGTTATATACGGTCCTCGTGTTTGAATAACAGATGATAAATAAGTTATACACACCGGTATCCTGAGCAACCCGACTGGAGATTGGGTAACCAACCCCCAGTGGAAGGTGGGTTCAGGGCCGACGAATAAGGGAACCTTGGTTCTCAGATGAACAAGGAGTTCAGCAAAGGGCTAACAACCCTTCCTTGTAAAAATAAATTGTTGAGAATACCACAATGGCCAATGCAACAAACGGACGGATTTCAAAACGACGAACTTAGCAAAGAAAAATGGACATGATTATGGATTTAAAATTTGTAACCTGGAATGTGCGAACTGTCTTAAAGGCAGTATGATAAGTATGGCAGAAGAACTTGGAAAACATGGAGTTGAAATATTGGCACTGCAGGAAGTCAGACGGAAGATCCAGGGAGAAATTCGAAAATAAATTTTTATTGTACTCCTCAGGAAACGAAATGAGACAAGGCGAAGGAGGAGTAGGGTTCATACTAAACAAAAGATTGCGAAAATCCATTATTGCATTTACACCAATGTCAGACAGTATTTGCACCATAAAACTCAAAGGTGGACTGCATAACGGGACAATGTATATATTCACCGACGGAACAGGCTGATGAAGAACAAGTTAAGAGATTCTATGGAGACCTACAGGAAGTATGTGATAAAATCCAAAGACACGATGCTGTAATAAGGTTAGGCGATTTTAATGTTAAGCTGGGAAAGAAGAAATGTTGTAAATATATTTGGGAGGCATAGTTTGCATGCTGGGACCAGTCAAAATGGATTTAAAGTTGCACAGTTCGTAGCTGTAAATAATTACATTAATTGTTGTGTAAATAATTGGTTATAACTAACTTCCAGGGAAAGGATATCCATAAAGGAAAGTGAAAATACCAGGAACCAACGAAGCCGGTCAAATGGACCACATCGTCATCTCAAAAAGATGGGCAACAGACATAAGTAATGTCAGAACGTATTGCAGGGGGAACTCTGACTCACATCACTATCTTGTGGGGGCAAAATTGCGGAAAAAATCGCTGCAGTGGCAAAAATGTTAAAGGATTCAAAAACCCAAAAAAAAAGACAAGAATATCAAAATGCTCTCCAAATAAAATTCAACGGAACGAGAGATGAAGATTCTGCAGAGGAGTAATGGAGACAATTAAAAACAATAATACCAGAATCTGCAGAGGAAACGGTCGGAAAAGCCAAAAGACAAAGATATGTGTGTGGTATGATGAAGAATATAGAATTGCAATAGAGGAAAAGCGGCAAGCTAGACTTGACCAATCTCAAAGAAACACAAGAAATAGCAGGAAAAAAGCTGTTCTGATCTGCAGAGGAAACTGTCGGAAGCCAAAAGGCAGAGACATGCGGTGTGGTATGATGAATGCAGAATTGAAGCAGAAGAAAAATGCAGTCTAGACTTAACCAACTCCATAAAGAAACACAAGAAATAGCAGGGACATTTACCCGTGTTGAGCTGCCCCCCCCCCCCCCCACTTGAAAAAATCAAAAAACAAATAGCCCTGATTTATGAGCTATTTATGAGCTCTCATATTCCGCAAACTAAAAATTTTGAGCTCGTCCCACTGAGCAGGAATTACTACTTAAAAATAGGAATATTGAATTGGTTTTGCGGCAGAATTACGAGCTATTTATGAGCTCTTGAAATTATATAGTTTCGATTTTTGAGCTCATTCCCTTCACCCCCAAACAACCCTTTAATTGATTTAACTTAAGAGAAAAATGCCGAGGAAACTTAAAATATATCGTATTGCGGATATAATTCCTATAGCTTATATACTCTAAGAATAAACTATTAAATCACGTGCATTTCGATTATTGAGCTACAACCCCTTCGCAAGAAAACCACCCTATCTTCCCGGCTTAAGAGAAAGTTGTACTTAAAATGCATTAAACTAATTATTTGGCGACTACATATCACTGAATAATTTATAAGCTTCCAAATTACGCGCATTTAGATTAGTAAATTGCAATTTATTTTGTATAGTGCAGTCACTGAAGGTAAAAATCAACGATTACCTTCAATTTCGGTGAACCTTCATCGATTTTCACGAAAATTGGGCAGTTGTTAGAGGATACGTCAAGAAACAAAGGTGACATGGTACCACCTTGCGCCTTTACCCTGAGGGTGGATACTTCTCGGAGGTGAAAATTATTTTATTAAAAATAACTGCACAAATCAATAAAAGAACAAATTAGAAGCAAAATTTATTATATAAAGTTAATAAAATAAGTCAATACTTTTTAAGTTATTAAAGATCAAAGATTTTAATTATTCGTGAAAAAAATGCATGTTATGAAGCGGTTTTTCGTAAACCACTGAAAAACTGTAAGTTTTTACAAAAAAGTTAATAGTAGTTTAATTCGTATAGCTTATATTCTAAGAATAAACTCTTAAATCACGCACCTTTCGATTATATAGCTACAACCCCTTCGCAAGAAAACGACCCCATTTTCCCGGCTTAAGAGAGAGTTGTTCTTAAAATAATTTAAATTAATTATTTGGCGACTACATATCGTTTAATAATTTATGAGGTAAACCTTCGATTTCGGTAAATCTCCATTCATTTTCACGAATTTACAATAACAACTTGGGGTTTTAAACTGGGGTATATGTCACCCCTTCTCGGGGGTGAAAATTACTTTATTGAAAATAACCCCACAAATCGAGAAAGGGACAAATTGTAAGCAAAATTTGTTATATAATGTGACTAAAATAAATCAATATTTTTGAGTTATTAAAGATCAAATATTTTAATTTGTGTGAAAGAAAATGCATGCTTTAAAGCGATTTTTCATAAATAACTCAAAAACTGTAAGTTTTTACAAAAAAGTGTTCATCACCAAAAATGGAGGAAATAAAAAATATAATAAATTGCTTACTTGAAAAACCCTTTAATGTTAATTTAAAGTAAGTAACTGGTAATTAAATATATATTTTTTTCTGCGACTGTTTAAATCTAAGGATTCAATCTTAAATAACGCGAAAGAAATACATTTTATAACACTTAGGTACTAAATACTTGTCAAAGTACTTAGAAATACCTATCAAAAATGAGCTCCAGAAAAAGTTGATAGCATCAAAATTCGCTCACCAATTTTCGTGAAAATGAATGGAGATTTACCGAAATCGAAGGTCATAGTTGATTTTTACCCTCAGTGACTGCACTGTAGAAAGAAAATGGCAATTCAATAATTGAAATGCGTATATTTTGCGAGCTCATAAATTATTAAACGATATCTAGTCGCCAAATAATTAATATAAATTATTTTAAGTACAACTCTCTCTTAAGCCGGGAGTATGGGATGGTTTTCTTGCGAAGGGGTTGTAGCTCAATAATCGAAAGGCGCGTGATTTAAGAGTTTATTCTTAGAATATAAGCTATACGAGTAAAACTACTATTAACTTTTTTGTAAAAACTTACAGTTTTTCAGTGATTTACGAAAAACCGCTTCAAAACATGCATTTTTTCCACGAATAATTAAAATTTTTGATCTTTAATAACTTAAAAAGTATTGACTTATTTTAATAACTTTATATAATAAATTTTGCTTATAATTTGTTCTTTTATAGATTTGTGCAGTTATTTTTTATAAAATAATTTTCACCCCCCGAGAAGGGGCGAATTTCCACCCTCGGGGTAAAGGCGCAAGGTGGTACCATGTCACCTTTGTTTCTTGAGGTATAATCTAACCACTGACCAATTTTCGTGAAAATCGATGAAGGTTCATCGAAATTGAAGGTAATCGTTGATTTTTACTTTCAGTGACTGCACTATACAAAATAAATTGCAATTTACTGATTTAAATGCGCGTAATTTGGAAGCTTATAAATTATTCAATGATATGTAGTGACAAATAATTAATTTAATGCATTTTAAGTACAACTTTCTCTTAAGCCGGGAAGATAGGGTGGTTTTCTTGCGAAGAGGTTGTAGCTCAATAATCGAAATGCACGTGATTTAATAGTTTATTCTTAGAGTATATACGCTATAGGAATTATATCCGCAATACGATATATTTTAAGTTTTCTCAGCATTTTTCTCTTAAGTTAAATCAATTAAAGGGTTGTTTGGGGGTGAAGGGGATGAGCTCAAAAATCGAAACTATATAATTTCAAGAGCTCATAAATAGCTCGTAATTCTGCCGCAAAAACCAATTCAATATTCCTATTTTTAAGTAGTGGGGGGGGGCTGACTCAGCCCCCCCCACTACAGTATCAAATTCCTGCTCAGTGGAACGAGCTCAAAATTTTTAGTTTGCGGAATATGAGGGCTCATAAATAGCTCATAAATCAGCGCTATTTGTTTTTTAATTTTTGCAAGTGGGGGGGCCAGCTCAACACGGGTGGGACATTTATAACGAACAAAGAATACAAGCCACTAGAATACACAGAAGAAAAAAAGAGAGGCTTTGAAAAAACAAGTACAAAACAGTCAAAGGATAAAAAAAATACCTTATTGAGAAGTTATGAAGTATTGTATTAGAAAAAAGTCATATTTTATAGAGATATACTAATACAGAATGTGTAAACAACCAAATTGTCATCATTTGAAAATTGTGTTTCTAGTACTTATGGCCCATTCATCTCCTAAACTAGAGTAATGCAATTATCTGAACGGTAATGAATGAATAAGCTTACGCATTTAACATTCTATTTACCGCTCAAGCGTCCCCCTAACGTAACTCTTTTATCACTACACAAGCAAATGGTACACAACACAACACAGTACAACAGTGCAAGATGATGGTGTGGTGAGAGTCATTCACATTGTTAAATACGGTCCTCGTGTTTGAATAACAGATGATAAATAAAGTGATAAGGACAATAAAGTTCGAAATCAGTAACGACTGGCGGCTTTAGTGCTAGTGTAATTGATCCGTGACGTCGTGTGTACAGGGCGATTGTTTTTTTAGTAAGTTTAGTAGTGCTTGACCTCAGATGGATGAATTTGTGTCGTACCGCGAAAAAATACAGTGTTAAGTAGTTTACGGGCAGACAGCAGCGTGAGTTGGAGTGGGGAAATGTAAAGGTCAGTTTTTAATGTTATCTTTCTGTTCTGTGCGTAAATGGAGATTAAGATAGCAATGAGATATTTACGCAAGAACGGGTATAAAATTCAACTGGATTATTTACTGTTACCAATGTTAGACGTGACATAACAATTGCTATACAGTTGACTTTATACATCAAATTCAAATGTTCATTTTTACATACAATGTATATGGTTTACTATTTGGGTTTACTTAAATATTATATCTTCAATAAGCATCTTCAATAGCAAATAGACCGGCCTATCTGTGAAAAAAAAACATTGATTTCTTATACAGATAAAATTTAAAAGTGTATGAAAGGTAATTGATGAAAAATCCGTGAAGACATACAGCTTTGCTTTGTTTTTTGTAAACAAACAAAAAGGCAAGGCGGAAAAAATATTTTTTACTTATTAAACGTTTCTCATAAATTTTAAAGAAAAATGGTTCAAATAAAAGTTGCAGATCTTAAAAAGTTCTTTATACTGTGGAGGTTCAAAATTAAAATATATAAACAAACAACTTCATTTTTTGCATAATTATATATAATAATAATATAACTTATCAGACGGTTGACAATTTTAATGGGTTATTAGACGAAGCAACGAAGCACTAAAAAGCCCAAAATCTAGGAATTTTGCGCAGTAAGATGAATCGTCATGCAACTTTTTGCATTCGATTCGAGAGAGTGTCAGGCAATTTTGTGAACAAAATTGATCTCCGGCAAAAATTTTTGTGCATAAGTAAATGCATTTTCAAAATGCATCTCGAAGAGATGGAAAATGAAAAATTTAGAACTCAGGAAATATTGACGGAAATGAGTTAAATTTTTATACTTGCAGGTTTTGGAGGTCACTGAACACGAATTTTGTGACGGCGATGGTCTCCGAGGTACCTGCTGCTCAGGCTGGAACTCGTCACTTAGGACGATCGAATAATTCACAAGTCGATGGAATTCGCGAAATGAAGATTGGTTCGAAAAACAGAAAAATACGTGTTCAATATTTTTCAAAAATCTATCTAATGACACTAAACACGACCCTCCATTCCAACCCCTGAAGGTGGGGTTGGAGGTAACTTTAAAATCAAATAGTAATCTCCATGTTTTATTGCAGGTTTGGATTCCTCATGAAAAAAAAGTAACATTTATTCGAAACATTTTTTAGAATTGTTGATAGATGGCGCTAATAAATGTTTTTCCGATTATAGCGCCATCTATCCATAATTCGAAAAAATGTCCCGAATAAAAGTTACTCATTTTTACGTAAGAAATCCAAATCTGAAATAAAAAATGGGGGCTCCTTTTTAAGATTTTACAATTATCCCCACCCCACCTCCAGGGGGTGGAGTGGAGGTTCATGTTTGATGTTACTCGATAGGCTCTTAAAAAATATTAAACACGTATTTTTTGGTTTTTTATTTTGAAGTGTATTTCTCGGGATATTAGACCGTTTCTATAATTTACTTATGGTATCACGATAAATCGTTTTTCCCGATTATAGCCTCATCTATCCACAATTCGAAAAAATGTCTCGAATAAAAGTTGCCTATTTTTAGGTAAGAAATCCAAATCTGCAATAACAAATTGGGGTTTCCATTTAAGATTTTAAAGTTACCCACCCGCCACCTCCAGGGGGTGGTGTGGTGGTCGTGTTTAGTGTCATTCTATAGATGTTTGAAAAATATTGAACACGCATTTTTCAGGTTTTCGATCCAATCTTCATTTCGAGAATTATTCGATCGTTCCGCGAATTATTCGATAGTCCCAGGCAAGATTTTACAAAATTTTAATTTTTTAAAAAAGTTTAGATTGCAAAATTATTATGCAAAATCTAGTAAGTCAATTTTAATGAAATTTGGTGGACGGTTTTAGCAAATTACAAAAATTTTCTACGCGATTTAGGACGGTTCCAAGTGTAACCTAAGTGATGCAAAAACATTGAGTAAAGACAGGCTTGTTTTCCCCCTTATTTTATATTTATTGCTATTTTGCAGCAAAAGTGTTCAATTAAAAGATTTTTAACCAATCGTATCTGATAGGAAATTAAATTATCTTTGTTTTATTTCTATACTACCTTGTTCGAAAATGAATTGTTTTAAAGTTATAAGCAAAGAAACTAGAAAAAAAAAACGAAATTGTTTGAAATATTTAAATATTTTATTTTTTTATTAATGTTCCGGGCATATTTGAGAAGGAGCATAAGTCAATTATTATTAACGAAGTTATGACCTAACTTTATCCGCAAAAATCCGAATGCCACCTCTCACATCCACCTAAAAACAGATCCTTCATGGTATACATATATTTTTTCACACTTCATTTGCATTGATACATTGGTAACTTGAAAGATTTAGCAACTAACTTCATACTGTCGGTATGCGCGTACTTCATACTGTTGCTTTTATAAAAATTCACTCTCAACATTTTTCCTATAGCGCGTAAAGAAGTATGACTTCAAAAAAGTCAAAGTTAAAAATGTTTATAAGCTAAAAATTTTTCAAATGTGATATTAGTCCAGGAACCGAAGCTTTTCACCTCGCAATTTTTACAGAATGAATCGATTTGCTTGAAAATTTGAGAGTAAGTAGTAGATAATCCAAGGATCAAAATCTATATGATGCCGAAAGGCGCTTTTACCATGGGGGTGGTTGCCACCCCATTTCGGGGATGGACATTTTTTTTATATTTAGACCGCAAAAGTTAATAAAAACGTTCATTCTAAGCAAAAAATGTTTTATACATTTTTTTGATAAAATTAATAGGTTTCGATTTATCCGCTATCGAAAGTGTAAGTTTTATATCGTAAAAATCAATGATTTTCGATATAGGTACTCATTTACGATTCACTCAATTTTTGCCGAAGAAAAAATTTTTTTAAACCAAGTTCTTGGGAACTTAATAACCTACAATTTTATATTTAAACAATTCGTTATTCGCTTTTAACTCCAGTTTTTTTAAAACTAATAATTATAAGCCAGTCAAACTTCTAGAGTCTATTAATAATACATAAATAAAGAAAACTGAATAAGGTCAATGACTAAAAACACCGCTAACTTACATTATTGTGTTTCCAATTGGATTTCTCCATTTTTTTTTAAATATATTGATGTTTAACCGTAACTTTTTTATTTTTTATCTTAGAAAGTTTGGTAAAAAAGAATTTTGTGGGTTTTTACAAGGTCTATAAGGCTATTATTATTAAATCCTTTTAAAAACCTTAATCGCAAAAAGAGGTGACTTTGAAAGGGTTAATAAAGGTGGTTTTTAGCATGTTAGTATAAGTTTTAATTGCCAATAGCTCACTCAATTTTTGTCGCAGAGAAAATTTTTGCAAACCTGTTTCTTGGGAATTAAATAAGCTACAGTTTCATATTTAAACATTTTTTCGTATCTCTGATGCTAATCTTTCTATTCTGAAGAAAAAGACATTTTTTACCAAACTACAAAAATTCGTTATTCGCTTTTAACTCAATATTTTTTAAAACTAATCATTCTAACCCGGTCAAACTTCTAGAACCTATTAATAATACGCAAATAAAGAAGTCCAAATAAGGTCAATGACTAATTTTAATTAGGGTGGTGATTAGCAGGTTGTTTTCGATCACTTTTTCGCTGAAAAAAAATAGGGACTGACATTATTTTCATTATAAGTCACTAAATTTTTTAGCTAGAGACTTTTTTTTGTATTTCAGGAGATAGATATTTTTAAATACTTTAAATTAGTTCGAACAAGTTATCCTCGAAAAATGCATAGTTTATCCCTCTTTTGACTTTGAAACTACAATATTTAGCATTTGACGAAGAAGAGCTAACATATAATAAGGCATAACTGGATTACTATTGGTCTTAAAAAAATGAAAAAAAACTATTTTGTTTATTTTTTCAAAAGGTACATTTTTCTTAAGTAAAGTTGTTTTGATAAAACGAAAACTTTTTGAGTTATTAGCAGAAAACTAATTAAAAACATAGATTTTTTCGATATAAAACTCACACTTTCGATAGCGAATAAATCAAAAAATATTAATTTTATCAAAAAAATGTATAGAACATTTTTTGCTTAGAATGAATGTTTTTACCAATTTTGCGGTCAAAATATAATAAAAAATTTCCACATTCGATATGGGGTGGCATCCACCCCCATGGTAAAAGCGCCTTTCGGCATCATATAGATTTTGATCCTTGGACTATCAACTACTTATCCTCAAATTTTCAAGCAAATCGATCCATTCTGTAAAAATTGCGATGTTTTGCCCTATTTTAAGCTTCATTACTTGGATTGTATACGTATATATATGGCTTTATGCAGGGTAGATCAACAACAGATGCAATTTTCATTATAAGGCAGTTGATGGAAAAATACAGGAGTAAAGAAACAAACGCTCATATGGTATTCATTGATCTTGAGAAAGCATATGATAGAGTTCCTCGAGAGATTCTGTGGTGGGCACTCAATAAGAAAGGAGTCCCTGGTGAATATGTAAAGATTGTGAGGGATATGTATGAGGGAGTAACGACTAGTGTTAGGACAGGTGTGGGAGAGACTGATAAATTTCATGTGAAAGTAGGATTGCATCAAGGTTCTGTGCTTAGCCCGTATTTATTCTCATTAGTTTTGGACCAGATAACAGCGAAAATACAGGGTAACATTCCATGGTGCTTAATGTATGCTGATGATGTCGTGTTAGTAGGAAATAGTGAAAGAGACTTGGAACAAAAACTGGAACAGTGGAGACAAGCTCTGGAGGAAAAAGGTTTAAAACTTAGTAGGACAAAAACACAGTATTTGGAATGTTCATTTAAAGATGGAGCTACTACAAATAAAGTGGTATCTTTGGATGGTGAAATGATTGTAAAAAGCAATAGTTTTAAGTACCTAGGATCGGTATTACAGAGTAATGGAGAAATAGATGGAGATGCATGCAGTAGAATTAGGGCTGGATGGATGAAGTGGAAAGAAGCGAGTGGTGTGTTGTGTGACAGAAAAATTCCAATGAAGCTGAAAGGAAAATTCTATAAAACAGCCATAAGACCAGCTATGATGTACGGAACTGAATGTTGGGCAGTGAAAAAGAAAGAGGAACAGCGAATGCATGTGGTGGAAATGAGAATGCTTAGATGGATGAGTGGAGTGACAAAGAAGGATAAAATTAGAAATGAGTATATTAGGGGAAGTCTAGGTGTGGCACCAATTGATGCCAAAATGAGGGAGCATAGGTTAAGATGGTTTGGTCATGTTCAACGTCGAGACGTTAACCACCCAATACGAAGAATAGCTGAAGTGCAGATTCCTGGAAGGAGTAGGACAGGAAGACCAAAGAAGACATGGGGGGAGACGATAAGGCAGGACATGTTGGTAAAGGGGATCAACATTGATATGACCCAAGATAGAATTGTGTGGAGAAATGCAATTAGGGAAGCCGACCCCGCATAGGGATAAGGCACAGAGAATGATGATGAATACTTGGGCTATATACCTTTTAGAACCTTCAAAAATATGTATTTTTACGCGAAATCATTGATTTTTCGCATATATTTTGGTGTAATTGGTTGATATAAGGAGATTATCAGTTATGTCATAAAAAGTGCCATTAATATTTTTCAAACGGAACTTAATTGAATTGTTGTTGGTACATGGATTAAGATGGATTTCGTTTCAGTTAATTTTTCATCTGTTGACGATAACGCACCAATAATACCACCGGGATCAGTTGATAAAACAAAAGTCGTAAATTAACACCCATATGCTTTTTTACTATTAAATTATTAATGGTTTTTTTTCTCACCCACAATCTTGGTTGTTTTGTTATTTTTTTAATAACTAAACTGACAGCTAGTTAATTAAACAAAAAATATGTAGCCAATAACTAGCAGAAACATTCTGAATAATCAAGTAAATAATAAAATATTGTTTTCAATTAAGCTGGTTGAATTGCTTTTATTAATATTTTTCACATAAATGGTTTCGCCGCAACACCATTTTGGTGCTCATTATCAACATACGTACATATTTGAATACATAATATCTCAACACATCTTCCAGTTTGTGATGAATAATATGAGACAGATTTGTCACTTCTTTAAAAATAAATATTACTTGGCCTCGTAATAGCCTTTATTTTGCAATAACATAAGACATAAGACAGAAAATAATGAAGATAGGGCAATTCTGCGTATGCCAAATGAAAGTAGAAAGCTGATACTATCAAAATGTACTAAAAAAAGATAAAAAATTATCTAAAATTATCTAATAGTCAAAAATTCTAATGCTAAATTTGTGAAATTTTGTAGTTTATTAACATTTAGAATAACTTTAAAAATATTGTCCGTAGAAAAAATCATTTTATACAAGGTGTAACAAAAATACAGGTCATACATTAAGTCACATATTCTGGGAACAAAAATAGTTCGAATGAACCTAACTTACCTTAGTACAAATATGCACATAAAAAAAGTTATAGCCCTTTGAAGTTACAAAATGAAAATCGATTTTTTTTAATATATCGAAAACTACTAGAGATTTTTTATTGAAAATATATATGTGGCATTCTTATGGCAGGAGCATCTTAAAGAAAAATTATAGTGAAATTTTTGCACCCCATAAAATTTTTATGGGGGTTTTGTTCACTTAAACCCCCCCAAACTTTTGTGTACGTCTGAATTAAATTATTATTGTGGTACCATTAGTTAAATTTAATATTCTTAAAACTTTTTTGCCTCTTAGTATTTTTTCGATAAGGCAGTTTTTATCGAGATGAGGCTTATTTTTTAATATGTGTACATAAAAATTTTATGGGGGTTTTGTTATTTAAACCCCCCAAATATTTGTGTACGTTCCAATTAAAATATTGCTACTGAACCATTACTTAAACACAGTGTTTTTAAAACTTTTTTGCCTATTTATATTTTTTCGAGAAGGCACCTTTTATCGAGATATATGGCTTCTTTTTTAATACGGTTCAAAATATACCTAAAAATGTAAATCATACATAAATTTTCATATTATTACCAAATCTCCATAATCGTACTTAACCATATACAAATATATGTGGTGGATTTGACAAAAGTATTCAAAATATCTCGATAAAAACTGACTTCTCGAAAAAGTACTAAGAGCCAAAAAAGTTTTAAAAATAGTGTGTTTAAGTGATGGTATTACAATAATAATTTAATTGGAACGTACACAAAAGTTTGGCTGGCTTTAAAGATAAAACTTTTATAGGGTGTCCAAATTTCACTATAATTTTTTCTTAAGATGCTACTGTCGTAAGAATGCCATATGTCCATTTTCAATAGAAAATCTTTAATAGTTTTCGATATATTGGAAAAAATCGATTTACATTTTGTAACTTCAAAGGGTTGTAAGTTTTTTTATATGCACATTTGTACTAAGGTAAGTTAGGTTCAGTCAAACTATTTTTGGTCCCAAAACATGTGATTAAATTTATGACCTGTATTTTCGTTACACCCTGTATACATATTAGAAAAGCTGGTATTTTACACGAATTTTTAAAAATGTAGTTCTATTGGTGACTAGTCGTGGTAAGTGAAGGGGGAGCTGGTAGCCGACAAATGCACGAGTTCAAAAACTAAAAAGGCAACTTAAAACTACTATCATTTTCTATATCTCGGAATCTACTGAATATATTTTGATCGTTCTTGTTTTAATTTGTATGTAATTTTTCTGTACATTACAAATATGCAATCTGTCTAGGCATTTATTAACTAATAAAGAGTCTAATTTGTTTAAACAATTTTTGAAAAATTAATTTTTTCCCAAAAATTCATGATTTTAATCATACTATTGTTATTAATCATAGAAAAAGTTAAGATATACTTTAATAAATAAATTATCTTCAATAAATAATTATCTAATTAAAATCATTTATTTATTAAAATGTACTTTAACTTTTTCTATGATCATTAATGATACTATGATTAAAAAAATAGATTTTTGTAAAAAAATGTTTTTTCAAGAATTGTTTAAACAAATTAGACTGATTATTAATTAATAAATTTATAAACAAATTGCATATATTTGTAATGTACATAGAAATTACATACAAATTAAAAAAAGAAAAATCAAAATCAATTGAGTTGATCCGGAGATACAGAAAATTACATTCGTTTAAAATTGCTTTTTCGGTATTTTAACTTGGTGGATTTGTACATAGGTTTCCCCTAGTAATCGTTTGAACTGAACTACTTTTTTGAAAAATCGTAGAGGGTGCTGTGAAGGTACAATGTTTGTGCAATTTTTTTAAGAAAAAATACAAATCCCATTCTTTAAAATGGCATTAATGAGATTCCTTAATTATTATAAACAAATTAGCTGTGAATTAAAAAAAAACATATGGCTAATTTTGTCCGAATGAACCCAGGCTAAATTTTTTTTCCGCAAATCGCCAGGAAATTTTGACATTCCTGTCAAAATTTCTTGAAGAAAAAGTCAGGATTTCCTTACTGTAAGGAAATGTCATTTCCTTACTGTAAGGAAATGATATTTCCGTACAGTTGTTAGTGTTCTACATAAATGATAGAAAACACATTGCTATTAAAACCTTGTAAATTACCTTAATCATTAAATTTTCTTTATCTGGAGCTTCCTGGATAAATTTTTCAATTTCTTCCTTCGTTAAAATCTTAGATTTCTTTGCCCTATAACCTTGAGCTTGCCGTTTCAATAAAGAACGAAGTTTTGAGTATGTAGATATATCTACATTGTGTTTAAGTGCAAGGGTTGACTTCAGCATTGAATAATTGGCCCATAATGTTGAAGATTTCATCTTTAAACAAAGGTCTAGGAAGTATGCCATTACAACATTTTCTGAGAAAGAACTCGTATTTTTACTCATGCGATAATCCATAAAACGTCTGTATGCATTTTCGTACTTTTCTCTTGATTTCTTTGGCAATAATTCTAATGAAGCAGTATTCACTGCCTCAACCAGCTCTGGAGGAGTCCCAGGAATTGAAATTTCATCATCACTTATCATTTTACTTTCGAGAACACCAGCAATTAAATTTATAAGCGTCAAGTTTGACAATTCAACCTCAATACGTTTCCATAGTAACCCAAGTAATTTTATTAGGAATTTCAAAGCACCATTTATTTGGGAATAAAATTATCGCGTTTTTTTAAATCAATCAATATCTGTCGAATTTTAAACGATTTGCGGAAAAATAGTATGTTTACCTCGTAGGAAAAGCCACATTCCTGGACTCTGTGTTGCTAAGTCTCGGCTTGCGCCTCGACTTAGCAATCTTCACAGTCGTCCAGGAATGTTAAGCTTTTCCTACCCGGTAAACAATGTACTATTATTTGAAAATTCGTGTTAAAATGCTATATTTTCTAATATATAAAAGATTGTTTCTACGGACAACATTTTTAAAGTTATTGTAAATGTTTATAAACTACAAAATTTAAAAATTTGGGCATTAGGATTTTTGACTATATGTATTAATTATTTTTTTAACTTTTTTAATACATTTTGATACTATCTCTTTTCTACTTTCATTTGGCATACTCAGAATTGCCCTATCTTCATTATTTTCTGTCTTATCTTATTTTAAAATAAAGGTCTATGTGAAAAACAAATAGAATAACTTTTAAACTAATTAATGTATCGGTCTCAAATTTTAAAGGTTTGTTAAGTACGCCAATACCCAACTTTGGGTGAAACACTAAAGAGTCTAAGGTAGTTTTAGTAAAAGTTAATAACAAATAAAAATTTTCACTTTTTTGCAGTTTGCGTAGCAACAAATTAACTTTTTAACTTTCAAATATCGGCATTTTGAAGGTTTTTCGATGTTCTAAAAAACTGAATTTTTTAGTTTTATGTCAACTATTTAGCTTTTGAATGGAGTGCAGAAAATCGAAAAAAATCGCGATTTTTGCACTAAATTGTTAATAATTAAAAAACGGACGCGAACTCTAGGCAGGAAACAGGTAGGTTTTCTTCCTATAGGTCTACAATAACTAAAAAAGTAGTCAGCTACCTGGATCTTTGAGTGTCCCGAGAAAATCCTTATTACTCTAGACCTAGACTACACACCTGACCCAACAAAGGAATGTAGAAAATTAAATAAAGTCCAAATAGTGTGAGAGTGGCAGTATTGCACATACTGTCTTAGAGTGGAATCCCCAAAAAGAAAAAGAGGTTGCCCACCATACACTTGTAGAAGATCCATCATGGACATGGACGAGATTAGAGGTCAAGGAAAGTCTTGGAATGAAGTGCCTTAGCGCAAAATAGAACTCGATCGCGCGTTTTTACTGAAGCTCCATGTTCCATAATTTAAGAGTTCAATAACCTTGATACAAATTGCCGAATACAAAAAAAAAAGAAATAAAAAAGAAGATAATTGTTATGATTCGCCTTGTACTTAATATTTTATTTCGTTATGCCTTTTAAATTATAACTTAATACATAAATTATTAAGTCTCTATCTTTTTTATATGCTTCCTTTGTCTGTAATTTCTTTAAATGGTTATCATGTTTTTACTTAACCACCTTTTAATAATTCAGTAATTTTTTGAGAATATTAAACGTTATGAAATTAAAAAAAAGTGGAACAATGCTTTATAAGTGAGTTGTTTTCACATTAACTTTAATTCGACGATGCAATTAAAATAATAAATAATTATAAATCTGGTTTTTTTCCCGTGCGTTGATCTTAATTACCATCTTTAAAGGATATTTCGCTAGACAATATTAAGCAAGAGCAGATTTATGCAAAGTAACAAACCATAAATTATTTTCTTACAAGGTGTCTCAAAAATAAAATAAGATGATAAGTATGCAACAGATTAAGTTAGCCCAGTTTTTAGTAAGTTGCTTTAGTTTTTTTCGGAAAAGAAAAGTTGGGTAAGTTTTTTTTGGAAAAAAAAATCAAAATAAAGGTTGGGTTAGGTTAGGCTCAATATACGTGGGCATTTAATCATCCTTGTACTCGATCTAAGATGTCTATTTTGGCTCATCGTAAGCTTAAAGTTGTCCCTTCAGCCATGCCTTTTTAAGAAAGTCTATTGATAATGCCCAAATGTATTGAGCCTTACCCTGTTCAACCCTTGAGAAAGTCTATTGATAATGCCCAAATGTATTGAGTCTTACCCTGTTCAACCCTGGTTGCACAGATCGTGTTCGCCGTCTCGTCATCAGACTGACAAGAGCTGCAATTTGTATTTTCTGTCAGTCCAGTTTTGTTCATGTGCCCCTCGAGAGGTGACAGTATCGTGTTGGGAGACCTGCAGTAAATGCAGATCTAATTAAAATAAAAATATATTTTTTTGCACGAATAATCATTTTTGACTGTTTACCGTGACAGATTTTACAGTAGGTTACATTTACTAGCAACTTGACAGTAAGTAATCCAACTCGACGGTAAGTACTCCAACTCGACGGTTAGTAATTCACTTACCGTCGAGTTAAAAAATCTCTTAATTCTGATTTATTTTTTGAAAGAATAAAGAAAACTAACGAATTATTTATTAATATTGAAACTTCTTAGGCCTATAGCCAACATTTTTTCTCTTCAAATACGCGATCAAAGTTGAAAACTTGGAAATATCAATGCCATCATAAAGAAAAACGGTGGATTTAATCATTGACTATTCTGCCCAGAGGCTTCCAGGAGCTTTCAACTGCATATGTCTTTGAACGAAATATGCCAATAGAGTCTTTTCTTCGATTCTTAAATTCTTGCCTTCGCACCATTTTTTAAAACTTTGGTAGGTATTTTGATAACGGATTTTGGATTTTTCGGGAATAGTTGCGGAACACCCTTCTTCCCAAGCCGGTTCAATTTCTTCAAATTCACTTTCGCTCATATTTTAATTTATAATAATCAAAATTGTACTTAAAATTATTGACAACTAAATAAAAACTCAATTCTCCATTGTTGTTATGCACCCTAGTTACTATCTAACAACCAAAGTATCTATCTTGATAAAATGAATGAAATTAGTTAATATGACGAAAATGTTTAATTTTATAATTTATAATGGTATCAATCGTGCAAAAAACGTTACTAGCATGTCGAACGTTAAGGGTAACCGATCTCAGACAATAATTGGAGTCGTCGCTCCGCTCCTCCTCCAAACAATTGTCTTCGATCGGTATAAAACCCTTACCGTTCTCCTTACTTAATATACTATTATTATCCGAATACAAAATAAAATAAAAATAACAAAACAAAAATAATATTCTAATCATCGTTCCGTTTCCCTTGACTGTTATCTGTAAAAGAAAAACAGAATATTTACTAATATCAAAACATGGTAATTCTAGATTCTAGATATTCGAACTTTTTTCTCAGCAGACACAGGGATGAATACAAACTAGTCCTAGCAAAAATAAGAATAAACATAACACCAAAACATTTTCTACAGGAAATCACCGAGGAAAAATTCAATGTAGAATCACTGTGGAACGACTCTACAAGAGAAAGGTACCAAAGGAGATTAGCACAGAAGATACAGCTGAAACAAATAGACGACATCGAAGATATAAACGAGAGCTTGGAGAAAATTAAAAACAACATTGAAGAGGCAGCAACAGAAGCTTTAGTAAAACGCAAAGTCATACTGAAAAAAAGAAACGACAACAATACACCATGGTTCAGAAAGGAAATAAAACAGAAATGTAAAGTAAAAAGAGAGGCCTACGTGAAGTATAAAACATCAAATACTCCAGAATCCAGAGACACCTATAGAAGAATACGAAATGAAACAAAGCAGTTGGTAAGAAGAACAAAAAATGAACACTGGAAACGGTTTAGAAAAAGGACGGAAAGCGACTTCTACGGTACACAAAACAAGTACGGAGATTCATAAGCAAGCAACGTTTTCAGGAAGTAGAGATAGCCATAAATTCACTCAAAAATAGAAAGTCGCCAGGACCAGACGGAATGACCAACGAGCTAGTTATCGCAAGCCGCAAAAGTCAGGAAAATAGAGAAAGACTACGACCAATAGTCTATAGTCTTCTTAGGTCTACAAAATATTCCTCTAATAGGCCATCGTGATGATGGCCTTCTGCTTGTGCACGAAGATACTGAATCTAGCAATGAGGGAAATCATTAAGGTTTAACATCGCATCAGAAGATAGACTATTAAGCAACACCTACCCACAGCATCTTCAACATACATTAGTAGCACCTGTCAAAATCAATTGATAACATGTTGTGGTGAAGAAATAATCGAACAAATAATCAATCAGGTTCAAAGTGCAAATTATTACTCTGTCATATCTGACGAAAAGACCGACGTATCTCACGTGAAACAGCTTTCTCTACATTTGAGATACATACTTACACAATAACAGCATTCGTAAAGATTTGTCAAGTTCATTGACGCTTATGAGAACATAAAAATAATTAGTGAAAATCAAGAAAGAGGGGAAGAACAAGACCTGACAAGAGAAGCATTGCGAAAGTATTAAACTTGTTAAAAGAACTGCACTTGAAACCGAAGAAATGTGTAGGAATCGGTACTGACTTTAATAATACTTAAATAACGATACGTTTTGAATAACTTTATATCACTCAAAAGTGCGTGAAAAGCGCCTTAAAACTCACCATTGTAACCCTATTTTTTTTAAATTACCTCCTGATCCCAAGGTACCCCTCCCGAAAATCGATCCTGGGTCCGCCCTTGGGCTGACTTCGACTCACTTCGTCTCAGCTCAATTGTTTTTCCATTAAGTCAGTTCGCTAGCTTAAACCTGTGAGTTCTAATACTCCGTTTGGTTCCAACTCAATTCGTTGGAACCCGGTTGGCCATTGGCTGGTGACCAGTGAGTTCCTGTCAGCTCAGTTCGCTAACTGGAACTCACTTTCTGTCATCTCAATCGCTGTCTTATACCATTTCGGGCAACCCCATCTGATAACCTAGTGGTGGAAGACTGGTGAGACGGCGTGCGTTAGATGCGTGTTCGGTATCTGCTGGCGAGCTGAATGCCGGGCTAGAGGCACATCATTACAACGATTCCATTCTAAGTAATTTTTAATTATCTCTTCAGATTTGATCCCGGTATTCTTTTGCCATGCTTCGGCTTCCTGGCATCTTATCTGTTTCTGTATGCTTCTAGCTTCGCCTCTATATCGCCATCTATATATGCAACTGAGTGACGTCAAGCATGACCTTCATGGAGACGGTTGGGATATTCGACATCGCTCCTATTATGATTAAGCATGTTTGACATTGAAGCTTATTAAGCTTCTTTTTGGTGGAATTTTGTAGGCATTTAGACCGCTATATTAGTGCGCCATCCATATAGCCCTGAATACAGTCATATATAGCCAGTATATTTGTTTGGGTTTCATACCTCATGTTTTCCCACATATCCTTCGACATGTCCAAAGGGAAAGCGTTTCTAGGCGTAGATGTAGACTTAGATTTAACCCCGGCGTTCGTCAGTCGCCAGGGGGTGACCGTAAGTTGTAAAAGAGATACTAAAAGAAGAATTAATACCCGCTAATATTATCGAAACAATATATAGCACAAATATAAATGACAACACAGGAATAAAACATATCTTGTTAAATTAATCAAATATGTTAATTGATTTCCATGTGTCCCTGCTAGCACATTCAAATCGAAAGAGCTTTTCCTGTGGCTATATTCTTTCTTAACCTAATTTTCTCAATAATTTTATATTCATGAGTTTTAACAATTTTGCCAAGTATGATATTTAAAAATGTCTTAAGTATGTTACTAATTAAAGCGATTATTTTTATAATATGTTTTGTTGCTGACTTCAAAAATCGATATAAATAGGTTAAGTCAGAAGAATGACAACAATTTATTATCCTAGTCCTAGCACATTTTTAAACATTAGTGAGATTATAATATATGATTCTGGGAGAAATATTTTATTTCTCACCTAGTACACAACACTTATTAAAGTGACCCCTTTTCGCATGTTGGCAAATATTAGCCATGACGTGATCTATTTGCACGAAAACTTAAGTATTATTAAGGTTAAAATAAATTCAATTTTTTGTGTTTGTGGTAATGTGGTAAAGTCCAGATTTTTTCATGATTTTTACTAACTTTGATGGCATATAATTTAACGACAAATATTTCGTGTTAATTGTTTATTTATTTTAATTGTAATCATAAAATATACTTTGAAAAAGTAATCAGTTTTTATGACTTTATCCATTTCACTTCCTTTATTTCTCCATATAGTATAACATCAACGTTTGCGACAGTTTTATTAGTAGCATATTTTGGTTCTATTCCATATGCCTTCAAATATATTACCTATAATAACTCCACTGGCTGCTCTCATGAATGTCTTGTTTCAAGTAACATAAAGAACCAGTTCCTGCTTTGTTGATAAATTTTTTTAAAATATTTTGCAAGATCGTGACCAATAGGGAGATCAGTTTGTCAGATATTTAAACTGTAATACCTATATGTTCTACAATTTATTAGAATATTCACGTATTCTAATTTTTATTTTTAATTGATATGTTCATGCTGAGTTCGAAATGTGTGCAGTGGTTCCTTTAGATTACCCTTGGCTATGTAAAATTACAGCATCATCTACCAAACATATCATGCTGTTATTTTGTTAAATTGTATTCAACTTGTTTATCCCACAGAGCTTTTTTGCAATATTATTTGCTCAGAAAATAATAATAATAAGATATTCTGCGGGAACCACATGAAAAAAGAAGACTTATATTTTCAACATGTTTAAAAAATCAATAAATAGCATTTTTACCATTGCAAAAACATTTTACTAAAGTAGAGTCATTTTTAACTTATAAATAATTTAAATATCTTTGTTAATATTGACTGCAGACTAAATCCACTTTGTTACTTCAAAAGCTATTATTTTTACAAGAATTTTGGAAGTGGTTAAATTTGACCCTAATTGACCTAACGATTTGTTTGGTTTTGAAAATTCGTGTAAAGATACCAGCTTTTCAAATATCAAAGTGGATTTAGTCTACAGTCAATATTAATAAAGTTATTCAAATTATTTATGTCAAAAATGACCCTACTGTAGTAAAATGTTTTTGGAATGGCAAAAATGACTTTTATTGATTTTTTTAATATATTGAAAAAGTCTTCCTCATTCATGTGGCACCCGCAGAATCGCTGAATCATTATTATTTCTGAACAACAATTGCAAAAAAACGAATTAGTATAAATAAATTGAATAAAATTTAAACTATAATAGTTATATTTATAATTAATGAATCGTCTTGAAATTTTTTGTACACTATAAGGACTACTTGACTTAACTTTTCATGCAATACCAAAGCCATAGGTTCATTTTTCACAATATAATAGCAAATTTTTTATTTTCGAAATTCTAGTCTTTTTTGCAATTTCCGAAGAAACGAAAATTCAAAAACTGCAATTTTAAAGCTTTTAGTCTAAGAGCTAGTGAACCCTCCGACCAACGGTCGTCCTGTAAGGCTAGAAATTTTTCTAGTGATAATTCATAGCACACCAAGGCTAAAAACCATGACCTGGCAGGCATCAGCGGTGCACGTGTATCTACCAGGTGAATCGAAAAGTGCAAATTTAGGGGGTAAAATAAACTTTCTCCTGTAAGGTTTAAATTTAAGTATGTGTTTGAATAAGTCATTTAGAAGAAATGTGTATAATGACAGGCTATTCTGAAGAGCATAAGACCTTGCCAGGCGAGGGGAAAGATTAGGGGTTTTTCCTAAAATTATTCTTTTTGCGTCGAACAAATTTTTTTAGGTTTTTTGAATCATTCCAAACAGAAAAGGTCTTTAGTGATTTTTCTCTTAAGTTAATAGTTTTTGTTATATAAGCAATTGAAAATTTTGAAAATTGCGAAATCGGCCATTTTTACCCTAAATCGGTCATTTATCTAAAAATTTCAAAGTTGCCAAGGTAGGTAGATATTCTTTAAACATTGATTGATGAAATCATAAAGAGTTTGTTGCAATATAATATCGGAAACGCCTTTGTTTTTTAAGTGCTAATCAAGCGGGCGCGACACTATAGTATAAGTGAGGACGTTTGAGTTGGCATAAATTCATTATCTCGAGAATGGGCAAATTTCAAGAGAAATTCTCAGACAGGTCGATTTTTATTTTTAAATTAGGACTTTTTGGCATATATATAATACTAGTGACGTCATCCATCTGAGCGTGATGACGTAATCGATGATTTTTTTAAAAGAGAGTAGGGGTTGTGTGATAGCTCATTTGAAAGGTTGTTTAATTCTCTATTCACTAATATAAACATTAACATAATTATTTACACAGGGTGGACAAAAAATTTTTTTTTATTAAATTAACTTTTATTAAATTTGACAAATAGAAGAAAAAAACTTTTTGTACACCCTGTACAAATAATTATGTTAATGTTTATATTACTGAATAGAGAATTAAATAACCTTTCAAATGAGCTATCACACAACCCCTACTCTTATTTAAAAAAATCATCGATTACGTCATCACGCCCAGATGGATGACGTCACTAGTATTATATATATGCCAAAAAGTCCTAATTTAAAAATAAAAATCGACCTGCCTGAGGATTTTTCTTGAAATTTGCCCATTCTCGAGATAATGAATTTATGCAAACTCAAACGTCCTCACTTATACTACTTTGAATCAAAATTTCCCATCCCTATTTGAATCCCTTTGAATGATTCAAAAAACCTAAAAAAAATTTGTTCGATGCAAAAATAATAATTTTAGGAAAAACCCCTAATCTTTCCCCTCGCCTGGCAAGGTCTTATGCTCTTCAGAATCGCCTGTCATTGTACACATTTCTTCTAAATGACTTACTCAAACATATACTTTTTAAACCTTACAGGAGAAAGTTTATTTAACCCCCTAAATTTGCATTTTTCGATTCACCTGGTAGATACACGTGCACCGCTGATGCCTGCCAGGTCATGGTTTTTAGCCTTGGTGTGCTATGAATTATCACTAGAAAAATTTCTAGCCTTACAGGACGACCGTTAGTCGGAGGGTTCACTAGCTCTTAGACTATTTGCCCATATACTAAAAGATTAATAATCTAAATAAATATAATATTAAATTATAAGTGGATATTGAGGTGTTTAAAATACGCTCGATTTTTCGGCGGTGCAGCCGGAGTGCTCGAAATAGAGCAAGTGTTTTAAAGACCCAGTTATCCACGAATACTTTACGCTATTTTTTTGGTACACTTTGAAATCATGTATTATTACTTTAAAAAACTGAAATAAGAGCTAATAATGTAAAATGGTTGAATTTGTTATGTACATCAGTATACCTTTCGTTGTTATGGAAATGATAAAAACAAAAATTAATTTGCAATGTGTCATATAAGATTAATTGTTATTACTAGTTGTATATTGCATAAAAATGCGTTCTAACATTGATTACCTAAATAGTAAAGCAGAATAATTGCGGTTAAAACCGCAAAAATCGAAAGACGCTTATAAAAAGAATACGTCAAGTTCATTAAATCAATGGAAGAGCAAAAGGTAACAGATACCGATGAACGAGTTGTACTTGCTTACGTTCAGAAAATGTCGGAACAGTATAATTATTTATATACAGTACTTTTCAAATTCATTTAAAATATTAAGATTTTCAAATATTCGAATAAAGCTTTTGAAACATTTGTTAGTAATATTTTATTCATGTTTTATTTATTTGACGTTACAACGACTATGTACTCCTGTCAGGTCAGATCAATATTTTAAAACTATTGATGTTATCATGGTGACTTTAAAACACGCGCGTTTTTGAAAGTTGAGTTTAAATACGCTGAGGCGTACTTTAAGTAAGCAAAATGGGGTACCAAAAATAAAATTTATTTAATTACCTGTTTATTTATTTTTGCCTGTAGCGATTTAAACGAAAAAACTGACATTTTGACTCTTATTTGTTAATAACTGTTATATGCCTCCGAACTGTGACAAGCATTATTATATTTAAAATGTTTTAAGGCTGTATGACACTATGCATTTTCTTGTATCGTTTCTGATATCGTTTCTGATATGTCAAAAAAATGCATGGTGTCATACACAGATACAAGAAACGATATCAGAAACGATACAAGAATTTGTGTCAGACACAGATTCTTGTACAAGAACTGCGCCGATTTCTGCGCAAATAGCAAAAACGTATAACCTGCTGGTAAAACATCTTATGTGATACACGTGATGTAAACATTTTATGTGATAATGGCGGTTGAAAATGGGATCATATGTCTTGATGAATTTTTTTGTGTTTTTGTGGGTATTATTTATAAATCTTTTATTGATACTTAATATACCATTTGGTATGGACTACTGTTCTACTAATAACCATATATTTAGCTCCTAGTAAAGTTCAAACTATAACTTTGGGTTTCATGTTGCATAATGTTTTAATAGAGGAAAATACAATAGTTCCTAATTGGGATCAAACTGAAGATAATTATTCTAATGTAAATATTTTAGCATAAATATCAAAACAAAATAAAAACACAAATAATCAACCTCAAACAGTCAACGTAAAAATTCTGGTTAACATTAAAATGTTAAATCTATAAGTTTTTAAAAGTTTATAAATTTTATAAAATCCTTAAAATCAGCTGTAGACGCAGTACTACCATACCAATGTAACGTGACACAGGGTGATAGTGACAAACAAAATTTCGACCAATCACGTGCAGAGTCGTGCGGTACATCTTTTCAATATGATGCAAGTCTTCGAAATGCCGCCCTTTAAATATTATTGAAACTTAACTTTTATTTTTATTAAAAGGAACTACACAAAATTAACGTAAACTTTTATTTTAAAAACAAAACATACTTAAATGAAATATGTATTAACGCTACATTAAGTGAGTAGGCGTAAAATTTGCTTGCAATGCTTTTTAAATGCATTAATTTTTTTTTCAAATCCTGAGAAAACTAATTAGTATTTTTGAAAACTTTAAATGCAGAATAAAAGATTACATTATGGCCAAGGACAATATCTGTGGCAAAAAGTTTATCTAATGCCATCCCCTCTTTGTGAAACCACACATGACCAAGGGCCGAAAGTCTCGAAAATCTCTATAATGTTCATTTGAATAAGTTACATGGTAAAAAAAGAGAAAATTGAGTGTAATTTTAAATTTCAAATATGTTATTCAAAAGAAACTTTTGCTTATTGTAAGGGACTTTTGCCCTCGGTAATAATGTAATCTTTCAATCTGCGTTTAAATTTTTCAAAAATATTTATTAGTTTTTTAGGATTCGAAAAAAAGTGAATGCATTTAAAATGCATTGCGAGCAAATTTTACGCATATGTAGGCTCTTAAGTAACATTTACAAAAAGTATAATTTTACCCTTCTGACTTTAATTTTGGCAAACTCGTCAATCAGATTAGTGTAGTCTAGTGGGGATATAGGTGTAGCAGCTAGTGAGGACTAGAGTATTGAAATAAGTGCTAAATTTTTTAGTTTTGTCTGTCTTATGGAGCTTCGTAAATAGTTTTTAATTTTGAAAAGCTTCTTCTGCCACTAGCTACCGAGACAGGGAGGATTAATAAAATTGTTAGTTTCCAACTACATTTGGGTTATAAAGAAATTAGGTCATTTTGGCGCAAATAGTTCAAAAACCACAAAAATAGTACAAAAGGTTTCATGTGATATGGTATCATTTGAAATAGATCACGCAATTCTTCTAGAAGATCGTTGTATCATCAGATTTTTTCTCTTTTTCTATTGAA
This sequence comes from Diabrotica virgifera virgifera, assembly GCF_917563875.1. NCBI lineage: Eukaryota > Metazoa > Arthropoda > Insecta > Coleoptera > Chrysomelidae > Diabrotica > Diabrotica virgifera. The sequence goes on from NC_065447.1 coordinate 29,389,669, forward strand.
AGTATTGAATGAAGATTCATACAATAATTTTTCTAGTTTTTCATCATCTATTTCCCTCAATTTAAAAATATCATATAAAAATTTAAAAATTTTATTATGAGTTTCTAGAAGCGAAAATTGATCAATCAAAGAATTAACGGCGATATCTAGAATATACATGAACAAATCTATTTTAAATTTAGCTTCATCTGTTAAGAGCTCGTCCACAGATTTTCGTAGTCAAATAAACGCTTTTTTCTCCTGGCTCGAATTTCATTTTCATTCAGCTGGAAATTCGGAACTTATATAAAAATTTTCTGCAATTTTATTAAATTTTCATTTGGTCATTAACCATATTGTCTGCCACTTTTAATTTTTTCTATAGTTTCTGACAACGTTCTTACACAATATGACAGTTTTTTTATTTTCCTGCTTATGCCGCCCCGCTTGTGATGCCGCCTGATGCGACTGCCTCGCCGCATCATAGCACGGCACGGCCCTGATCACGTGCCCAATTTCATACAATTTTCGATACAAGAACTTGCATAGTGTCATACAGGGCACAAATGTACGTATAAGAAACGATACAAGAAAATGTATATAACGTTCTAATATCAGAAACGATATTAGAAATGATACAAGAAAATGCATAGTGTCATACAGCCCTTATATATACATATAGTTAGTACCAAAAAAATCCATTTGCAACCTGGCTGGGTCAGTGTCCCGGAGATGATTTTTTTTCTATTTGCCTTATTACCCTGGAGTATTATATTTATCATCTCTATAATTAACCAGATAAAATAATCTATTATAAACTAAGTGCTACTGTTGGCGGCAAATTTTTTAATTACATTTTAATTATACTTGTGAAATATCTGTTTTTTAACGTACACTTTTATAATCTTTATTATTGGATTGAACAATGAACTGGCTTTTCTATTGAAAGTCACACAGCCGTAAAATATAAACTTCAGTACTTTATGTATGTGCAGGAAACGCAATCAGTGTGATTCTGTTATAAAATCTAAATGAATCAACTCTCAGTGCAATGCTTAAGTTGAGTGGGTTAACAAACTCGCGTTTTGAATTAAAAGTTTTACAAACCAAGAATAGGGCCAATAATATTGAAAGGATGACTAGCGATGATATAGTGTAAGTAATTGTACCTAAATTTATATTTTTAATAATCGCTTTTGACTATTTTGTGACAAACTTTTCAGAGAGGAAATCTTTGATTTTCATTGATATTTTTTGTTACATTAAAGAGTTCATATAACTTATTTGTTCTTCGTATGTAGCCATGACAAACCTGTATCCAATTAACCGGGGTTTTTCTTTGTTCTAGTCAATGGAAACAAGTAAATATCGTTTAATCTGTCTCTTATTTTGAGTTAATCTAATTAACACACATGTACTCTTGTGTGGAAATATTTCATTAGATTTCACAACCACGAGAACGTCTTTTGGTATATTTCTCTCATTTCTTCAAACTTTCATTTATCAGCCAAACCTATCATCCATACTTATCAGCCAAAAACATATATCTTTGAACATTTTCTATCCTGGGCTATTAGCATCCATCTAACTTGAGCATGTTGTTTTATAACATCTGATCATTTAACTTGTCGTAAGATGTTGTTTTTGCTATTTGCAATTCCATGGTGTTCAGTGTAAAACTATTTTTCTTTTTGTGCGCCAACCAATTTAAATTTTTTTTGCTTATGCAAATGTTGAAACATCTATTAGTTTGGTTCTATTACGAATCCAGTTTCAGCAAAATATCTGACAGTCAGCGTTTTATTTATTTTTAAAAATTGTTTTGTATTCGATATGTTTTAATTTGTTATTGATAAAAGTTCATGTTTAAAAGATGTATGTGAGAATGACTAGTGATACACACCAAAGTATACGCCATCTGAACCAGTTTTAGATCTGAAGAGTTTTTTTTAGATCATCATCACCATCGTCGTCATTCAATCACTTCCGATTACGCTTTTGAGTATTATCTTATGGGGTGGATTATTTCTTTATCTCTCTTTCTATGTTTTGGTCTTCATCATCACCAAGGCTTTTCCTTCACGATGGAATATTTGCCGCTCTTACTTTGAGCTCTTTGATTCTCTTATTGCGGTGAACCACCCTGCGTTATTCTTATGTATTGTCAAAGTTTGTGTTATCCTTTGGCTTTCGTTACATTTTTAAAGTGACATATTGTTACATCTTGTAAGAATGTTCATTTTATGAGTAGGCCTTGATAATATGTATTTGCATGAAACATAAATGAAAAACTGAGTAATTTGTGTTACCTGTTACAATTACTCTTGTGACGTAAAGTGTTATCAAAAGACATGCATTTTGAAAATTATGAAAAACACCAAATATATGCATGGAATGCTAAAATAATATATGAATCTGAGTGTCATAGTTTCAACGATATCCGGAAAAAATGCAATTAGATAAGATTATTTCATTCATAGGAGATTCTGACCAATAGAAATCTACAGAAATAAAAATTAAACTGATAGTTTTTGATAATATCCCGTCGTCAAGTATATTACGTCAGGTGCCCTTCGTTGCTACGAAAAAATACATTCAGTGACATTAATGACAATTAATAGACGGAGAGCTAGAGCCGAAAAATCATCGTCATAAGTAATATGGAGTTTTTCCAGTGAAATATGTCCATTGTATATTGACAATTATGACCATTTTCAGGCTGACACCTCAGTGGATACAGGAAGTAGCAATATGGGATGAAAGGGGAAAGTTAGTGCAGCCATTAAAGGTTTTCCCCTCATATTTTGTTAAATCTCCATCGATTTGTATGAAAATTGGTGACTAGTTAGAGCATACCTCCAGAAACAAAACTGATTTGGTGCCACTTTCACTTTTACCCTGGTAGTAAATACCACCCCTTCCCGCGGGTGAAAACTATTTTATTAAAAATAACCCCACAAATCGATAGAGGGACAAATTTTAAGTAAAATTTATTATATCATGTTATTAAAATAAATCGATACTTTTTGAGTTATTAAAGATCAAAGATTTGTCTATTTAAGAGCATATGTGTGAAGGTACGGATGATAAAAAGAACATGTTAATTAATTGTATGTTAGTAAAATATTATTTTTATATTATTTCGATATTTATTTGAATTTTTTTTTTCATTATAAACTGAATATGTCCAGAAACTGGGGGTGTCCAATAATGGGTACATTTGACATATTCGAATACACTTTTGCTAAATTTATAATATCGAAATAATATAAAAATAATATTTTAGTAACATAAAATTAATTAATATTTTCTTTTTATCTTCCTTAACTTCACGTATGTTCTCTTAAACAGGCAAATCTTTGATCTTTAATATCTCAAAAAGTATTGAATTATTTTAATAACATGATATAACAAATTTTACTTATAATTTGTCCCTCTATCGATTTGTGGGGTTACTTTTAATAAAATCGTTTTCACCCCGTGTATAAATTTCGTGGGGCTCAATGGAGGCGTTTCTTCAGAGAGAATGTAAAAACCAAATAGTAATGCGAGAATTTATTAATGAGACCTACACTAAGGGTGGTTACCCCGGGAGAACTTTGATTACTGACTTATGACTTATTCGCGTTTCAGTTGAAGACTCTAACGATACTACATAGTGATTGAAGTTAAACGCACCTCTGGTTTGGTTGAAGTGATTCTTGAGAATGATTCTAAATGTGTATTCTTTCTCAGCGGTGGCACTTAGTATTGGTGTCAAGCCACGCGCTGAGTATATTTACAAATATTGAGAACAAAGAAATATATTTGATCATCAAATTAAATAATGCAATTGCCTGAATTATTGTTTACAATTTATAATTCGTGAACTAAATTAGAGACCCGTACATGTAATTATATACAGTCGAACCCGCTTATTGGAATAGCCTTCGTGCCAAGCAAAAGTACTCTTATAACCGGGATCTTCTAATAACCGATCATTGGTGGCTAGTAGAAACTTTTCAGGACCTCAAATTTCTATTCTTTAAAGCGGGATATTCCTATAACAGGTATTCTATTAAGCGGGTTCGACTGTAATAACAAATTGGTTCATATCATATACGGGGTGATAAAAATATACTGTTCAATATCGGATATGAATAATGAATGTTTGATATTGAACACCCCGAGAAGGGGTGGTATCCACCCCCAGGGTAAAAGTGCAAGTTGGCATCAAATGATTTTTATTTCCTGAGGTATGTTCTAACTAGTCACCAATTTTCATGCAAATCGATTAAGGTTTAATAAAATAGCAGGTGAAAACCTTTAAAGACTACACTAACTTTCCCCTTTCATCCCTTATTGCTACTTCCTGTATCCACTGAGGTGTCAGCCTGAAAGGGGTCATAATTATCAATATACAATAGACACATTTCACATGCCAAACTCCATATTACTTATGACGATGATTTTTCGGCTCTAGCTCTTAGACTATAATGTTTTAAAAATTATAAAAGTAATGACTTTCAACCGTTAAGGTTAAATATTTATAACAACTGTGTGTTTAATTGTACTAATTTGTACTTACATAAATAAATTATAATAAAATTTTGGTTTTGAACAGTTTAATTCACGAAATAATCGCAACACATTGCACTCGATCTCTAAAATTATTATCGAATTTTTGCCCTCGTGACACTTTGACATAATTTCACTCCCCTTCGGGTCGTGAAATTAAAACGGTCCAAGTGTCACTCGGGAAAAATTCGATAATTTTAGAGCTCTTGTGCAATTACTACTGATTATTTTGAAAAAGTTTGATTCGAATTTATTACTACACGAATATTTCTTAAAACCGTGGCGTTCATTATGAAAAAAACAGAAGCTAGAGTTGTAAATACGTTGTTTATATACAAGCATATTTATTTGTCCAAGGACAAATGCTGGAAAAATTTTAAGGAAACATAAATTTAGGCCTTATGGTGTAACTTGTCCGACAACAATTATTCCAAACGATTTTTGAGAAAGATACATTCTGCAGAATGGTAGGTATACCTATAGGAAAACCGATATAAAAATCGAAATTTTTATTCAAAAGTAATATATTTAGCGATAGGAGCTTGCATATCTAGTTCTTTAACGGACACAAATAACTATAATGGAATGAGCCAAATTTCCACTTAGTTCAGGAGATAAGGATACAAGGAAGATTCGGTGTTAAAGTTAGTGTTTGGTCCATCATAATCCACTAGTTTATCATGTATTTGGTGATAAACTAACTACTGTCGGATATACATATAGATAAAGGCAATTTCAATGCCATTTTTGGTGAGGAATATTTGATTGATGGGGTCTTGTTTATTCTATCATTCCAGTTCTTGTGATGTCGATGTCCACATATCATACCACCCCTTCCGGCGACTACCTAGTGGTCATATGTATTAGATTTATTTATTTTTGACCATTTCGCGTAATTCTTTCTGGGTTCATTCTATCGACATGATCTCTCCATGTCGTCGCACTCATGTCTATCTCATGATATCCTGAACTCCAGTTTGTTTTAATGTATCCTTATTGGATACAGGAATATCAAAAATGAGGATATATTAAATTATAAACTTGACCATAAAAAAGGCCAATTTTACTAGATGTACAGTTGGGTCCATGATTCTTTACCCGTGCATCATCGTTTATAGCATACGAAATAAGTCGGAAATCTATTCCACGCAACAAAAAGTGACAGAAATTGTGTACTGCTCCGATCATAGATTATATTATAAAATTTGACGTTATCAAATAAATAGAACTTAAAACTTTGGTGCAGAATTACTGCTACATTGAAGTACATTTGAAGTAGCTTTATAAATTCTTTTAATATCATTAGTGATATTAATTATTTGTTATAATTAATCCAGTCGGGTTAGACGAATAACAGGCCTAACCTTGCATTAGGAGCTGCCCCAAATTTTATTTTTCTAATCTTTAGGGAGGGTCAATAGTAGTGTAAATTAAAAATCTCGACTGAATTGCGCCGTTGCGTTAGCCGCCATCTGATTTTTAACGAGAACCGTTTTTGCTCAATATCTCCGCCATTTTCAACTTTTCAACAAATAGTATACGAACCAAAATTGATGAAAATGTGATTTTCTATAATTTCTATACAATTTTTTCGTCCGGTCGATATTTTCCCAGTTATGGCGGAAAATATTGACAGTTAGAGCATATTTATTGAATTATTTAGTTTATTATTAGTTTTTCGACAAAAATGTTCCTATACAAAAATATAGAGAATTCAATTCTACACAATTTTGATATCCTTTATTTTTTTGATAAAATTAATATTTAAGGTAGTACATATGCGGAAATGGCGCAAGCGTAAGACCCGATTGATTTTATAGCGATTGTTTTTGTTCAATATCTACGCCATTTTCAACTAGAATTGTTCAGAATATGATTTCCTACAATTTATTTTTAAAAAATTTTTTCATGCGATTGATATTTTCCGAGTTACATGGGAAAATAATAAAAAATGGTGGGGGAGCATAATTATTGAATTGAATCTTGTTTCCGAGCTGCCCCAAATTTTATAATTATATCCTTTAGGGCAGATCAATAGTAGTGTAAATTTAAAATCTCGATTGAATTCCGAGGTTGCATTAGCCGCCATATTGATTTTAAATGAGAACTGTTGTTGCTTAATATCTCCGCCATTTTCAACTTTTCGACAAAAATGGTGGGAACTAAAATTGTTGGAAATGCAATTTCCTATAATTTCTTTTGCACAATTTTTTTATGCGATCAATATTCTCCGAGTAAAGGGGGAAAACAGTGGAAGCGGAGGGGATGCATAATTATTGAATTGTCTCATTCATTATTAACTTTACGACATAATTGTACATAAACAAAAATAAAGAGAATTATATTTTATACAATTTTTGAAACTTCCAATGAAACATCAACCAAACTAAGTACATAAAAGACATAAGGTTTTATTGGTTGAATTTGTCTGTCGATATTTTAAGTTTCATGCCAGCTAATATATTTTAATATTTCAACAATTAAAAAAAAAAAAAATCAATGGGAAAATCCCAATAGTTGGCTGTATACCATAGTTTAAAAAACCAATACAGAAGTAAAAACTTCGAGATGTATTCTGGTATAAAATCGTTTAAACGATTTTATACCAGAATACATCTCGAAGTTTTTACTTCTGTATTAATTTTTTTTTAATTTTGGACCTTGTTGGGGGAATTTTCCCATTCCCCCCTTGTAGACCCGCTACTGGTTCTCTCGAGAAATTGAAAATGGCGGAGGTATTGAACAAAAACCATTGCTATAAAATCAATCTGATCTTACCTCGCACCTTTACCGGATACGTACTACCTTAAATGTAGATTTTATCAAAAAAATAAACGACATCAAAATTGTACAAAATTTAATTCTTTTCAATTTTGTATAGGTACATACATATTTGTTGTAAAACTAATAATAAACGAGATAATTCAATAATTCAATAATTATGCTCCAACTGTCACTATTTTCCCCTCATAACTCGGAAAATATCGACCGCACGAAAAAAATAATAATAAACGAAATTATAGAAAATCGCATTTTCAACAAATTCAGTTTTTACACTTTTTATCGAAAAGTTGAAAATGGCGGAGATATTGAGCAAAAACGGTTCTCGTTTAAAATCAAGATGTCGGATAACGCAACGGTGGAATTCAGTCGAGATTTTAAATTTATACTAATATTGACCCTCTCTAAAGATTAGAAAAATAAAATTTGGGGCAGCTCGTAAAGCAAGGTCAAATGCTATCCCGACTGGGCTAAATATAAATATTTGAAAATAAAATATTTTCTTTTTGTTATTTATTTCACTTTTACGGAAACTTAAAAAAAACCATTCCTTAACTGTAAATGAGGTTAACTTTGTATTTAATTTAATGGCAAAATAATTACACTTTGCCATAAAATTTCAAACTCCAGTATAAAATTCTTCTCTTCATCTTCTTCTTTTTGTATAGACATGACTCTGTCTGCTTTTTCAGTATGCCTCTAGTAAGTTGTCGTTCCATCGTTTTCGTGGTCTTCCCACTGATCGTCTTCCTATTGGGGAACCGTCTCTCGCTGTACTGACTACCCTATTTGTTTTCATTCGGCTTATGTGGTCATTCCATTCTATTCTTCTGTTTCTTACCCAGTTATTAATGTTATACACCTTGCATCTCCGTCGTATATGCAGAGGCGGCTCTAGCCCATGTAGCGCCCGTGTGCAATTGATGCCCTGGCGCCCTTTTAGTCCTTGGGCCCGCACATAAAATTAGTATTAATGACCACACCGTCGAAACTTTTTGTACTTGTTATTTGGGTGGAGTGGGACAAATTTGGAGCTTGGCGCATTATGGTAGTGGGGCGTTTGTCTGTCAAGCTGTCACGAAGTTATCAATTTTATACAAGAGAAAAATTTATAACCACATTGGTCATTTTATTTTAATCAATGGTTTTTATCATGTAAACAGCGAAAACAATTTTCTTTTTATTCTTCTTCCTCTTTATAAGCAATTTTGCTTGTTCATTGGCGGATTGATACCTCTATGGAAGGTTGTCGCTCCATCTTTTGCGAGGTCGGCCGATACTTCTTCTGCCGATTGGTGATTTATCTCGTGCTATTTTGACCACACGTGTCTCCCCAATTCTGGTTATGTGGTTGTTCCATTATTTTTTTCTATTTAGGGTCCATTCGTTTATACACTGTACGTTACATTGTCTTCTAATCTCTTCGCTCCTCTTTCGATCTCTCAGTGTATTTCCTGTAATTCTTCTTTTCTTCGAAAACAATTTTGTCGGACAAAAATATTGGGCCATATGACGCGTCAGACACGCTAAATATGTCAAATTTATGAAAATAATAAATTTATTATCACATGGCTAATTTTAACACAATCTACCATAAAACATATTTACAATAATGTGGTAACCTTGTCGGACAATATTCACGGGGCATATGCGCAGTGGGAAATGCCGAAGATGTCAAGGTGCCGAAGGTGTCAAGGTGCCGAAGATGTCAATTTCCTGGATTTTTTTCTTTAGTACCACAGATGTCATTTTTATTTTGTACTGTTTTTTTTTACATGAGTAATGCATATTGGATCACTTATCGGACAAAAATAATAGGTCCAAAAATTTTAAAATTTTTTTCAGGTAAATCGATTTAAAAGTAACCGAGAAAAACTGTTTTAAAAATTTTTTTGACAATGCCTCCTCTTAATGGCATCGATAACCTAAAAGAATTAAGTTTTTTGTTCGTTTGCCCCAACATTTTTTCAGACAATTACATTTTTTGTTTAAGAATATAATTATTTGTAATCTACTATTTTTGTCGGAAAAATGATTGTGAAGATAAAGGACGCACGAACTCAGCATAGACTAAAAGTATAGTTTACTAATAAAAATTAAATTTTTTGTCCGGCTGTTGATTTGTCCCAATATTTTTGTCGGACAGTTAGATTTTTTGATTTAGAATATAATTACTTATAACCTCCTATATTTGTCGGAAAAATGGTTGTAAATAAAAAAATCCAGGAAATTGACATCTTCGGCGCATGCGACTGCGCATAAGCCCCGTGAAAATGTCCCGACAAGGTTACCACATTATTGTAAAAATGTTTTATGGTAGATTCTGCTAAAATCAGCCATGTGGTAATAAATTTATTATTTTCATAAATTTGACATATTTAGCGTGTCCGACGCGTCATATGGCCCAATATTTTTGTCCGACAAAATTGTTTTCGCTGTTTGTATGATAAAAACCATTAGTTAAAATAAAATGCCCAATGGGGTTATACATTTTTTTCTTGCATAAAATTGACAACATCGTTACAGCTTGACAGACAAACGCCCCACTACCATAATGCGCCAAGCTCCAAATTTGTCCGACTCCGCCCAAATAACAAATACAAAAGTTTCGACGGTGTGGTCGCTAATAATTTTATATGTGGGCACGAGGACTATTTGGTAGACGCGCAGTCAAAATGGAATAGTCGAATGTACCTACCTAGTACTAGTATATAGGGTACAGAGGGTGTTATGTACGCTTATAATGTACACAAAAATCCAGATGCAAATAGTGCAATATAAATGATGTCGGGAGCCAATATGTATTCATACCGTCAGAACAACCTACCCGAATCTAATCTACGATAAACTACGTATTTTCAGTATTACTAAAAAAACCAACAACAAATTGTTAATACGGATAATTTTTGAGAAGTTCTGACTCCGCTGAAAGTCGCAATAATTGTGGTACCTAGTAATAAAAGAAAATCTTCCTTTTAAATAATTTTAATCAAAAGAAAAGCCGCTTTACTTTATATTTACATGTTAACTTAAATATAATACACAATCCATTCCGTTAACGCTTATTTCGCAAAATTACCCCGCGACACGTGTACAAACGCCTTTGAAAACGCCCGGCAATTCCCAAGCAATTTGACCTTTATAGGCTCCACAACCTATTTCGAAATCATTGTCGATATGTCTTCAAACGAATCAAAAGATTGCCGCCCGTTCATTGGAACGTTGGACGGACAGACGGGCGGGCGGCAATCTATAAATCGTGCCTAATTGCCAACGTAATTTTTCACTAATCGTTTAAAAGCCTATTTTATGTTGAATCAAAGTAAAGGCTTCGGCGCTCGGCGCCCCCAACATGCCGGCGCCCGTGTGCACCGCACACCCTGCACAATAGGTAAAGCCGCCTCTGCGTATATGTGTACTTCTAGCTCTGTCCAAGAGAGTCTTACTATCGATTTTTCGAAAGGTTTTCATCTCCACTGTTTCGAGCAATCTTTTTGTCCTCTCTGTGTCGGGTCGTGTTTCTGCCACGTATGTCATTATTGGTCTGACGACTGTTTTGTAAATTCTGCCTTTCATTTCTTTTCCGATATTTTTATTTCTCCATATTGTGTCATTCAGTATAAAATTGGTTGTGAAAACAACTGTTTGTCTAATACAAATAACTTCTAAATGAAAAAACAGGACAAAAAACAGCAAAAAATCCAACAAACTGATAGTGACAAGTAACAAACCAGAAACGTCACAAATTGTACTTTAAAATCTGAAAACGTCCCCAATCTACTTTTTGTACCTATCTCTTTTCAATGTACTGAGTCTAGAGCGTTTATAAATAATTACACTTTTATAAAAAAGAACTTTTTATAATAAAACCTTTTTATTATTTATAGGAAAGAATATAAAAAATTTAACGATAAACGATATAACGATAGGATGCTTAAGATTCCATAGGCGAAACCAGGATGATCCTAAGGGGGGGGGGGTTACAACTACCTAAAAGGGGGGGGTTACAACTACTGGAAGGTCTCTGAGAGCTATGGTGTTAAGCGTATAGAGCTGAAAGTACATCCCAATGGGGGGGTTATAACCCCCAAAACCCCCCTGGTTACGCCTATGTAAGATTCCAAAAATTACACTTTAATAAAAAAGTACTTTTTATAATATCACGGTTTTGTTATTGTACATAAGATATAGGACACAACATGTTTGGAAAGAATAATTAACTTATAAAATATGAATTTTTAGTAGGTGTATTAACTGTTATTTATAATTATGATTCCAAAAATTACACTAGTATAAATAGTATTTTTTATATTACCACGGTTGTTTAAAATGGTATATATAATTTTAAGTATATAAACTTTTAATTATTTCTTAAAACGATTAAAACAAGATACGCAACAGCCGGGTTCCAACTGGGGACCTCTCGATCTGCAGTCTAATGCCACTGAGGCACCATCAATTTGTAGATATCGATTTATTAACGTACTTTAAAATATCATTGCATTAGTCACATTTTTAAAATAGTTTGAAAAAAAAATCGATTTATCCATACAGTGTGATTGGTCAGTGGGGTAAAGCTTTGTAGATCCGTTATAAGTAATAGGTAGTAATAAAAGTTAATAACAAAAATTGTAGCCAACTTTGATTACAGATTGATAATCAGTAATCGTAAATTGTAAGTTTTCGACAATTATTCAGTCATGGCTTACTTAAAATTTGGAAACATTTAGACCCGTAATTATTAATAATTTTGTTCTGAAAAATGAAAATATCTCGAAAACTAATAAATTTACACATAAGGAATAGTATACAAAAATTATAGTATGGTAATGGTACTTTTCGATAATGATATAAAATATAGGGTGTTCTATTTAAAATTACTGAGAAAATAATGTACTTGCGTTTTGACTCACCCTATATTCAATATAAAGAAAATTAGCAAAACAACCATTTACGAAAATTTTGACAATAAATAAAAAAATATGACGTGAATAAACCATTGACCTTGTGCTTGCTTTTATTTATACAGGTAGTTAAACTTGTTACAATTTTCATATAAAATTGGTTATAACTTTGTAAATACCCCGTATAACATACCAAACCTTTATATTTTTGTAATCGAAAAGTTACGAAGATTTCGAATATATAATAAAATACAGGGTGTACTATTTAAAAAAACATAAGTTTGGTCTGCCACTATGTTGTCGAACACCCTGTAACATTCTAACTAATTTTGTAATGCGAAGCTCAAAGTTCGCTACAATTTTTGTTATTAAGTTTTATCGCTATACATTACTATAACGGGTCTACGGAGCTTCACCCACTAATTAATCACCCTGTATAATAGCCGTTAAATATGGCATTGTTAGCTGGTTCTAAGCTATCCTGAAAATTTCAGGTGTCTAGGTAGCCTAGAACTATTTTTAAAATGGATTACAAAATTTGCGGAGTCCGTGACACCAACCAAGCCAAGTATATAAAAAGGTTTTAAAATAACATGTGTCTTTACTAAATAACAGACGGTATCTCGTTTGTCTTTAGTTTCATGCGTGGAAGACAATGATGCCAGATAAAAAGAATGTTTTTTATGTCGCCAGGTATTAATGACGCACGGGTAAGGAACCCAGGACTCAACTGTAGGTATTCAATAATTTATTTGACTGTATGTGAAAATAAATGTGAAAATAAATAATCTACTTGGCAATTTTATGAATATTGTGCCACTTTTTTATGTGAACAATTATCCCATTTGAGTTTTATAACCTTTCTTAATTATTATGGCCATTTTTCCATTTACCATTAAACTGATAATAAACTGCTCTAATTACTGGAACCATTTAAACATAGCGATTTAACTTTTTCTACTAGACGGATTAATAAAAACGGCCATATATTACAATTAAAAAAATTTAAGGACAAGGCAATATTGCTATTCGACACGTAGAAGTAACGACCACGTTCAGTAAAACTTTTAAAATGCGAAGTTAAGGTTAGATTTTTTTGTGTAACTCTCAAATATGTAAGTAAAAGAGTGTTTTTATTTGATATTCATCGGTAGTTTCGGTACCGAGTCAAACTGGAAATAATCTATGTTATGTTAAATTGACTAGCACCAAGTTCCAATTTTCTAAACTTTCTCATAACTTTCATTCCTCATTTTCATATATAACCCGCGTCTCGAAAGCACGTATCGCGTATCGCTTATTGAAGACACTCCACATGCAACCAAATAACGTCTACAAAACGTTGGGAAAACGTCATAATTATCACCAAACGATGTCAGTTTATCACGTTTTTTAAACGTCGAAAATCACGTGAATATGTCCCACCATAATTCACGTTATTTTTATCACGTTTTAAATACGTGATATAAAAAACGTAGATTTTACGTCGATTTTGCGTCGTTTTTTAGATTCATTTTTCATTTTATGGTTTTAGAAATACACAATAATTAAATGGGCCCACTGAATAACGTTGTAAGCGCCACAAGGTTTGTTTTTGAGAAGCCAAAGAAAAAGTTATTGTGATATATTGTGATAATGTTGAGTTTATACATTTTAAAGGTGAGTAATACAGTTTGTGTTTTGTATTTAAAAACTGTATCACTAACACTTAAAATGTATAAACTCACCATTATCACAATATTAAAACGTTTTCTTTGACTTCTCAAAAACAAACCATGTGGCACTTACAAGGTTATTCTGCAGACCCATTCAATTATTCGTATGGGCATTGTTGGTATTGCAATTTTTTCATTTAAGTAAAACCAAATGGAAGGCCCGTTAAAATGCATAGAATTGCAATATCCTCAATGCAACATATATTATAACATACATAGAATTTTCACTTTTTATATTATATTTACTGTGTCAAAACTGAAACAACATCTAAACTAATAAATCATTTATTAACAAATTAAACATTTAAGTCACAATGTAATAACAAACTTAAGTTTAAACTATTTAAGTTATATAATATATATAATTATTTTAATTATACCACACACTTTAAAGGTACGATTCCGACAACGACTGCAGACGGCAGTTACAGTTGTCACCATGACAGACGTCATTATTTTGCACTATTCATTTGCATAATTATTAGCAACTGACGTTCTGCCGAACAGCAGTTGCAGTCAGATGTCGGAATCAGTCTCATACAAATAAATAGTGGAAAGTAGTAACGTCTGTAACACTGACAACTGCAACTGATGTTTGCAGTTGCCGTCTGCAGTAGTTGTCGCAATCGTACCTTTAGTCAGAAATGAATACATACAAATAAGACCCAATATATTGAATTTCAATAAAAACTATCTGCTTTATATTTATAAATTTTAAGGAAGAGTATTGAATGCAGACACCTGAAAAATATATTTTGTGATTAAGGGACTGTAATGACCAAATTAAAATGATAAAAAGAATTTACACGTGATATCTGATAATACACACTTAAAAGACTAATACATAAATACTCATGATGAAGAAGTGCATTATAATTAAAAATGAATAACCATTTTCATATCGCTGCAACATGAAGCCAAAGCCGTCTTATATTTCAGTTCGTTTAGAGAGCGCAACAAGCGCTCTGACTGAACAGTTTCAAAACTCATTAGTTTTTCATCAGAGAATGTACATAGCTGTAACATCTGTACATGCATTGGGTTATTTTTCTTCTGTCTTGCTGTGGGCATACTCAGCTGCAAATAAGATTGCTGCAATATGGCTGCAAACTTCACTATTACTGGCCAGACACATACAATGTGCATTTGCTATGCCATTGGAACTGGCTATCACCCAAGCATCTAGTGGTTTAGCATTAGCTTTTTGGGAATGCTTCACCTAAAAAAAATATTTTATCTTTGTGGGAATGCTTTAACTACAAAAATTGATTTTTATTAGAGTATTTGCGTTCTTTACAATGATTGAGAATATTTTAAAATCAGACATTCGTATAATATAATTTTAGAACAAACAATCATGACTGTTTATTATTCTCTTTTCTATCATAGCAATTACACGTCGTCGACTTAATCTGTAAACTGCGTAACTCCATTTATCCAAATTTTACAGGAGACACAAAAGACTATTTCTCTAAAGATGACTAATGTGAATACTACGTATCTCCCATTTTAAAAGATAGGATGCTAAAATGGAATATTTTATAGATAGGTAGGTACACATATCACTAACATTTCGCCTTCTGGCAACGGTACCGGGACAACTCAAAAAAACGTGTTTCGAGAAAATCGAGTTGCAAGTTTTTGTCACTTTGCACAGCTATTGTTGTGCTTTGAGTTATATTCGTTTTTAACTAAAACTATGTTTTGTGTTTCAGTTGATATCAAAGATTGTTTTTCAGTTCATTTTGGCAATCTTTTGGTACCACTCGAGTTAACAATTAGCAATTAATTGAACATTTTTTGAATTGTCCCAGTATTGTTGGAAGAATCATTTAATTATTATGAATATTTTTGTGATCATTGTGGCATACACACTGAGACAATTCAAAAGGTTCACGACGGATTTTAGAGTTAGCCCACTACTCGCGCTGCGTTTACCTCCTACCACTCTGAATGTAACAGTGGACCTTGTGCCCTCACTCGGAGAGTATTGCACTTAAAAATGTCCCAGTCGTCGCGGATTATAGAGCTTAAAATCCTCTATATGTTAGTGTAGACATCTCAAAAGTGACCACCAATTTTGAGTTGCTGTACCACCCGGTATCGTTGCCGGAAGGCGATTTGTACCTATATTGTTTAATGAATATTTAATATTATTTACCACCAACTTTTTCTTGAAAATATCACCTTCTAAACCCTGAGGTCAGTCGTGTGGTATGACAAACTGGGGACTTACATATTTTTCATACTAAATTTGCCCCAAGGGAGATAAGGTGTATACGAAGAGGTCACTATTTACTCTTCTGGTAAAAATATGGCATGTGCATCATTTTTTAAACGAGTAGGGATTTTTCAAATAAATGGCAGTAATAACTCATTTTCAGAGAAATATGGAGTTACACAGTTTACAAATTAGGACGACAATATGTCTGGTTTCATACAGAAATATAAACGTAAATAAATCTAATATTTAAACCAATTTATCCAAAAGACACTAAAACTGTTATCCATATATTTCTTAATGGTGAATAAATAAAATAAAGGCATACCTTTCCAACAATAATATAGAAATCATTAACCATTTTTACTCCAACTTTCAAAACAAATCCAGTTGTGAAGGCTTTTATGTGCCTGAAGGCTTTTGTATGCTTTCATCTGCTGCTTAAAGTAGTAACTGAGACTCTACCAGATATGTATAAATATGTATCTATAATAGCATTATAATAGTAGGTAATTGGTGGAATATGCACTTTACTATAAAATCCAATTCTGATGACTGAATTGTATATGGATCTAAATCTCCAATTGTTTTCAGCTTCAATGAATATCTAAAACAATAAAAGAAATGTTATTGCTTGCAAAATTCATCATTATTGATAAATATCAGGGAAAATTAACAGTAAATAAAAATTGTTTCGCCTACCTTTTTTCCAACATTTGGAGTTTCCAATAATAATTTCCTTAAATAATCACTTTGCATTGTGGTAAATTTATAAAATTCACAAATTACAAACAAAAGTTTTAAAAAATACACAAAAAAACAGCCAACAAAATCGAAATGAATCCAAAATATGAAACGACGATACAAACATAACCTATAACCCTTGTTTTGTAACTTTTAAGCTTCTCCCAATTTCGTTACGTCAGACTTTGGCTGTCTGAAATAAAAACGTCTTTTAAACGTATTTTAACGTCATTAATTTTACGTATTTAAAAAATCACCTACAAAAGACGTCGGTATGACGTAATGTTCAACCACGTGTGTATATTCAACCAAAAACTGACGTTTCCTCGACGTTATTGACGTCTCTTGGTTGCCTGGGTCTGCAGCCCTTATTCTTCTTGTATGCAATTCAACAAGCGTGTACTCATTGTTTTTATTTTATAAATTTCGTCTTTCAGTACTTCATCTCCAGTACTGAACGGTAGTTATCACATTGGCTAGTATAATTTTATTCACGACAGAGAGATGAAGAGGGACGACGAAAACAGATCAAACTCTTACGTCGGTTAAGAAGCCATGATGTTCTTCGTCCACCGGGACACCTCTTGCCACATATATTGCTCTAAGTAATAAGATGGAGGACCCCATGTCGTTCTGGGTGTCGTTGTAATACCTCTTCATTTATCGTTCTGTCAACGTAGCTTTATGCGTAGCAAAGCTTATAAGCACAGCTTATCCAGCTGTTAACTCCATACAATAATATCTAGAAGATGTAACGTTTCACGGGTCCTTTTTATCAGGTAATAGGCGAGCTTCCAACGCTTGCGATCCATACAGGCATCTGCTTGGAGAACTCAATCGTCTATCGTACTGTCTACTTCTTGTTTCCACGATTTTCTTGGTTTTTCCCTTGTTCTACAGTTGGTTTACATCTACTGCAACATTCGCTTTGGCCATCGTGAATCATTCATCCTTAAGATAAGACCACACCATTTTTGCTTTTGATATTCTACAGTTTCGACAGATTGATTTTATTTTGGATGCACTTTAGATTTATGGTCTTCAAAATTATAATACCCATAGCTTCAAACTTTTTTCTACAGCCATTTAAATCCCCTCTCATATATTTTTCTGTATTTTTAAAGTTTTAAATCTAAATTTTAGCCAGGTTCACAAAAGAAAAAAAGGTGAAAATTTATATCCGCTTTGTACTTGGCACAACAAAGGTATTTGTTTAAAAAAATGGTTTTTTAAATGTGCGTCTTTTGCTGAACTTTGTAACAAAAAAGTGTTGAAACTGAAAATCTATTTTATTTAAAAGCTTGAATTAACCTTTAACTATAAGGAATTTTTCAAGCGCATGAAACTTGTTTTGTTGGTTCTGGATAATTTTGAAAATTAATAACTTTTCCAAAAATTTGAATTGCAAAATTATTTTGCGAAAACTACTTGATCGTTTGTGCTGAAATTTTGAAAGTTCTATGTGGCTCTTAAATACATGAAAAAGATAATTGAAAAACATTTATTTTTGACAATTTTTTAGTAGCTTTTGTTAATTTTGTAATTTTGCAATTCGATCTTGTAGGAAATTTAATTTGTCTTCGCAAAATTTTTCTAAAATACATACCTTGCTGCTGAGATATGACAATCAAAGAGTGCAAAAAATTGAATTTTTCTAATTTTTTCATAATTAAATTGTTTAGCCCACCTTTTGAATTGTCCACATTGTGAAATTATCATTTCTAACAATATTTATGCGTTTCTAACCGAAACGCATAATTACAATTAAATATTTAATAAAACATTATCACTTATTTTTTTTTTATTTATAACGATTATATTTTTGTTTCTTTTCAGCTTTAGTGGCTTTTGGTCCCGCCGACTTCGCGAGGGTGATCTATCTGCACCCTGGATTTTCGGCGGGGTGCACTCAACGAATCTACCTCCCACAACCCCCAAAGAACTTTTCTCCATCGAAGAAAGCTACTTCCAACAAATCATCAGCGACAACATGGAGAACGACCTGCGAGAAATCCTCCGCGAGAAAGCTGAAAAGCACCGCGACTATTACAATTCGCTGATAGGTACCGACATTACCGACTCCATTAGTTCGCCTTCCGACCAAACGATGGTAGTACCGGTACCGATCGCGGTTTCGGACGCGCCGGTGACGACAGAATTACCTGAGCCTAGTAGTACGGGGTCTACTACCACAAAACCGAGGCAAAGAAGACGGGGTGTTTATGAAATTGAAGGAATGCTACCGGAACCTACCGAGTTCAAAAGTGTCAAGCTGCTACGGGAAAATTACATCGCGATGTTAGAGAAAACCTCGAAACAACTCTCGCGAGTGTCGGAAAGCCGCGACGAAAACTCGGAAATTTCGGATGAAAAGCCGGAAATTTTGGAAAAATCGGAACTGCTGGTACCACCGTCCAGCGGGTACAGTAGTTCGACCGCTTCCGGGGCTAGTGACGATGAGCGCGAAAAGAATTGGAGGAAGATCGAGAGACGAAGCGGCAGCTCTGATTCAGCTGTTCAGAGCGACGAGGAGGGACCGATTCAGTCAAATTGGGGGGAGAAGAAGGAGGAGATTTTTCCTATTGATGGTAAATATACTTTAACCTATTTATGAATATTCTATTATTAAGTAACTAAAAACAGTGCCGGATTTAGGGTATTTGCGGCCCTAGGCCAAATTACCCCGAGCGGCCCCCGATAACTTCACGATTATGTAATTAAAGAATAAAGACTTAATAACAATAATAATACTAATAATACTTAACAACACTAATTGATGTGGCGATACCTAACAACAATAATCTACTTAGTAAATTTACTGAAAAGATCGCCAAGTACAGAGATCTAGAAATTCAAATACGAAGGCAATGGAGAATGCAAAGTACCCAGACGATACCGATTATTATGTCTACTACTGGAGTCATTCCGAAGACCCTCCTCGAAAGCATAAAAAAGCTGGGTCTAAATGAACACCTTTATAAGACCATACAGAAAACTGTACTACTTGCGACGGCCAGATGCGTACGAAAATTTCTGGGAGATACACCTGCATTCCAAGTCACCTAGGGCTCGATAACACGGAAAGAGTCCCACCAGAGCTCAATCCTTTTGATACCGTAGGTATCTGGGATGAGTCAATTTTCCCCTTAAAGGGAGTGTGAGCCGTATAGCTAAATCTGGATAATAATTAAAACGTTTATTTTAATTTTACTCTTTAAAATTCGTAATACAAAGTATAACATAAATGAATAGAAATGCCTCTAATGTTCTATTTGAATACGGACATATACTCTGGGCTAATTAGCAAAATGCAAGGAAAAGTTATTTACCAGCAATTTTATTGCTGGAATCGAATCCTATTATTGTATGTATTAATAATATAGGTATGCAAAGTCCGCAGATAGTGTGCTACTTTTTTTATAAACAAAATGGCGCCCGAAAATCGTGTTTTTTTTTTAATTTTTGCTCTATAACTCCAAAGATTTTAACTTTACACCAAAAACACTCAAATAAAAATTCACCGCAATTAAATTCTGCATAGAGACATGTTTTTTACGATTCACTTTGACGAAAACTTTCCCCGGAAAAAGCGGGTTTTTCCAACAAAATCTTTAATTTTCAACTAAACTTTTAGATAAGTAATTGTTAATCAATAATTAAATAACTTGGTAATGTAAAAGTCCTTTTCGTATAGATTATAATTACAGAAGTCGAT
Source organism: Diabrotica virgifera virgifera (assembly GCF_917563875.1). NCBI lineage: Eukaryota > Metazoa > Arthropoda > Insecta > Coleoptera > Chrysomelidae > Diabrotica > Diabrotica virgifera. The sequence goes on from NC_065447.1 coordinate 29,410,285, forward strand.
AAAAATTGAATGGACAGTTTAGCAACAATTGAACTGTTAATTAAAAATTTACGGTCGCTATAATAACGACAATAATTATGATGTATAATAATAACTATGATTTTTCCATAAAAAGACACTATACCTATCTAATGTACTTTACAGAATTGAAATTGGACTATTTAAGCGGCCTCAGGAATATTTTAAAATTATAAACAATTTTTTGGCTTATAAACAAATAGAATATCTCGGGAAATCTTAAACTAAATTAAATTGTGAAAACGGTGTTCGAAAAACAGCAGCAGGACGCTTCTTTTAAAAGAAAAACGTTTAATTACGACGAGTGGTTCCTGAGATACAACCTGTGAAAGTTGACCGGAATTTACGGCAAAGATATAAAAAATAGGATCATAATTTTTAAACCATCACCTTTTTATTTTTGTCCTCTTTCTCCACACCAATTTTAATATCTTTAAAATACTCATAACATATATTATTATAATATAAACTATCGATAATACGTGTGAAAATTGCCAAAAATAGCAAAATTCCAATCAAAAATTAGGTTGGAGAAAGTGTAACCCTCAAAGTTCAAAATCGGTATACGTTAAAAAATGCATTTTCTTGGCTTCCCATGGAGCAATTTCCTTAATTTTTTTTTGTTCCCTAATAACTCGAGTAGAGCCATCGAACTAACGCATTATTAAATGCCAAACTTGCTTTTGTTTTGTTATAATAGATTAATTTATTTATAAGAACAGAAAACTACATATTTTTTCCAGTTGTAGGCTTTTTTTTAGATAAACTTACTACCAGTGTACCTTTTAAAGTTAAAAACATAAATATTCTAATTTTAAAGCTTTATAATTATTTAAACAATTTTTATTTAAACAAATTTAAATTTTGTGTTATAATAAATAAATTAATTTATTATAACAAAACAAAAGCAAGTCTGATATTTAATAATGCGTTGGTTCGATGGCTCTACTCGAGTTACTTGGAAACAAAAAAAGAATGAAGGAAATTGCTCAATGGGAAGCCGAGAAAATGCATTTTTTTAACGTATACCGATTTTGAACTTTGAGGGTTACATTTTCTCCAACCTAATTTTTGATTGGAATTTTGCTATTTTTGGCAATTTTCACACGTAATATCGATAGTTTTTATTATAATAATATATTTTATGAGTATTTTAATGATATGAAAATTAACGTGGGGAAAGAGGACAAAAACAAAAAGGTGATGGTTTGAAAATTATGATCCTGTTGTTTATATCTTTGCCGTAAATTCCGGTCAACTTTGACCGGTTGTATCTCAGGGACTACTCATCACAATTAAACGTTTTTTCTTTTAAAAGAAGGATCCTACCGCTGTTTTTCGAATACCGCTTTTGGAATTTAATTTAGTTTAATATTTCCCAAAATATTCTATTTGTTTATAAGCCAAAAAATTCTTTATGAGTTTAAAATATTCCTGAGGCCACTTAAATAGTCCAATTTCAATTCTGTAAAGTACACTAGATAGGTATAGTTTCTTTTTATGAAAAAATCATAGTTATTCTTATGCGTGATAATAATTGAGCGACCGTAAATTTTTAATTATCAATTCAACTGTTGTTAAACTCTTTATGTAATTTCTAATCGGCTTCTGGAATTATAATCTATACGAAAAGGGCTTTTACATTACCAAGTTATTTAATTATTGATTAACAATTACTTATCTAAAAGTTTAGTTGAAAATTAAAGATTTTGTTGGAAAACCCCGCTTTTTCCTGGGAAAGTTTTCATCGAAAAAAACACGTCTCTATGCAGAGTTTAATTGCGGTGAATTTTTATTTGAGTGTTTTTGGTGTAAAGTTAAAATCTTTGGAGTTATAGAGCAAAAATAAAAAAAACACGATTTTCGGGCGCCATTTTGTTTATAAAAAAAGTAGCACACTATCTGCGGACCTTGCATACCTATATTATTAATATATACAATCATAAGATTCGATTCCAGCAATAAAATTGCTGGTAAATAACTTTTCCCAAAAATGGCCTATTCTCCGATAATCAGCCCAGACTAATACTAGGTTGAAATGTATTTATTCTACTAATTAAATAACCTTGGTTTGCAAATTTGGCTAAAATCCCAAAACAGCTCTAACAATTTCTATATTTATAGAAATTTCGAAAAAGAAAATTTATAGGAAAAATTCTATATTTATAGAAGCCTTTGAGATGTTGGTTTTTCGAAGGATGCTGAAGATCTCTTGGACAGATCACGTGACCAACAACGAGGTGCTGAGAAGAATGGAGACTGAAAGAGAATTCCTATGGACTAATATTGTAAAAAAAATGGTTATCTAGGAAATAATTTACATAGGAGAAAGATACAACTTTTTACAACTCATAATGGAAGGGAAAGTGGAAGGAAGAAGAGGTTCAGGAAGAAGAAAATGCTCCTGGCTGAAGAACGTGAGAGACTGGACAGGCATGGACACACAATCGATACTAAGAACCGCTCAAGATAGAGAACAATTTGCTGTAGTTATAGCCAACCTTCAGTAATGGAGAAGGCACCTTAAGAAGAAGATAAAAAATATATAATTTAAAATGTTAGCAAACAGCAGTTATTTGTAAAATATTAATATTGCTAAAATGATTATATTATAAATAATTAGTATTGTAGTTAATTGTTAAAATTAAATACCATTTGTTTCATTCGGAGGGAAAAGTACAGATGACAACAAAAAACTAAAGAAAGCCGAGTTGAAAAGACATTATAAGTAAAAGAACAAGCAAAATAATATGAACTGTACTAGTAATAGGCTACGGTACTGAAAAATAAAAATATCAATGCCTGGTTGCACCAACAAATCTTAAGCTCCAGCTTAACCCAGCTCAGCTTATAGATAGGGCCGACTTAAGTGTCACATACGTTGCACCATAATTTTCAATTCTTATCAATGCAATCCACATGACAATCCATTGTGGCAAGCTGAAAATTGATCTAAGACTCAATGGTGCAACGCATATGTTTCGTTATCGCACGCTTTAAGCTTAAGATCTGTTGGTGCAACCAGGCATAAGAATACAACAAATAAACTTCTAGATCGTTCAATTCATTATTCATTATTCTCTTATAATAAATATCATATCTAAACTCTAAAAACTCACTTTTCTAGCTTTTTTGGCTGCAAAATCTTTAATCAAATTTTTAAAGTCTAAGGCTTGAAAAAGCTCAGCATTTGAAACAAAACTGACCGAACTAGACAATCTAGAATCTTCATCAGAAGTCGAGTTACTCAAGTAGTTTTTGATTATTTTCAACACGCTGAATGAGCTTCCTCCAGATGCATTAGATGTCATCATGCATAGTAGAATGCGCAAAGCCGTGTCCATATTCGGAAATAATGTTGTTAACTGTTTTTCATGAATGATTTTCAGATACTCCAAAAGTGTATTTCTCGGAGGCTTGGTAATCTTGTTGTCATGAGGTTCTCTTTCTTCATCAAATATACCTTCAACAAAGCTTTTGAACTGTACACACTCTTCTCCAAAGTCGCCATCTATGTTGATTCGATACTTTTTAGTCAAAATAGAAACGTTTACCCCGATTTCTTCATTAGAAATTGATGATAAGTTGTTTTAAATCCATATTCTTCATTAAGACTGAAATAAACTTTGGACCTTTCATTCAATTCTGAATAAAGCGTGTCAATTACAACATTGAATCTTTAAGTTTTCTTTGCCATTAAAGTGGGGTTCAGTGGATTTATCTTCTTCGTCTTAGCCAGGGAGAGCTTTTCTTTTCGGGCGTCTTTTTATTTCAAGAATATAGGTTTCATTTTTAGACAACTCTTTTCCTCTTTTTCCATAGGAATCAAAGTTGTCTCTCAGACTCAATGCATACTCCTTTAGAGATTTGTATGTTGCAAGTCACATTCAAGTCTGTAGCAGTTAATGTTTTGTTACTCTTGTCAAAACATTGTAAAATACCGTACCACGTATTTAGTAGAATAGCCATTCTCTTATTTGAAAAATTGTTTACTAATTTCAATTCAATTAGTATTATTTTTTTAGCAAAAAATTTGTTTTTTACAAAACGCTGCGGCCCCCTTTTGCTTGCGGCCCTAGGCCGCGGCCTAGTCGGCCTAGTGGTTAATCCGGCACTGACTAAAAACAAAAATATCTATGAATATTGTTATTTTTTTGTACAAACGTTTACATAGATACATAAATATTATTAATTGCTAAATTATTAATAAATACTTTCAAAACTCCGAATCAAGAATTTAAAAGTAGCGTTTTACATAATGAACTACGTAAAAATATTTCTTTTTCAACAATATTTTACTGCGTTACTTTCCTACTTTCATAATCATCATAAACTTCATAACTGATCAGGGCCGACGCTACCATGTGTGCAAAGTGTGCATCGCACACGGGCGGCCAAAAGCAGGCCACTGATGATAATACTTCTTTTAAAACGAAAATAAATTCAAAAAATTAAATAGTAATGATTCAGATATTTCTATAAACTCTAATATTCCAAACAATCTAAACAAAAATGCCAGAAAATGTTATTTATTATATGAACTGGCCTTTTGCATCTGTAGTCATAAAGTAGTTCCGGGAATGCTTTTTAGTTCAAAGTGGCTGGCGGATTTCGGACTTTAAGATATTTTTATCTACGTGGCCCATATGCGATTCTTTCAAGTCTGAACATTTATGATTTGTTAAGACAGTACGATACGACAATAGGATACTTTCCGAGAATTTAGATAAGTGCTTGTTAAGTTGCTCTCATTGAGTAATAAAAAAGTCTTTTTTTTTGTTACCAGATGGTTTAAAAAAATCTTTTTTATTACTCGATGGTTGCTGTTATGATATTGTTCCTTTATGCTTATGTATTGTTATGGATAGAGTTATAGTTCAGTCTAAGTTGAGAATTTGATGATTTTAGACACGCTTTTCTTTTGCACACTACTGTATTTCAAATAGGTCTTGGTCCCGCGTACCAAAAAAAGTTGATTATTAGCAAGCTGAAAACTTGTTAATAGCTTAACGGTGTCTAGTCGTGCAAACTTTAATGTACCGGAACATAGAACAGGGGAAATTTTAATTGTGGAACAGTTTAAAAATTTGGAACGACAGATTACGAAAACGTCCCATGTATTTTGTCGAACAGAGCATCCAATTGATTTGTTACCCTTTCATTAAACTCTCATGCAAAAATCAGACTGATATTACTAACCAACATGATTCCTGTCATTTGACATGTTCTTCGTGTTCCACTCATTAAAATGCTCAGTTGGTGATAAACACCAGTCTAATTTCTGCATGGGAGTTTAATGAAATGGTAACAAATCAATTGGAAGTTATGTATGACAAAATACATGGAACGTTTTCGTAGTCTGACGTTCCAAATTTTTAACCTGTTCCACAATTAAAACTTCCCCTGTTCCAGTGTTCCCATACATCAAAGTTTGTCCGAATAGACACCGTTAAGCTATTAACAATTTTTCAGCTTGCTACTAATCAACTTTTTTTGGTACGCGGGATCCAGGCCTATATATTTAAATATAGTAACGTCGAGATCAGAGCAATTATTATTCATATACGCGTTATGGTGTCCTGCAGATTTCTTTAAATACTATGTAGTACCTACGTTGAAACGACTAAAGTGTTGGAAGGGGCGGCAAATATTAAGTTGCACACGGGCGGCCAACACTTTAGCGGCGGCCCTGTAACTGATGATACAGAAATGAAATTTTACAACTTGATCTTCGCGAATAATAGATCAGTTTTTAATAAATAGTGAATATAGTGTTATTAGCTTTTTCGTATAATATGTAGAAATTTTCTTGTGATTGTGAGAGATATGCATGAGGGAGTAACGACTAGTGTTAGAACAGGTGTGAGAGAGACTGATAAATTTCAGGTGAAAGTAGGATTGCACCAAGGCTCGGTGCTTAATCCTGATTTATTCTCATTAGTTTTGGACCAGATAACAGCGAAACTACAGGGTAGTATTCCATGGTGCCTAATGTATGCTGATGATGTAGTGTTAATAGGAAATAGTGAAAGAGACTTAGAACAAAAACTGGAACAGTGGAGACAAGCTCTGGAGGAAAAAGGTTTAAAACTTAGTAGGACAAAAACAGAGTATTTGGAATGTTCATTTAAAGATGGAGTTACTACAAATAAAATGGTATTTTTGGTTGGTGAAATGATTGTGAAAAGCAATAGTTTTAAGTACCTAGGATCGGTATTACAGACTAATGGAGAAATAGATGGAGATGCATGCAGTAGAATTAGGGCTGGATGGATGAAGTGGAAAGAAGCGAGTGGTGTGTTGTGTGACAGAAAATTTCCAATGAAGCTGAAGGGAAAATTCTATAAAACAGCCATAAGACCGGCTATGATGCACGGAACTGAATGTTGGGCAGTGAAAAAGAAAGAGTAACAACGAATGCATGTGGCGGAAATGAGAATGCTTAGATGGATGAGTGGAGTGACAAAGAAGGATAAAATTAGAAATGAGTATATTAGGTGAAGTCTAGGTGTGGCACCAATTGATGCCAAAATGAGAGAGCATAGTTAGGTTAAGATGGTTTGATCATGTTCAACGTCGAGACGTTAATCACCCAATACGAAGAATAGGTGAAGTGCAGATTCCTGGAAGGAGTAGGAGAGGAATACCAAAGAAGACCTGGGGGAGACAATAAGGCAGGACATGTTGGTAAAGGGGATTAACATTGATATGACCTAAGATAGAATCGTGTGGAGAAATGCAATTAGGGAAGCCGACCCCGCATAGGGATAAGGCAAAGAGAATGATGATGATGTAGAAATTTTCTTCTTCTTCTTCTCGTAGCACTACAACCCTGGAGGAGAGCATCTTGGCTGACTGCACAACTAGCTTCCATTTCGAACGGTCGTCGATGAAAATTCGGTCAGTGGGTAGCCCCATTATTTTTATATCTGACCATATGTTATTAGTCGAGGAAATGAAACTGAAAAAATGGCAAAACGTCGCAACTTTTCGTCCAGCATCGATTTGTACAAAAATTTGGGATTAGGCTCATTTCACCCTCTAGTTAATTTTCTATATTGAGGCGTTGAACGCCTTTGGTTTTTAAGGGTGAAAACTACCCCTAAAAAATTACTTGTAACAATTTATAAAACGACATTTTAAACTTTAATATTGTCAACATTTGGTTCTTATTAGTTACATAATGATTATTTTATGCTTTAAGATATACTATCATAATATTTCAACCCTTAAAACCAACCCTGTTGGAGCTATATATTAAAAATTACTTATCCTAAAAGAATAATTTCGGCTTGCATCGATTTACATATAAATTTGGTATTAGGATCATCTCACCCTATACTTCATATTCTGTAATATGCTCAAGGGCGTCGATTATTTTTAAGGGTGTAAACTACCCCTTATTGTCAAAAATTATATAAAAACATTGTAAACTTTAATATGGGTAAAATTTGGTTTTGATTGGCTAAAAATAATGATTGTTTTATGCTTTAGGATATCATCATCAATGGTGCTACAGCTCTATGAAAGACCCTCGACCTTCCCAAGTCTATTACGCCAGTCAGTCCTATCCATTGCCAACCGTTGCCAGTTTGCTGCGCCTATTTTTCTCCCATCCTCATCTACACCATCTTTCCATCTAAGTTTTGGCCTACCCCTGTTTCTACTTCCCACAAGTTGTGACATAAGGATTCTTCTAGGAGGGTTGTTATGCTGTGATCTTGCTAGATGTCATGCCCATCTTAGTCTTCCTATTCTTAAATCAAACAAATGAAATAGAGAATGTGGAAAAATCCCCTTACGAATAACTCACACATCCACTATTTCGGGCTTATAAGAGATACTACGTCTTTACCACCAAATATATGTTTATATCTGTGGTATACCAGGTGGAGATGCCACCGAATATGCCTCTCAGGATCCTTCATTCAAATATAAGCAGAAGGTTTTCATCTGCCTTGGAGATGGTCCATGTCTCCGATCCATATGTCAACACTGGTTGTATAAGGGTTTTGTATATGGTTATTTTTGTTTTTTGGCTTAAGTTTCTGCTTCTCTTATGTCTACTCAGTCCAAAATAGCATTTGTTCTCTAGGATTATCCTTCGCTTGATTTCTTCCGTCATGACGTTCTCCTTGGTGATCAGGGAGCCTAAGTATGTGAATTTGTCCACCACTTCAAAGGTAGAGTTATCAACAGAGAATTGGTGACCGATGTTTCTGGCTCTATTGTTGGGTGTTGATGCCATCATCTTAGTTTTCTCCTCGTTTACTTTCAGGCCCATATTACCCTATTTTTGAGGCATTTGAGAAGGTGGTATACATTTCTTCTAGTTTGCGTGTTGTGCGGGCGTGTTGAGCCGTTGTACGCTTTTGGTTTTTAAGGGTAAAAACTACCCCTAAAAAATTACTTGTAACAATTTATAAAACGACATTTTAAACTTTAATATTGTCAACATTTGGTTCTTAGTAGTTACATAATGATTATTTTATGCCTTAAGATATACTATCATAATATTTCAACCCTTAAAACCACCCCTGTTGGAGCTATATATTAAAAATTACTTATCCTAAAAGAATAATTTCGGCTTGCATCGATTTACATATAAATTTGGGATTAGGATCATCTCACCCTATACTTCATATTCTATAACATGCTCAAGGGCGTCGATTATTTTTAAGGGTGTAAACTACCCCTTATTGTCAAAAATTATATAAAAACATTGTAAACTTTAATATGGGTAAAATTTGGTTTTGATTGGCTAAAAATAATGATTGTTTTATGCTTTAGGATATAATATCATAATATTTCAACCCTTGAAAACCACCCTTAAGAACATTACAATTTTTATAAGTAGATAATTTAATAGATCTATAGGATCTATACAGAAAAAAAGTAGAATTAAAGAATTACAAAAACATTTATTTACACCATACGAACCAGTTCTGTGGTATTATACATGCATTGAATATGAGCGGACTAAACTGCTCGTCAAAAGTTAGGAATATAGAAAATTCTGCTGAATTTTTATAGTAGATTTTTTCGTGAACAGAGTAACGGATTACGCTAATTTTTTTTGTTTATTATTTTAGACTTTTCTTTAGTATTTACAGAGTTATGCAAAGGTTTACTCAAACTTTTTTTTGTACTTATACCGGGTGGAAGAAAAGAAATGTTTTTCTTATGTTAAGTTTGAGACGCCCTGTTGAGAGGACGAGGTAGAAATGGGAGTATATATCAAAATGGTATTGTAGTCTTATGTTTTGTGAACATTTTGTTTTTTGAATGTCCCTGATATCTTTAGAAATAAAAAAAATAGACAGTTTTGTAATTTAACATGTGTTTTAACTGAAACAAAAGTTTGAGACACCTTGTAGGGAGAAAAGGCACAAAGGTGAGTATACCTCGATATTTTGTTGTAGTCTCATATTTTGTGAATATTTTATTTTTTTATTTCTCTGATATCTTTAATAACAAAGAAACTATACGATATTACTCTTTAATATGTGTTTTAACTGACGACATGCGTCATATCACACATATGAAACATAGAAAAACATATTAAAGAGTAATACCGTCTAGTTTCTTTGTTATTAAAGATATCAATGAAATTGAAAAAATTAAATATTCAAAAAATATGAGACTATAACATAATATCGGGGTATACTCACCTTTGTGCCTTTTTCTCCCTACAAAGTGGCTCAAACTTTGGTTTCGGTTAAAACACATGTTAAATTACAAAACCGTCTATTTTTTTTTGTTTCTAAAGATATCGGGGACATTCAAACAACAGCATGTTCACAAAACATAAGACTACAATATCATTCTGATGTGTACTCACATTTGTACCTCTGTTCTCCCTACAGGGTGTTTCAAACTTAACACAAGAAAAACAAATTTTTTTCTTCCCCTCGGTATAAGTACAAAAAATAAGTTTGAGTAAACCTTTGCCCAACTGTGTAAATACTAAAGAAAAGGCTAAAATAAAAAAAATAGCTAAATTCGTCTGTTCGCGAAAAAACCAACTATTAAAATCAGCATAATTTTCTATATCACTAACTTTTGACGAGCAGTTTATTTGAATATTTCGAAAAAAAAATTGTTTTATAAACATAGCTCCTTCATTTTTGGCAATAAAAAGTTTTTTCAAAAATGATTTTGTAGGATTTTTGAAGAACTACAAGACTGTGTAAATTAAATTGCGTTAAATCCCTTACTTTTTAATTGAGATGGGTTTAAAGTGCTCGAATAAGGGGGTGTTTGCTCGTAAATAGAGGTTTTACACACCTATGTCTCGCTAACTGTTTACTGTAATCAAAACCTATGCACAATATAATTTTAGTTATTACAAAAGCTACAATTTAGTAATCTATCATTTTTTTCGAATCTCCAGTATTTTCGGAGATATTTGGAAGTAAATGGTGAAAAATGCGAAATTGCAAAAAATCAATTTTTATTTAAACTCCAATTTTTCTAAAATAGGTCTTTTAAATAGATCAAACTTCTTGAATGTATTAACAATACAAATATACAAGGAATTACATAAAGGTGAAGACCAATTTTTAATTAGGAGGGTAGTTAGGGGGTTATTTTCACTGATTTTTTCGTAGAGAAAAGCAGGTATCGACATTTTTTTGATCATAAGTCGCTCTATTTTCATGTACGAAATTTTCTATTATTATTATTTTATGAAAGGTTTAATTGTATACTTGAAAAAAGATTAGTTAAGTTTTCCTCGAAAAATGCAAAGTTTTCCCGTTATTTAGCTTTGAATATTTCACATTATGCATTTGACGAGAAAAGCTAACTTTTAACATGCCGTATCTCGGTTTGTATTGGTTTTAAAGATATTATAGAAAAAGAATTTAGTTTGTGTTACTAAAAGATACAATTTTGTTATCTGCAGTTTTTTTTTTTATTAAATGCCTATTTTTCGAGGTATTCTCAAAAAACCCTTTAAAAAAGTCGATTTTTTCGACGAAAAACTGTTATTTTCAAGCGCGAATAACTCGAGAAATATTAGTTTTACGAAGAAAATGTAAAAAACATTTTTTTCTTAGAATTAACGTTTACATCGAATTACATGGTTAAAATGTAATAAAAAATTCCCACCCCCGAGATGGGTTGACAACCACCCCCAAGGTTTTAGCTGACAGCGGCATGATATAGAAAATGATCCTTGGACTATTCCCTACCTTCTGTGAAAATTTCAAGTAAATCCATGCTGGACGAAAAAATTGCGAGCCAAAATGCTTCATTTCCTCGACTATATCTCTTTATTAAATTCGTAGACGTCGTAAGGGCCTTCTTATTCCTGTCGGGGCTTCCGTCTAGATTAACTTGGTAAGGTGGTTATTCGGACTCTATGAACACGGCCAGTCCATCTAAGACGTTGAGATTTAGACTCTTAGACCTTCGACCTTCTAGACTACGTCGCTAGCTCTTAGCTTTACACATCTGTTTGAGCCATAGACCTAATAAAGGATAGACCAAAGGTATGTACCTTTCTGTGCATCGAGGTGTAACGTCAATATCAATGGACAATATTCATTTGTGGTCTAGCCACCTTTGTCTGTCACATGAGCGGGATCTCTTTGTAAAAAGATATAGATAGACCACCGATCGACTGCCCTCGCGTTACGCTATTTTGCTCAGTATGCCTTGTCTATCCTTATTATGTCTATGGTTTGACCTCGACATTTATTCTCATTCGGTATTTTCGGATTTTAAACTCCATAATACTAGAACAGACAACTGATATGCAAGAACAACAAGTTACAACTGCAAAAAGCAGCAAGAAGAAAAATCTGGATCTGGACATGTACTGAGAGGTTGTAACATTTTTTTTTATATAATAGGATTAGTTAATAATTAATTTACCCGTTGGATTAAATTTTAAACCCACTAGTACTCATTACGGGTACGCCTATGGCCGTTTCCGTAAATAGCTACCCTTGGCTAATTGTATTACCTTAACGGTAGAATTAGCGGTACTGGCTCATTTCGTTGTCGGTACGACAAACGCAAAGAAGTTATAGAGACCCTAACAAAATAGTATTGTTAGAAATTTTCGGCATAAAGGCAATTTTAAACTACGAGTATTCGCATCATAAAACTAGTTCCGTTTTTATAACGTTTAAAAATAAAGTAATAAAAGTTCTGTACCGATATCGTGTAAAAAACATTTTACCAGCCTACTAACCCCCGTTAGGTTCGTTGCCTTTCTCTTGCGGTCTGTTTGAAGCGCGATCTTATTTCAAAGGATCTATTTTTTTTAACACTTTACAACTCAAATACCGTTACTTTACTTAAAAACGCAAATAGGTCGGTTCTTTTTGAGAAATGCAATTTTTTTGAGAGGGGAAATATCCCCACTTTTTTAGAAGGAAAGCATCGCAAAGATTGCGAAGAGAAAAAGGGGACTTGGCGGCTGAATGGCTGGAAGTACAGACGTGTGTCTCTAGAGTACCGTATATCTTATCTACCATCTACCTTATCTACAATATATCTTATCTGAGTGATATTCACTCTCTTATCGTACCTGTAATTGGATCTAACATCCGATTAGATTCAAATTACCAAATAACTTCAGTCCTTGCTTACTAGTTAAAGTAAATTCAGTGCAAATTAAGAGGCAGAGTAACTGTAAGTGTCTTAATTATACTACCTACAACTATTTCCAATAATAGAGCAATCTATGGGCTATCTACCTCAAACATATCTTCATCTGTGGTTAAGGCTAACCTCCGATGAATCTCATCAGCGATTTCATCCATAGAATCTTTTATTCATTAATAAAACTTTTCTTTATCAAAACTAAGTACAAACATTCACTAATTCATTAATAGCTGTGCGATTGGCTTTTTGTTTATAAAACCAAGTGCGGGGTGGTTTTTTATTTTTTGAACAGTAAACGTTTGTTAACTTTGTATGCTTTGCATTTAATTTTATTATATCTTTGTACTTTATATTTTCTATCAATCATTAAATTTACCATATCAGTTATCTCGAGATAAGCCCTAAACCAGTAAAGAGAGATTTCTCATTATAGATGCTTGATTTGTTTTTTTTTTAATTCATAACCAGGCTCTCTTTACTGTGTTTTTAATTGTGCATGTTTTTGTTATAATATGATACTTGTATGTATTCTATCATAATATTTAATATTTTTACTGTGTTTTTAATTGTGCATGTTTTTGTTATAATATGATACTTGTATGTATTCTATCATAATATTAAATATTATGACAGAATACATACAAGTATCATATTATAACAAAAACATGCACAATTAAAAACACAGTAAAGAGAGCCTGGTTATGAATTAAAAAAAAAACAAATTTTGTTTATTTCTAACTGTACACCACAACACATTAATTGTTGGTGCAGTTTTGATTGGTGATTTTGTTTTCTCTTTATTTCTTGTGTTTTTTTTTGAACTTACCCTTCTGGTGAGCCATTTGTTTAATATATTGTTTTTTTATTTATTTCACTAGTTTTATTTATCTACTCATAATAAATTCCCTGATAAGAAGTTACCGCTAAATGTTTACTAATTAACTGTCTATATCTTTTCTTGTATTTGGCCTCAGAACCTCATTATCTTTCCTTACCTACCTGTTTTCGTTTCTAAGGTTTCTTAATTTTCCTCTTGCAACCCCAAAAAGTTAAGTGGCGCCCTGTATCTCTTCTCTTATCTTAGGTAATTTTACCCATCTATCTTTTTATCTGTTTCTCTCTCTTCTCTAATCTACCTTCTCTTGTCTTATCTTTACCTATGTCTTCTATTGACTCCCTTCCACGTTCCAAAAGCTAGTTTCGAACCCACGACTCGCTTTCCACCTACCATCTGGCTGCCGTCACAGTGTCTCCATTGGTGACCTTTCTAGCACCATCCAAAAAAAGGTTTCCGAGGTTACAAACATAGATTTTTAGAAAATATTATGCAAGGGAAAATAGCAGACAAACGCAGTCCAGGGCGAAGAAAGATTTGGATAAAGACACGGTTATGAAGCTTACAAGCTTGGTATGGTATGGTATTGATACAACCATGTTATTTATGGTGTCGGTGTCAGAGAATAAAGTTAAGGTAACCAACGTTATGAAAGGACATGAAAAAAAAAAGAAGATATTCGAAAGCTAAACTGATCAGTTTTGCCACAACACACCCGTATATTTAAGATATATCGGCTTAGAACTTTCGCCAATTCATTGTTATTAAACTACACAACAAATAACTAGATTTACGTAATACACAATAACAATATTTATGAAATGGTACTATTTTAGCTAGCGATAATTATTCCAATTATATAGATAAACGAGACAAGAGACAAAATTTTTACAACGCAATGACGTCACCAGTGTACATTAACCTGCTGACTGTGATAAAGTCGGCATAATATTATCTAATTAGTAAAAACATTTTCAATTTCTTTGATAAGAGTTATCACGAAGGAATTTTTGCACCGATTGGTCATTGAAAAAGCATTTCAAGTATTTATGAATAGTTATAGTTAGGTACGTATGATTATACAGTGATGAGCGCGCTAATAGCCGGCAAAATAACGCAAAAGATGGAAAACATATTAAGTTGTGAGATAAAAGAGATAAAACTAGTAGAGGTGGGAAATTTAGCGATAGAAACTTGTAAATTTACATTATATTGATTATTTTTCACTTTTAGACGTATCAGATGGGCATGTCAACACAGACTGTCACTGCCACAGTGGTATGTACTTAGTTGCCAAACTCGTCTGATACGTCTAAAGGTGGGAAACAATCAATATAATGTAAATTTATAGGTTTTCATCGCTAAATTTCCCACCTCTACTAGTTCCATCTCTTTTTATCCCGTACACGTTAGCTAAGAGCTAGTTGACTTTAGTCATACGTATAACGTTAACGTGACATTATCATTTTTTTAACTTTGAAATAAATAATTTTGACGGAGCTGTTAGAACGACCCGTGTTGAGCTGCCTCCCCCCCCCCCCACTTGCAAAAATTAAAAAACAAATAGCCCTGATTTATGAGCTATTTATGAGCTTTCATATTCCGCAAACTAAAAATTTTGAGCTCGTTCCACTGAGCAGGAATTTGATACTTTAGTGGGGGGGGGGGCTGAGTCAGCCCCCCCCCCCACTACTTAGAAATAGGAATATTGAATCGGTTTTTGCGGCAGAATTACGAGCTATTTATGAGCTCTTGAAATTATATAGTTTCGATTTTTGAGCTCATCCCCTTCACCCCCAAACAACCCTTTAATTGATTTAACTTAAGAGAAAGATGCTGAGAAAACTTAAAATATATCGTATTGCGAATATAATTCCTATAGCTTATATACTCTAAGAATACACTATTAAATCAAGAGCATTTCGATTATTGAGCTACAACCCCTTCGCAAGAAAACCACCCTATCTTCCCGGCTTAAGAGAAAGTTGTACTTAAAATGCGTTAAACTAATTATTTGGCGACTACATATCATTTAATAATTTATAAGCTTCCAAATTACGCGCATTTAGATCAGTAAATTGCAATTTATTTTGTATAGTGCAGTCACTGAAGGTAAACATAAACGATTACCTTCAATTTCGGTGAACCTTCATCGATTTTCACGAAAATTGGTCAGTGGTTAGAGGATACGTCAAGAAACAAAGGTGACATGGTACCACCTTGCGCCTTTACCCTGAGGGTGGATACCGCCCCTTCTCGGGGGTGAAAATTATTTTATAAAAAATAACTGCACAAATCAATAAAAGAACAAATTAAAAGCAAAATTTATTATATAAAGTTAATAAAATAAGTAAATCTATAAGTATATCTAATAAGTAAATATATTTTTCATAGGTATTTCTAAGTACTTTGACAAGTATTTAGTACCTAAGTGTTATAAAATGCATCTCTTTCCCGTTATTTAAGCTTGAACCCTTAGATTTTGAACGGTCGCGGAAAAAAATATACATTTAATTACCAATAACTTACTTTAAATTAACATTAAAGAGTTTTTCAAGTAAGCAATTTATTATATTTTTTATTAGCTTCAATTTTAGTGATGAAAACTTACAGTTTTTGAGTCATTTATGAAAAATCGCTCTAAAGCATGCATTTTCTTTCCAAAAATTAAAATATTTGATCTTTAATAACTCAAAAAGTATTGATTTATTTTAATCACATTATATAACAAATTTTGCTTACAATTTGTCCCTCTCTCTATTTGTGGGGTTATTTTTAATAAAGTAATTGTCACTCCCGAGAAGGGGTGACATATACCCCAGGCTAAAACCCCAACTTGTTATTGTCAATTCGTGAAAATAAATGGCGATTTACCGAAATCGAAGGTAATAGTTGATTTTTACCTTCAGTGACTGCACTATAGAAAGAAAATGGCAATTCAATAATTGAGATGCGTATATTTTGCAAGCTCATAAATTATTAAACGATATGTAGTCGCCAAATAATTAATTTAAATTATTTTAAGAACAACTCTCTTAAGCCGGGAATATGGGGTCGTTTTCTTGCGAAGGGGTTGTAGCTCTATAATCGAAAGACGCGTGATTTAAGAGTTTATTCTTAGAATATAAGCTATACGAATTAAACTACTATTAACTTTTTTGTAAAAACTTAAAGTTTTTCAGTGATTTACAAAAAAACCTCTTCAAAACATGCATTTTTTTCACAAATAATTAAAATCTTTGATCTTTAATAACTTAAAAAGTATTGACTTATTTTATTAACTTTATATAATAAATTTTGCTTTTAATTTGTTCTTTTATTGATTTGTGCATTTATTTTTTATAAAATAATTTTCACCCCCGAGAAGGGGCGGTATCCACCCTCAGGGTAAAGGCGCAAGGTGGTACCATGTTACCTTTGTTTCTTGACGTATCCTCTAACTACTGACCAATTTTCGTGAAAATCGATGAAGGTTCACCGAAATTGAAGGTAATCGTTGATTTTTACCTTCAGTGACTGCACTATACAAAATAAATTGCAGTTTACTGATCTAAATGCGCGTAATTTGGAAGGTTATAAATTATTAAATGATATGTAGACGCCAAATAATTAGTTTAATGCATTTTAAGTACAACTTTCTCTTAAGCCGGGAAGATAGGGTGGTTTTCTTGCGAAGGGGTTGTAGCTCAATAATCGAAATGCTCTTGATTTAATAGTTTATTCTTAGAGTATATAAGCTATATGAATTATATCCGCAATACGATATATTTTAAGTTTTCTCAGCATCTTTCTCTTAAGTTAAATCAATTAAAGGGTTGTTTGGGGGTGAAGGGGATGAGCTCAAAAATCGAAAGTATATAATTTCAAGAGCTCATAAATAGCTCGTAATTCTGCCGCAAAAACCGATTCAATATTCCTATTTTTAAGTAGTGGGGGGGCTGACTCAGCCCCCCCCACTAGGGTATTAAATTCCTGCTCAGTGGAACGAGCTCAAAATTTTTAGTTTGCGGAATATGAGAGCTCATAAATAGCTCATAAATCAGGGCTATTTGTTTTTTAATTTTTGCAAGTGGGGGGGGGGCCAGCTCAACACGGGTCGATCTACGTGGTCTCTCCACATCCGCCATCGTGCTCTTGTCCATCTCACTACGCCTTGAACGCCTAGCTCTCTCAATGTGTCTTCGTTTCGTATTCTATCTCTGAGTGTGATACCTCTTATGGATCTTAGGGTTTTCATCTCTGTTGTTCTCATTATTTGATTGGTCTTTGTTGTCTCGGCCCTTGTCTCAGCTGCGTGTTAGTACGGGTCTAAAACATCTCTTATAAATGCGGACTTTGCTTTCGGAGCTCATATATTTATTCCGCCAGATTATATCCCTCAGGAAACCAGATATTCTCGCTGCTTTCGTTGCCTGCTGTTTTGAAGCAGGAAACTATTGTAAGTGGTCATTTTTTATACGTTTATACTGATAATTTCTCACTTCTACTAGTTTCGTCTCTTTTTATTTCACAACGCATTATGTTGTCAAATGGGTATATTTCTATGTTCTATTCAAATGTATCATCATCTGATTGTGTCGTCGTACTGATAGGTGGCAGTTTATTATTAGGAGGACCTAAACCAAATCAACATAATGCAGATACATATTTGTATAACTTTAATTACCTACCTACCAAATCATTTCGATAGTAATTTTCGGAGAAAAGTGCAGTTTTCGCGAGACATGCGGGACGTCCCACGGGACAAAGCGCAAGTCCTGAGTCCCATCCCGCAAAAAAATCGCTGGCACCTCCCGCAGCAAAAGTCACTGTACCGCCTCGCCCCTCGGGACAAAGTGCGGGACGGGACATCATGCGTGCATCCCTAACATTTACCAGGATCGTCATTTACAGAAAACTTTATAAATCACGTAGCATACACAAAAATATTTAACATCAAAATGACAAAACAATCATAATTAATTGGTGTAATTTGTTTTTTTTTTCGCATTTCGACGCAAGAGGAAACCTTGTATGAACGCGATACTTAATTAATTTAATAGCCATTGCGTCGTACGTGCAACTAAACACATATAGTTGAAATTTTGTCAAATTTATTGCAATTGAAATATTTTTATAGCATAGGGGCAAAGGGGGTGTCGTGACTGATTGATGACCATGAGATTTTTATGTATTTTGACCCGCAGAATCGGAATCTTCAACATGATGCGAATGTGATAAACACCAGTCTGATTTTTACATGAGAGTTTAACGAAAGGGTAACAAATCAATTGGATGTTCTGTCCGACAAAATACATGGGACGTTTTCGTAATCTGACGTTCCAAATGTTTAAACTGTTCCACAATTAAAACTTCCCCTGTTCCAGTGTTCCCATACATCAAAGTTTGTCCAACTAGACACCGTTAAGCTATTAACAAATTTTCAGCTTGCTATTAATCAACTTTTTTTGGTACGCGGGATCCAGGTCTGATATTATTAATGATAAATTAATAATTAAATAATTATTAATGATAAATAAACGAAATAATAAATTATTATTCTACAGTGCGGTGGAATAAGTGTTGTCCCCCCTTGTTAACTTGTTTATTTTAAGAATATAAGCAAAACGCTCGGACAGGTCGATTTTTAAACTAATCATAGCATATTATAGTATCAACGTTTCGAAGTTTACGCGATCCCTCTTCAGGTGACAGGCATAACTTTGATTTTTTTAAATAGTAAAGTACATCATGTGATACCTCATTTAACAGCTTTTGAAATACTGATTTCAAAAATGTATAATGCTTTAATCCTTTTTGAGATCGTAGGCGCAAAATTTCGGTCGAACTCTTTTTAAACGCATTTATTTTTTTTCGAATTCTGAAAAGACTAATAAGTATTTTTGAAAAATTTAAGCGCAGAATGAAAGATTAGATTATTACCGAGGGCTGACAGTCCCTTAGAATAAACAAAAAGTTTCTTTTGAATGATATATTTGAAATTAAAAATCACACTAAATTTTCTCTTTTTTTCACCACTGTGACGCATTAAAATAAACATTATAGGAGTTCTCAGGGACTTTGGACCATCGAGAATACTGTAATATTACATTCTGCGTTTAAATTTTTCAAAAATATTTATTAGTTTTTTCAGCATTCGAAAAAAATGATTGCATTTAGAAAGAATTCGACCGAAATTTTTCGCATACGCTCTTAAACAGGATTAAGTATTATACATGTTTGAAATCAGTATTTTAAGAGCTTTTAAATGAGGTGTCATATGATGTACTTTCCCATTTAAAAAAATCAAAGTTATGGCTGTCACCTGAAGAGGAATCGCGTAAAGTTCGAAACGTTGATGCTACAATATACTATGGTTAGTTTAAAAATTGAGCTGTCCAAGCGTTTTGCTTATATTCTTAAAATAAACAAGTTAACAGGGGGGCAACACTTATTCCACCGCACTGTATAATGGAAACAATAATGATTTAATAGATATTGCGTCGTACGTGCAGCTGAACACACATAAATCTATAATTTCGTTGAAATTTTGTCAAATTTATCGCAATTGAAATATTTTTTAGCCTTGGAGCAAATAAATATAAACAATCATTTGTTAGGGAAACTTGTGGTTTCCCTAACAAAATATTTTCTTTGGAACCCCACTAAATACCTGAGATTGCGGTTGTATGTGATATTCATTTGCGTCAGCAAATGCTATTTATCGTATCTAAGAAATACAGAAAACCTCAATATCTTTTTGGGTAATATACATTTTTCTTGGTATCTTATTTTATATAATACGAGTATCCGTTTTGATAATGAATGTGTCTACACAATTTTAAAAACAATAAAGGGTAATCATCATCAGTGGCGTTACTGCTCTTTATGAACCAAAGCGTTCTTCAGAACAATCCTCCATTCGCCCCTGTCTTTGGCAACTGTTCTCCATGCTCTAATTCCAATAGATTTTAAATCATTCTCTAAGTTTTCTTGGGACGTAAGTCTCGATATTGCTCATTGTCCTATGGGCCCTCTTCGGTCAAAAACTTTTCTGACTATGGCATCTGCCTCTCGTCTGATTACATCCATCTGACCTATCCATCTAAGGCGTGAATTTTACAACGTCAGATTCTCCAAAACTTCTATACAACTCAAAGTTGTAACGCCTGCGCCACAAACCTTGTCCTTTTATGCCTCCATAGATTCGTGTTAGGATTTTTCGCTTAAAATGTTTGAGCAGTTCTTGGTCATTTTGTGTAAGTGACCAAGATTCTGAACCATATGTTAGCACTGGTCTTATTAGTGTTTTGTAGACAGTCAATTTAATTTTTCTATGCATTTTTAAGACCATCTGTCTTCTTAAGCCATAGGAACACTTATTGCCGAGCACTATTCTCCTTTTAATTTCTTCACTGATCACTGACATTGTTATCTTTAGTTAGCAGCCAGCCGAAGTATATGAAGGTGTCGACACCTTTCAGTTCTAGGTCGTCAGTTATTATTCTTGTAGGTGTCGGGTTGCTTGACCTAGTGCAACACATATATTTGGTCTTTTGAACATTTATATTTAGTCCTATTCTCTGTGCAGATGCTCCTAACGACCGAAATGCTTCAGTCAGAGATTCTGTGGACCTACCTATGATGTCTATGCCATCTGCGTATCCGACAATTTGTAATGATTTGTTAAAGATTCGTATTAATCTGGGAGTCGAATTATTTCTTCTAATGCCAGGTTAAATAAAAGACACGACAGTCTATCACCGTCTGTCTTAGTCCATTTTTTAAATGGAAGTGTCTTGAGTAATCGTTTTGAGAAATCCATGCTCTCTGCTCCTGTGAGTGTATGTTCAGTTAAACGGACAAGATGAAGCGGTATTCGAAATTCTACCATAGCAAGTAGAAGTTTATTTCTATTAACGGAGTCGTATGCGGCTTTGAAGTCAATGAATATGTGGTGGGTGTCGACGCCGAACTCTAGGGTTTTTTCAAGGATCTGCCTCACTGTAAATATCTGGTCCGTTGTTGATTTATTAGGACGGAAACCGCACTGATATCCTCCTACTATATCTTCAGCGTAGAGGAGAAGTCTTTTGTACAATACGTTGGACAACACTTTATATGCCATATTGAGTAGAGTGATGCCTCTATAATTATCACACACCATCATGTCTCCCTTTTTGTGTAGAGGACACAGTACACCTAACTTCCAGTCTGTGGATGTTTCTTTCTGTTGCCAGATTGCAGTTATCAGTTTATGTATGTGTTTCAAGAGGGTGTCGCCGTCGTTTTTGAAAAGTTCGGCAGGGATATTATCCGAACCGTGGGCTTTATTATTTTTCAGTGTTAAGATGGCTTCTCTAATTATTTCTTCTTTGGTGGGGAGTGGCTGCCGATCATCTTCATTCTCTTGTAAGTTCGAATTAATATTCTTACAACCAAGAGAAATAAATTTAAATATATTTTAAAGTATTTTCAAAGACACCAATAAAAGTACATTTTCTTGCTACATGACGAATAATAGAACAGGTAATTTCCATAAAATATTTGCTGGCAAATATCAACAGCCTACCCAAACAATAAATTATATCAAGAACCGACCAAGCGCGACACTCATAAACACGCAAACATTCTTTATAAGATCAGACCTTAGTCTGGAGCTCAGATTTCGAATGATCAGATTTTTCTGTCTTGCTCTATAGCTGAGAACTTTGAACAATGGATTCGGCAACAGAAACAAATATCAGTAGTGCAATATGGATCGACGAACTTCACAACCAGACGGTGCGGCGCAATAAAAAAAATCACTTCAAGAAAAAAACTTCAAGATTTGTTTTGTTATTTTTTTATCAGCTCTCGTTTCAATCTCGTATCAGTCGAATATAGTTTTGGTATATTTAGATATTTAAACCAGGGCATTTAGCACAAAGTAAATAGATTCTTAAATACAGCACCTAGAGACTTGCAACTTTTTGCATTGTGTTCAGGATGATGTCAGGAAAAGATTCTGCTATAGAAAAATTGGTTAAAATGCATAGTTGCATGGGCGTATTCGTATTCAGCGACCCCAAAATTCGAGGCCAAAAATCTTCGAAACTCCTGAAGATGACGTGCCTTAGCAGTGACCGTGGCCACCAGGTGCTCTGGGGTTCAGTTGTGATGGCGTATTCGTGTTCAATAACCGCTAAAACTACTCTTGTAATATGTTTGCATCCATTTAGTGCCGAAATCGCTTGAAACTCTAGAAGATGACGTGACCCTAGACACCAGGTACTCCGGGTGTCGGTTTGGATGGCGTATTTGTTTTCGGCAACCCCAAGATTCGCCCGAATAATCTATCTACATCAGTTTAAAGCAGTGAGACTGGATACCAGTGCTCCGGAGGTCGATTCTGATGGTGTATTGGTGTTCAGCGAGTCCAAAATTCTCCATGTAATCTGTTTGTATCAATTTAGTGCCGATATCCCTCGAACTGCCAGATGACGTGCCTTAGCAGTGACCCCGGGCACCAGGTGTTCCGGAGGTCGCTTCTAATGGCGTAGTCGTGTCCAGTCACCCCAAAAACCCCCCGAGTAACAAAATCTCGACCTTAGTATTGTTATGACAGTTCCGTAGATTGATCCTACATGGAAAAAGTCCCTCGATGTGAAAGAAGAAGTAGTCACCTACGAGAATGTTCTGGATGTCATGGAATCACCCAGAAATGTCTGGTGACGTCTAGAACGTCAGGAATCTATATAAACATATGTGTTTGACATTTTATAGTTCATTTGTGTTTTAGCATTTGAAGTTAATAGTTGTCAGAGTATAAAGTTGTATTGTAATTTTGTTCGAGATAAATAAAGATTTTTAGAAGAAGTGTAATAGTATGCTTATTTTGACATGTTTATGCACTTTTGGGAGCATTTGATGCCCTGAATTCCTGCCTAATTCTTGGTTTTGTATCAATCTCAGATGCTTGTTTCTCTAAAATATGCCTCATAATGGGTCTGTAAGGGTTGATGTTTTCCTTATTTTAGTGACTGTCAGCAGATATATTGATAACTGTTTCCCCTGCGACCTTTGGTTTCCGTTCTGTTGTTTTTTTTTTCGGTACAGTTTGGTATTCCGTTTTATCTGTTCTTCTTCTTAATGTACCTATCAGTGACGAATGTTGGCGATCATCATGGCAGTCTTTATTTTATCTGCAGCAGCGCGGAAAAGCGGCATGTAAGTATGTTGTGTTGAACCAGGTTCTCAGGTTCTTTAACCAGGATGTTCTTCTTCCTGGACATCGATTTCCAAATATTTTTCCTTGAAGGATGGTTAAAAGAAGGGCATATCTGGATTCACTTCGCATAACGTGCCCAAAGTATTCTAATCTAGGTAATTCTAACTAGATTCAATGATGGTCAGTACCTCTCGGTTCTTCTTCATTCTTCTGAGTACCTCCTGATTTGTGACCCGGTCAGTCCACGTGATTTTAAGAATTTTCCGATATAGCCACATCTCAAATCCTTCCAATTTTATGCAAATATCTTTGTTCAAGGTCCACGTCTGAACACCATAAAAGAGGACAGAGAAGACGTAGTATCCCAGCATTTTTACTTTTATACCAAGAGAGAGGTTGTGGCTATTGAAAAAGGCCCCATACGGTTGAAGGTGGATCTAGCTTTTCCCATGCGTGCTCTTGAAGCGTTTTACATGTCTGCTCTAATGGGATCAGGGATAGAACTAACTATAAAAATACTTTGGGTCGGAATGGGGCTAGTAGAAGGAACAGACACATAAAGCTTCATGCGTACGGCAGCTCTTTTTTGCGCGTTGGCAGGTCGTAGGTTCGTTGGGAGGGGTAGGAGGGTTTAAAGAAGACTAAGTTGAAGCGTTTTTCCAACCACTACCTGTATTTTTAAGACGGTTTAATGAAGTAATGAAATAACCAAATAAGCAAAGGATACTTACACAGACTTGAGGACCTTCCTACTATTTAAAGAAATTTGGACGCCGTTTGAAAAATCCTCAAATTCACATATCGAGTACTTACTGGACATATTCCATACTTATGGGAACCAATTTAGGGACATTCATCTTAGATTCCTCATTGGGTCAAACTGGGCTATTATTTACCATTATTGGCTTCTATGCCATATTATTTTCTTCTATTCTAAAACTTAATTCGCTTGTATCAGATATCTGGTTAATAATTTTCCAAAACATAGGTTACAGAAATAAAAATGTGTACATTTTATAATGTTTATTTAAACCTTTATACCTTATTATTTTTACTTTGAGAATAAACATATTCTCAAACAAGAAATGAATAATAAAAACAAATATATGGTTTTACAATTCTTAACCTTATTTTTAGCAGTGTATCTCTAAACAAAAATTTGACTTATGGCTGTCAAAAGTCACTGCCATTTATTTACTTTACAATAAATTCCATGTTGAAAACAAACTATTTAAATATGTAAAACCTTTACCAAATTAATATCCACTTGTGAATTTATTTAAAATAAACATTATTCATACCTTCATTTTTAAAACAAAAATCCATGTCACACGTCAAACACTTATCCAAAATTTTCCATTCGAGATTGGGGGGAAGACATTCAATTTTAAACCAAACAGGAAACAGGATAAGTTGATACCAAATAACATCATCGGGGTACTTCAATACGGAAATTCTTGCAGGAAACATGAACAAATCCATATATCATCTTAAAAAACTGGAGAAGCTTGGAACCATAGAATCGCACACTACTTTACCGGCATAGGCATAACTACGACAGAATAATACTGTTTCACAAGAATATGTCCACGTAAAATGCTGTGAAACTATTGTAATAATATTCCTTGACAAGTTACAAATCCTTCAGTTCTTCTACCATAAGAAGAAAACCATTTTAAAGCCGGCAAAGTGCGTTTCTTTGTGTGAGTTCTAACAAAAAGATATGTTCAACCTTCGAACACACTTTTAGAACTGAATATTCGTTTCGGCGGCGTACGTACCGCGTACCTTACCTTCCGAAAATTCTCCTCGCGCGTCGAGCCGAAGCATTTCTCGACCGAGATATTAACCAATCGCCAACAACAACTCAACGGTCTTTCAAAATTCAGACCAATAATATCAAACGATGCTTCGCGCTCAAACTAAGGGAAAAATACCAAACCTTTTCGAGGATTCATTCTAGAATAATGAATGTTTACTTACACAAATAAACAGGAAATTTCCTAACGTTTTTCAATGTTGTGAAATACTGATATACCTCCAACAGGAACGGCTTAGGAAATTTTAATGATATATAAACTCACAAAATAAATTAGAAAAATAAATATTTTTTCTTGGGATAAGATTAAAATTAATGAATGCAATTAACCAAACATTGTAGCAGAAATTTGTAATGCTACACTCTTATCTCTTGGTTGTTGGTCCATTCTTCATTTATTATGGTGCCGAGGTAGTTGTAGTGCGTCACTCTTTCCACAGGACTTTGGTTGATGTAGAGTTGACCTTCTGTTATCTTTCTCTTGCTAATGATCACAAGCATTTATCTGTTGGTATTATCATATTCTTTGGAAATCTGATCTGATGTGTGAATCTATTAAACTGGTATTTTAAATTGTTTTATTTTGTTTATTTCAGGATACCAGCCAAGAAGCCCTTATAGTCCTCGATGTTCCGTAGATCATTCCAATGTTCCAAGCAAGACCATAATCGAAGCTCATTATGTTCCTCTTCCGCTGGATAGAAAGTTTAGCGTTGATGTCATCAGCGAAACTAATTCGGACACGTTCGATGAAAGTCGTCGGCATAGTTGTTTTAGGTAAGTTTGAAGACTATTTATTCTTTTAAGCTTCGCTAAGACTGTATAGTACTATGCAATATAGCTGTACGACAGGGATACTCCATCCCATTCATTTAGTACTTGTCTTATTAT
The DNA here is from genome assembly GCF_917563875.1 of Diabrotica virgifera virgifera. NCBI lineage: Eukaryota > Metazoa > Arthropoda > Insecta > Coleoptera > Chrysomelidae > Diabrotica > Diabrotica virgifera. Next base: position 29,436,655 of record NC_065447.1, read on the forward strand.
ATATTCAGAATATAATGTTGTATAATAATGGTGATAGTATGCAGCACTGTCCAGTTCATTTCTTTTTTTTAACACTTTTGAATATATTCCGTGTACTTTAACTTTGGCTGAGTTTTTATCATACAGATTTCTTATTAGATTAACGAGGTAATTAGGCATTCCCATATTTTTCATTATACTCCAGAGGGAATCCATTTCACTGAATCAAAAGCCTTTGTTGACTCTACGAAACAAAGCTGCATGGGTATATTCAGCCCTGTGACGGATGACCGAAGTTATCTTTAACGTTTGCGTTAAAGTTAAGATCACTCTGAGGGATAACTATTTCCACAACTATTTACGTAAATTCGGTGTGACGTATCCGACACCGTTATGAGATAGTTATTTCTTAAACGTTAAAAAGCAAATAACATTTGGGTAACAAAGTTTGAAGTAACAAAGAGAACCTTATGTAGAAATAGTTCAAGTTTTGAAATAAGTAGTTCTGAAAGTTTGAAATCAAGTAGAAATAGTTCAAACAACCAAACTTTTGATACTAAAGTATCCTAAAGTAAAAACCTAAAATTTTGTGATATAAGAAATTTTTAATGTTGTTCTGAAGATATTTTCTTGTGGCATTTTTACAATTTTAACTATTTATAATAGGAAATAAGCCACAATATTATTAAAAAATGATTTTTATTAACGTTTCGACGCCCAAATCGGGTGCCGTTATCAAAATACAAAATACTACTGATTATTAGTAGTAGTATTTTGTATTTTGACAACGGCACCCGATTTGGGCGTCGAAACGTTAATAAAAATCATTTTTTAATAATATTGTGGCTTATTTCCCATTATAAATATTTAAAATAAGAAATTTGCTTCAAATAACATTAAACGACGTTTTTTAAAGTTTTTGTACAAAATGTGTTGGTTTAATACCTTTTGTGTCACTATTCCAGTCATTCCAGTGCATTTACAAAAATTTATCTGGCAACACTGCATAAAAGTTTAAAATCCCTTATGTGTATAAATTTCAACTTATATATTAATCATTCAACAATTATATCTCGATTTGATTTTTGTATGATTTTAAAACTGTATTACCCTTCTATTCTTAAATTATTAGCTTTACTTTTCATTTTTAATTATTGTTTTTATTTTATTATTACCTACGTGCTTTTCATTGTTATTTGAGATCTATGCTTTATATTTGATATACTGCTTTATATTTGATATAAGACAACCTGAAGCAGCGTTCTTCGTTGAATATTCACTTGATTTCTATCTAAAAACAAGTCAGAAGATGAACCTAACCTTACACATCCTTACATAACTACAAAGTTATCTCATAACTTGAGGTTTAACGTCGCGTTATAAAGTGACAGTTGATATATCACTTCTTCTTCTCTTCATTTGAATGGCCTTAGCTGCCAGGGCTATCCGGCCAGGATCCAATGATATATCACATAACACAAGAACTGTCAAGAAATAACGCAAGTTAAATAAGATACATAACACCAATTCGATGATTTTAACTTAACTACAGGATAACTCTACGTTATATTTAACGTGAGTGATCCATCACAGGGCTGATAGTACTCCTTCGCTTTTTCTATTATCTGTCTGATGTTCAATATCTGCTCAGGCCAGGTGTTTCTTTTTCTGGTACAAGTCTGCATTGTTCTTCAGATATCTCTGGAAATAGAAACTTCTTTAGCCGTTCATTGATTATATGTAGCAGGATTTTGCTCGCACCACTTATCAGGCCATTCACCTGTGATCGATATCATGTTGCACATATCCAGTATTACATCTACAACAATCTCGCCTAGTGCTTTTAGAATTTCCTCTGGTATGTCATCGATCCCTGGGTTTTTTTGTTTCTTAATTCTTAATTGGTTGAGATTTAGCACCAGATTAGTCATTATGTGCGTCTTGTCCATGCTAATATTTAGTCCGACCTCTGTAAGGAAACGGGCTATAATTTTTCCAACATTATTATTACATCATCCATACGATTGGCTATAGGGTCGATCTCATCTGCGAATCTCAAATGACTGAGCTCCTCTCCATTTAAGTTGATAACATATTAGTTCAGATCTGCCTTCTTACAAGTATGATTTAAAAGCGTCGTGAATAGCTTTGGAGAGATGGTGACTCCTTGCCGTACTCCTCGCTGTATACAGAGTTTATTTATTTCTTGTTCAGATAGTCTTACGCTAGCCCTAGCATTTTGTTAGGTATATTTGATTATGTTAGCACAGCGATGGTCTATTCGGCATTCCGTCAATCCTTTTAACATTTTCTGCTGGATTATGGAATCGAATACTTTCTCGTAACCAACGGATACCACTGCCAATGGTATGTTGTATTCTGCACACTTCGTTGTCAGGTTTTTTATCACTAGTAAGTGGGCGTTACTGGTATATCCAGATCCAAATCCAGCTTGTTCTTTAGAGAAGTCTAGTTTAGCCTCCAATCTTTTTTTAATAATGTTTGTGATTGCAAACTGATACGAAGGTAGTTTTTTTAGATGTGTTATGTCTCCTTTCTTGTGTTATAAAACAATGACTTTGTTCTATTGAGAAAGGGTTTCTCCTTTATAGATATATTCAGTGAAGAGTTTGGTCAACGTCTGGATATTGTTATTTCCACCTTATTTGGTCGCTTCAATTACTATTCCGTCATCGTCAGGGATCTGTTTTTCATTCAAAAATGTGTCGTTTTGACTTTATAAGGACTATTTCTCGCATTAATTCTGATCCCTGGTTTGTGATTTTGGACAGGGACTGATCTTGCTTTTCGTTGGTGCTCTCATTTTGTGATAGAAGGATTCGACAAATTCGAGGATTTTAGTTCTATTCGTAGTAATCTTCCATCTTTTTTATTTTGTACATATTTTTGTTGCCTGTTGTTCGTATTTGGCTTCAAAAGCTTTAGACTTATATTTTATTGAATTATTTTAATAATAAATGATGAATAATATATTATGAAATAAAAAAATTAATTACTTTTATTGTTTTCAGTGAAGGGGCGGAAGATCAACCGCGGTATCGGTACTGGCGTACCCCGTCAGTCGTGGTTAGTGATTATTCGGACGACATTATGGGCCTAACGTTGGAAGATATCGAATATATTCGTAGTCGACGGGATAACTCGATATCCCCGGATTCGAGCCTGCATAGTTCGTGTAGCAATTTAAATTTTTGCGGTTCGACTATAAGTGGTTTAGATGGTGATTACGTATTGTGCCAACCGTACAGGAAGTCATCTAATTGCTCGACTTGTTCAACGTTAAGTGATGAAGAGGAGTCGCCTGTTGGAGATACTTTGCTGCAACCACATAAAAATAGAGAGGTCAGTGATTGGTTTACTTTACTAGTTTTACTTTGTAAGAGCTGTAGAAGAATATCTATTCCGCCTAAAGTTTTTTCTTCTTCATATGCAAGGTCTTAGTTTTAAATTTATATTAGACCAGTTATCTTGTTTCATTTAGGTACTCATAAATGTCCCAGACCTTGTAAAATTTCTGTCACTTTCCCCGAGATTTCTACTGAGGGACTCTCTATATCCTATCCTACCACCCATTTTGTGGATATCTCTTGGATTTCTGTATTTAATTTCTGATAGAAATCTATTAAGGTCAAATCGTATACGACTGTGATCCAAACATGAGGATTCTTCACACACAAATACAACTTGTTGATGTATCACTTACCTTGTGCACAATTCAGGCATATTAGACTTGAGTTATTAGGATATAGGGATTCGGTCCCAGGTACTTATTAGAAGCAGTTTGCTCAATATTCCTTCCATCAACAATTACAATTTAGCACCTGGTTAGTCATTTCCCTTTTCATAAGATTGACAATAGTTGTACGGTATGCATTATTCCAATTTGGTCGAACTTTTATATAGTTTGGTTTTTCTCGGTATTTTAATAGGTATAGGAGGTACTTAGAAAATTATATAAGTGACAATGTAAAGTTCGTTGCCCATGTAACTACTAGAATCTCACAAACTACAATTCGTTATTTACAATCTACAACAATATTATTTTTAATTGGACATTTTCCTTTAAACCCCATAATAAACTTTTCTTTCTTAACAATGCTGCTCGACGAGATAATATGTCTATTGGCGTTTACTTAAAAAATCTTTCATAACTATTGAAAAATAGTGATAGAAATAGTAAACATTTTTGCAAACCAATTAGAAGTTGTAAGACCCGATCTTTAAACAAAAGAGGAATATCTGCGGATCTTAATCGGTGATTACAACGATAAATAACTATCGGATCTGAATTATCTCGGAGTCTAACAACACCACACAAGATATAAATCAACATCATAAACGACCGCCGACCATTTGTGGAAGATGGTAGTAATAAATTTTCGAGGAACTAATATTATGAGAGTTGAATCGAACTACTTGCGTTGTTGGGTTATGTAAGAGACAAGTTGTTGGGGTACTGCGGTACTGGGTGTGACAAATAACTATTACCGCCTCTGCTAACTCTGCTACATTGGTCGCAAGCTATAAAATTTAACGGTTCTGTTAAAAATATGTATTTCAAATTTAGTGGGACAAAATTGACGACACAATATTACCAATAACTTAAAATTGACAACACAAAATTACTAATAACTTACAGATTTTCAAATGTTAGTCCATAAAGTTAATGCGGTTGTTCCGTTGGTGGTTTACGGAAACAATTAAATGAAATTACAATAAGTGTAAGACAACGAACAATAATATATTAATTTATTTATTTTTGGTTGAAAAGGCGTTCATATATCTCGTAAGAGGGTTTGTTATTCTTTGCGGGACGAGTGTTTATGTCAGATTGCCTGTGGATGAACAAAACATTAGTTTTACATTTCTGTGGTTTTTAAAGAAGTTGAAGACTGATTTGTTGACATAAGGAAGCTGGCCCTTTATCGTCCTAATCGTCCGGTAATTTATTATGGAATTTGCGTATCCCATACATAAACTGAACAGGCCATCATTATCTGGTGTTTTAAAAGCTGAGAAGGCATTTTATCTGAATACTGATATATTTCGATTCTTAAAATTTCCCTTTATGCATTGGTTTGTGAATTTTAAAATGGGACGTATTATTTTATTTTGAAAAAGTTATTAAAAATTAAAATTAGCAAAATAGTAATTGAAGCGTGGCGCCACACGCTTGATAATACCCATTTATGGTTTTAGAATAAATTATAGTAAAACCAAATTTATAAGTATTATTAGCCAATCCAACACAACATATTCAGTGAATTGTAGAAAAATCGCGTCGATTTTATTGCTATTGATGTTAGTTAAATAGCATTCAAAGGGTACCCCCGTTAAGATATACAAAATGCCCTCACTGCCAGAATGAATTTTTTTCATCTTTTTTCATTTTCATTATACAGGGTGTCCCGAAAAGATTGGTCATAAATTATACCACAGATTCTGGGGTCAAAAATAGGTTGACTGAAACTCACTTACCTATATACAATAGTGCACACAAAAAAAGTTACAGCCCTATGAAGTTACAAAATGAAAATCGATTTTTTCTCATATATCGAAAACTCTTTGAGATTTTTTATTGAAAATGGGCATGTGGCATTTTTATGGCAGCAACATCTTAAAAAAAATTAAAGTGAAATTTGTGCACCCCAAAAAAACTTTATGGGGGTTTTGTTCCTTTAAACCCCCCCAAACTTTTGTGTACGTTTCAATTAAATTATTAGTGTAGCACCATTAGTTAAACACAGTGTTTTAAAACTTTTTTGCCTCTTAGTACTTTTTCGATAAGCCAGTGTTTATCGAGATATTTTGAATATTTGTCGAATCCACCACATATCTGTATATAAGGTGAGGCAGATAACGGCCTGTTAGAAACATCTCGAGAAATAAAAGCAGCATATGAAAATAGTTTCATATCTTTGCAACTTCCGGTTATACCGGAAGTTGCTTATAACTTCCTTTTTTTAAATAGGACACCCTGTATATTTTTACATTTTTGGATTTTCCTCAATATCTTCTTTCTTAAAATATGAGGTTTTGTAATATTATACAGGGTATTTTAAAAAATATTTACGTTTTTTTATTAATTTCGTAGCAATATTCACACCATGTAGAATTGTAATAGTTTGACATTAAAAACTCTGCTTACGTTCAAGTGATTTTTAATATAGTCTACTATTGTTAAGAATCATTAGTATAGCTAATTTTAAAATTTTAGTATACAGGGTTAGTCGAAACTCGGAATGAATATTTTCTGAGTTTTCTTAAATGGAACACCCTGTATTTTAGTATTGTAGTGAAATTATATTTCAGGTACTTTTTTATTTTGTAAGTATTCCCTATACTAATTGCTTTAATTTGTGAGTTATTGGTGATTCAATCTAAACATTAATTGCAACAAAAAATACGTAAAATTTTATTAGGTTGGCCGTGAAAATTAATCCAGACTGATCCTTAAAATTACCAATAATGGTTTAGCTATCAAAATACCTACGTAGTTAAGAATGTTGGTGCGATTAACAATTAAGCACAAATTAAAGCAGTCAGGTATAGGGAATGCTTAAGAAATAAAAGAGTACCATAAAATATCATTTCATTACAATACTAAAATACAGGGTGTTCCATTTAAGAAAACTCAGAAAATACTCATTCCGAGTTTCGACCAACCCTGTATACGAAAATTAAAAATTTAGCTATACTAATGATTCTTAACAATAGTAGACTATATTAGAAGTCAGTTGAACGTAAGTAGAGTTTTAGATGTCAAACTACTACAGTTCTACAGGGTGTGAATTTTCGTACGAAATTAATAAAAAAACGTAATTATCTTTTAAAATACCCTGTATAACATTACAAAACCTCATATTTTAAGAAAGGAGACATCGAAGAGAATCCAAAAATGTAAAAATATACAGGGTGTCCCATTTAAAAAAACTAATTTAAAAGCAACTTCCGGTATAACCGGAAGTAGCAAATAGATGAAAATATTTTCATTAAATAGATGACTCTTCAAAACCCCTTAATTCAAATTTTCATGATTCTGTTCCCTTTATTTCTCGAGATATTTCTAATAGACCCTTTATTTGCCTCACCCTGTATGTTTAAGTACGATTATACAGACCTGTTATAATCTGCAAATGTATCTATAATGTACATTTTTGGGTATATCTTGAAAAAAAAAATACTGAGGCAAAAAAGTTTTAAAAACGTTGTGTTTAACTAATGGTACCACAATAATGAATTAATTGGAACGTACACAAAAGTTTGGGGGGGGGGGGTTTAAGGGAAAAAAACTCCCATAAAATTCTTATGGGGTGGACCAATCTGACTATAATTTTATTTTAAGATGCTCCTCCCATGAGAATGATACATGTCCATTTTCAATAAAAAATATCTGAGAGTTTTCGATATATTGAAAAAAGTCGATTTTCATTTTGTAACTTCAAAGAGCTGTAACTCTTTTTATGAGCACATTTGTACTAAGGTAAGTTAGGTTCAATCGAACTATTTTTGAATCCAGAATGTCTGGTATAATTTATGACCAATCTTTTCTGGACACCCTGTATATGCAATTAAAAAATAAGAGAGCGCAATTTTAATCAGCGACCCCCTCCCACCCCTCCTATAACAATCGGATGTACAAGGGCTCATGAAGGCTGAACCAGAAGGATCAGGACGATATCATCCTTAGATGGAACAAGAAATGACCGAAGATTGGAAGGTCCAATCGTTTACATTTGCGATACGATTGCCACGTTGCTCATAGTCGGAATATATGTGAGCGTGGTTCTTTGGGTTGGGCTTATGTTGCCATAATAGATGGAAAATGAATAAATAGTAATATGCAAATAGGGATAACAAAACGATAATGGACAATAGATGGTGATAATAATTAACTGATGGTTTGACCCTTGGACTCAAAGAAAATTAAAATACTGAATACATAACAAACAACAAAAAAATTGGCGCTATCAAATTTTAACCAATTAAATTTACAAAGGAACAATTAACAATACATAACACAACAACATAAATTAGCAACACTTCTACGACAAAACACAACTACCCGTCTTGAGCTGTTTTAAAAGATACTCAAATAAAAAAACTCAAAATATAAAATAAATCACAAAAATGCCAAGTTTTTTGTAAAAGGTATATATTAAAATACCCTAAATAAGGGTCACAATACAAAACGTTTTCGGATTAAGGAATTCATCATCATTGCTTAAAAGCCCTAAAATTAAGTATAACCTAATTAATTTAGAGAAAAGTTAAAAATTGACAGAGGTTTTAAAAGCAATAGGCCATACTTACAAAAAATTGCATGCCTGAGCCACCAAAATGTATTGGGTAAAAACCCTTTAAATGTAAATGATATGGTTGTTTTACATATTTATATAAAGATCATCTGATGTTAAAGATATGCCTGGATGTTACCCAGGGCAACACAGGACTCTTCCCACGTGGTTGGAATTTTTTTTTTGAGAAAACCTCACATATTGGATTTCAATGGCCAACTGACAACTGAATTCAAAAGCAACCCAAAATGACATTAAGAACTGTCAATGTAACCTAGTTGTATTATTACTTCAGCCACAACGTTTAAAGATTATTTTGAATGTTTAAGATAAAAAACAGTATCCAATTTACATATATTAGAATTAAAGATGTTCGAAAAAAGATGGAATTTTTTTTTCCTAGAAATAATCCATTAATCAAGTATTCAAATAGGAAAATAAAAATAAAATGTTTACTTATGCAGTCAACAATACCAATAGGTGTTGTATTAGTGGTGTGAAATTATCAATACAATTAGACAAATAATTGGAAAGGCCTTATACGTGTGGACGTCTGGGAACACAAAATAGTATGTAATGTGTACATATGTGTACGGTTCTAAGAGTATTAATTAAAGGATAATTGTTTGATGAATGATAACTTGCTTAGAAGTCGACCCAACATAAATTGGATAATGATGGAAAAAGTGATATGATAATTTTAGAAATAATGTTTTGTTTTTTATCTTACTGAAAATGGACTAGAGTAACTTGAAGAAACTAAGTCCTCCAGAGACTTGACATCAAATTGGTTGTAAATGAAGTGATCTTCAACTTGTTCAATATATTCGCTTTCTTTATTTGTTATTTTTAATTGTTTTGTGTTCTTTTTCTCTAGAGATGTTCTTACATACTTTTCATCAAACTAGGATCTCATTTCAATGCAGTTGATTTTGGTGAGATAGGTTCCTTGCTTACTCATATTATTATGTGGCTAAACTGTGATTTTTTATGCGTTTGTGTTCAAGTGCTGTACATCATTCATCTTCTTCTTCTTCTTCTTCTTCTTTTATATAGGCAGTACTGCCTGTTTTTCTTCAACGGTGCCTTTCATTCTGCCCCTAAGTTGTCATTCCATCTTTTCCTTGGGCGTCCTATACTTCTCCTGACTAACGGTGACTTGTCCTGGCTATTCTTACTATCCTTGATTCAGACATCCTGCTTATGTGCTCATTCCACTCTTCTTTTCTGTTCTTTACCCAGGTATTTATGTTGTCTACTCCACATATGCGTCTGATTTCCTCACTTCTTACCCTATCCTGTAGTCCTTTTCCAGCAATCCTTCTTAAGATCTTCCTTTCGTTGGTTTCCAGATGTCTTCGTGTTTTGCTTGTATCTGGTCCAGGGCCGCCCAGTGCCAGGCCGGGCCCCGGGGATGAGACCCGGCCGCCCCCCCCAAACCCAGTTGAACGAAAATTCCCAAAAATCTGATAACTCATAAACTGGGATATGTAATAGTGAACACTCATGCTATTGACACAGGAAGGAAGAAAATTAAAACAGTTTTAACAATTAAACTTTGTTTTTAATTATTTACAATAGAACTGTTAGTTACAACATAACTTTTCTTGCTTTCATATCCTTAAAGTTTTGGATCACGTGGTCGAAATCAAGAGTTTTTGCAAGTTTCGACTCTATGCTTAACAGTCCCAAATCAGATAATCGTTGTTGACCCATAGTAGATCTTAAACAATTCTTAATTCGGCTCAAAACACTAAATGATCTCTCGGCCTGAGCAACGGATACTGGTAGGCAACAGATATGCGAAGAGCAATGCACACATTGGGGAAAAGATTTGTCACATTAAGGGACACGAGCTTGTTCAAAAGTTTTATTCGTTTCAGCGACGTATCTGAGATGTTTGATTTACTAACAGTTTTCAAGTAAATCATTTCATCAAGTAGATCCCTGCTTACATCTGAATTGTACTCTTCGGCGAATCTTACACAACTTTCTGAGATCGTATTCTCGTCCATTTCGTTATACTTCCATAAAAATGAAAATTTCATTTCGATTTCTCTCAGTGCTGTGAACCTAGTTTTCGGGTTGGCCACCAAAACATCAATTATTGTGTAAAAAACTTCTGTTTTGAAGCGTTCTTCCGGTGATAAATTTAACATTACATCTTCTGTAGCTGTTTCATCGTGAAAAGTCTTCCTCTTTCTCGCACGGGAAGTGGAGAGTTCCGGTTCGATACCATAAGCATTTGCAACATGTTTGCATTCAGACAATATCTTGTCCCAGTTATTTCTTAAGGCACTTAAATCATCAATTAGGCTCTCTATATTACTACTCTCAACATCCAAAGTAGCGTCCATAGTTTGAAGTAGTTGACTTCTGTAGTTCATGGGTACCAACACTTTCACCCAAATTGACATCATGAGGATGCACTTCCGATCTGGGGCTCCCACGCGCAATGTATTCCCGATATATTTTTATTAATTGTAACTTATGCAAAGAAATAATTTCTTGCATATTGCCTTTTCCAAATGCATAATATTCCTTATAATAATTTCATAATTAAAACCGCAAGCAAATTCAATCTGTTGTAAAATATTTTAATAAAAGGAATTTTTTTAAATTTGCTAACGGCCGGGCCCGGGCCCCGGGGATTTTGCCCCCCCCTGCCCCCCCCCCCCCTCTGGTCGGGCCTGATCTGGTCTTGTTTCGGCCGTATAAGTCATAACTGGCCTAATAACTGACTTATATATTCGGGCCTTTGTTTCCAATCTTAGGTGTTTGTTTTTCCAAATTGTGTCGTTTAGGCATCTGGCCGTTCTACTGGCTTTAATTATTTGGTCTTTTACCTCTTCTTCAATATTGTTGTCGGCTGATAGATTAATTCCCAGATATTTGAAAGTCATTACTTGTTGTATAATTTGATTGTCTAACTCCAATTTGCATCTTATTGGTTCTTTGGCAATTACTAAGCTTTTTGTTTTTTGGACTGATATTTTCATATTCATTTCTTTTGCGTTAATGTTGAACTCGTGCAATAATCTTTGTAGGTCGTCTTCGCACTCTGCTACTAAAACGGTGTCATCAGCGTAACAGAGTATTTTTATCTCTCTATTGCCCATTTTGTACCCTCTTTTTTTCTTCACTTGTTTTATTATTGCATCCAATATTATGTTAAACAGTAGAGGGCTTAGTGAGGGCTTACATCATTCATGATTTTGCAATTCCTTATTTATAGCTTTTTCATAAAAGTATTTCATAAACAGAAATAAAATATGTGGATGTTATTGATTTGGTCGATTTATACTATGCATCTGCACCTTGTTATAGTGTGGGATCCGAAGAAAAACAACACTTAACACTTTAATATTTTGTTTACACGTGATTTCAATACGTATAAAAACTTTCTAAAAACAAACATTTAACAAACAGCAGGCACTTAATTCTATCGATTAATATTACAAATAAAAGTACCAAACCCGAATTAATAAATCTATATAGCAAACTCTCGCAGAGAGAAAAACAGTTATAATTAAACTAGACTGATTGGTCTATTAAAACGCAGCTGGGGGTATTTTTGAGACCATTAGGAAGCTGTAATAGTTGAAATGTATTGATTGTCTTAACAAGTTTTTCTGCCATGTTATATTTATTATCATCCATGACCCTTTACAATCAATAGCCGGAAATAATCACCATCGAAATTTTTAGGTCATGGCTTTCTTTCAGGGCCCCCGTGACCGGGCGTGGAACGCGTGCGACGCACGCGGGCGTAACCCCAAAAGGGCGCCAAACCAAAGGTTTGGTTAAGAAATATTAATTTTAAATGAGATCATTTTTTTATTCCATCTTAATTATAATTTTCCATTGACTCCTAGAGAAACCTCAATAAATCAAATATTGTGTTATTACTGAAAAAATAATTAAAATCTTATTTTATATTTGGTGTTAATAAACAATTTCTACTATTATTGTATTTTTAAAAACAATATAATTTTCGAATATCCGTTTTTTAGTATTAATGTTTTCTAAAGTAAAAAATAATAGGTATTTAGGGTATGCTGCATAGTTCCAAATTTTATTCAGTAATTATGGACTGTACCTCATATTCAAGTGGAACAAAGCAAATAAGCCTAATTTTGAGTTATGTTGTATTAAACGATAATTCTAAAAAAAGTTCAAATACAAGAGAGTTTTTTAGCTTCTCGAATAATGCGACACTACAGGAGAAGGTTTTGTAATAGTTGAACTATTACAAAATTTAAATATAAAAGACATGAGAGGTCAAGGGTATAATAACGATGCCAATATGCATATATGATAAGGGTAGGATAATCCTCGAGCTTTTTTGTTTCACGCGCTGCATATAACTTTTTAGTAATGAATGATGCTGCTAAAGTGTCAAATAAAATAGTAAACTTGTTTAATAAAGTATAAGAACTTTACGTATTTTTCTCTTTCTCCACAAAAAGATGGGATATTATAAAACTACATGTTCCTGAGTTAAATCTAAAACCCCTAAGTGATACAAGATGGTCGAGTAGGATAGAAGCTATAAAGCCATATAAATTTCATATAATTAAAGTTTGTGAGAATCTTACAAATACATATAACTAAGAGATAATGGTACCTTTAACATAAAAATTGGACAGTATTAGAATAATTGATCAAATCCTAAGTTCGTTAAATGGTAGATTTGATATGATGTTTGGTTATGATAATTTTTTTGGTTTTTTAGTGATATTATTACATTAAGTGACGATGATATTTAAAAAAAAACTGTCTTGCTCTTCAACAAAAGCTAACTGAACTTATTACTAAAAACTTTTAATAATCAATATATATTTGAAAATATCAAACTACATCTCTACTAAATATTACTTTTTCATTAAGAATTCTCCTCACTTTAACTGTCTGTTGGTTCTGATGGCGAGAGATCATTTTCAAAATGAAAGTTATTAAAAATTATTTGAGTTCTCCTGTGGAAGAGGAAGGATTATCTGGTTTGGCAATATTAGCTATATAGCAAGAGCTCGTCAATAAAATTGACTTTGAAGATAATATAAAAGAATTTGCTGCAGTCAAATCTAGAAAACACCCATTTAATTCAATTTAGATTTAGCTGTCGCTTTCTAGATTTAAGAACGTAGGCCCAAAATTTCGGACCAATCTTTTTTAAATGTACTCATTTTTTTCAAATGCTTAGAAAACTAATAAATATTAAAAAAAAAATTAAACGCAGAATGAAAGATTACATTATTACCAATGGCCGAAAGTACCTACATTAAAATAAACAAAAAGTTTTTTTTTTGAATGAAATATTTAAAATTAAAAATTATAATAAATTTTCTCTTTTTTTACCCCTGTAACTTATTAAAATAAACATTATAGAAGTTTTCAGGGAATTTCGGCTCTCGGTAATAACGTAATCTTTCATTCTGCGTTTAAATTTTTGAAATATACTTAAGTACATATTAGTTTTCTCAGGATTCGAAAAAAATTAATACATTGTGCATATAGTAGATTTAAGGACGCTAAAATATATGCCGCACGCGGGCGCCGCTCAGCCTTGCGGGGGCCCTGCTTTCTTTATTTTCTCTTCTTGATTTCCCAAATTCCAGGTTTATGCACCATCTAATATTTTTTAACTTCTTTCTGAATAACCGTTTCAAGCTCTTTTCTCAAATAATTAGTCAAAACGACAGCTTTTATTTGTTTCAGTAAAAATATTATTTAGCCTATAATGATTTTTAAGCTTATCCGTAGGAAATAATGTAAATTTGACAGTTGAATCACATTACCACGGTCTCATCATCAGCCGTGTTTATACCACTGGAGCAACAAATTCTGAGAGGTTTTGCACCCTAGAATTGTTAGATGTTTTGGATTAAAAAATGAAGTTTTGTACATTTGGAGAAGTACAGTAACATAAGTCCTTGTCAGACGGACGGCTTCATGTCAGAATTTTTTCACGACAGTCTTCATTTGGTCTGCCTACCATGTTGGAGATCTTCTTGGTCTTTGGCCTTCTACTACCAATCCATAGTTCCATGGTCCCCGTTCCCATGGTTATGTGGCAGAACTAATTTTGGTATGCTCAGTCTACTTTTTTAATAATCGGTCTGGTATATGAAGCTCTCCTAGAATTAACAGGTTGGTTCTGTGTATGACACGCGTTGAATACTTCTGTAGACTAAATTTTCAAGGGGGTACTTTAAAATTCACGCCATAATCCATATCTTCGGGTAGGGGTCGCCAATTTCTTGAAAATTTCAAGATCTTGTCTTGATTTCAATACAAGATTAAGACAAGAAGTAATTTTAGATTTCAAGACAAGACAAGAAATTTTATGTCAATACCAAGATTTCTTGTCAAGAAAACAAGAAATCTTGAAATATCTTGACGACCTAATAATAAAAACTAGATTTTATTTTAAATAACAAATTTAGCACATTCTTAAATCGGAATTGATAAGCCATGAATTAAGGCAGGTAACACTTCTTATGGAGTCAACGCCTAGCTGATTTCTTGGCTTTATTATTGTTAAAGATGCTCTTAAAAATAGCCTTTCCGCAGGTACAGATGTTGCTAGCGGTCCTAGAAAATCCTTGGCCATTTTCGATAATGACAGATAGATTATTTTCGTGTCTTTTCTGCCAATCAAGTATGTATATTCTCAGAATCTTCTGACCTAGGCTTATTTAAGTATTTTTTAATTTCATACTTCCAAGATTGTAATTTATCATTATCAGCTTTCTAAATCTAAATCAAATTCGTTATATTCTTTTTTCAGACTAAGTACTGGTTCTGGTATTGGATTCTATACATCATTCTGGGATTTATTAAAGTAGTTAGCTTTAAATATTTGTTCAAATTTTTGTACTGCCTCTTATTATATAATATTTTTCCAAGATGAAGAGGAAAATGCTTCTACTTTATGATGAGGATTCAAAATAACAACAATACAGTATATCCAACTAGTTTTGTTATAGTCCTGTCGCCAGGGGGGGTACAACGGCCTCCTTAATTCAGATGGACTTACCCAAGTTTTTTTTATATATTTTGACCCGTAGAATACGAATTTT
The DNA here is from genome assembly GCF_917563875.1 of Diabrotica virgifera virgifera. Lineage (NCBI taxonomy): Eukaryota > Metazoa > Arthropoda > Insecta > Coleoptera > Chrysomelidae > Diabrotica > Diabrotica virgifera. The sequence goes on from NC_065447.1 coordinate 29,452,034, forward strand.
TTGGGTAACAGTTGATCCGGATGTCGATAAGATTGTTATAGACAAAGAACTTGAGGAATTACATAACAGTGATTTCTCGCAAAACAAAACATATTTTTGTATTTTTTGGGTAATTTTAAGCAAAAAATATTCCTACAAGTTTTTTCGTAGAATGCATAGTTTTCGAGATAACCGCGGTTGAACTTTCAAAAAATCGAAAAATTGCAATTTTTGAACCCGAATAACTTTTGATTAAAAAATAAAGTAGCAATTCTGCTTACCGCATTTGAAAGTTTAAGTCAAATTATATCGGTTTTGATTATTTGCATTGCTAAAAATTAATTTTTTTATTGTTAAACTAATCTATAAACACATAGGTTTCCCGTGCCTAATACATGCGTTTTAACGCATGCTACGTAGAAATTGCCTCGCTTGCACTTGTAGCTTCTCTACCTACTCGTTCGATTTTAAATGAGAAATCATAGAAAACATCACTCACATACTAGGTGTTTACTACAGTTTACAGCTTTGTTTAACAATAAAATAATAAATTTTTAGCAATGCAAATAATCAAAACCGATATAATTTGACTTAAACTTTCAAATGCGGTAAGCAGAATTGCTACTTTATTTTTTAATCAAAAGTTATTCGGGTTTAAAATTTACAATTTTTCGATTTTTTGAAAGTTCAACCGCGGTTATCTCGAAAACTATGCATTCTACGAAAAAACTTGTAGGAATATTTTTTGCTTAAAATGACCCAAAAAATACAAAAACATGTTTTGTTTTGCGCGAAATCGCTGTTATGTAATTCCTCAAGTTCTTTGTCTATAACAATCTTATCGACATCCGGATCAACTGTTACCCAAAAAATTCGTATTCTGCGGATCAAAATATATAAAAAAAACTTGGGTAAGTCCATCTGAATTAAGGAGGCCGTTGTACCCCCCCTGGCGACAGGACTATTATAGTGTTTCAGAATTTTGTTTCCCGCAGCTTGATTGCAGTAAATTAATTGCTAATTTGTAGCGTCTCTATCAATTTTATTATTAAGTTCACGAGCCCATATTTCCAGTTTGTCCAAAAGTAAATTCACTCCAATTACCACCAATGGGAGTATGCAATATTTTTCCCCTTCGAGAATTGAATAAAGTGTTTTAAACCTTCTCAGATACTGACAAAATTTACTGATCAGAACCATTCTTTATCTAACATTTTCCAATTATTTGTTATTCCACTGTTAAGTATAAGTTGCATTTGCCCTGAGTTTTTGATTTTTTTTATAAGGTATTGAAATTTACTTGCAGGAGAGTTAAAATCTAAAGTAGTAGCATTTATAGCATTTTCGACTTCTATCTCATCTTCCAAATAATCAAAATCCTTTTCGATGAGTCTAAACTGTTTCGATTTGGTTCAGCAATTTTTATGAAATCGTGGACAGCTAAGCTTAGAATATATGCGAAACATACAAAATGCTTATTTTAATCTTACACATAAATTTTGGGTTCGTCAGGAAACAAATGCAGATCAGGGAAGCCCCCCAGTGGCAGTGGAGGCCGTGTTAGCACGCAACACAATAAAAAGGTCGCCGGGGAATCACCAAACCGGGTAATCAAAAAATTTTAAGATGTCAAGAAAACGTCAAGAAAAGATTTTTTTTTAATTTCTTAATTTTTTCTCAAGACAAGACCAGAAGTTGTTGTCAAGACAAGAATTGATAGATTTTGTTGGTAGATTTTGACGTTGCTTTTTTAATTTGTATGTACTCTTTTCGTGCATTACGGATGTGCGTTATTTTAATAAATTTAATGTTACATTAATCATGTACGTACATTGTATAATCAATTTGCATGGGTAACTTACACCATATCATAATAATAAACGTTATATTTGTAATGTAGCCAATAAGTACTGTTGTGATCTTACTTTTAAAATCTAATGATGTTCTCAGATGTAATTTATCTTAATTAATTAATCAATAATTATCTCATTAATCAAACAGATCAAATACCAATATAGTGTCAATCTCAGGGCTAAATTATAATATCAATTACTTACTTTCGTGGCTTCAAAGTATTTCTCAGTGGATTCCTAATCGGGATAGATAAAAGAGAGTAAAATAATACACATATACGGATTTCAATTGGAAATTATAAAAATCGTTTATTTTATCTAAATGGCAATAACTGCTTAATATTTCTTATATTTTATCTTTCTATCTTTATTTAATACAACAGTTACAAAAAATGGGAATATTATTTCTTTTTGTCTCCAAATTTATTTTATTTATAATGAACTATTATGATTTATCAGTAAAAAATTGATTTAGGTTTGATGAAATTTTTTTAATAGTGATTGTGTGGCTCAATTTTCAATGTGGTATTTAATACACAAACCATACATTCATGTCATAACAAAATAGACTGACCTTTACTGATGATTTGACAATGTCTTCACACAAAACACGTTTCCTATTGGCTTGGGTTGCGATCCAACGACTCGTCCAAGTCTTCCAGTAATGCCTCGGCTCCTTTGAAAACTACGCCTCGTACAGCCCTCGTTCCTGCCTTCTCCTGATGCCGTGTTCTACCTTTTTCAAACACTTCAACAAAAACCGGGGTACTCTAGACTCAAGGAGTTATGTACTATCTCGACTCGGTCTATCCCTCGCTCCACAATATCTTACTTTTTATTTTTTTAAAGACAAAACTAACCAACCCGGCGTTTCACTTTTTTGTACACTCTTCTCGAACACTGGACTTCGCCTCCGATCGCTCAAAACATTCTGACCTCATTGCTCATTCATTCTCCTACTTCCAAAATACCCCTTCCAGCATTCAAAAATCAACCAATCCCAAGCAACTTTCAATTATCCGTATTTACCAACACAAACTTTCCTTTTTCTAAATATCTTAATGGATTTCAAGAAAAATATTATTCCCCATTTCAATTTTACTTTCCACGTTAACCCTCTTTACAAATTTAATAACCTATTATCTTATTTGCTAGAATATGAATTGTCGGTGGTTATTCACACCTTTCCACGAACACTTTCTTTTTCAACATCACTCTAATTGTTTACTTGAGTCGTATTGTTCCTGGGGTTCGTAAACACTTCTCCGAAACACTTTCTTAAAAACTACCTATACATAATTTGTTTTATACAGGGTGTTCCAAATTTACATGCCCGCGGTCGAGAAAAATGAAAACCTTTATTTTTATTTGAATTTTAAATACAACTATAAACTTTTATTTCTTATGTCAAATAGGAATATAACATACAAATAAAAAAAGATCTGGAAATATTTTATTTTATAACTCAAGTTTTAAGTTCATATTTTATTTTCTAGAATAATCTTAGGTCTACTTACCTATAGGTATACAAAATAGGTTTCCCTAGGCAATAGCAAAAAATTATTTAAATTATTTCCAAGTAAAAAATTGCAATGCTTTTGCTCTCTCTCTCTCTTTCTCTCTCTCTCTCTCTCTCTCTCTCTCTTTCTCTCTCTCTCTCTCTCTCTCTCTCTCTCTCTCTCTTGCTTATGCTACCTGCAGAATTATCTCCAAATCCTTTCAAAGTTTTTACTTTTTACTGAGAGACGAAGTTCTTAAGACGGTATATTTTGACCTTAAATTGTTAATAATTGAAAAAGTCCACCAAACACACTGCAGGAAACTAAGAGGTTTTGTCAATCGAGGTCCATAAAACTTAAAAAAAAACTTGTCAGATACCTGGCTCAATCAAAACCCCCCAACAGAGTGGTTTTTTACCTTTTTTTCTGAACTATTTTGTCCATTTTGACATCGACAATTTAAAAAACACTAGTTTATACCGTATAATCTTTAGATTAGATACTACGTTTATAATAATATATCACACATTTTTTATAGTTTGTTTTATTTTTATACCAAAAAGTGCCATTTATAAAACTATATAATTTACTCTTGCCAACATTTTCAAAAATATAATATTTTCAACGTGTTTATTTAAGTCTTGGATACCCCATCTAAACAAACTTTGATTTTACTCATCCTCTCATCCAAAACGTTTTGATTTGCTATTAAAACTTTTTATATTTCTCGCAGTTGGATTAAGATCTGACGGATGTGGCAGTAATAAATTTAAATATTTCTATTTTAATATGTACAAATAAATAAATGTCTGTGATTCATTAACATAAACTTAAGGAAAGAGGTTATTTTTTCAAGCTGAGGCTATTTTAAATTTACGCGCTGTATTTGTATTGGAGAAAAGAGAACATTTGAAAAAATCCATTTAAATATTTACATATCCACGATTATCTAACAATAAGTACCGCCCAAGTCGATATTTGATTTGATGGTTTTTAATTTTGAATGCCATTGGATAAAGTCACTTGTCCTGCGTAAAAATGTATCTATTACAAATTACAATTTTTGCTGTATTCTATCAATAACGTTATTATTAATTATTGTAGGGGAGCAAAGTATGCTAAATGTGCAGTCATTCGAGCGTTATGGGGACCTATTGAGTAGTTAAGGTTAAGATTAGGTCCTAAAACCAAAAAAAAATCAAGTAAAGTTTTCCGTGTTATTGGGGACTTTTCATTTCTAATTTAATTTTCCATTTCCAACTATCGCTTTTTTTAGAATATAGCGTTATCTATCCATAATTCGAAAAAATGTCTCGAATAAAAGTTACTAATTTTTACGTAAGGAATCCAAATCTGCAATAAAAAATGGGGGCTCCCATTTAAGACTTTAAAGTAACCCCCACCCCACCACCTGGTGCCATTCGATAGATTTTTCAAAAATATTGAATAAGTGTATTTTTCAGTTTTTCGATCTGATGTTCATTTCGCGAACTATCGCGGAATTCGTATTTAAAATTTTAAATTTACCCCCACCCCTCTCCGCGGGAAGTCGTGTTTGGTATCATTTGATAGATTTTTGAAAAATATTGAGCCCGTATTTTTTAGTTTTTCGATTTGTCATTCATTTCGCGAAATATTCGCTTTTTTCTTGTGAAACTTTGGGACTCGCCCATTTCCTTAGGCTCAAATGGTCAGATTTTGAAATATACACTGTTTTGGATGTACTTAACTTACCTTATCTTAATCTGACGATTTCGAGTTTTCCTAAGGATAGATTTTTTTTTCGGAACACCCTTATCATACTCCCTTGTATTGAGATCCAATATATGGTAGGGGTACATTTACAGGGTACAAGGTTTCTCGCCATGTCATAATCTGACGCGCTCGAGTAACTGCAAAAATCCCCGCTTATGCTCCCCTACCATTAATAACATTATTATCTTAGTTCGCGTTAGCCAAATAAGACATCAGTTAAATAAAAAAAAATATGAATACAATTAATTATTTCATTCAAATCTATTAAAAAAATTTTTAAATCAAAATTATTTATTATTATCCCGGTTTTTATGGCATTCTCCGCCTTCCGATTCCTAGTTTCTAGCTTCGTCGGTCGTTCCGTTCTCCAGGGTGAAGGTTCCTTTCTGACATTTCCTTCTGAATGTCCCCTAGCCAGGATTGTTTCGGTCTCCTTATTCTCCTTCTTTCCCTTGGCATCCATTTTACAATTCATTTTGGTAGTCTGGCGTTGTCCATTCTTTCTATATGACAGATATACCGGGTGGTGAATTGGAAAACGGGCCATAGGAAACTCAATGTAAAATTCTAAACTGTTGAATTCCTGCTTCCCTAATTATTTTACATCAGAAGCCATTAGAAACGATTTGTAGAGGATTGAAATCTGTATTGAAAACAACTGTTAAAATTGTTCTACGAATTAAACATATTCCATATTTTTGTAAAAATGTAATACATTTTTGAGTTTTTCAGCCCAAAATTAGGCCGCACACAGTGCAATAATGTGTCACAATGAAGTTATTATTTTCACATTTTTGAACTGTCAATATTTTTATTTTATCATTTATTGTTTAAAAACAATACAGTTGATAAGATACCCTCAGTTGCGGAGAAAGTATGTATTAATAATAAAGATTTTTTATTCAGTCAAAGGTGTGAGCACTGTCAGTTAAATAGTAACGTGTGGCCTAACTTTTACACACATACCTACTGTGGCAAATGTATTAAATTTTTCAAAATTTTGGAATGCGTTTAAATGGTAGAACAATTTTAACTTTTGATTTTAATACAGATTTCAATTATCTACAAATATATTCTCTCATGATTTTTGATGTAAAATAATTAGGGAAGCAGGAATTCAACAGTTTAGAATTTTACATTGGGTGCGTTCGGACGACCACAGCGGCTGGACAGCTGAGCCAGCAGTAGCTGTCAGACGTCACCGCTGGAGTCAGCCGCTGAGAGATTTACTAAGCTTTCCCTATCACGGCTGGATACAACCACTCAGCCGATTTCTGCTGACAGTCAGCCGCTATGGTCGTCCGAACGCACCCAATGAGTTTCCTATGGCCCGTTTTATGATTCACCACCCGGTATACCAGATCAGTTGTCTCCTTTGAATTCCATATATGATAGTTGAATTGACTTCCATGATATGTCTGATTTTTAATAATTATTTACAATCTCTCAAAAATAATAAAATTATAGTTTTTCTCTCTACTGTAAACTTAGTCAAAATGATTACTGGTGTTGGTGTTAGTAGACAAGCGACGATAAGTATATATACAGGGTGAGTTTTTGGTGCAGCATTGCTCGATAATTTCATTTTGGTACATAACATCCAAAAAAGTTATTTAGAAAAAAATGTAGACAATGATATTATCTGTGTTAATATACCGATTATCTTTTTCTAAGTGGTTCCATTCTTTGAGAATACGAGTTCTAAGTATTTTTTCAGTGGCCTTAATCTACGCTGGCCAAATTTTAATTTTTTAAAACGCATCGTGAATACATCTACCTCACTGTAAAGGATACCATATTACTTCTTGAAATGTAAGCAAAGCTATTACAATGTTGTACCCATATTATTTTCTGTTACATGCAGGTATGTGTCACCCTTCTCATCTTCTGGTTGTACTATAGCAGGGGTGGCCAAACTGTGGCTCGCGAGCCACATGTGGCTCTCTGAAGGATTCTTTGTGGCTCTCAATAAATGTCCCTGAATTATTTTTAATTTTTTTTTCCAAATGTGCAACAAATATAAAAGACTAAGCGTAACATCAGGACTTGGCCAAGGAGACGCCTTATCACAGTTGCTATTCAGTTTGGCCTTAGAATATCTAATAAGTAAAATATCATCTGAGCTGACAGCAGGATTTGCAAATCGAGGATCAAAACTCTTGTTGGCCTTTGCTGATGATATAGGTGCAGTCGATCATTCTACAAGAGACGTGAGAGAGGTGTTTTCACAACTCGAGGAAGAAACAGGTAGTCTGGGCCTACGAATTAATGAAGAGAACACGAAATACATGCTAGTAACCAAAAAGCTAAGATCAAGAGTTAGGCAGAACATAACTATTAATGACTACAACTCCGAAGTAGTAAAAGAGTTTAAATATCTAGGAACGGTAATGACAGATGAAAATCACATTATAAAAAGCGGTCTTAGCAAGGATAGCTGCGTGGAATAGAGTATTATGCTCCCTATCATCATTACTAAGATCTAAGCTGCTAAAAAACAATCTAAATTCAGACTATACAGCCAATTATTCACCCAATTGTTAAATATGGAAGTGAAACTTACTCACATCAGTGGGAAATATCACATATTCAGATGCAAATCCAGTAATGGATATTAGCGATCGCATTTTTCATTAACTCTCTGTTTATTGCAAAATGTATCAGAGATTGATTGTCGTTAATCCCTGTCCATTGCCTTATGTTTCGGAGCCAGGACATTTTCTTACGTCCCATTCCTCTCTTGCCTTAAATTTTACCCTCGACTATAAGTTGGAGGAACTGGTATTTTTCATTTCGCATGGTGCGACCTTGATACACAGTTTTCCTTTTCTTGATGGTTTCGGAAAGTTGGCGTTCTTGGTTGATTTTTTTAAGGACATCTACATTTGTGACTTTCGCTGTCCATGGTATCTTTAGGATATGGCAACATTTCGAAAGCTTCTAATCTGTTTATATCCCTCGTTTTGAGTGTCCAGCCCTCTACGCCATATAGCAGCACCGACCATACGTAGCACTTAGTAAACCTTAGTCTCAGTTGAAGATCTAACTCTGAACAGGTCAGTACCTTCCTGAATTTTACGAAAGCATGTCGAGCTTCGTAAGCTGTCGAAGCCCTGTCCGATACCCAGTCTTCAAAAAGCCACGTTCCCAGGTATTTAAATTTGCTCACTTTTTCAAAGGACTTGGTATTCAGTGTTATGGTGGAGTTTTAAATTGCATCCATTTTCTGGAGATGATCATGAATTTGGTCTAATTCCATTCCCTTACTGTATTCTCCGATTATAGTGACAAGTTGCAAGTTGTTGAAGATCAGCTATGTTGTCACAAATTAAATAAATAAGCTACTGGGAAATAAATAAGCTGCTGGTATTTGAAAGCAAAGTCCTCAGAATGATATTTGGTCCTCAAAGAGATGAATTGATAGGAGAGTGATACTGAAAACATCGTCAGACATACAAAAGCTAAGATAAGATGGGCAGGTCATGTGGCAGAGGAAGACAAGTGTTAAAGGCTGTGTTTTTTGGGAGGCGATAAAAGATCAATAGGCCATCCCAGAAAAAGTTGGAAGGTTGATGAAGAATCGAATTATCCTGAATTAGTAAAGGCTGCTTGTAGAATTATTTGCATATTTGAAACAACGATGTGAATCATTTTATTTCACTTTAAAATTCGCAAAATCCAAACGGTAAGAGAAAAATTTAATACCTTTTATACACTTTTTAGATAATTGTTTAATTGCGGCTCGCGAAAAATTTCAAATTTTGAAAAATGGCTCGGACTATCAAGAAGCTTGGCCACCCCTGTACTATAATTGCTATTTTTCATTAATTGTCCTGAACATATTTAATGCACATTGGTGAAATAAAACAATTATTGATAAAGGATAAAATATTTATGCAATGTATATAATTCAAACGATTATAAAAGTGAAATTAAAAAGAATAATAATAGTCGAGGAAATGAAGCTGAAAAAATGGCAAAACCTCGCAATTTTTTCGTCGAGCATCGATTTGTACAAAAATTTGGGTTTAGGCTCATTACACCCTCTAGTTCATTTTCTATATTGAGCCGTTGTACGCTTTTGGTATTTTAAGGGTGAAAACTACCCCTAATTGTAAAACATTATAAAATAACACTTTAAACTTTAATATTGTCAACATTTGGTTCTTATTAGTTACATAATGATTGTTTTATGCTTTAAGATATACTATCATAATATTTCAACCCTTAAAACCACCCTTGTTGGAGCTATATATAAAAAATTTACTTATCCCAAAAGAATAATTTCGGCTTGCATCGATTTACATAAAAATTTGGGATTAGGATCATATCACCCTGTACTTTATATTCTATATCATGCTTAAGGGCGTTGATTATTTTTAGTGGTGTAAACTACTCCTTATTGTCAAAAATTATATACAAACATTGTAAACTTTAATATGGGTAAAATTTGGTTTTGATTGGTTAAATAATGATTGTTTTATACTTTAGAAAATAACATCATAATATTTCAACCCTTAAAAACCACCCTTAATAACATTACAGTCTTTATGAGTAGATATTTTAATAGATCTATATAGAAAAAAAGTAGAAATAAAGAATTACAAAAACATTTATTTACACAAAAATACGAATTTACAAATATGCACGACGTACAAATACAAATAGTTTTTTAGTCATCTTCCAGTATACGAACCGGTTCTGTGGTATTATACATACATTGAAAATGATCCATAAGCGGACTATTCGAATTTAAAAAAAAAATCGTTTGATAAACATATATCCTTCATTTTTAGCGATAAAATGTTTTTTCAAAAATGAATTTGTAGGATTTTTGAAGAGTTATAAGACTGTGTAAACTAAATTCCGTAAGATCCCTTAGTTTTTAATTAGGGAGGGTTTAAAGGGCTCGAATAAGGGGGTGTTTGCTCGTAAATAGAGGTTTTAAACAGCTATATCTCGCTAACTGTTCACTGTAATGAAAATCTATGTACAAGGGAATTTTAGCTATTACAAAAGCTACGATTTAGTAATCGATCATTTTTTTCGTATCTCCAGTATTTTCGGAGATATTTTGAAGTAAAAGGTGAAAAATGGGAAATTCCAAAAATTAATTTTCCTTTAAACTCAAATTTTTCTAAAATTAGGCCTTTTTAATAAATTAAACTTCTTGAGTGTATTTATAATACAAATATAAAAGAACTTTACACAAAAGTGAAGACCAATTTTTAATTAAGAGGGTAGTTAGGGGGTTGTTTTCACTGATTTTTTCATAGAGAAAAGCAGATACCGAACTTTTTTGATCATAAGTCGCTTAATTTTCAGGCTAGAAACATTTTATTACTATTTTTTGAAAGGTCTAACTGCATGCTTGAAAAAAGATTATTTAAGTTTTTCTCGAAAAATGCAAAGTTTTTCCGTTATTTGGCTTTGAATATTTCAAATTATGCATTTGAAGAAAAAAGCTAACTTTTAACATGCCGTATCTCGGTTTTTATTGGTCTTAAAGATATTACAGAAAAAGAATTTGGTTTGTGTTACTAGAAGACATAATTTTGATATCTATAGTTTTTTTGATTAAATGCATATTATTCGAGGTATTCTTAAAAAACCCTCTAAAAAAGTCGATTTTTTCGTCGAAAAACTGTTACTTTCAAGCGCGAATAACTCGAAAAATATTAGTTTTACGAAGAAAATGTAAAAAACATTTTTTCTTAGAATTACTGTTTACATCGATTTACATAGTTAAAATGTAATAAAAAATTCCCACCTCCGAGCTATATATAAAAAGTTTACTTATCCTAAACGAATAATTTCGGCTTGCATCAATTTACATAAAAACTTGGGGTTAGGATCATCTTACCCTTTACTTTATAATCTATATCATGCTCAAGGGCGTTGATTATTTTTAGGGGTGTAAACCACCCCTTATTGTCAAGAATTATATAAAAACATTGTAAACTTTAATATAGGCAAAATTTGGTTTTCACTGGTTAAATAATGATTTGTTTTATGCTTTAGGATATAATATGATAATATTCCAACCCTTAAAAACCATCCTAATAACAATGTAATTTGTATAAGTAGACAATTTAATAGACCTATACAGAAAAAAAGTAGAATTAAAGAATTACAAAAACATTTATTTACACAAAAATACGAATTTACAAATATGTAAAAATACACATACCAATAGTTTTTGTCATCATCCAGTATACGAACCGGGTCTGTGGTATTATACAGGGTGTCTGCGTAACTTGGAACCATATGGAAAACTTTTTTAATATCAATTTTACGAAAAAAAGTCATTCTTTATAAAGTGCTCTGCATAGTCTAAAACCTAAGATGCAATCATCAGATATCAAATTTTGTCAACAGTATACGAGGTATGTCAAAAAATATGAATTTCGCTCAAGAGCAAACTACCTTTATATTTCACATTATCAAAAAATTTTATTATGAAAAGTTATTTGTAATTAAAAGCCATATTCAAATATGCAATAACAGCCAGAAAGAATTTCTAAATTCTTTCTAAATTCATATTATTTGACACACCTCGTATAAAATTAACAAACTTGGATAAATGATGGTTGCATCTTGAGGTTTAGACCATGCACAGATTTTTATAAAGAATAACTTTTTTTCCTAAAATTATTAGTAAAGGAGTTATTACATGTCTAATAAATAAAAATGATGTTCGGAATCGGTAATTTAGGAAAATTTCAGAATTTTTTTCTTTCAAGTAGAAGGCTGTTATTGCATATTTGAATATCGTTTTTAATTTCAAATAACTTTTCATAATAAAATTTTTTGATATTTTGAAATACAAAGGTAGTTTGCTCTTGAGCGAAATTCATATTTTTTGACATACCTTGTATACTGTTGACAAAATTTGATATCTGATGATTGCATCTTAGGTATTAGACTATGCAGAGCACTTTATAAAGAATGAATTTTTTTCGTAAAATTGATACTAAAAAAGTTTCCCATATGGTTCCAAGTTACGCAGACACCCTGTATACATTGAAAATGCTCTATAAGGGGACTATTCGAATTTTTCGAAAAAAAAAATTAGTTTTTTTAACATAGCTCCTTCATTTTTGGCGATAAAAAATTTTTTCAATAACGGTTTTGTAGGATTTTTAAAGAGTTATAGGACTGTTTAAATTAAATTCCGTAAGATCCCATAATTTTTAATTGAGGTGGGTTTAAAGGGCTCGAATAAGGGGATGTTTGCTCGTAAATTGATGTTTTAAACAGTTATATCTCACTAATTGTTCACTATAATGAAAATTTATGCATAAGGAAATTTTAGTTATTAAAAAAGCTACAATTAAATAGTTTATCATTTTTTTCGTATCTCCAGTACTTTCGGAGATATTTTGAAGAAAATAATAAAAAATGCGGAATTGAAAAAAATCAATTTTTCTTCAAACTTCAATTTTTCTAAAATTAGGCCCTTTAAATAGGTCAAACTTTTTGGGTGTATTGATAATATAAATATAAAAGGCATTACAGAAAGGCGAAGACCAATTTTAAATTACAAGGGTAGTTAGGGGGTTGTTTTCACTTTTTTTTCGTAGAGAAAAACAGGTACCGACTTTTTTTTTGATCATAAATTGCTTAATTTTTATGCTAGAAACTTTTTATTATATTTTTTTTGAAAGATCTTATTGTATGCTTGAAAAAACATCATATAAGTTTTCCTGAAAAAACGCAAAGTTTTCCCGTTATTTGGCTTTGATTATTTCAAATTATGCATTTGACGAAAAAAGCTAACCTTTAACGTGCCGTATCTCGGTTTGTATTGGTCGTAAAAATATTATAGAAAAAACGTTTCGTTTGTGTTACTAAAAGATACAATTTTTATATCCACAGTTTTTTTGATTAAATGCATATTTTTCGAGTTGTTCTCAAAAAACCCTATAAAAAAGTATATTTTTTCGTCGAAAAACTGTTACTTTCAAGCGCGAAAACTCGAAAAATATTAGTTTTACGGAGAAAATGTAAAAAACATTTTTTTCTTAGAATAACTTTTTACATCGATTTACATGGTTGAAATGTATTAAAAAATTCCCACCCCCGAGATGGGGTGGCAACTACCCCCAAGGTTTTAGCGTACAGCAGCATGATATAGAAAATGATCCTTGGACTATTCCCTACCTTCTGTGAAAATTTCAAGTAAATCCATGCTGGACGAAATAATTGCGAGCCAAAATGCTTCATTTCCTCGACTAAAGAGAAATGGCAATAGGCTTACTCACAATTAGTTTAATAGTACCTAGACCTAGGACCATCGGTTTCTCATACTGTAGTTTGCTATGCATCTTCAGGTGTCCGGTGAGGTAACTAAAAGCTACAAATATAAAATTGCCAGAATTATACCAATATTATATGTGCATAGTTATTAGGGACACAAAATTAAAAATAAAATACTGTAAATATTACTTACATGCTGACACAAAGAATGTTTTTTTTATTTTCGTGGAACCATACTCAATACTTCGTTATGACAGGTGACGTCGGTCACTTCGGTTGACAGGTGTCAACCATATACGTTGATGGTCTTGATGCTTTACTGCATGTCTCTTAAAGAAAACTCCTATATTTGTCTAAATCTAAATGAAAACAGAAATGCCTATATCGACATATAAGTAATATTTATAGTATTTTATTTTTAATTTGTGTCCCTAATAATTTTGCATAATATTGGCATAATTTATAATACATAATTTTTACCTGACAGTACCTAATTATGGTAATTTTGTATTTGTAGCATTTAGTTGTCTTAGGGGAGACCTGAAGATGCATAGCAAATTGTAGTATGCGGAGCCTACCGTCCTAGTAGGTAATATTTAACTGATCGTAAGTAAGTCTATTTTTATTCCTCTGAGGACTGAGGACTGAGTCCATTTCAATTTAGGTAAGAGAAATAAAAATAGACTTACTCAATCAAGGACCCATTCAACATTTAAAAAGATAAAGTTAACATAAATATCAAAAAATGGTAAATGCTTTTTTATGAAATTTGCCCCTCTTCGTATTTTTTTGTGATCCGTCTATCTCTCAATGAATATGAACTACTTCAATAACCGTTCCGCATATCAAATGAATCTTTTATGGTAAATTAATAACCCCGCACTCACTTTACCTACTAATTAAACAAGCAGACGAGTTCTTCTCGTTAGTCTTTACTTCACTGTTAATAGATTATCAGTAATAGTTTTCTGTGGTCGCCGCCTTCATTGGATTTGGATAAGAGCTTAATTTTTTTTAATGTTTCTAACACTAAATAAAGGAATATCTTTTTCAGTGTCGTATTCAAATGTATAGATACATATTTTGTAGTTATCTAAATGAAACTTCATTACAAGGCGTTTAAATTGAGAGTATATATTATTATGTATGTTAATACTGCTGCTGCTGTGTTTCCTCATCTGATGTTGTTTCCTTGCTCTATTCGTGTTGCAAGAGTTATTTCTACTTGTTTAATTGTCATCTTTTAGTTTTTTTTATACACATATATTTCTCATATTTTTGTCCTTTTGTTTATTTTTGTTACGTTATGAAGATGTTCCATGAGTCTGTTGTGCTAGATATTATGTTAATGATTTTCTTTCTTTGTGTCTGTTACTTTCGGTGTTCTTAGCTTTATGGTTAATAAGACTATTTCTTAAAAGCTGTTTGTTTTCTTTTTGCGTCTTTTCTTAAGTTCTCGTATATCCTTATCTCTTTTGATTTTACACATTGGCACCTTTTTCAATTACCTTGTCGGCTCTTTCAGTAGATATGTCTTGTAAACCTCTTTTGACAGTCGCTTTTAATACATATAAAAATATTCTTTAGTATGTAATATCTTTAGATTTTCTCCATTTGTTGTATGTGTGAATTGTTGATGTTATAGGTAAAGGATTTTGACAAGAACTATGACTTTGAAAATTTCACGTAAACTTGTGTAGGTACTAAATCGGCATGACTCACAGCTCTTATCAAAATTCAATACATCTACTAGATACTGGTACAGTACTAGTACTGTCAAATAATGTAGGTAATAAATATATATTGTACATATTTTGGATATATTTATTAGAAATTCTATAGCTGAAGCTTTTCCTTTTTTTTATTATTCAGTACTTATTTCTTCCATTTTCCCTTACTTATCCTCTTCATTCTCATTATTTGAGCCCTTGGCAGGGCTTGGTGATACTCAAAATAAAATTTTTGTTAGTTTGCTGTCTCCATTGGTTGGGATCCTGTGTCAGATGGGCTTCATGTAGAGACTTTCCCACCAGTGTCTTCAATTGGTCTGCCCATCGTATTGGAGTTCTTCTTCTTGATCTACTCTAGGCTTCAGGTGGGTACCATTGGTTTAAAGGCACACTTACTGCTGCACAATATCACAATAAGATAGTTAATTAGTTCAAAAATCAACTAAATGATGAGGCATTAATTTATTACATTACTGTCAAATATCTCCTATATACGTTACAAAAGTAACTAAATAGAGCAGGACGGATCTGTTTTGAGGTGGATGTGAGAGGTGGCATTTGGATTTTTGCAGATAAAGTTAGGTGACAACTTCAATAATTTTAATTGACTTATGCTCCTTGATAAAATTTATCAAGGAGCAATAAGGGGCAATGATTATGCTAATGTTTATATTATTGAATACAAAATTGAATAGCCTTTCGATTTAGCTATCACTAAAGCTCGGATTTATAGGCAACAAAAATTGAATAAAAAGGCGCCTATATAGGCAAAGATTTTTATTAAAAAAGGCAGGAATATTAACATTTAGGCAAAATATAGGCAATACAGGAATATAACTTATTATTTATAACCACTTAAAATTTTATCATTAATAGAAACAACTAAATGTTTTTCAATATTTTCGGTCTTAAAACTATGTCTTCGATCACTTAAAATTAATTTGTACATTGAAAACGAACGTTCGACATCGACAGATGTAATTGGAGCATATTTCAGAGCGGATAATAAATCTGCCATAAGTTGTAATTCCTCGGAAAATGTCCCATTCAAAACTTTAGCAACATTAGATAAAAACGAAAAACCTTAATTCTTGTCGAAAACATATTTCATTTTTTTTTAAATTAATTGACCGTTACTTCCAGGTGCCGATTTAATTTTCGTCTTTAAATTATCTATTAATTTTACTGACTCACATAAATTTATCTTTTGTTTTTCTAATAAGGTAATTGTGGTAACTATTAATTTATAATTGTCATTGATATAAGCGAGTTCCTGTTTCAATTTGGGATTTTTTAATATTTTTTTTGCTTCTCGAATGGCTTCGGAAATATCATCATCAAATTCTGACATAACTAATTCTATTTCATTGCAGTGTTCAAAGTAAAAAAAAACTGCTTCGAGCCAGGTTCCCTACCTTGTAATTACTGGTTTAGTTGGCAAAGGGACACCGGGAAGTCTTTCTTTATATATTTGCACCCTCAACGGAGCCTTTACAAAAACTTTTTTCATAAAATTTATAAAATTATTTACCAACGGAAACAGATTTCTTATTTCTTTAGCAATACTATTTACCCCGTGGGCTACACAAGTGCAATGAATTAAATTGGGATAAAAAATCTTTAAATTAACAGCAGCTTTTAACATATATGCCGCAGCATCTGAAAGCATTAAAACTATTTTTTCACTGGTATAGGGTTGGGTAAAAAGAGGTTTGTTAAACTATCTTGTATAAATCGACTTATCGTTAAATTGTTTGTTTTTTCCAATTCTTTAGCGGCAACTAAATAAGGTTTTCTCGCAAAGTTTTCGTTCAAAATTCCAATCATTAAATTAGCTATATACCTGACGCATACATCTGTCGTTTCATCCACGATAATATACAAAAATTGCCCTCTAACTCCCGCTTAATTTTTGAAATACATTCCACATAACATTTTTCCACAGTATGTTTTCTCAATGTACTCTCGTCCGGTAAGGATTTATTAAGATATTTTTCGAAAAAGCATTTAAAACTAGGTTTATTAACTTTATATAGAGGAATGTTGGATGCAATCATCATCTGGCATAAATCAAATTTAAATGCGTCTTCCTCCTTTGTTTTGAACTGCTTAAACTATCCCGCAGAGATATTTGGGCTAACTTAGAGGAATTTAATTTTTCCAAATTACGTTTATGAAGTGGGTTTCCACAATGCTGGTCAATAAAGTACTTTTTTCTACTTGAAATCTGAGAATTAAAAAAAAATAATTAGAATTCTAAAACCGCTTTAGAATTTAGTTATGTTGTGGGACGAGAAAAAAAGAGAAAAAATAAAACTTACCGATTTGCCTCATGGTTTACAAAATGCTCCATCTCCTTCTAGAGAAAGTTCCGAATAAGGATCCATAGCCTTAATTTAGCTGTCATCTTTTCACACAAATGTCTAAAACGTTTTAAAACGTGTTCTTTGCTTTTCGGTATACGCAACAAAACTAAACTAGGATATAGCAATTTGTGACTAAACTCTGATACAGTAACCGACTGTACAACTGATAATAATCTAATAAAGCTTAGGGATTTCCAAA
Organism: Diabrotica virgifera virgifera; assembly: GCF_917563875.1. Classification (NCBI taxonomy): domain Eukaryota; kingdom Metazoa; phylum Arthropoda; class Insecta; order Coleoptera; family Chrysomelidae; genus Diabrotica; species Diabrotica virgifera. The sequence continues at coordinate 29,469,674 of NC_065447.1, forward strand.
TAGTTAACCCTCAAGTCTCGATCAGGTACATTTTCCTAGAAATCTGTTATATAAACAAACCATTGATATTTTATTATTGACCCAAAATTTTATTGTAGAATGGTTTAGTAATAGAATAATATCATGGGTAGTACCATGAAATTTTAAAAAAGGCACAAATGGGCGGAATTTACGAAAAAAGGCAAAAAGTGCAAAAAAAAATTATAATAGGCAAAATAGGCAAAAAAAGGCATTTTGCCTATAATCCGAGCTTTAGCTATCACACGGCACCCATTCTCATTTAAAAAATCATCGATTACGTCATCACGCCCAGATGGATGACGTCACTAGTATGATATATATACCAACAAATTAGAATAATTTTTAAAAATAAAAATCGATCTGTTTCGGGATTTATCTCCAGAGACGCCTATTCTCGATAAAATGAATTTATGCCAACTCGAACGTTCTCACTGTATTTGTTTATAAGCCAAAAAATTGTTTATAACTTTAAAACAGTGCTGAGGCCTCTTAAATATTCCGATTTTAATTCTGTAAAGTGTATTAGATAGGTAGAGATCTTCTTTATATGTAAAAAAATTAACTTCTAAATGGTCTACTTTTTCTTCAGAAAGTTTTTAAAAAATTTGAACTTTTAAAAAAAGTAGATTATTGCAAAATTATTCTGCAGAATCTATCAGGTCGATTTTAATGAAATTTGGTGGATTTAAGTATATTGTAGTAAAACAGGCTTATTTTGCCCCCTTATTATGTATTTATTGCTATTTTGCAGAAAGGGTAATAATTTAAGACATTTTTAACCAGTCGATTATCATACAAAATTTAATTATCTTTATTTTATATCTCCACGACTTTGTTCCAAAATGAATCGTTTTAAAGTTATAAGCAAAGAAAGTAGAAAAAAATCGATGTTTTTCGAAATGTTTAAGGAAGACCACGAAAACGATGGAACGGCAACTTACTGGAGACACATTGAAGAAACAGACAGTGATGTCTGAACAAATAGAAGAAGAAGAATAAGCTTTTCTCTGAGTAAAGAGTTCCTTGCATATAGTTTTTTTGTTTTCTGAGCAGTCAAGTAATCCTCCCTTTTACTTCTTTTTTCGCATCAAAATTCTTCAGTTTATTTTTTTGGGATTTTTATTTATAGTACATATGTAAATGTAAACGATACAAAAATATCATAATTAGAATGTCTGACAATAGTCTGTTCCAACGAAAATTTTACTCCTCCAGAAACTCAGAAACCAAGAGCTTCTTCAAAATTTAAAAAACACGTCAATTTATAATGGGAGGGGGACGAATTTTCATGTAAAATTCATGACCTCAAATGTACCCCCCTACTGCCCCGCATTAACCACCACTTTTTTAAGTAGCAAGTGTGGTCGAGTGGCACATCATTTGAAAGGTATTTTTTTTTCTCTGGACGACACTCTATTTTTTTAATTACGTAATAAGTTTGAAGATAATTTTGGACTTCTGGGAAACCCCGCAGAAACCTTATGGGAAATAGCTCTCTGTCAAATGCTCTGAAACTTTGGGTTCTGGTAGTCCATAAGTAGAACAAAAGACTCAATGGGCACGTAGCTCCAAAAAATCATGGTTTTAAGATATAAGCCTCTGAAGTTACAGGTATAGGAGGTTTGAGTTGGAATCAATTCATTTTCTCGAGAATGGACGACTCTGGAGATGAATTACGGATCAGGTCGATTTTATTTTTAAATTATAATTTTTTGGCATATATATCATACTAGTGACGTCATCCATCTGGGCGTGATAACGCAATCGATAATTTTTTAAATAAGGATAGGGGTCGTGTGATAGCTCATTAGAAAGGTTATTCAATTCTCTATTCACTAATATAAACATTAATAGAATTATTTATACAGGGTGCCCAAAAATGTTTTTGAATTAAATTAATTGAGACAAAAAGAAGAATGTATATAATTTATTTAATTCGAAATACATTTTGCTGCTTTCAGAAAACATAAAAAAATGTTAATTTGAAAAATAAATATTGCTTTTCGCTTAAATTAAATGTTCAAACTGCTAAGAGGTGGGTGAGAGATTTAATATTGAATTTAAGCGAAAAACAATATTTATTTATCAAATAAACATCTTTTTCTGTTATCGGGCAACAGTAATAGTTATTTTATTTTATTCTAGGGCCGTATGTTTGGAAAAAAGCCACAAAAAATAGAGTTATATCAGTTTTTATTTCGAAGTGAAAATACACAAATTAATTCTTTGAAAAGGTTGTCAAAACCAAACTTTCAATATAATGGGTTACCACGACGATGATATTGGTTTATATGACAACGATTCAAGACCATTGTAATTGTCTACTGATCTGACTTTTAAATATTATGTCGAAATAATTTTATTTCATCGAATTATCGCGCTAATTTCATTAAAACATGAACACAATAAGATAAATTTGAAATAAATTAGTAAATAATATCTAAATATTAGTTTAGTGCATGTATTACAATATATATTAATGCCATATTACAAGGTATTTTACTTTCCCGCTCGGCGTGCGGGAAAACTTACTTTCACCCACGCCGTGCAGGAAAGTGCAACTTTCGGAAACGAAATGCGTGCGTGAAAGTGGCTCTTTTAGCACGGCCGTAGAAAAAATGTATTTCGAATTAAATAAATTATAAACATTCTTCTTTTTGACAAAATTAATTTAATTCAAAAAAATTGTTTGGGCACCCTGTATAAATAATTATGTTAAAGTTTATATTATTGAATAGAGAATTGAATAACCTTTCAAATGAGCTATCACATGATCCCTATTCTTATTTAAAAAAAATCATCGACTGCGTCATCACGCCCAGATGGATCACGTCACTAGTATGATATATGATATATATGACAAAAAATTATAATTTAAAAATAAAATAAAAATCGACCTGATTCGTAATTTATCTCCACAGCCGCCCATTCTCGATGAAATAAATTTATTCCAACTCAAACGTCCTCACTGTACCTATAACTTCAGAGGCTTATATCTTAAAACCATGATTTTTTGGAGCTACGCGCCCATTGAGTCTTTTGTTCTACACATCAAGGACTACCAGAACCCAAAGTTTCAGAGCATTTGACAGAGAGCCATTTCCCATAAGGTTTCTGCGGGGTCCTTTATTATAAATTAGTGAAATCTAAATTATCTATAAAGTTATTCCGCAAATTAAAAAAAATAATAGAGGGTCGTGTAGAGAAAAAAAATACCTTTCAAATGATTTGCCACTTGACTTCACTTGCTATTAAAAAAAGAATATGTGTGTACTTTGTACGCACGTAAGACGTTATACTTCTATTATAATATAATTTCAACGAAATATATACCTACTTAACAGTTACAATACAAAAAATTAACAATAATTACCAAGAATGAACCACAACTTAACAATGCCAAATATTAAAAAAAAAAAAGAAAAAAATATTAATCGTCCGGGATTTGAACCCGCAATCTCGCGATTTTTTTATCTCTAATCCAATGCTCTACCAACAAGGCCATCAAGCCGCATGCAACTTACCTTTCAGATATACATAATTATACATCACGGTGACAAGTGAAATATAAAAATAGATGTTTTATTATTTTACGCCCAAGGAAGACAAATCCAAAGACACAAAATTATAATAAAAAACCTTTTAAACCACCTTTTTCAAATTGCGCAAGTTGTATTATTAATATTAATGTTAATAAATGAAATATAAATATTTTGACGTTTCACAATTTGACAGTTCACTTTTAACTGCAGTGCCTTAAAAATTTTAAAGCACTAGTGCCTTAAAGTAGCATTTTTAACGCTCGTATGGAGTCCTAAAAATTGCATTTTTAACACGTTTGTAGAAAAATATATTTAAAAACACTAATATATTCTTTCCACACCTTTTCTGGACTGATACATACATAAATTAAAACATTTTGAAGTATAACTTCAAAAATATAATAGGAAAACTATTTAAAAAGGCAGCATAACTATTAACTAACCTTTGTTGTTTCTCTTCCCACAAATTTTAAAACGCAACAATCATACATAACCAAACCGTCAACCGTCCAAACCACAGCTGCGCTACAGCTGCCATATTGGATAATTTTTGACATGTCATTTGAACATCCAATCAGAACAAAGTTATAATGCGCATGCGCCGGGATCGTAGGTTTTAACATATAAAAATTCACCCCCATATCGCGCGTAAAGAAGTAAGTGGGGGCAGTAGGGATTTTACCTTTGAGGACATGGATTTTGCATGAAAATTGGTCCCCCTTCCACTACAAATTAAGGTGTCTTTTAGATTTTGAAGAAACTCTTGGTTTCTGAGTTTCTGGGGGAGGGGGTCAAATTTTCGTTGGAACACACTGTATATCAAAATAATAGATTGGTTATAAAAATACTTCTCTCGCAAAAAACTGACATAAACTTTAAAATAAAATGATGCCTCCTTTAAAAATATAGACGAAATTCCATGTCTTCTTTTTTAGATAACCCCCTTATAAGTTCGGCTCTGTGGGTGGGACGTTTCATAAGCGTCTATTAACCATTATTAGGCAATTTTATTCATTAAAACTCGACCTATAATGGAATAATCGATGAGATCTGATACGAGATAAAGCCACAGTGATATTTTATTGATGAAGTTCTGGAAAAAAATCGGACCGTTTAGAAATACGACGAACAAAGACGTAACCGACATCTCTAACATGGACTGTTAGTATTATCTTTTGAAGATCAAAATAGTTTTTTGCGGGAACACATGAGTATTCTTTCGTGAAATTTTTAAAGTGAGTTAAATACAATGCCCCATTATTTTTGACCACTTTTACATTTTTCATCCAAGTCGATATTTTTAATAACAAGTTTTTTATAGATTTTTAATTGACTTTGACTTTATTGACTATTTATTATTTGACTACTGACTTTATCAAAAATTTGATACTGACAAAAAAAAAACAATGTAAAACTCCAACCAAAAACATATTGGCGTATGATATAAAACGAAATAATAAAATCTTAGCCTGCAATGCCCCTTCCTCCTGGGGGAGTCCCACAGAGACCACAGCGTTGAAAGTTTCTGCTGACTAGGCTCTGGTCTCAAAATTATCTTGTTGCAGCTGATTTACTTTTAGCAAGTTCATCATCTCTTTCGGCGCTGCGTTTTTCCCGATGACGTGACAGTCATAGCAATAATTAATTTTTCTATGGCCGTGCTAATAGAGCCACTTTCACGCACGCATATCGTGAAAGTAAATTTTCCCGCACGGCGTGCGGGAAAGTAAAATACCTTGTAATATGGCATTATAATAGATTATAATACATGCAATAAACTAATATTTAGATATTATATACTAATTTATTTCAAATTTATCTTATTGTTTTATTATATTTTATTATTAGATTATTTCATTCATAGGAGATTCTAACCAACAGAAAGCTACAGAAATAAAAATTAAACTGATTATTTTTTGATTATTTTAACTTCCAATCGTATAGTAAGATATTTGATCACGTGTTTAATTCTATCCAATCAGATTAAAATTATACTGAGAATTATCTACTGTAGGGGAGGTTACCGATAAAATTTTTTAAGTAGATTGTTTCTGTTTAATGGCAACCAGTTTCCTAGTGTTGACAACTGTCACATTTAAGAAAATATCCATAATATACGTATTAAAAAATAATCTTACGAATATCACACGACAGTAAGAATAAATAAGAAAATAATGCTTCATTTTTACTCAAATTTGTTGTTATTAGGCAATAGCCACTCGAGCCCTGCGGGCTCTCGTGTCTATTGCCAGACAACAAATTTTCGAAAACTGTCGCATTATTTTCAATTTATTCTCACTCTCTTGTGATATTATACCCGATAATTTTTGATAATATCCCGTCGTCAAGTATATTACGTCAGATACCCTTCGTTGCTACGAAAAAATACATTCAGTGACATTAACGACAATTAATGTTTTAAAAATTATAAAAGTGATGACTTTCAACCGTCACATATTTATAACAACTGTGTGTTTAATTGTACTAATTTGTACTTACATAAATAAATTACAATAAAATTTTGGTTTTGAACCATGAAATGTTTTGATCATAAAATAATCGCAACAAATTGCACTCGATCTCTAAAATTATAATCGAATGTTTGCCCTTGTCACACTTTGACATAATTTATGACACTTTACTTGACACTTTTGACAAAGTGTCACTCGGGAAAAATTCAATAATTTTAGAGCTCTTGTGCAATTACTACTGATAATTCGATGAAATAAAATTATTTTGACATAATATTTAAAAGCCAGATCAGCAGAAAATTACAATGGTTTTGAATCATCGTCATGGGAACCAATATCGTCGTCGTGGTAACCCATTATATTGAAAGTTTGGTTTTGACAACCTTGTCAAAGAATTAATTATCCGCTATCGCGTCGTTCGGGTCAACGGCAGTCTCGTGCGTGAAAGTATCACTTTCCGCACTAGTTAAGAAAATAACTATTCCGTGTCCGAATCACTATTTGATACTGCCAGTGTTTCCCCACTTGGATGGCTCTACCAGCTATTAGATCAAGGTGAGTGCACATCTGGGTCAAATCCGTGCAAACCAATAGATGCTCGGGATTTTCACCGCAGTTGCACTTGTCATATTCTGCATAGCCCCATCTTTTTAAGTTTGACCTACACTGGGACGTGTTCTGGGTCTATTTAGAGACCTACATGTGTTGTAGGGTAATTGATGGCCTGCATCCATCTCTTTCTTTGGCTCTAAAGCTTCAACAACCGAAGTTCCTCTCAAAAGCTCTAGGCAACGTCGTTCAATGTTGGTTCTGATTGGAGGAGTGGTACTCATGGAGCTTCTACTGGATTTCAATCTTGGTAGAGCCCTTGCTGTCCATACATGGAATGGCGCGGTTCAGCGGTTCACTTCTTTGCTTCTTCTTCTTGACCTCAGAAATTACTCCACTTCTGATGTTTGGTGAAGCAATTCCTATCACAAGTTATAAACTGGAGTCGGTTTGAAGCACCCAGATATTCTTTGGTCCGTCTGTGATTCCAAACTGGAGTTGAATATTCTGCTGCAGAGAAACACATACCAATTTCAGACTAATGTGACATTGTTAGAGTTCGACTGCAGGCTATTGTATTAGGATTTTACAGAGAGAACTGTAACTGTATAATTTCGTATTGTGCCAAAAACTCTTACACAAGGTTCAATGACTTCACCGCTCGCTCAAAATGGGAAATTTAATTTCCACTGCCTCTTCTACAATCCACTGCAGTCTTTTTAGAAATTTAGAACATTTTGTACATCCTTATATACTTCGTAGATCGTCTGACCTAACGGAGCGTATTATGGTCCGCAATGTCGTCCTGATAAAAAACCGTTTACATAGATTTGAGTATGCTCAGATTTTCATGAGCTCTTTTGGACCGTTGCTTGCTCAGATGATTGTGGTGCCTGTTGATTTGTTGAGGGATAGTCACTGTAAATCGTCGATCCTTTTTATAATGATATTTTTGAACACCCTTTAATCTTAAGCGATCATTACTAGTGCCATTATTAAACTGATTAAACCATATTTTATCCATGTCTTTTTTCATAAAATAATCGTCAAAGAACGATTGCATCATTTAAACGGTTTCGGCAAAACATACATTTTTTGAGTTTAAAAAAAACTTGATTCAAAATCATTGCTTTTCGTCGGTACATATGGTACACGGCAAGTTGATCAAGAGTTACTAATTTGCTCGTATAGTTGCTAAAACGTGTTATCGTAAAGTTATGAATAAAGTTCAGATATTTTTCAGATGGAACATCGGAGTAAATCATGTGATAAGAGGGCAAAAATTCTCATTATTAAAACTCATTCTTCTTTGTATACCGTGCTTGTTTTCAAGCGTTGGCTATCGTCGTATTAACAAGTTGATGACATCTTTCTCGGTCGGCAGCTATATGAAACAACCCAGACGACATCATTCCCCCAACATCACCGAAATAAATCAACGAACACATTAGAAACAGTTCACCGAGAAAAGCGCCTGGTCTAGACGAAATAAAAAATAGAGCCCTAAAGTATTTGCCCATAAGAGCTATAGTGTACTTTACAAACATAGTGAACGCGATATTAAGATACAAAATATTCCCGAACAGATGGAAAGATACCCATGTCATTATGATCCAAAACCTGGCAAGAACCACACATTCCCGCAGAACTACAGGCCAATCAGCTTACTCCCAGCGATCAGCAAGATAGTGGAAAGAATCATTCTCAGCAGACTGCAAGCGGAAACAAACAGATTAGAGATAATCCCAGAAGCTCAATTCGGTTTTAGAGCAGAGCACTCCAGCGAGCTACAAGTACTCAGACTAACTGAGTACATAGCAGCTGGATTCAACGACAAGCAGTACACTGGAGCAGCATTCCTGGACGTAAGCAAAGCTTTCGACAGAGTATGGCATAAGGGGCTCTTATACAAAATGCGAGGTTATGGGTACAGCGGAGCGATGACGAGGCTAATCTCATCGTACTTAGGCGGCTGGAGCTTCAGGGTTCGGATAGGATAAGTTCTGTCCGAGCTCGGAAGCCCGGAGGCTGGAGTGCCACAGGGAGCGGTTCTGTCACCTCTGCTGTACACAATATACACCGCTGATGTACCTAGAACACCAAAGACCCTTATGAGCCTCTACGCCGACGATACAGCGATAGCGGCCAAACACAGAAACGTAGACATAGCAGTGACCAACCTGCAAACAGCGTTAGAAGACATCGAGGAATGGAGCATAAAATGGAAGATAGCCATCAACTCAGAAAAGACGCAAGCGGTACTATATAAGAAAGGAAGACAACAGCCAGAAGAACAGCTGACGGTGCAGGACAACCCCATCGAGTGGAAAAATGAAGCTAAATACCTAGGAGTCATCATGGACAAAGGATTAACCTTCCAAAAGCACGTAGAAGCCACAGTCCAGAAGGCCAACATCGCGAGAGCAACATTAAGAGGACTCATAGGCAGAAACAGTAAACTAAGACTAAAAACAAGGTTAAGATTAATAAACAGCATAATATTACCGGTATTAACATACGCATCTCTCGCATGGAGACAAGTATGTAACACCCACAAAAAGAAGATACAAGCGGTCCACAACAGCAGCTTAAGAGAAGCAGCCAGAGTTCCAAGATACGTAGCAGAAAGATTTCTGTTTAGAGAACTTTAACAGGTGAGAATCACCGAAATGATGACAGATAAGGCAAGGGTCAAATTCGCGGAACTGGAGCAGCACCCAAGTCACATACTGCGAGAGATGCTAGGGTATGAGGCGTGCCACCGATGGAAGCACAGACGTCCTAAACAGCAAATAGTGGATTAAAGTGAATAAAAAAGTAAAAGTAAAAGTGACAGTAGTCAGTTCGTAGCTCGAAACTCCAAGTGCCGAAGAAAACACGCAACCCAAGCGTAGGTCCAACACCACGACCAGGTAAGCAAACCAGTAAGAAAATAGAGGAAAAGGCGAAAGCCAAACAAAAAAACACAAAAAAAACAAAAAAGGCGTAAGCCACCAAAAAAATCACAAAAAAATCATAAAATTCTTGAGTTCCAAGCCATTGGACTGAGCTCAGTAGGGCTTGGTACAATGACTTGGGGCCCCAAGCAAGCAAGCAATTTTAGTTCCCGCGGATAAGTAAGTAAGAAGATAAAGGCATAGAGCGCTTCACGCTGGCCTAGTTTTTGCATTCGATTAGCGTACCACATTGGAATCTTATTACCCAGGATTCTATTGTGAAGAGCATTTGGCTACGATAGTTGTGCCCCCATCGCGCATCAGCGTGCTATGGGGGGGGGGGAAGGGATGGCCTGGGGCATTGGAGCGAGGTGGGGTGATCCTTGTTTTAAACTCGGGTCAAAACATCTCGCCCCAATGAATTGTTACACCCGAATGTACTTTTTCGATAGGGTGGACATCTCCCACAGGTCGGGTTGAATCAAATTGCTTGCTTGCTTGCTAGCTATATGAAACAATTTCTCGACCGTTCGACCTGTCTATTGTTCAATGTTATGCAGCCAGGACAATTGTTTTCTTCCAAACCAGAATTTTCCTTCTATTTTGCCCTGAATGATCAACCTGAGTAAGAGATATTTAGATCCTCTCATTATATTTGTATATAATGTATAAGAGTAGTACTGAAGTATTTTTATGATATTGATCAATTTCTGTTGATTCTGAGAATGCAACGGTAACACCACAACTCGAACGCTTCTAATTTGTTAAGATTCTTCATTTTTGTTGTCCAGGTTTCACATCCATAGAACAAAACGGACCGGACGTATCACTTCAATAATCTTAGGCGTGTGGCCAATGACAAAACTTCTACTGCACAATACAGAACGCCAGCTAATAAAGCTTTTTCGTACAAGTTCTATTCTGGTCAAAATTTGTTCATCACTTTCAACTCTGCAGTCAATCCAGCTACTCAGATATCTAAAGTGGTCCACCCTGTCCAGGATTGTATATGTATTGAATTTCAAGGATTGAATAAGTATATGTACCTACAACCCTAATTAATTTCATTTACCACGCCATTGACTCTGAAATTGGTTTGGTCCTAAATGAATTCCGTAATGAATTATTTTTAATGGGCAGAAAGGTGCTAGGTTCCTCGCGAGCTATATAAGGATAAATATCGCTTTTTTATTCATCGTTGAATACCAATTATATATAATGAATGATTTGTTAGATTACATTATTTATTAATGTAAACTCTTTTAATGTGTATCGCTTATAGATAGATATTTAAATGTGTTTCAGCGGTACTTTCAGTCGTACCTGGGAGAAAGGCGTAGTCTCTATTCAGTGCCGCCTTTTGTTAGATTTCTCATATTTTTTAAACCATTAGTTTTTTTGCATTCATTGTTATTTTAGAAACTAGTTATGCCTTTCCAAATCAATAAACGAAATTAGAATGACAAAAAATCTAGACCGTAAGATACAATAACCAAATACTACTTAAGCACACCTTATTTGGCTTCATTGTGCTATAAATGGTATTACAGTATCGTATCATATCGTATCAAACCATCGCTTAGTACCTGCGAATGATTTTAATGCTAAATTGGGATGAAAACTTTGCCCATTGGTACTGAAGTACAAAATGAGTTAGATTTTTTTTAAAACCCTAATGGATTCTACCGGAAGGGCAACACATGTTTTCTCTAACAAATGTGTACTGGACCGGATTGGAGGGGGACCCAAAAATTACAGTGTGGAGACCCAGAGCAGACAGAAGAAGTAGAGGTAGATCACCTACACGATGGACAGACGACGTCAAAAGGATTTCTGGGAATTGGGTGCAGGAAGCCAAGACCGACAGAACTGCAAGACATTAGGGGAGGCCTAATTTTGGATGCCGAGGGCTGGATGATGATTGATAGTGATAATGACTAAAGCTCGGATTATAGGCAAAATGCCTTTTTTTTGCCTATTTTGCCTATTATAATTGTTTTTTGCACTTTTTGCCTTTTTTCGTAAATTCCGCCTATTTGTGCCTTTTTTTAAATTTCATGGTACTACCCATGATATTATTCTATTACTAAACCATTCTATAATAAAATTTTGGGCCAATAATAAAATATCAATGGTTTGTTTATATAACAGATTTCTAGGAAAATGTACCTGATCGAGACTTGAAGGTTAACTTTTTGGAAATCCCTAAGCTTTATTAGTTTATTATCAGTTGTACAGTCGGTTACTGTATCAGAGTTTAGTCACAAATTGCTATATCCTAGTTTAGTTTTGTTGCGTATACCGAAAAGCAAAGAACACGTTTTAAAACGTTTTAGACATTTGTGTGAAAAGATGACATCTAAATTAAGGCTATGGATCGCACCTTATTCGGAACTTTCTCTAGAAGGAGATGGAGCATTTTGTAAACCATGCGGCAAATCGGTAGTTTTATTTTTTCTCTTTTTTTCTCGTCCCACAACATAATTAAATTCTAAAGCGGTTTTAGAATTCTAATTATTTTTTTTTAAATTCTCAGATTTCAAGTAGAAAAAAGTACTTTATTGACCAGCATTGTGGAACCCCACATCATAAACGTAATTTGGAAAAATTAAATTCCTCTAAGTTAGCCCAAATATCTCTGCGGGATAGTTTAAGCAGTTCAAAAAAAAGGAGGAAGACGCATTTAAATTTGATTTATGCCAGATGATGATTGCATCCAACATTCCTCTATATAAAGTTAATAACCCTAGTTTTAAATGCTTTTTCGAAAAATATCTTAATAAATCCTTACCGGACGAGAGTACATTGAGAAAACATACTGTGGAAAATTGTTATGTGGAATGTATTTCAAAAATTAAGCGGGAGTTCGAGGGCAATTTTTTTGTATATTATCGTGGATGAAACGACAGATGTATGCGGCAGGTATATAGCTAATTTAATGATTGGAATTTTGAACGAAAACTTTGCGAGAAAACCTTATTTAGTTGCCGTTAAAGAATTGGAAAAAACAAACAATTTAACAATAAGTCGATTTATACAAGATAGTTTAACAAACCTCTTTTTACCCAACCCTATACCAGTGAATAAAATAGTTTTAATGCTTTCAGATGCTGCGGCATATATGTTAAAAGCTGCTGTTAATTTAAAGATTTTTTATCGTAATTTAATTCATTGCACTTGTGTAGCCCACGGGGTAAATAGAATTGCTGAAGAAATAAGAAATCTGTTTCCGTTGGTAAATAATTTTATAAATTTTATGAAAAAAGTTTTTGTAAAGGCTCCGTTGAGAGTGCAAATATATAAAGAAAGACTTTCCGGTGTCCCTTTACCACCTAAACCAGTAATTACAAGGTGGGGAACCTGGCTCGAAGCAGTTTTTTTTTTCTTTAAAAACTGCAATGAAATAGAATTAGTTATGTCAGAATTTGATGATGATATTTCCGAAGCCATTCGAGAAGCAAACAAAATATTAAAAAATCCCAAATTGAAACAGGAACTCGCTTATATCAATGACAATTATAAATTAATAGTTACCACAATTACCTTATTAGAAAAACAAGAGGTAAATTTATGTGAGTCAGTAAAATTAATAGATATTTTAAATACGAAAATTAAATCGGCACTTGGAAGTAACGGTCAATTAATTTTTAAAAAAATGAAATATGTTTTCGACAAGAATGAAAGTTTTTCGTTTTTATCTAATGTTGCTAAAGTTTTGAATGGGACATTTTCCGAGGAATTACAAATTATGCCAGATTTATTATCCGCTCTGAAATATGCTCCAATTACATCTGTCGATGTCGAACGTTCGTTTTCAATGTACAAATGAATTTTAAGTGATCGAAGACATAGTTTTAAGACCGAAAATATTGAAAAACATTTAGTTGTTTCTATTAATAATAAAATTTTAAGTAGTTACAATATTTAATTATTAATTAACAGTTATTTAGTTACTAGATTATTTATACTAATGTTATGATTATGATGTGTAAATATACCTGCCTTAAGTTAATATTACGTTAATTCACTTTGTACAATAAATAATAAGTTATATTCCTTTATTGCCTATATTTTGCCTAAATGTTAATATTCCTGCCTTTTTTAATAAAAATCTTTGCCTATATAGGCGCCTTTTTCTTCAATTTTTGTTGCCTATAAATCCGAGCTTTAATAATGACAAATGTGAGACTGACATGTAGAATGTAGAGTATCCCTCCAGTGAGTGATCTGTTTTAAGAACTAACTAAATTTAAATCTAAAATAAGTGCTATGACACTGAAAAGAAATTTGACTGTGAGAGTACTTATTAGTGCTTATATTTCCTTAGAAGCTAAATCTTATCTGAGTCGACAGGCAGCAGGCGTATAAGTCTACGCACTTCGTTGTCATCAGGCACATTTAGGCGGTTGGCCAACACGTTAGGGTGCACTGATACTCTTTCACTGTAACGAACACTGAACTGGTAGATGGCTTCCTTGATGAATTCCATCTTGACGTCGTGTAGAACGACCCATTGGGGATGTAGCATGGTGCATCAACAATGGTTCGCAATACTTTGTTTTGAAATATTTGAATGATGTCAAAATTTGGAGTTACTGGCGGTTCCACAAAATTGTATATCCTAGGTCCACACAGGTTTACAACAATAATTTGTTGTCCAATGATAATGTAGGTTTGCTAAGTTTAAGACCTAGCTGTTTTCTTTTGGTGAATATATGCTTCTTCTAACTCAGCCGTCGGTCCAAATTCATACCGAGATATTTAGCATCGTCAGCTTGTGGGAGTGGGAAGTTGTTGATTTTTACTGGTGGACATGTTTTGCTGCGTAATAAAGTGAATGTCACTTGAGTAGTCTCGTTTCGATTTCATATACAATAAATGATTTGATAGGTTACATTATTAATTAATGTAAACTCTTTTATGTGTATCGCTTATAGATAGACATTTAAATGTGTTTCAGCGGTACTTTCAGTCGTACCTGGGAGAAAGGCGTAGTCTAGATGATCCAGTTATATAGTTTCTCGTATTTTTAAATTATTATTTTTTTGCAATCATTGTTATTTTAGAAACCAGCTATGACTTTCCAAATCACCAAACAGAATTTAAATGACAAAAATCTAGCCCACAGGATACTACATCGAAATAGGTACTACTTAAGCACACCTTGTTTGGCTTCATTGTGCCATAAATTGTATTACAGTATCGTATCAAAACAATGCTTAGCAATTACTATTAGTAACTATAAGAATTGGTGAAAGAAGAATATCATGCTTAAAGAACCTGAGGAAATAGTTCTCCACAACAACAACTAATCTATTTAAATTTAAAGCATCAGCTAATAAAATAATTATAGCCAGAATGATCGCCAATATTCGGAACGAATAGGCACCAAAAGAAGAAGAACTATAGTTATGCTAAATTATAACGAAAACTTTGCCTTTGGTACTTCTCCTTCTCTTCTTCTTTTAGTGTAGGCATGACTCTGTCTGCTTTTAAATGTGCCTCAAGTAAATTTTCGTTCAATCGCTTTCGCGGTCTTTTCACTGATTCTCTTACTCTTGGGAACCGTGTCTCGCCTCTATTTGTTGCCATTCGTCTTATATGATCATTTTATTGTACTCTTTTATTTCTTACACTTTATGGGAGACTTTAACATTGTGTAACAACACCAATTGATCATCCAAAAATAAATAATACTGTGAAACGGAAACACTGGATAACAGATGAAACCATTCAAATCATTGAGAATAGAAGAAATCTTTGTCAAAGTGGCGTGCATAGTGAAAGGGAAAAAGCTAGTTTAAGAAACCTTAATAGAGAAATAAAACGAAGATGCAAGGCAGACAAAAAACAGTACTATCAAAGTATATGCAAAGAAATTGAGAGTCATGATCAGAATAATCAGCCGAGAGATCTATTTAGAAAAATACGCTACTTAACAAGAGACTTTAAAGCCAGAACTTGGGCCATTGAAGACAACACTGGAACTCTGAGAACAAACAGAGAAGATATAGCAGAGACATGGAGATCGTATTGCAGGGACCTATATAAAGATGATCAACGCCAAGAACCTGTTAACCAAATCTCTGACGAGGTGGAAGAAGAACCTGATATACTTGAAAATGAAGAAAGACTCGCGATCAGTAAGCTCAAATGTAATATAACACCAGGTTTGGATATGATTACAGCCGAAATGCTCAAATCCACAGAAGAAACTGGCGTAAACTTACTTCATCTACTCTGTAACCAAATATGGCATTCTAAACAATAGCCTGAAGACTGGACAAAATCTACATTAACGACAATTCATAAAAAAGGCAGCTTCCATAAATGCGACAATTATTGAACTATTTCTCTTATATCACATGCCAGTAAAATAATGCTACATATAATCTATGAGAGACTAAAAACATTCCTTCAAAGAGAAATTCCACAAGAGCAAACTGGATTTACCAAAGGTAGAGGTACTCGAGAACACCTGTTAAATATAAGACAGATAATGGAAAAATATAGGGAATTCAATATTCCACTATACATATGCTTTATAGATTATCGTAAGGCGTTCGACATGGCCAAATGGAGACACTTGAAGTACTTGACACACTTTCAAACGAATTTCATCCAGAACGGGGGGTCAGACAGGGATGTATACTATCTCCTCAATTATTCAATATATATGGAGAGCATATTATGAGAAGAGCACTTGAAGGATGGGAAAAAGGAATCTCAATAAATGGTCATAAAATAAACAACCTACGTTTCGCAGATGGCACAGCCCTTCTTGCAAATAGTCAAGCAGATCTGATTGATCTTATACGACTGGTTGAAAACGAAAGTCAAATATTTGGTCTGCAATTCAACATATCAAAGACAAAGATCATGATAGTGGATAGACTACATCATAACAATCATCCACACATAACCACAATTGATCGGTTTAAGTTTGTTAGCTCATACTTATATTTGGGATCATTAATCATAAACACAGGGTCACTACAGGAAGAAATAAAACGTAGATGTGATCTAGGCAAAGTCGCCACAGCAAAAATGACCACAATATGGAAGGACTGTCAAATTTCAAGAGCGTTAAAGATGAGGTTGATCAACTGCTTAATATTCCCAATACTGACCTACGGATGTCAATCTTGGACCCTGAGAAATTCGGAAAGAAGAAAGATAGACGCCACTGAAATGTTCTGTTGGAGACGAATGCTACGATTTCCTTGGACCGACCATAGAACAAATAATTCAATTTTAAGAGAGATAAAAGTTAGCCAACTACTCTCCAGTAAAGTCCATCTCCACCAATTAAAATACTTTGGACATGTTATGAGAGCAAACACAGAAAACATGGAAAGGCTCATTATACAAGGAAAGGTGGAAGGCCGAAGATCACGAGGAAGATCCCCAACAAGATGGATCGATCAGATTATAGGAATATGCAAAAGACCTATTCATGAGTTAAAAGAAATGACAAGAGACAGAGATCTTTGGAGACGGACAAAACACGACATCACGTGGACCACTACACTCCCTCCGGGGGGTCAGGATTGAATAGAGAGATTTCTTACTCAGTCCTTGATCTTCTTCACCTTGCATCTGCGTCGTATATCTGTACTTCTAACTCTGTCCCATAGTGTCTTACCATCTATTTTACCATCTAATGGTTTTCGTCTCTTCGTTTTCTACCACTTTTTGATCCTCTATGTCAGGTCGTGTTTCTGCTGCTTTTGACCCGAGAAATGGACCAAACTGGTGATTGATCGAAATATCGGCTCGATAATTTTACTTTTTTCCATGTTGAAAGGTTTTTTACTTGAAGTTAATATCAGGACAATAACTTGGCGAAAATGTTATCCAGATCTGTTTCCAGAAATGGTTTTTCCCATCGAATATTAACCAGAAATTCGAAATGTCCAGTAAATAAATTACTTTATAAATTTTGGTTTATTTTCAAAGATCTGTTTGATAATAACCGATGTGGCACAATAGAAAATATGTTTAGAAAATAATTGGAAACATTTTTTAAAGATAGCATATCTTTTATAGTTAATTTTAGAATTTACACTTTTTCTGTTTTGTTTACAAAATGGAACCAGTACTATATCACTAGAATTATGCAATACGTACTAATGAATATAATAACTTTCTAAGAACATTTATATTACACCGCTGTGTTGACAATTTTTTATCAATGATTGTTAAAATTGTATTTTAATTTTGTAAGTAGCTTCAAAAATAGTGAACAGTGTTTATTAAGAATATTGGTAAATATCCACATATACTTTTTCTTTCTATGAGATGATTATTTTTTTAATCTTACTAATTTAATCTTTCTACAAAGGGGGTACGCCACCATGTGCGCCCATATAAAAACTTTTGGTAGACGTGAAGATGTTGCACATTGTTTTTGTATACACTGGATGACAATATAATATAGTTTAAAGCACTCGAAAGGCACCGTGCTAATGGGTATGGGCGCCTATGGGTACCACCCCCCATTAAGATAGGCAAAATGTCGTTACTCCCAGAATTTAATTTTTTTTTTCGTTCCATGTGATTAATAAATTAAATTCGGCGCAATTTTAACCCTCCCTCTCGCTACCGCTTCACCAGAAACGTATTTTTTAGTTTTTGTTCTTTTTTAGGTGAGATGCAATCAATTTAATAGTTTTAAAAAATTCAAACGCATATTGGACTTTTACCACCAAACATGTTTATATTATTCATAGACCCGTATGTTGAGTGTACATACAATTAAAATGCATTTTTTTTTCTTAAATGAGCATATAACATTTTTGGAGACGGCTGCAGGTCTATTTTTTGTGTATTTTATCAAAAACTATGTTTCTAATTTTTTTGATTTTTTTAAGGTGTGTCACCTTAAAAAATTAGAAAAACTGGTTTTATATGGGGTTTTGGTAATTTTCCCCATTTTATAGACTTCAAAATAGATCAAATTAAGATTTTTGTATAGGTTATGTATAATTTGAAGTAAATGAGTTTTTTATGATATTCAAAAATGGGAGTAACACGTTCAAACCTCAAAAAAAGAATGTGTGTGTACTTTGTACGCACGTAAGAAGTTATACTTCTATTTTATAATTTCAAAGAAATAAATATAGTTAACAGGTTATTTGTATTTTATTTAAATATTAAACGAACTTTCCTACCTACCACTTTTAAAATTTTTTTATTAAAACGATACCAAAAATAAAAAAAAAATATGAATCGTCCGGGATTTGAACCCGGGACCTCTCGATCTCCGGTCGCACGCGCTACCACCGAGCTAAACTGCCTTTGCTTTGACAGGTTACAAGATTTCTCATATATACTGACAAATTTAATAGACCAAGAGAAGTCTACAATAATACTTTAAATATACTTACTATTATTATAAACTATCTAGTTCCCGAGGAAGACAAATCCAAAGACACAAAAATTATAATAAATAATACATTTACTAAAAACACTAATATATCCTTTTAATGACTTATTTGCGCAGACAGCGCTGATACATACATACCTTGAAAGATTAGCAACGAACTACATACTGTCTGTGTGCGCATGCGCCCGACATTATAAAATTTCACTCTCGATCGTAAAGAAGTATAACTTCAAAAAATCCCAAATAAACCCTCTCGTATTTGGGGGGCTTGAAGGTGTGTCTCCTATTTTTAAGTGTCCTAATGAACTTAGTTACTTTAAATTATATATACTCTATAAAAAAAACCTCCACCTAATCGATTTGAAGTCTATGAAAACGGGGAAAATCCCCAAAAGCCCCTAACAAACCAGTTTTTCCAATTTTTGTAGGGGGAGCACCTTACGGAAAAATCTGAAAAAATTGGAAATATAGTTTTTGATAAAATACACAAAACAAAAAATAGATAAAATATACAACACAAAAAAAGAGATGCAGCCATATCCAAAAAAGTTATACGCTTAAAAATACGAAAAAGAATTTTAAGATTATGTACACTTAACCTACGGGTCTATAAAAAATAGATCTGTTTTGTAAAATCCTCAAATATGCGTGTGCATTTTTAAAAAATATTAAATTAATTGCTAATTAATTGATTACCTGTTTTGTAAAATTCTCAAATACGCGTGTGAATTTTTAGAAAATATTAAATTGATTGAATACTACTTAAAAAAAAAGAAAAACGAAAAAATGACGCTTTTGATGTTACGGGAGGGGAAAGTGGGTGTAGGGCAAAAATCGCTATGAGTCCTATTTTTTAAGTATTTTGCCTATCTTAACGGGGGATGGGGTACTCATTGCTCGTTAAAAATTGGCGTTTTAATAACTTGGTACAACTTACTGTACTTCATTTTTTTTAATATAACAAAAAAAATAAACATGCAAAATTAATATTAATTCGTACAAAATGGAAAAATTAAATAAATGTATTTGAGATAATTAATAACATCTTTAAAAAAGAACTAAAATTTTAAGAGAGGAAGTAAATGAAAATAAAAAAATTAATAATCAAATAAATAAGCTATCGATATGAGAATTTTTCTAATTATAATTTTAAAAACATAAACTATTGGTATCTAGAAGACATCAAAAACGGTATTACAAGCTATAAACCAATAAAATCTAATTAATTTTTTATTTGCAATATAACTGTCAACTGGCTGTGGAAATAAAAGTTTAGACGAATTAATTGTAATAAAATCAGAATGCTAGATATAACGATAAAACATCCGTCGATGGTGTTTACAAGATTTTTGTATTAACGTTGGTATATTGGAACCGGAAAAAGGCATTTTAAAAGATTAGCATCGGGCTTCTCATGAGATTATTGAAAGGGATTTGGTGTTTGTCACATTTTGGTATGTATCAGAATACTTGGTGCCTCTATACTCTATAGTATGCGGTCTACCGTCGCGTTTCTGCTATAGCTTGAGGTCTACAGAGGGATGCGGTGTATAACCTGCATTATATTACAGTGCCGGCAAAAAAAGTCTTTACAAAGTGAATAAAATGCATAGATCAGAAGAATTATTATTTTAATTTTACAAGTTAATCCTTTGTTATGTCAATTAACTATTTTAGTTGGGAATAGGCCAATATTGGGAATAATAATTTGTAAAATTAAAATAATAATTCTTCCGATTTATGCGTTTTTATACACTTTGGTAAAGATTTCGATTATTGTGTGCAAACCCTTCTGCCTAAGTTGTTTTGGATGTTACATGCATATTCTTATCAAATGCGGAAAAAAAGGAAATTCTTTTGATAGTCAAAGAAATGAAGTGGAGATACCTTGGTGAAGAAATGGATGAATCTTGAGATTCGACTACCTGATTTTTAAACGTATTTTATAGCTCGAGTGTACTTCCCTTACTAAGATAATATCGGAACATTATCTTAGTAAGTGATCCGTTACTGAGGATCAAATGACGGAAGAAATAGAAATTCTTCGGTTGTAAGACAGGGTTGTATATTGTCACCACTGTTATTTAAGCCTTTTTTGTGTTGTTTGTAGCGAAGCTGTCCTCCCAGAAGCATTAGGAGAGTGTAAGGAAGGGATTATCATGAATGGTGAAATCCTTAATAATATAAGACATGCCGACGACACTGTCATATTTATTTCAACTCTAGAAAGTCTGACAAACATACTGGTACGGCTGAACAAAAAGTGTACCATATAATATATATAGTATTAAAATGAACTTCAAGAAAACAAAATTCATGGTCGTTACAAAACATCCAAAAGACAACGACACACTCCATATTAATAATATTCAGATAGAAGGGGTACGCAAATACGAATACCTAGAAATATTGGTTAGATGCAAAACGCAGAATAAACACAAGAGAAATGCAAAGTTGCACCAACAGATCTTAGGCTTAAGTCGAGAATATCATAAGAATTAATATAATATAATTATAATATATTACAATAAGAATACCATAATATAATAAAAGATATAATTGATAATAAGGTAAGAATCTAAAATTATGGTGCAACGTAAGTGATACTCAAGGAGGCCCTATCTATAAGTAGAGCTTAGCTAAGCTGGAGCTAAAGATCTGTTGGTGCAACTGCAACCAGGCATAAAAGCCGTATCTATAGAAATAGCAAGGGAAAAATTTGTGAAAATGAAATGTCTACTATGTAGTAGAGACCTAAAAATGAATCGAAGGAGGAGGTTGTTGTGATGCTACGTTTTGACAACTTTGCTCTATGGATCTGAGACCTGGACAGCGAAGCGATTAGATATTAAGCAATTGGAAGCTTTTGAGCGTTGGTGTTATCGAAGAATGCTATGAATATCATGAGTAGACATAATTACCAATATTTAAGTCCTTGATATGGTTAATAAGAAAGAAGAAATTACACAGACAATTAAGAGGCGAAGTTTGAATATTTGGTCATATAGTTAAAGGTCCTCGTTATAGTCTGCTGCGTTTGATTATACAGGACAAACTAAAAGGTAAAAGAGATGTATTAAGAAGAAGAACCTTCTGGTTACGAAATCTACGTAATGGTTTAGTCTGAGCTGCTATTTAGAGCTGCTGTAAGTAAAGTAAGAATTACCATGTTGATATTCAACCTTTGATAGAAGACGGGACCCTAAGAAGAAGAATACTAAGATAATTTCGGGCAAGTTTACTGCGCGTCAAGTGTACGCGTCGATTGTAGGATTTTAAAAGCCATCCTTGTTGTAAGCGGTTATATGAAAAGGACCCGGTCTTGCGTGCAATTCTAACCAATTGGATAGCAAAGTAAGTTATCAATCGAAGTAGCACAGAAAACGACAATAAATATCGTTCCCATACCACCAGATTGACAACAGGTGGAATACTTTCTGTGGTTACACCTCCTGAGATTTTCAAAATTTATAAATCAAACAGGATGCCGAGGAAATTAAGATGAGAGAATTTTATTCCTGGAGAAATCGGAGAGAAGAGGATATGGGACTACTGATGAGGGGGAAAAGACCTCCGAAACCGGTATAGACTCTTCCTGCATTCTCCGATTTAACCAGAGTATTATGAAAATGTTTATACATTTTCAATTGGATAGCCTTCGTATGGAGACGTCATAGGAATAAAAATAAACATAAAAACAATTTGCTTAACGTAAGTCAATTTCAATAATACTTGCTAATACGTTATCATAATCTAAAATTAGGTTGTTAGATTAATTTACATAATTATCAGAATAAAAATTGTAACAACAATCCGTTTCCTTTATTTTTGTTGATATTTTTTTAATTAATATCAGATTACATAATAACCTTGCAAATTTTTTTATTTTTAATTATTTTTATCAACGAAACCTTCCTATTGAATTAAGATAACAATGTAAAGGAAATGGCAAATGTTGTAACAACAATAGAATATACCTATGAATATTGTTTACTTCTGTTTCCAAACCGCTCCACGTCTGACAATCTGACAATCTGACACTCTGATCGCGGACCTAACTAGTCAAACAACATTTCTCTGCAAAAGTCATTCTTTATACATCAAAATGGTCTCCTTTAGGGACGATACAATAATTTTAACAATTTTCTACTACACTCACCGCCAAAATTAAACGGCCACCTTGTATTTCTTTCAATTTGTCAATCTTGGAACACATTTTATGAAAGATAAGGTGAAAACTACCGTTGGAAAGGAATTTAACGAAATTGTTAAAAAAGTCCTTTATCAAGGGATCCTTAGCAAAAATCAATGTTTAAAAATCTTCGAAACAAATTCAAACATAATTTTGTAAACTAAAAAAATAATATGAATATCAATAATATGTATTACCACCTCTGGTATTAAGAATTTCTTGGAGCCGGTTCGACAATCCATTGATGATATCCTGGATATCCGATTGGGGGATATTGTGCCACTCCTCTGCCGTAGCCGCCTTGACCTCTTCGAAAGATGTAGAGGCTGGTACTCTTGCTCAAACTATATCTCATTAAAATTGCCTCCAAATTTGTTTTTGATGGCAAGTACAATTTCATTTCTAAGCAGCATTTCATAATTATCGATTCTAAATTTCTTTCTATAAAAACGACCCGATTAACTTAATACCCACTATGACTGACCTGATCAGATTATTCTACAAGGAATATAAAGCCAGACTGGAACATGCGGGAGAAATGGTAGGATGTATACATAGCTATCAACAGCGGAGTTAAACAAGGATTCGGACTGTCCCCAACATTATTCATAATCGTAACAGATTGGATAATGAAGAAAGTAAGGGATAAAAAATAGGCGTAACCAGTTGGAAGACTCTGAGTTCGCAGACGACATTTGCCTCCTAACCGAACATAGCAACCACAGGTAGAAGCAGATCAGCAAGCGAGAAACATGCAGAAAAAGCAGATCTCTTAAAAAACAACAGAAAGAAACTGAAATTAAAATAAATGCAAGGCAAATCGAGGAAGTAGATAATTTTACATACAGTCGGAAAAATGAAAGAATACCCATGAACGAACATATAAAACACATTGTATTTTCTTGTCACCGTGTCACAAAAAAATTGCCCAACGCAAGTACATGTAATAATAATTATTATATGTACTTGCGCTGGCCAATTTTTTGTATGACACGGTGAAAGGAAAATACAGCGTGTTTTATATGTTCGTTCATGGGTATTCTTTCATTTTTCCTACTGTATCTGGGATCAATCTTGGAAAAAGGCGGTAGTAGAGCAGATCAGATGTAGCAAATAGATAAGGCACAGCTTGTATATCTATTATAGGATATATACTTTAAGAAAATACCATGTAACCTGACAGGCAGTCGAATTCCAACCATACGAAAGCAGAGGAAGATGCAGGCCCGATAATAGCTGGAGTACATCTGTAACCAGTGGCGTAGCTGAAGATTGCGGGGCCCCCCGCGACAATTTTTGTGGTCCCCCGTATTATAAACAGAACGAAAACTAATAACAGTATAATTACTAAAATGTGTGTAAATGACAATAGTTGGCCTTTGTTTAAAAAATCTTCATTAGTTTATGAATAGACATGAAAACCTATTATACATGTATCTTAATCCGACAAACCTATTAGTAAGTTGTTGCAATAGTATATCTAAATTTACATTTAAAACGTTAATTACAAAACTTTTTTTGCTAAAAGTTATTTTTTCGTCACAGCTGAGCTCATCGTATAATTTTTTTATACGTTTTAACCGTTTCTTTTTAGATTCCGGTATAATACCCCACTATTCTGCTATTCCTGCTGCTTTTGCTAAAGTTTCGGAAACCGAATTTCTCATTTCTCAAAGATTATCACGAGTTTTTTCAAAAAGTTGCAGGGCGACCGTTATCTCTGCCGTTTCGGGTTGCAAAAGTGTTGATTTTAGATGAATAAAGTTAAGTATTTTAGATTGAATAGTAATGTTAACGGCAAATTAAAAATTATTCCTATGCTCTAATAATGCATTAGCTTCTAATTTTTCATAGTTTTTTGATAGCAGTGAAATTTTCGTTAAAGATTTCATTGTCAGAAAGCTCGACGCAAAGCCATAACAGCATCATGTCTGGATGACCACCGTGTTTCACATAACCTTGTGTTTGTAAGCGCGATGGATCCAAAGTAGTTATATCAGTACATAGTACATCCTATCTTTTAATACTTGCACTAAAAAACATAATATGTTTAATTATATCCTAAAAACCAACTCCTGTACACCAACAACGGCATCATTCAGCACTAGGTTCAGCTTATGGGATGCACAATGGACATAGGATGCTGTTTTTTCAATCTCAGTTATACGCCTTTGTACGCTTGAATATACACCACACATAAAAACCATAAAACATTTTTGTAGCATATAAAAAACCAAAGAGACTCGTTCCTTCATAAATCTTCTAGTTATAATATAAAAAGAGATATGGTAGGTGAAAATAGTTTGTTTTTTGGAGCATGCTCAAATCGTTGTATTCAACTTGAAATAACAAACAGACGGTCGATTTTAGGTGTACAATGTTACCAATACCTTTTGTAGTACATAAAAACATCTTTAAAATAAGCAATATTAAAGGTATATTGCATTCAAACTAAGCGACATATGCTGCAAAAAAATTGATGATTAATGTATTTTAAGAAAAAATGGGAAGTATATTTTTAACCTCTCATCCACCAGAATTTTAATGCATCATTTTACTTCTACAATACCCTTTATTATAGCATTATCGACGGGTTCAAAAAGTTGGACGGGTTTAAAATGAATGGTTTTTGAAAAAAAAAAGATCAATTTGTAGAGCGCATTTTTAGATTTTCTTAAAAATCTTCTTTTTCTACATGTAACTTGAAAATGATAAGACATACAATAATGAAACACAAAAAAAAATTTTTATTCAACAAAATCCTAGATTTTTGTGTGGTACCTTTTTTTCGTATCATTTTCGAGTTACATGGAGAAAAAGGAAGATTCTTAAGAACATTTAAAAATGCTCTCTATAATTTGATCTTACTTTTTTCAAAAACTATTCATTTTAAACCCGTGCAACATTTTGAACATAGAAAGAACAATATAATAAAAAGTTGCAGAAGGAAAACGATGCATTTAAATTCTGATGAATGAGGGGTTAAATCTACTTCACATTTTTTTTTAAATTCCATTAGTCATCAATTTTTTTGCAGGATATCTCGCTTACTTTGAATGTAATCGACATTTTTAATGTTGCTCATTCTAAAGGTCTTTTCAATCACTACAAAAGGTATTGGTAGCATTATACAACTAAAATCGACCGTTTCTCTTTTATTTCAAGTTAAATACACCGATTTCAGCATACACCAAAAAAACAAACTCTTCTCACCTACCATATCTCTTTTTGTATTATAACTAGAAGATATATGAAGGAACGAATCTCTTTGTTTTTTTTATAAGCTACAAAAATATTTTGTATAGTTTTTTTCGTTAGATGTATAGATTTTAAGGTATTCGCAAAAAAACCTCCCGAAAAGATGTCATTTTTCAATGAAAACGGCCAATTTTCAACTACGAATAAGTCAAAAGTTATTGAGTCAAAAAAATTTATTGAACAGTTTTTGCTTAGAATTAGGTTCTCTAGCCACTTCCGTGGTTATTTTAACCAAAAAATTTTACACCCCGAGAAGGGGTGGGGACCACCCCCAAGATAAAGCGCACATCTACATAGGGTAGACTTTGTTTCTTGAGCTTTTCTCTACTTATTGTGAAAATATTAAGTAAATCGAGTAGTAGGGTGGAATTCGGAGCCAAATAACCTCATTGACTGCCCTAATATAAATTTTCTAATAATTTGTATCCAGGCGAAGGACCAGGATTGTCCGCACGCCACTGAACAAAAATAAGGAATATTAGCAGTTTTTTGGTGCATTAATAAACTAATAAGTTAATATAGATTCATGTTGTATTAAGATTATACAATAATAATTACTAGAATTATACTAAGAATCTCCTAAGTAGTTTTTAGATATCATAAGAATTAAACCTTTATTGGTAGGGTTACCATACGTCCGGATTTCGTCCGGACAGTCCGGATTTGAAAGACATGTCCGGATTTTTTTCTTTACTAAAAAAATGGAAGATACTTGTCACAACGGTGGGAAATTTCATTCTGTCTGAATCAAATAGTTAAGGCTGCAAGGTGATCCTACCTGGAAAGAGATGGAAGAGAGCGCTTTAACTATAGTCAGCGTTGTACCGCATTCTGTCAATGTAGATGAATTATTTGATGAGCACTTGTCACTTCTCCAAGTTCTAAAAAAGCTGAAACCTAAATGGACTTTACTACGTAAAGAAGAAACCCCAAGCACTCATGACAAATAGCAAAAAATATTTGAAGCATTTTCTAAAAGCAACGTTTCCTTTACGAATATTTTTAAAATGTGTAGTGGAATTCATATTTTTTCTGCCTGGTACTTCGGCTCCTGCTGAACGTATCTTTTCGATGATGAATTTTATATGGACGGCTGAAAGAGGAAGATTATCTCTGCCTGTTGTAAAGCCGCTTGTCAATATTAAAGAAAATTCTGTAATGTCATGTTCCGAATTCCATGACAAAATAAAAAATGACAAGCCACTTTTGAGAAAAATGATGTCTTCTGAAAAGTACGAAAGAAGAACAGATGAAAAACAACCTGTCGCTGGGCCCAGTACATACTAAGCATTTCGCATATATGTACAATGTAGAGGTAGCAACACAGTCAAATTCACATTTTACATTTTCTACAACTCCTTGGACTAACCCTGTCCGGATTTGGCCTTAATAAATTATGGTAACCCTATTATTGGTGTTTATCTCAATGTGTATCAAATGTGACATTCCTTGTTTTTCTCCTGTACTCTTCATATGTATTATTTTACATAAAAAAATATTTTTCATCGTACTTAATAGGATATACATAAGGTAAAAACTAATTACATTATGTCGTAATTATTATATCAATCGCAACAATGTAATTATTAATTTGTTCAATTATTACGTTGTTGTTGTTAAATGTTAAACGGTTATTGCATAATAAAAAATAAATACATGCTAACTTTCGGAAGCTTCGTTTCCCATCACGACAATCTGAAATCTTCCTGGGTACCTTGTTCGACCCAATACCAATCAACCCGTTATCTTAACTGCCTCTTTCTTCGCTAATCCACCGGATCGGTAGTAAAATAAGGCGGTATCTTATGTTTTAGTTGTAGATTCGCATGTGTTGGAGCGGGAAAGGGTTCATTCTACGCTCAGCATAAGCTTACGTAGAGTTTTCTCTTAGTATTTACTCAAATCTCGCGAAGCGTGCTTCGGGACTCCGGTTCTCGTGCTCGAACGCGCCATTGGTCGAGACATCGTTGCAGGAATGATTTTGGTTGGTTGCAGAAACGCGGGTTTTGTGATGTGCGAATGACGGGGTTTAGTTTTTTAATGTGAGGTTGATATTTTTGATGGCATCATTTATTATTATGGTTAAAACTTGCCCGGAATTTATATTACCTATTATCTAATTCAACTGAGGTAACTATTATCTAAATCAAAAACATTTTGCACTATTTCACGGCATTTTGTTTTTTTATTTCATTATTTTACATACACATACAATATAAACAGGCGAAAAGAAATATTAATTATTCATTGTTAAATAAATAAAGAATAAGTACAGTTTAAAAAACCTTGAAGTATATTTTGAGTAACAAATAATATGGTCATATATTTAAATATTTCGTTATAGCAGGGGTGGTCAAGCTCCTTGATAGTCCGAGCCATTTTCAAAATTTGAAATTTTTCACTAGCCGCAAGCCGCAATTGAACAATTATTTATAAAGTGTTAAAAAGGTATTAAATTGTTCTCTCACCGTTTAAATTTCACGAATTTTAAAGTGAAATAAAATGCTTCACGTCGTTGTTTAAAATATGCAAATAATTCTACTAGCAGCCTTTACTAATTCCGAATTCAGTATACTTCGATTCTTCATCATGCTTCCATCTTTTTCCGGGACGGTCTACTGATCTTTTATCGTCTCTGTCTCTCAGAAAATACTGCCTTTAACACTCTGTCTTCCTCTGATCTTATCACATGGCCTGCCCATTAGTGTCCATCTTATCTTAGATTTGATATGTCTGACGACGTTTTCAGTACCATACACACGCACCAATTCAGCTTTGCGGCGACTTATCCAATCTCCTGCCAATTCATATCTTTGACGGCCAAATATCATTCTGAGAACTTTCCTTTCAAATACCAGCAGCTTATTTATTTCCCGCTGATGTAGAGTCCATGTTTAACTTCCATATGTAATAATTGGGCGAATAATTGGCATGTACAGTCTTAATTTAGATTGTCTTTTTAGTAGCTTGGATCTTAATAATGATGATAGGGAGTATAATGCTCTATTACACGCAGGTATCGTTGCTGAGACCTCTTCTTATATGTGGTTGTCATCTGTGATTACCGCCCCTAGATTTTTAAACTCTTTTACTACTTCGAAGTTGTGGTCATTAATAGTTATGTTCTGCCTAACTCTTGATCTTGAATTTTTGGTTACTAGCATGTTCTACCTAACTCTTGGTCTTTGATTTTTGGTTACTAGCATGTATTTCGTCTTCTTTTCATTTATTCAAAGACCTGTTTCTCCCTCGAGTTGTGAAAACACCTCCCTCACATCTCTTGAAGAATAAGCGACTGCACCTAGATCGTGAGCAAAGGCCAACAATAGTTTTGATCTTCGATTCGCAAATCCCCTGTCTGCTCAGATGATATTTTACTTATTACATATTCTAAAGCCAAATTGAATAGCAGTAGTGATAAGTGGTCTCCTTGTCTAACTCCTGATGTTACACTTAGTCTTTTTTATTTGTTGTCAGTAATTTAAGATATTTTGAAACACAAAAATTAAAAGTAATTTAGGTACATTTATTGAGAGCCACAAATAATTCTTCAAGGAGGATTGTGGGACTGCGTTATAGGATTGTATTATACAGAATCAGCATAAGTATTCTTTACTTGTCTCAGCTCTTGTTTGTGGATAAGTGGATATGTCTTCTTTGCTTTTCCTGCATTTTAAACATGTGTGTACAGTTCCTTAATATTGTAGCTGTTTTTTAACGTTGTAAATATACTGCTTCTTCTTCTTCTAGTCTCTTTTACCACGTGGTTTCGTTTACCACGTGGTGATTTGCCTCTTGTTATTTTAACGACTCTTGTTTCATGCTAGTCTACTGATGTAATTGATTAATTTTTTTTCTATTAAGTATTCACTCATTTACACCCTGTATATTACATTTTGTTCTGACCTTATCCGGTCTCTTAGAATGTTGCCTACAATTTTTCTGGGTTTTCTTATTTCTGCGGTTTCCAGCATTCGCTGTATTTTTGCATTATTCGGTCTTGTTTCTGATGCACACGTCATTATTGGTATTACACCGGCCTTATAGATTCTTGATTTCATTTTACACTCACACCTAATGCGTTATTTACGACATATAGACATTGATTACCTAAACCCTAAACCATCATGCTAATCTATTTGCTCTTTATACTTAATCTCTTACTTTTTTCAACGTCTTCGTAGCTGGACAGTATAATCTCTAGTTACTTTACTTACTACTAAATGCTAACTCTTGTTCTAGTGTAGAACTCTTCGCTTTCCCCTTGTGTATGCCTTCTGCCACAAATATCTGAAAATATGATTTATTGTCAATTTTTGACTGATTTTGAATTGCCAGCGAGCTCCGCGAGGATTCAATTCATCATCCGTTGATTACACGCATTAACAAATTTTTTAAAATTTGCAAATTTTGTTCAATAAAATCCTCATTTTGTTGTCTCAGTTTTGTACAATAATTCATTAAGATAATTCGATTTATAATATATCCTCCTCCTTCTAATTGCCTTCTCTATTGAGGTTGGTGATCACTATGGCAAACTCTCTGTTCTGGGCTTGATGCATTAAGTCATTCCCTGTTGTGTGGGTCCAATCTCTGATGTTTTGGAGCCAGGATTTTTTCTTTCTTCCTATAGCTCTTTTTTGCCTTCGATTTTGCCCTCTAATATTACCTAGAGCTGATCAACTTCCCTATGGCGCATTATGTGTCCTAGATTCATACATAAATACATTATAATTATAACATAAAATGCAAATAAGCAAGCCTTAAGGGCTTAAGCAAGAATTGCACGCTTCAGCGACGGAGAACATGCGTTGTCTTTGCCATAGAGAAGTAGAAAAATGTCTGAGTTAAATACTGAAATAAAAATTTCGGTCTTTTTGAGATTAGATAGCTTCCTAATCACTATATTCGTCATTTACCAAAGAAATTATAATTGGCACTATTGTTTTCCTTCCTCTCGCTTTTTGTCAATTAGTTGGTGAAATTTTTAATGCGAGTCATTTGCGAATTGACTTAAGCCGTTCTCTTACCTTACGGTGTCGAGGTAACATATCCCTTCATTTGAGTCTAAATTATCGCAACACCGTAACTTCATGTTATTTTTCTGCTTCATCAACAACATACCTCTTAAATTTTCATCATCATCATTTGGCTCTAAAACTCTATGTGAGTCTTGGCCGTGTTTACTATTTCCCTCCATTGTTGTCGGTCCTGAGCAGCTATTTCCCATTGCTGTACTCCCATTTTTCGTATATCACTGGCTACTGCGTCCTTCCATCTCTTTTTTGGGCGACCAACTGACCTTTTGCCATCGGGCCTTTTGCCAGAATGAGAAGTCTTTTGTCACTCGATCTTAACACGTGGGCCGCCCATCTTATTCGGTTTGCTTAAATGTAGCGTACTATATTTTCATCTCCACATACTGTCTGGAGTCCATCATTGTGTCTTCATCACCATTCTCCTGTTGTTTCTTCTCTGCAAGACCCATAGATACTCCGCAGTATCTTTCTTTCAAGTACCAGTAATTTGGTCGTTTCCCGCTGATTCAGAGTCCACGTTTCTTAAATTTTTGGTGAATTTAATTTACATAACTAAGAGCTGTTTCTTCTAAGATTTTTGTTAAACCTTAAATCTTTAATGGTAACTGGCATGGTCCTTATTAAGATTGATCCACATTCTTTTGATGTCGAATTCCATATCTCTACATTCTGTTGGAATTATTTTTCATTTTCAGTTTTGATTATTAATCAACTGTAAAATGCTCCGTATGAGACATCTGTTCTTTATAAATATCTGTTTCCGACGAATAGTTTGTTGACTTGTTTTGAGCAATGCTTAATTATTTCATCCATAAATGCTGGAGGTACATAATGTAGAGCTTAACCCTCCACTTTTCTGATTTTTCACGATTCTGATTTTGCAATGAATTGTTTTAATTATCACACCATCCCTTCCTTGCTCTTCCAAGTCTTATTCGACCATTTTATGATTAGTTTTGTGCTATTTTTACTAATTCCTGTCATTCTGCTAATGTGGTCGTTACATTCCTATTCCCGTTTGGTTACCCATGTATTTTGTCTTATACATTACATACTCTTCTTATCTTTTCTCTTCTCTACAAGGTAGGCTTTTCGCTGATATTCTTTAAAATATTCTCATTTCTGTCATTTCTAGCAGTCGTTTTGTTTATACATAGGTCTAATTGCTGTTTTTTTTGCTTTATAAATCCTTGCTTGTGTGTCTTATCCTAGATGTTTGTTCTTCTAGACTTTATTCTTCTCGTCGCTATCTTTGCTCTCAAGTCCTCTTGTCCAGGTTCTTCAATATTTCCATAAGTAGATATCAACACATTCGTGGTATTACTTTTTTCTGTCATTATCCGCGCCTTATCAGTTTATTCTTTATTGGGGTTTAATGTCTTGTTTAAAGTCCTCTTGTCAAGGTTCTTCAATATTTCCATAAGTAGATATCGACACATTCGTGGTATTACTTTTTTCTGTCATTATCCGCGCCTTACCAGTTTATTCTTTATTGGGGTTTAATGTCTTGCATTTTTGTTGTGTCCTAACTGTTATTGCTACCAAATTCTTATAATTAATGTAACAACTCTCGTGAGGTTTTAAGCTGGTTCATCTGCTTCTCAACACAGAAGCTTTTCGTACTAACTATTGAAGAATTGCACAAACAAAAACTGTATTCTTCTTCTTCATGTGCCTTGTCCGTTCCGAACGTTGGCAATTGGCATGGCTATTCTGACTTTGTTTACGACAGATCTGAATAGTTCGGCAGATGAAAATCCGAACCCGCATTGCCGCAAGTTTTGAAGCCACTAGTGTCTCCTCCTCCCTGGACCTCTTCTGCTGTCTATTTTCGCTTGTGTACCGGGTGTCCCAATAAGAATGACTCTCGGCCATATCTCAGGAACCGTTTATAGTACAGCTTTGAGAAAAAATATTTATAACAAAAGTTGCCTCGGGAAAAGCCTGGAAATTATTTTCATAATTGTAGGTCCACCGCTAGAGGGCGTAATTGAATATCAAAAATTAAAAAATCAAATTTTAGAAAATTTACCCAATGAAAGGGCACTGGAAATTCAATCGTCGTATTCTTCATAAAATTCTGCGCATATTTGATTTCACAAGTTTAAGTCTACCTTTGCAAATAAGAGGTGGGGGTGAGTGGAAACCTTCTTATGAAAAAATGGCTGTAAGTCCAGTTCTGCTTAATCGAATTTTGCATACTTGGTCTTGTTGAAAACAGATCTTTTTCGTCAATGTAAGATTCTTATTTTCGAAATAGTATAATAAGTAATATGCCAGCTAGTAGGCGTTATTTAATTATTTTCGGAAATCTAGTTTTCTTTGGAGAATATTAAATACAAGTATGCATTTTAATCCTGTATTACATAATAAGATCAAATTGGCAAGGTAATACCGAAAACCGCATGTCAATAACTTTTTTTTAGCTCGAGATATCTTAAGAAACGTGTAAATTTTAAACAACTGTTAATGTCACCGGTAAACGAAGTTAAGGAAAAGTAGTGTGCTATGGAAAAAACAATGAAACATTTTCCAGATGTAAATGTATATAATTAATTAAAACAACAATAATACAAACAACATATAAAATATAAAAAATAAATTAAAGCAACTACTTACTTAGTGACGACCGCTTCTCAGTCTCAATTTCTCCTTTCGCATTGCTTTGAATGGCGTTTTGTATTCTTTAGATTCTAAATAATGTTTTCTCGAGTAGTGGGCCTAGCAGCAAAAACAAGGTCTTTAATCCGTCCTCATAACTAAAAGTCTAAAACAGTTAAATCTGTTACTATTCAATCTACTATTGAAAGAGTAAATGCTTGCATCGAAAATAATGGGCAACAATTTGAACATTTAGGCAGTCACTAAGACTAAGTAAATAGTTGCTTTTATTTCTTTGTTATATTTTATAGTGTTGTTTGTCGTAATGTTGTTTTAATTAATTATATTATGTTTACATCTGGAAAATGTTTATTTCTTTTTTTCCATAGCACACTACTTTTCCTTAACCTCGTCTACCGGTGACAGTAACAGTTATGTTTAAAATTTACACATTTCTTAAGATATCTCGAGATAGAAAAAAGGTATCGACATGCGGTTTTCGGTATTATGTTGCTAATTTTGTCTAATTTTGTAATACAGGATTAAAAATGTATACTTGTGTTTAATATTTTCCAAAGAAACCTAGATTTCGGAAAATAATTAAATACCGCCTTCTAGCTTGCATATTACTTATTAGGCTATTTCGAAAATAAGACACTTACATTCACGAAGAAAAAGAGCTGTTTTCAACAAGACCAAGTATGCAAAATTCGATTTAGCAGAACCGGACTTACAGCCATTTTTTCATAAGAGGGTTCCCACTCACCTCCCTTTTATTTGCAAAGGTAAACTTAAACTTGTGAAATCAAATATGCGCAGAATTTTATGAAGAATACGATGATTGAATTTTCAGTGCCCTTTCATTAGGTAAATTTTGTAAAATTTTGATTTTTTAATTTTTGATATTCAATTACGCCCTCTAGCGCTGGACCTACAATTATGAAAATAATTTCCAGGCTTTTCCCGAGGCAACTTTTCTTATAAATATTTTTTTCTCAAAGCTGTACTATAAACGGTTCCTGAGATATGGCTGAGGGCCATTCTTATTGGGACACCCGGTACAAAACTGTGTTATCTAATCGAAATTCTGAGATAAAGTTGAAGATCTGTCACTTTTTTTAACTCATTTCTACTTTTTTTACTTCTATCATGGACCTATATTTTTTTGTGTCGAAATCGATGAAATAAAGATTACTTTACACATCGGAAATAAAAACATATATATATTTTTGGATTTCGTCCACTTTCTGATTGTTCTATTTTTATTGTTTAACAGTAATAACATGAAATTATGTGCTACCATTAAGATAATTGAATAAATAAGCACATTCCATCTGATATTATTCCGATGACATAAGTATTGTTAGTTCAACCGTTTTTTATATCATTCCGACAAATTTAGTAATTACTGCGAAAAATATACGAATTCTACGAACCATTGTTTAAAATATGAGATATAACGTATATTCACAGGGTCACAATTTTAGGCCATGTGTTAAAAATAGACCGAGATGATCATTCTTTTGTAATTATTACACGAAATACTTATTATAATTGAAACTTTTTTCATTGAGATATGAAAAAAATAAAAAATTTGCAAAGTGACTTTTTTAAAAGTTTATTTTAAGTGTGACTATTTTTAAAATTACCTATATTACATATTACAAGAATTAGCTATTTAAATAAAATACAGAAAAATGTTGCTTCCTCTCCTATTGTGAATATTTTTTGTAATAGGCACGTTTTAAAAATTTAAGGATATTATACATTGTAAGAAGTTTTTTATCAACAATATTTTAAATCAGAATATTCATCAAATTAATGATCATGATTCTTTTTATTTTTGTCCCAATGTGCAGTCGACTTTTCTAATTTCATTTCTCCATAAATTTCTGTCTTGTGTTTATATTAACATTCAACATTAAATCCCTTTACAGACATAATATCGTTTTTAAACGATTTCTGAATAGTCCAGGGCGCATCTGTTTTGAGATGGACGTTGAGAGGTGACTCAAAATGTTTTGCAGAAATTGCTTGAAAATAACTCAAATAATAATATTTGAGTTATCCTCCCACTCAAAATGATCCGGAACATTGTTTAAATATACAAAATGTCAAAATATGAAGGAAAAATTCGATTTTTTATTGGTTTTTTGATTATAACTTTAAAACTGTTCATTTTCGAGAAAAGTTGTATTAACATAAAAGTTGCGTAATTAAATTTCCTACAATATAGAATTGGTTAAATATTTAAAAAATAGTCACCCTTGTTGCAAAATAGCAATAATTGCGAAAAAACCATACAAAAACAAGTATTCGCATTTTACATTTTTCAACCATTTATGCTACACTTAGGACCTTCATATTTTACCCAGAAAAACTTTATAACATAGTAAAACAACACTGTAAATTTTGTTAAGATCGGTTTAACAAATTTTGCAATCCAGCTTTCGCAAAAAAAATTCATTTTTTTAAAATGTTGCAGGACTGAAAATAAAGCAGATAGCAAGTTAATTTTTTTTTCCTTAAAGAATTGTACTGTACCTTTCGTTTGCAATTTGCAAAATTAAAATCGATTAATTACCACGGCGTCAGGAACTTTTTTAAATAAACTTTAATTTTTGGTGCTACGCGCAGGACAGCGGTGTTCGATTCACACAAGTTGATTTCCACCAAAATTTCTTCCAATCTTGATCTAATATATTATTTTCTTACTCTATATTTTGTTGTATTTTAATATTTTAATTCCACAAAAATCAAACTAATTTTATTATTGTTTGTGAAATATTGTTAACAATTGCATATGTTTAAAAACAATAAATGTTTAATCTCTAAGTCAAAATATATGAACAAAGAAAATTTTTGCCAAAAAAAAAGTGTTAGTTCAAAGGATAGAGTATGTGTTTTTATTTTGCAATAAACAAATTTATTTATTTATATCGAAATGTAATAAAAATTAAAATGTATCAATCATTATCAAAGGTCATTGGAATGCCTAATTAGAGCAAACTATCCGCTGTCCTGCGCGTAGTACCAATAATTAATGTTTATTTAAATAAAAATCCTGACGCCGTTGTAGTTACTCGATTTTAATATTTCAAATTGCAAATAAAAGGTGCTGTACACTTCTATACGCAAAAAAAATTTCAACTTGATATCTGCTTTATTTTTAGCTCTGTAACATTTTGAAAAAATGAACTTTTTTTGCGAAAGCTGGATTGCAAAATCTATTTTGCAAAATCTTTTAAACCGATCCTTATGAAATTTACAGTATTGTTTTACAGTATCATATAGTCTTTCATCGTGAAATATGAAGGTCCTAAGTGTAGCATAAATGGTTGAAAAACGTAAAATGCGAATACTTGTTTTTGTATTGTTTTTTCGAAATTATTGCTATTTTGCAACAAGGGTGACTATTTTTTAAATTTGCAAACAATTCTATATTGTAGGAAATTTA
The DNA here is from genome assembly GCF_917563875.1 of Diabrotica virgifera virgifera. Taxonomy (NCBI): domain Eukaryota; kingdom Metazoa; phylum Arthropoda; class Insecta; order Coleoptera; family Chrysomelidae; genus Diabrotica; species Diabrotica virgifera. The sequence continues at coordinate 29,507,128 of NC_065447.1, forward strand.
ATAACACAACTTTTATGTCAGTACAACTTTTCTCGTAAATGAATACTTTTAAAGTTATAATTAAAAAACCAAGAAAAAAATCGAATTTTTCCTTTATTTTTTGATATTTTGATTATTTAAACAATGTTCCAGACCTATTTGAGAGGGAGGATAACTCAAATATTATTATTTAAGTTATTTTCAAGCAATTTCTGCAAACAAATTTGAGTCACCTCTCAACGTCCAAATGTACTAATATTTTTACAGATGCGCCCTGGTCTAGAAGTGGAAATAAAAACCTCAAATTAGACTTACTTTAAAGTAAAGTTGTGGCTTATTCCCAATAAAAATAGTAAATTTTATGAAATATATTATACAGTGTGTCAATTTAAAAACCCTCTATAAGGCGAATGCCAACTTATATTATGTACATACATTGAAAACATTTAAGAAAATCATGTTTTGCCGTTTGGAAACCTTATTGGATATGACATATAAGTGTTAACGCACGTCGTCATGTCGCTAGCATAGTGAAGAGTTGCCTTGATGAGATTTAATTTAAAAATTATACTAGTCAGCGAAAAGCCCAGAGCAGATTCAAATCCCATTATAACATCTATATCAGCGGTTCTCAATCTCTGGTACATGTACCACTGGTGGTACATTTCATTATTTGAGGTGGTACGCAAAATTCAAAACAGCCAAAATCATCACCACCATTGGCACAATTATAGTTAATTAGATCACCTAGCTAGACAGGTATTTTAGTTAGGTGGTACCAAAAATAATAAAAAGTATTTGGTGGTACCTGACTCAAAAAGATTGAGAACCTCTGATCTATATGATACTTTAAAACACCGCATTCGGAAAAGAATCCTATTTCTATAATACAGGGGGCTAAGGACAATAGTACAAAAAATTTCATTCCACATGCATAATATGCAATATTTTTGTCCGTGAGTATTATCTAATAATGAAATAAAATAGGAGACGTATTCACAATCAATTTATTCTTTACTCCAGATGATCGGTTTAGCTGTCTATAATATGCACAGCATCATCAGGTCCCGGTATCAGTAAACTAAATGATGCCGATACAATGAATGATTTCAGAAGTATGCACTATCATACCGTTTTGCACAGTTATTGCTATTAGGGACAGTTCTCTTCCCATCAGTATGGAGAGGACGGACTTAACTACATTTTTTTTTATTTATTTACGCTGCAACCACCAGGGTTATTAGCGATCTAAAAAATATAACAAAGGTAAAGTTAGTAAAGATTACAATAATTGATACAGTCCAGGGTCTTTGATAAAACTTATTGTGTTTTTAAATTTCATGTTGACTCCTAAGGCTTCCTTTATATTCTCTGTGATAGCGTTCTTCTTTCTTGTTGCTTCATATGTTTTGCACTCAGTTAAAATATGTTTCACGGAGAGTGTTGTTTCACAGTTTTCACACATAGGCGGCACAGTTCGCGTAAAGAGGTGTTTATGTGTCAGGTTGTTCTGTCCCAGCCTCAAACGTGTTATTATCACTTGATCGGGTCTATTCGTTGTTGGTTGGGGCCACGGTTTCACTAATTGTTTGATTTCCTTGAGTTGATTTTGCGATGCACTCCACTTATTTTTCCACGCACTTAACACTTTATCTTTTATTTCTGACTTCAGGTCATCGGAAGAAACCTCGTTAATAAGAATGGAGTCCTGGTTGAAGGATGCTAAATGGAATAGTCTTTAGAGGAATTTACAGATGAGTCGGAATCTTCTCCCGACAAAAAAGGTTTTACTAAAGCGAATAAACCTATGTGTTTGCTAAGTTTTCGTATTAATCTGGTGCTTTTGGTTTTCATTCTTTTGTCGGTATAATATGGACGTAATTCCGATAGAAACTTCATAAGTGCATTAAAGTCTTCTGAATATAATTTTGTTACGCTAATTATGTCTTTTGCTCCTTGTATATTTTTGAATAGATCCACTACTTGATCGAAGCTTAACAATAGCATTTTGCTTTCTACATATTCTCTAACTGGTTTTAGTAATGTTTGAAGATTTGATGTCTCGTCTGTTAAGTTTTTGTCATCGGTTTTGGTTTTTTCTTTAATTGAAGTTTAGGTTTTTCGAAGTTGTCTTCGGCGGGTGGCGAGATTGCATATTCTAAGGTTCTTTTTCCGGTTGCTTTGTTCGAAGTTATCTGGGGTTCGTAAGTATTCATGTGTGTATTTTTATTTGCAGGTAAGTGTTGGCTTGTTTCAGGTGAGGTTGATTTTTGTGTTTGGGTATTAGAGGATGACTCAGACGATGTAGGTGTTGCGATTGTAGTATTAACTGAAGAAGTGGTCATTTGTGTGGGTGTGTTTTGTAGTGAAAGTTGTTGGGATCGGTTTATTGATAAATGCGGGATGACTACTGTTTGTGATGTGGTTTGAGAAGGCGTAGTAGGTGTGGAGGGAGTGGTATTTAAAATTGTGGGAGTATTTTGTAAATTGTCTTGTTGAGTGTGATTTATTAATGAATTTTGTCTTATCTCTGTTTGCACTGCATTATCATTGTAAGGATGGTTATGAGGTGAAATATTTGGACAATTAGCTGCCTGGTGTCCAGTTAATTTGCATTTGAAACATGTTTCGTTTTGAGCTATAGATATGCGGTATGATGTTTGTTCTAACTCGATGATAAGAGATTCAGGTAATACAAAGTTGTCTGGCAAAGGTGAAATGAAAATTTGTCGTCGGAAGCTTAGAATATGACTGAGAGCAGGATTGGTTGCTCCTATTCTTAGGTATGATATATCTGAGAGAGGATTTAGACCTAGTTTTCTTAATTCGTCTTTAATTAAGTTGGAAGGTATACTACCTTATTATTAATCTTCTTCCTTCTAGTATATTTCCATTTACTTTTATCTTCTTTGTTTCTGCTATGAATTTATCTACTGTTTTTAGATGATAGATATATGCATATTCTACCGTTTGATATACGGGATGCGAAAATTATATTTCTTGGTTCTATATGCTGACTCAATCCTTCAAGATAGTCATTAATTGTACAATTCTCTATAGTGTTGAATAAAATGGCTTGATCTCTGTCTGGGGTTAATATATTGCGTGGTTGGCTAACTGCTTTTGAATATGATGCAATTTGTTGTGGTTGACTTGAAGATGACATCTTTTAAATTTATTTAAAATCTAACACCGGTGCTGTTTTACAGCTTTCGTTGCAATACCCGTTCATGGAATTGGATAATATAAAGGTAATTGCCGTGATTTATTGAAATATTCAAATCCAAATAGACATAAATAATAAATTTTAACTGCTCACAATCAAAACATTCCGCATACAAATCACTTTCACTAGTAGATTTTTCACTTAACTACATTGATTAATAAAATAATACGTTTACTTTTACCGTGGCCTGATGATGCTGTGCAGATTATAGAAGCGAAACCGGTCATCCGGAGTAAATAATAAATTGATTTTGAGTACGTCTCTTATTTTATTTGATATTATGGACCCACACAAGCAACCCATTCAACATATCTACTAATATTTGTTAATTTAATTTACCGATTAGTGAACTTTCTTCATTTGTCGAGGTGCTAAAGAGTTTTCCAAACACCGTTACGTGGGAATAGGAAATTTACATAGATCGCAGGGGCGCCAGTTCCAATATTAATTTTAAGTTTATATTTAGCGTTATGACATACAAAACCATAACAGGAATTTCGATTACTACTAATGGAAATTTTTACTTAAACTCAGTGAGGATTAGTTTAATGAATATGTTATGAGATGTACATTTTTGTACATATTTAGATTGACCTGTCTCACTCCTAGACAGAGACAGGGCTAAGACAGGGACATACATACAGTTGGAATATACTATGTGAAAATATTATATCTGACGATGACTTACATGTAGTTGCTCAGGGGGCAAATATTGTTCTCGCCTTTACTGGTGATGTAGATGCAAACTCAAATAGATGTAGATGCTTTCTCAAGATTTGAAGAAGCTGTAAGCTGTACATTAGTGTAAACATAAATGAAAATGAAATAAAATACGTGATCACATGGTTCGTTCAAAGTCGGAACGTCCCGAATAAGTCAAACCACCACAACTGCGAGGTGGTCAAATTCAAAGAAAGAATTCAAATGTCCAGGAGCAACAGTCTCCAATGAACATTAAAGAAGAACATACAATTAAAATGAGAATAATTATGGGAAAGAGAGCGCCGAATTATAAACAAAGTATTTTATGAAATACCAATGGGAGAATTTCTGTAAGATAACCTAGAAGAAAATGAAAAGATGCACTTCAAGAGGAGACTTTTCTATATTGTTTCACAGCATCGCCCATTGGCTCTTAGCAATAGAAGTTAAGCTAGCAAATATTGAGATCTACCGTGGCAAATATATGCTCTTCTAACCAGTTAGAAAGGATAACATGCAATACATTATATTTATAGATTCTACGTGCAGCTAAATATAGTTAGTTCAAGAGAAAAATCCTCAGAAGAATTTTTGGACCGTATCACCACACGAATACAGATATATCCGACTAGACGTTGTCGGCCACGAAATTAAACTCCAACGTATAAAATGAGATGACCATGTCCATAGGCTCCCTAATAACCGCCTTGCCAAGTTAATGTGGGAGGAATCCCCAATTACGAATGTAATGGAGATATAACATAAGAAAATATGGTAGAAAAAGAGCACGTACAACGTCTAAATAAGAATTAGCCAATGGAAGTTCCTGAAATAAATATGGAAGGAAGCTCAAAGAAGACATGATGATGTTATCAAAGATATTAGTCTTGTTATGACTCCAGATAGAAACAGTTAAGAAATTTAATTAGAGAGGACGAGTCCGCATATAATATAATAGTGAAAACGATACAGAGAATATTGATCATGTTCAGATTATCTTAATAAAGCCTTTTCTTAAGAGTGTTTTTCTGGCTTGTAAATCTTCCATTATCTAGTATTCAAGTTTTCAGGACATAGGCACATCTGTTCTCCGCCAACACTCGATGTACCTTTTATTTTTCACTGGTATAATAATGGCTCCTGTATCAAGGCGACATCTCTACCTTAGGAATAGGAAGATCTGGGGAAGTTCCGTTACTACATAGAGAGTTCCATTACATTTTTATTTCTCTTTTTTTCTTGAGTGGAAGTGAACCCAGACTCATTGTCTTTGGTCGATACAATTTATGTTGGGGATAGCAGATAAACACTAAAAAACCACCCAGGTAAGTATCATTTATTCGTTTTGTACAGAGTCTCAAAAGCTGGAAGTCCCAAAAAGCACATTACAGGTCTTGATGATTTACATTATGTACAAAATGAACGTAGTAGATAAGATAATACATAATTAGAAATCACTTTCAAACCTTTTTTAAATACATATTGTTATGATCTGCTTCCTATTAATTTTATATTAATTATTATTTATTTGATTAATTATTTAATTGTCGCAAATCATACATAAAAAAATGAATAAAAAATCTCAGGGTGCCTTTTTATAATATTTAAAAAAATGTCTAAATTATCTTACGTTATACTTATCTTCTCTCGTGGGTTCAGTATCTCTTAGTTGATCCTAATCGGGATAAAATAGGAAAAAGAAATAAAGCAAAAATATAAAATAAACATACAGAATTGTCTTTTATTTATCAAAACCAATACTCTAAAAATCTATCAAATCTAAAACCTGTGGACACAGATGTCCGAATGAAATTTTTACCACTTAAATTTATTCTAGTTAAAAAAAAACAATTTATCGGTTTGTTCCCGATGACTTTGGTAAAACAAATTAAACAAAACAAATTTATGTCTTGCAAGATTACCTATATTTCCTATTTACTTTTTGAAATATTGGAATTTTAATTCATATGCTTTTTACTCAAAATTTTCGTTTCCGAACATAAAAATATCTTTCACATAAATTGACTGACCTTTTTCTTCACTCACTCTGATGTCTTCTCGTGACCCAAAACAGCTCTCCCTCGTTGACTATGTTAAAGGCTACTCATCAAAGCCCTCTCCGTTCTCCAGCTTCAAAACTATCAGCATACCAGCACCAATTCTCCAACGAGCCAAAGCCTCTTTTGACCAGTATTCGATTCACACAAACTGCAAAAATTCTCTGCTCTCCTTCTCACAATAATACAGAACCAAAGAGGTATTTCGTCTCAATTTGATCTGTCTCTCGTTCCACTTTTCAGCACTATTCTCCCCTATCAAACAACCACTGGTACTTGCTAACTACTTATCCACGAAAACGTCGAACTGCTCCTCAGCGATGCCAATAACATACTGCCTTCTTTTTCAAATTCATTCAACATTCAAACCACTTTTCCCCTTCCAAATTGCCAATAGTCAGAAGCATTTCTCTTTTCCATTCGACACACAAACAGTCATTTTCAAAATTATTCCGACCATCCTAATTACTTTCGGGGAACCCTACAACATTTACTCGGGTTGAAACAAAGATATTAAAATTACAAACTTTCTTTTAAACCATTTTTCTAGAAAATGATAATTACCTCTACCTGTAGATTCTATAGTTCCCGTAATAAACAATCTTTTTCCATTTTAAAACTAAATACATCGTCCTTTTCACTTTAATTATTCACAAAAGTCTTTAATGGTTCATCGGAAAGCTCATTAAAAGAGAAATCTACTTACATCCAAACTAAATTCTAATAAATATTTACAGATTAATATACAGGGTGTATTAAATTTATGTGCCCGCGTTATTTAAAAAAAAATTTAATTTAATTTTCATTTTGCCTTTGATTGATAAATTGAAAACACAATAATATATTTAAAAGCTTTTGGAAAAGTTCCTTTAGTATTGATCTTACAGTCTAGATTTATTTTTTTGATCTATTTTTTTTCACCCGCCAACAATAAACCTTTAAAACAATAGTGCTCATTCTATACAAAAAAATGAGAGACCCATATAAACAGTGCATTGTTAATTATACTCAAATGATTTCCGCTCATCTACATTTTACAGGAAACTATCAAGTTACGTCAATCGTCTATCTCGTATCCGACTACCGACTATAATTTTAGCAAAAACAAAAACAAAATAAAGTAGGTCGAATCGCTGATTCCAGATTATTCAGGAAGTCATTTTATAAAAAATACTCCTTTTTTTAATACATACTACGAAAAGATAAAATATATTTCTCACATATTATAGTGAACCACAAAATTTATTAAAAACATTTCAAGATTAAAACACTTTGGACGCGTTTCGGTCCAACACGAACCATCATCAGCAATTTATTAGAACAACAAACAGAGGCGTAGCTACCGCCGTATCAGCCGTATCAATTATACGGGGCCCCCGACATGCAGGGGCCCCAGCGAGGCATGTCGAAACAAAATTCAAAAAAATATTCTACAATTATTTCACTATTAAAACGCTTCGAACAGTGTATATTGTTTGAATATCGACATTTTCGTGACATGGATTCTTTATTTATATATATAAACTATATTTATGTACAGGTACCTACCTACTTTTTGCTTCTCGCCTTTCTATATCCACAGAGGATTCCTGTTTTCAAGCTACTTTTTATTGTCTATTCACCCTTGGCTGTGTGTGAGGCACTGGATGATGTATAATGCCAAATTGCAATATTTGTAATCGTCTTACCTTTGAATATTTGAAACATTGAGACTCTGTCTATTGTTTGCGTATATTTTCGTGTAATCTGCTCTTTATTTATAGATTGTATTTAAGTATATCTATGTATTTGCCGGTCGTTCGCCGTTAAAGTACAGAGCTTCTTTGTTTACGTTCATTTTCAATGTCCATGTACCCTTGGCTTGAAAAAACTGAATCTATTTTAAAACAATGAGTCTCAACAATTCAAATCTATTTTTCGACTTTGGTTTATAATGGTAGGGGAGCCCAAGCGGGGATTTTTGCAGTTACTCGAGAGCGTCAGATTATCATATGGGGAGAAATCTGGTACCCTGCAGATGTACCTCTACCATATATTGGCTCTTAACACAGGGGAGTTCGTTAAGGGGGGCCAGAAATAAAATCTATCCTTAAAAAAACTCCAAATTGTAAGATTAAGATAAGATAACTTAAGTACATGCAAAAGAGTGTATATTTCAAAAATCTGACTATTTGAGAGGGGCGTAAGGAAATTGGCGAGTCCCCAAGGTTTCACAAGAAAAAAGCGAATATTTCGCGAAATTAATGACAGATCGAAAAACTAAAAAATATGTACTCAATATTTTTTTAAAATCTATCGAATGATACCAAACACGACTTCCCAGGGAGAGGGGTGGGGGGTAAATTTATTATTTTAAATACGAATAACGCGATATTTCGCGAAATGATTATCAGATCGATAAACTGTAAAATACACTTATTTAATATTTTTGAAAAATCTATCGAATGGCACCAAACACGACCCCCCACGGAGGTGGGGCGGGGGGTTACTTTAAAATCTTAAATAGGAGCCCCCATTTTTTATTGAAGATTTGGATTTCTTACGTAAAAATAAGTAACTTTTATTCGAAACATTTTTTCGAATTATGGATAGATGGCGTTATAATCGGAAAAAACGATTGTTGGAAATGGAAAATTAAATTAAAAAATGGCAAGCGCCCGCTAAAATGGAAAACTTTACTTAACTTTTTTTGGTTTTAAGACCTACTCTTCACAACCCAATAGGTCCCCATAATAGGTTGAGTGACTTCATATTTAGCATACTTTGCTCCCCTACCATACGAGTTTATTAGCTTTATTATTATTATCTATATTGGGGTGTTATATGTAGCACTTAATAGTTCCTAAGATTGTATTATGCAATTTACAATTTATTTAAATTTTGCAACATACAGGGGTTTAATTAATAATTGGAAATAATTTAACTGTAGATTCCTGGGTTAAAAAAATTAAGATTTAACCCAAATCACCTAGTCAGAAAATTCTTCCGAAAGGAGCTAGAGCTTTTTGAAGAAGGCGTCTTGTAATTAGTTTTTTTTTTAAATACCTCCAGAACTCTTTTATTTAGAGAAACGAAAACTAGTACGCCTATTTATCTTTCAGAGATAAATCAACTCAATAAATTGCGAATTTCTAGTACCGGTCATAGGCGTCAGTTTTGGGTAGGGGAACGGTTATTTTATCGCATAACTTTTTTATCTTTTACTTTTAAACCTTTTTGACACTGGATTATTAAATTGTAAGGTATTCTAGTAATAAAAGGCACTCTTTCTTTAGGTCGGTAAAATACACCGTTTTTTTTAACATTTTTTCAATCTTTGTTCAAATTCAAAGAACGAAACATTTTCAAATCGATTTTTCTAGAAAATGGTGTATCATACCGACTTAAAGCAAGGGTAACTTTTAGTACTAGAATACCTCACGATTTAATAATCTAGTGTCAAAATGCATAAAAGTCAAAGACAAAACAGTTATGCGATAAAATAGCTGTTGCCCTACCCAAAGAGGACGCATATGACCGGTACTAGAAATTCGCAATTTATGAAATCGATTTATCTCTGGAAGATAATTAGATGTATCAGTTTCGTTTTTCTAAATAGAAGTGTTCTAGAGGTATTTAAAAAAACTAATTAAAGACACCATCTTCAAAGAACTCCGGCTCCCCTAGGGAGCATTTTCGGAGTAGGTGATTTGGGTTAACCCTTAATTCTTTGAGCCCAGGACTCTAGAGTTAAAATATTTCCAATTATTAATGAAACACCCTGTATTGTTTTGTTTTATTTAATTATCTTTTATTTTGTAATAATATTGACGATTTATGTAATTTCAATAAACTGTATTTGCTATTGTGTTTTCCTAATCTTTGTAAGCTTTGTCCATAAAATTATAAAACTTTCAGTGACAATAAAGCATATTTTCTATTATATTCTATATAAGCGTTTTTGATCCTTTTGTTGAACATTTTTTAGCACTATGCCATATCAGTGGTGGAAAAGGACCCCGCTACAAACTTTGATATGAGGCCCCTGTGAGGCTAGCTACGCCACTGACAACAAACCAAACAGGAAGGAAAAAGGATCAGTTGGTTCAGTCCAGTTAAAATACAACCTAAACATTATTCTTTTTAATTGTACTACTTTACATCTTAAGGTTTTCCCATCAATTATAATTTCAGAACCACAAAATGTGAAATAGTACAATTTTAAAGAAATGTTGTTTTTTAACTGGACAGAGGCAACTGATTCTTTCTTCGTCCTGTTTGGTTTATTGTTTCTAATTGCTGATGATGGCTCGTATTGAGCCCAAGCACAAGTGTTAATCTTATAATGTTTTGTAATAAATTTTGTGCTTCATCTGGGAGAGAGTGATATTTTCTTTTTTAATGTTCATGTTAATTAACAAAGCTACTAGTGGTTTTAGAAATTAATTGCTGGAATACTGTCTAATTTTGATCCGGTTTTTCCATGTTGTATTTTCTATGACTATAAGGGATGCCGAGTTACACCATAGGGGAACAATATTTAATGAGTCAATGCAGATTCTGGCAGGGCCGTAGGTACGATGCTGGTGGCCCCGGAGCAAGCGTGATTTGAGGGGGGCCCCTATCGAGGGGTTTGAGGGTTTACCCCCAGCCGAAGGGGGGGGCCGGAAAAATATTTGATATTTAATACCTTGAAAACGCATTTCAATGCATTTCATTACCTAAAGTTTCTTGTGTACCTACATAAATATGTGTTGCTATTTTAGTTGATCAATAAAATTTCGTTATATCGCTTTAACAGTTATTTTGGATAAGTCACGGTATGTTATTTGTTTGACAAGTTATGTGAAAAGAAGTTATAACTATGCCCTTGAAACTACTTCGGAATATATTATAGTAAACATCCAGATAAAAAGAGAAGTCTATTGCCATTGACACTACTTCCAAAAATACAAAAATTCAGCAGTATGCTGGTGGTTGGAGGACCAACACAAACAAATACACTCACGGACAAAAATATTACATATTTTGAAATTAACGTGTGCAAAAAAATTTTTGTGCTGCCCCCAGTGTCATAGGAATAGGATTTCTTTTTCGAATATGTTTTGAAGTATCATATAAATGGTATAATCGGATTTAAATTTGATATGGGCAATATGGTGGTCAATATAATTTTTAGATTGAATCTCATCAAGATAAGTAGGCATTCACTATTCTACCGAGATGAAGACCTACGTCATGGTGCATTAACACGAATTTGTTATCCAATATGGCTGGCAAATGTAAAAACATGATCTTCTAAAATGTTTTTAATGTACATATCAGCTGTCATTCAACCAATCACCTCCACAAGTTAAGTATCTCCTTTCCAAGAAATAACACTCCATGGCCATGCCGCCACCACCAAAATTAACACTCTGCATGCGGTTACATCTGGCGCAGCGTTCATGGAAGCAAGATTTACAAAACTTCGTCTACAGAAGAGTTGGCGAACAGTACTTATGTCAGTTGTAACCTCATCCAGAGCGTTAGTTTTGGTGGTGGGGGCATAGTGATACGGAGCGGTATTGCTTTGAAAGGACATACCGAACACGTGGAACATGTGAAGAGGTAATACCCAAGATCGAAATGTCACGTAAGGCTTTTATGACCTGGAAACCACTTTTATGTAACAGAAACCTGTTGATGCGTATTAAAAAAAAAGTACTGAATTGTTATGTGTATTCTACATATACTATTATAGGGCTGTAAAACATGGACATTAAAAACCACCATGCACATTCTAGTTGTGGTGCTATCGACGGATCCTAAAAATATCGTGATGAAATTTAAATTGATGAATTTAAAACGCCTACTCATAAACATCATAAAGAGGAGAAAAACAAAATACTTACGCCATATAATTAGAGGTCCTAAATACCATCGACTTCGCCTTATTATACAAGGAAAAGTAGAGGAAAAAACATGGATTGGTCAACGAAAGAAACTTTCATGGCTGCGTAATCTTAAGGCCCGTTTTCACGGTAAACTTTGGATGATCATCCCAGATGAATCATCCAAAGTGATTACGACGATGAAAGTAATTATCGTTTATACGGATCACCAAGTCTGAACTAGTCTGTTCACTTACAAATGGCGCCGAGTTGTACGTGTTGGAATTGGCATAATAAGTGAATATCTTTTAAATGAACTTAGATATGTATTTGAAAAACAGAAGATTAGAAAAAGACGACGTTGGTGGGTAAGGCCGTGGATAATTCGACGCTACAAAGTGGGGGCGTCAACGTGTTTGTTAAAGGAATGATCTACAAAAGATCAAGCCATGTTAAAAAACCATCTAAGAACAAAACACAACGTACAAACACAACAACTACGCACTTTAAATGCGACAATAAACAACCACGTGGACCGGTTGCCGCCGTTCACTAGTCACTGCCGATGAATCACAGCAACAAATGCATGTTTACCTGGTTCACTTTGGATGATTCATCCGCGATGCATCCCCTAAAGTGAACAAAAGTAGAACTTGGTTCAACTTCGTTCAATATTCATTTTAGATGATCATTTTCGATGATTAATAGTTTACACGATTCATTTATTTTTCACTTTGGATGATTCATCCAGGATGATCATCCAAAGTGTACCGTGAAAACGCGCCTTTAGACAATGGTGTGGTTTCACAGTAAAATTATTTTGCGCAGCAGCCGATAGACAGAGATTTCAGGAAATTGTAGACATAACGGCTAACATCTGAATACGGACACGGCATCTCCAGACGAAAAAGATTAAATGGCGAATGAACTGGGACCATGATAAGGCAAGGGTGTCGCCAATTTTTTTTTCCTCAAAAGGGAATTCCCATCTAGGAAAGTTTGGGGAACAGTTGTTATAAATATCGATCGCAATATATTTTTTATATCATTGTAAATTTAGCTATTTAGTATATATTTTTTCTCTTGCAATTAATGTGGTTTGTTGATTAGTATTTTTGATTTACGATGTTTTTAATATTTTTGTGGTACAATAATAATTAAAGCTTGAGTTTTTTAAACAAAAGTTTTTAAGCATGTTCTTATGTGTTTATTTTATTACATTCTGTTACTAACAAACATTACCAGTGGTTTATAAATACAATATTTAGAACTGGCATGCCTATTGACTTCACTTGTTTCTTTCCTTATTTTTCTTCAAGCACCGTCTGGGTTACTATGGTTGGCGAAGGTCGGTGCCATCCTAATTTTCACATCAATTGTTCTAAAGAGTTTTTTGAGCTGCATTATAATCATCTTCTTAGCTACATCTGTCAAGGAACTCGCCGTTCTTCCACATTCCTTCACATCCTCTCTGGATCCAGCATTCGCGATTCAACATTATAGTAGTGGACGTTGTTAACATAAGGACACCCTAAACTTAGGGACAATATCAAATTCTTCTGATTGATGTGCCTGTCCATGATAAATGTTGGCGATCATCATGGCAACCTTTATCATAAATGTAGCAGCGCGGAAAAGCTGCACAGATGTTGTGTTAAACCAGGTTCTGAGGTTCTTTAACCAGGATGTTCTTCTTCTTCCTGGATCTCGTTTTCCAAACATTTTTCCTTACAGGAGGGCTTTTAGAAGCCCTCTTTCCCCTTTCCCCTTTCCTTTTAGAATATCTGGATTCATTTCACATAATGTGTTCAAAGTATTCTAACTTTGGAGACCAGCGCGGAAAAGCTGCACAGATGTTGTGTTGAACCAGGTTCTGAGGTTCTTTAACCAGGATGTTCTTCTTCTTCCTGGACCTCGCTTTCCAAACATTTTTCCTTACAGGAGGGCTTTTAGAAGCCCTCTTTCCCCTTTCCCCTTTCCTTTTAGAATATCTGGATTCATTTCACATAATGTGTTCAAAGTATTCTAACTTTGGAGACTTGATGGTGGTCAGTACCTCTCGGTTCTTCTTCATTCTTCTGAGGACTTCCTCACGTGTGACCCAACAAGTCCACGGAATTTTAAGAATTCTACGGTATATAGTCCAGAAAAATAAGATTTTTCCCGTTCCACATCCCCCTCCAGGCCGAAACCACATTTTTTGAGTAGTATGAACATCTATATTAATAACCTATATGTTTCCTGCAGCCGATTTTGATCATATACATAGTTATAAACAAATGAAGATCAAAATACGGTAAATTATCGCTTTTTTCAACAAATTTGAGAATAAGAAACTCATAAATTATATAAAAAAAAACTTTAATATGGCGTTCACTGAATGTGTCTATCCTTATTTGTTGCTTAGAAAATTGCAAAATAAGTCATAAATTTTGAGATTTTATAAATGTTTATAACATAAAAACTAAGTTAGAACCTTCTTATTACACGAAATGCTGAGACTTCATGTGCTTAAATTACATTTTAAATTTCAAAGCAATTGGTCAAATAGTTTAAAAGTTATTTAATTTGTTTATCCCAAATTCATTTTATTTGCAAAACTATAAGTCAGAAAATTAAGAGGTTACAGTAATACTTCGGACACTTTATGAAAGAAGAACATTTATACTATTAACTTAATTATAAAAAAATGACAAAAAGTAATTTTAAATACTGTAAAATTATTTTGCAAAGACATGTCTATTTTTTTGCGTACTGTCAAACAATTAGAATAACTTTTTAACCGTTACCCGTAGAAAAATTATTTTTTCTTATTTAGAAAGACTGAATTTTTATACACATTTAGAAATAAAAACAATTGATCTAGGGCAATTAGGAACGAAGTTAGCCCCCCTTTTTTTAATTCACAAGTTGTATCAAAATTATTTTGCAATATTCAGAATTATTTTTTGTCATTTTTTTAAATTAAATTAATAGTGTAAATCTTCTTCTTTCATAAACTATCCAAAGTATTACTATTCGACTCATCATACTAACTTCATCATTTTTTGACTTACAGTGTTGCAAAAAAATTAATTTAGAAAAAACAAATTAAATAACTTTTAAAGTATTTGACCAATTGCTTTGAAATTTAGGGTATGATTTAAGCACCAAAAGTCTCAGCATTTCGTGTAATAAGAAGGTTCTAAGTTAATTTTTACATAAGTTATGAATATTTATAAAAACTCAAAATTTATGATTTAATTTGCAATTTTCTAAGCAACCAATAAGGATATACATATTCAACGAACGCCATATTGATAACTTATTGGTAATAAAAAAGCTAAAATTTACCGTTTTTTGATCTTCGTTTGTTTATAACTATGTATATCATCAAAATCGGCTGCAGGAAACGTATATGTTATTATTATAGATATCCATACTACTCAAAAAATTTGGTTTCAGCCTGTACCGGGTTGTGTCACCAACAGGATATTTTTTTCCTTATTTCTCTGAACAAATAGGCACATCACATAATATCAAATATCTTCTATAAACCTTGTATATATGTATAAAGTTACCGCGTGCTTTTTTAATAATAATAGTCTCCTTGTATACCACTAATGCATTCGGAAGCATAGCATAGCAGAGTAGTCTGGATTTCTTCAGTGTAATAAGATTTAGATAAAATAAAATGTGTTTTTAATCTATGTCTTTATTTTTAGTTCATTATCTCATTATATGCGATAATAAATAATTTGCGGTAAATGCCCAAAACTTCTTCATTACGTTAAGTGCCTTTTCATCATACTACTTTTTTACTTTGCTAAGTTGTAATATATCATTTATAATGTTTATTACACGATCAAAGCGTCCCTGCTTTCGTTCTTTGACTATACTTATAATTATAAATCTTTTTTGATGCTGTGGACATCAGCTTAATTGGATATGTTTATGTCCATGAAATTTGCAATACATATATTTATAGCATTACATCAGCTACTTAAAGGTTTTTATAAGCTGCAATAAAAATATATCGGGCATATATTTTACAGAAGCTTTCTATGGAAAAGTTTTTTGGATATATTAAGGATGTCCACAGTTTTCATTGTATTCCTTCATTCAACCGTTCTCTCAAGTTCTTTCTGTTTGGCCAAATCCCTTCCTGCAGATTTCTTCTTTCCATTGCTACGTCTACTTAATCTCTGAAATATTTTCTGTCTCTTCCTTCTTCCTATCCGGCTCCACTCTTGTATGCAACACACATACATATGCAACACACAACACAACCACGAACAAAAATTATATTTTAATTTAATTAAATGAATAAATTTAAGGATTATTATTAAATTTAAATATTTGATAATGGAGTTTAATTTAATTTAAATTAAATTTTTTCAACAGTCACATCCATGATAGTGATAGACTACATACACAAACAAATTAACACAAAAATAACAAAATCAGTCAGAATTTGATACTCTAGCTAGGGCAGTGACATCATTCCAAACAAATGTTTTCAATAGTAGGTAAGCATTGGATGCTAAATTAGCAGTTACTAGGCATAGCGTCATGGGGACCTATTGTTAGTGGTAGGATTAGGTTTTAAAACCAAAGAAAGTTAAGTTTTAATTTTAAATTGATTTAAATAATGGCATAACCCAGACATTTAAAGTAAAAGTTATCCTCCAACACCAAATTTTTCTATATGGTCCACATAATGTTCAGAAAAAAGTCACACCATTTTGAGCGTCAGGTTTGGGGGGGGGAGAGGGGGAGAAATCGGTAAATTCGTAGTTTTTTACGTTTTTCGTCAATATTTCTAAAACTATGCGGTTTAGCATGAACCACCTTCATTACAAAAATGTTCTACATTAAATTTGAAATAAAAAAGGTCCTATGCATAATCCTCTAAAAAGAACGGTTTCAAAGTTACGGAGGTAGTATAGTGTAATTGGTCCAAAAAAACGCCTAACCCAGACATCCAAAGTAAGTTTTCCTCCAACACCAAATTGTTCTACAGTCCCTGGCCAAATTATTAGACGCACTATAAGATTTTATAAAAAATGTTAATTATGAGGCGATAATACGTAGGTTTTTTGTATGTACCAGACACAATGTATGTTGTTTGGTTGTCCATTTAATTGTCTATATTTTATCACAAATAAAACAACATTATTATTGAACAAATATGTATTTATTGACTCTTGAGGGAAAACAAAAATAACGACAATTAAATGTTATTTTGTTGAGCCGCCTTTAGCCACTATTAGAGCTTTAATTCTACAGGTACCGTAGTACAGGTTTGCAGTGATATTATGCCGCGCATAATTAAAGCTCTAATAGTGGCTAAAGGTGGCTCAACAAATTTTTAACATTTAATTGTCGTTATTTTTGTTTTTTTTTTCAAGAGTCAATAAATACATATTTGTTAATTAATAATGATGATTAGTTTGTGATAAAAACTAGACAATTAAATGGACAACAAAATAATAGATATAAATTGTGTCTGGTACATACAGAAAACCTATTTAGTATCACCTCATAATTACTTTTTTTTATATAAAATCTTATAGTGCGTCTAATAATATGGCCAGGGACTGTATATGCTCCACATATTGTTCAGTAAAAAGTTACATCATTTTGAGCGTCCGGTTTGGGGGGGGGGGGGGGGAGATAAATCGGTAAATTAGTAGTTTTTTTAAGTTTTTTTCGTTTTTCGTCAATAGTTCTAAAACTATGCTTTAGCGTAAACAATGTTCTATACAAAAATGTTCTACATAAAATTTAAAACAAAAAAGGTCCTATACATAATCGTTATAAAATCAACGGTTCCTTCGTTACGGAGGGTGAAAAGTGGAGGTTTTCGATACTTTTTATATTATTTGGACAATTGATGATGATTTTGGGTGGTGAGGTTGACGTTTCTTCAAGGGCTTATTACTAACATACCATTGGCCACTGGAATAGCAAATTTTATTTACAAAAAATTTCTTTCATCAGTAATAATATTATAAATTGCCCAACAACTATAAAAAGTATCGAAAACCTCGACTTTTCACCCTCCGTAACTCTGGAACCGTTGATTTTATAACAATTATGTATCGGACCTTTTTTGTTTTAAATCTTATGTAGAAAATTTGAGTATAGATCATAATTTACGCTAAAGCATAGTTTTAGAAATATTGACGAAAAACGTAAAACAACTACTAATTTACCGACTTCTCCCCCATCTCCCCCCCCCCCAAACCGGACTCTCAAATTGGTGTAACTTTTTACTGAACAATATGTGGACCATATAGAACAATTTTGTGTTGGAGGAAAACTTTTACTTTGGATGACTGGGTTAGGCCTTTTTGGACCGATTATAATATACTATCTCCGTAACTTTGGAACCGTTCATTTTAGAAGGATTATGCATAGAACCTTTTTTATTTCAAATTTTATGTAAAATATTTTTGTATAGAAGATTTTTCATGCTAAACTGCATAGTTTTAGAAATATTGACGAAAAACGTAAAAAACTACGAATTTACCGATTTCTCTCCCCTCTCCCCTCTCCCCCCCCCCCCCAAACCCGACTCTCAAAATGGTGTGACTTTTTTCTGAATATTATGTGGACCATATAGAACAATTTTGTGTTGGAGGATAACTTTCACTTTGGATGTCTGGGTTTGGGGTTAGTTATATCATGCTATTAATTTTCGAGTTCCAAAAATCCTTTTTTTCCAATTATTGCGCCATCTATCTATAATTCGAAAAAATGTCACGAATTAAAGTTACTAAAGAATTATTTAAGATTTTAAAGGAACCCTCCACCCTTTCTCCGTGGGGGGTGGTGTTTGGCGTCATTCGATATATTTTTGAAAAATATTGAACGCGTATTTTTCAGTTTTCGAAATGATATTAATTTCGCGAAATATTCGCTTTTTTTGTGAAACTTCGCCCATTTCCTTACTCAAATCGTCAGCTTTTTGAAATAGAAACTGTTCTCTATGTATGTACTTAACTTACCTTGTCTTAATCTGACGTTTTCGAGTTTTTCTAAGGATAGATTTTTTGCGGACTCCCCCAAAACAGGCCCCTCTATCAAGAGCCAATATATTATGGTAGAGGTACATTTACAAGGTTTCTCCCCATGTGATTTTCTGACACGCTAATGAGTATCTGCAAAAATCCCCGCTAAGGCCCCCCTACCCCAATATATTATTGTACATAGATAAGTAGATAACTAGTTGCCTTTATATTGCTACAATTTTTCTCGAAACTATAACACACGTTAAGTTGAAAGAAAATGTATAATTTTGCGGTTAAGCATTGGCAACAATTTTTGAAATAAATAAAGTAATATAAATTTCTTGAGTAGAAAAACAAATAATAAATAATAACAATTCAAAGAAATTGTTTATAACTCAATGCTCTACCCATTAAACTTAGAACAATGGATTTCAGATGGTTACACCTGTCCCATCTGCTGCGAATATTCTCAGCCATTCTACTTTTTGTTCTACGACATTCTGCTTTTTGTTCCTATTGTTTGAAATTTATAACATTCACACTTCCAATACCACGAGAGCAAAATACTCTCCTAGTTCTACATCTCGCACGCCGAAGAATTCAACAATTCAATGAACGACTTAAAAATACCTGGTATTTCTTTCTTTAAACACTCCTCAGTTTCTTGACTCTATTACCTCTGCATCTTTTAAAATTCTGCATCTTTAGTCTAAGAGCTAGCAACGTTTTCGAGAAAGAATTTTAAGAAAGCTGTTAAGAAATGGAGTTACAATTTTTTGACGGTATCTTTATATACAGGGTGTTAGTAAATAAGTATGAAAAACTTAAAGGGCTAATTCTACATGAAAAAATAATGCCGGTTTGCTCTATAAACGTCTTCTTCTTCAGGTGCCATCTCCGCCACGGAGGTTGGCAATCATCATAGCTATTTAAATTTTTGAGGCAGCAGCTCTAAATAGTTGTTTTGAGCTGCATCCAAACCATTCTCTCAGGTTCTTCAGCCATGAAATTCGTCTTCTTCTGATGCTTCTTCTGCCATCTATTTTTCCTTGCATTATGAGTCGCAGGATGCCATACTTCTCGCCCCGCATCACATGTCCGAGATACTGTAGTTTTCTTTCTTTAATTGTAAGTTCAACTTCCTTCTCTTTACCTATATTTCTCTATAAACATATGTCCGCAAATGCTTCGTTTCTGAGATACGAAAGGACTTTCACACAAAAAATTACAGATTACGAATATTTGATCATGGTAAGGTCAAAATGGAGGTAATGGAGTAGAAGCTCTAACTATAGAGGAAGTTCTCGAAGCTATTAAGGCCCAGAAAAACAGTGAAGCTCCGGGAGTTGACGAAATATCAGCAGAACTGTATAAGGTAGGTGGCGACGACCTAGCAAGTCACATCCACGCGCTCATCAAAGACATATGACAAGAAGAGAAAATACCCGACGACTGGAAGAAAAGTATAGTATGCCCGTCTATAAAAAAGGAGACAAACTCCAGTGCAAAAAATACCGTGGAATCTCTCTACTATGTACAGCATATAACCTCACGTATATTATAAACCAGCGGCTCCAACCACTAGCAGAAAATATTATTGGAGAGTATAAGACGGGCTTCCGACGGGAAAGATCGACACTGGATCAAATATTTACAGTCCAGCAGATCTTGAGCAAATCATTGGAACACGACATTGATGTTCACAACGTGTTTGTAGACTTCAAACAGGCATACGACTCAGTCAAAAGGAACAAACTATACTATATATTGGCGGAATTGGCAATACCACACAAGCTAATAAGACTCATTAAAACCACAATGTATGAAACTCAGGCATATGTACGAATACAAAACCACCGGACAGACTTTTTCATAATTTCGCAGGGACTAAAGCAGGGAGATGGGCTAGCCCCAACATTGTTTAACCTGGCACTAGAGTATGCGATTAGGCAAATGCAAACTGGACGAGGAAACCTACTGACCAACCGAACGGTTCAACTGGACGCTTATGCCGATGATATTAATATTATGAGTAGAACATCAACAGAACAACAGGAAGCATACGCAGAGTTAAAAACACAAACAAAAAATGTTGTTCTGAAACTATTTCCTTGTGGCATTTTTATAATAAACTATTTTTAATGGGAAATAAGCCACAATTTTACCAAAAAAATGATTTTTGGTAAAATTGTGGCTTATTTCCCATTAAAAATAGTTTATTACAAACAAAAAAACTAGGTCTGGAAATTAACACAGAAAAACAAAAA
Organism: Diabrotica virgifera virgifera; assembly: GCF_917563875.1. Classification (NCBI taxonomy): domain Eukaryota; kingdom Metazoa; phylum Arthropoda; class Insecta; order Coleoptera; family Chrysomelidae; genus Diabrotica; species Diabrotica virgifera. The sequence continues at coordinate 29,528,206 of NC_065447.1, forward strand.
TAATGACTCAAACGAGAAGACATATAGTTCCACAAAACATTATACATGAAGATGACATTGAAACATTGAAACGGTTGGAAAGTTTACATACCTGGGAGTAGCAATATATGCCGACGGACCAGAAGACGGAGAAATACGGAAGAGAATAACGCAGGCGAACTTATTTTGCCCTCTCCCATATATTTCGGTCTAAAAGTGTCCACCGAAATATAAAGATGATAATCTATTAAACTTTAATTCGACCAATAACATGCTATGGCAGTGAATCCTGGGTCCTGAAAAAATATCCAAAAACAAACTCGACACATTCGAAAAGAAAGTACATACTGAGGAGAATACCAGGACCTGTGAGGGAAAACGGAATCTTCAGAAGTCGATACAACAACGAACTTTATCAACTTTATAAGGAAGCACCCCTGTCAGTCTTCATTAGAATACAAAGATTGCAATGCGCCGGATATGTGATAAGAATGGGAGAGGATAGGCTGTCAGAAAGAGCACTAAATGCTAGAATGCAGGGAAAGAGACTGGTTGGAAGCCAAGAAAACGCCGGGAAGACACAGTAAACAGCGACGCACAAGCCCTTTTAGGAGTCCGTGTATGGAGAAGAGCAGCCACAGACAAGCAAGGGTGGAGGCAAAAAATAAAGGAGGCCAAGGTTCAATTTGGGCTGTAGTGCCGTAGAAGAAGAAGAAGATCAAAAACCCTACTATCTGAAGTGTACGTTGTCAGCATGCAGAAAAACTGCATCAGAATTAGAAGACTTTTTATATCATACATGGGATCCATCTCTCTTCATAGTGGAATTTTGAATTTTTTGACCATAGCTCTGAAGATGGCTTTATAAGCCGAGGAATTATATATTTTACACACTTCAAAAGTACACTTCTCCCTGTTTTTCTATTTACTAATGATTTTCAAACCTATTTTATTGGCTTCAGTGGAAAGTGTTGAGAACCGAGAGCTACTAACCACCATCAAATCTCGAAAGTTGGAATACTTTGGACACATTATGCGAAATGAATCCAGATATACCCTCCTACAAGCCATCCTACAAGAAAAAAGAATGTGTGTGTACTTTGTACGCACGTAAGAAGATATTCTTCTATTGTATAATAGGTAATTTAAACGAAGTAAATATACTTAAAAGGTTATTTGTACTTATTTTATTTAAAAATCAAACTAACTTTCTTATCTACCACTTTCAAAAAAGAAGAATATCTTCAAAAATTATATAAATTATATAATAATATACTTACAATCATAAAATCTATAAAAAAAAAATAATAACTTGCTTGGGGCTCGAACCCACTTCACGTCTACCGCGCCGTACGAAAGTTGACGGCATTTCAAACTGCACAACACTCGCGTGTATGTCATGTGGGAATATACACAAACTAAACGTTTACACCATAAATTTATATGAATTTAATAAAATTATTAGTTTGATTTTTGTCGAAATAAAATACAACAAAATATACAGTAAGAAAACGATATATGAGATGAACATTTGTAGAAAGTTTGTTCGTAATCAGATTATATAAATTAAAACATTGCCTACTAATAGGTAACTAGATTATTTTGTTTACATTTTCCAAATAGATAGGTATTGAAACTATTAGGTATTTCCAACTGAAACATTTAGAATTACGTACCTGCGGCTTTTCAAAACTATTTAAAAAGTCAGAATAATTATAAATTTGATTTTGTTTCTGTCCACACATCAATAAAAACTAATATTATACTAATAATAATATTATTTTGTTTACCGATAACCTCCATATTGAACAATTATTGACAGATCATTTCAAAATTTCAACACCCAATCAGAGCCCGTATAACCACTAATACCATACTGTCGGTGTGAACATGCGCGGGGATCAATCAAATTTTACCCTCAATCGATTCGCCGCTAAAGAAGAATATCTTCAAAAATATTTGTAAACGAGGTCCAGGAAGAAAAAGAACATTCTGGCTAAAGAACCTCAGAACCTGGTTCAACACAACATCTGTGCAGCTTTTTCACGTTGCTGCAGATAAAGTGAAGATTGCCATGATGATCGCCAACATTCGTCATGGATAGGCACATCAAGAAGAAGGAAAGTGGTTCCAATTGGTCAACCACATCTTGGAACCTTTGTCTAATAGGCAAATATCGTCGGCGTATTCTAGATCGCTTAGGCGTGTGGTTAACGTTCCTTGTATCCCTCTTGTGTCGGAGTCTAATGTGGAGAGAACATAGCCTATAGCTATGTTAAAATGAAACGGAGAAATCACGCATCCTTGTCTGACTCCAGATAACAAAGGATTTTGGCGGAGTGACCCTACTCATTCGTTAGCATTATACTGTGCCTCAACATTGTCAAAGTTGACATAAACTGACAAGCACCTATATGTGGCTGAATTAATGAGAGACATGCTCTGTCCACTACACTTATAGCAGCAAATGAGCAAGAAATGTTTGATCTCCGGCGAAGAGTTGAGTACGAAAGCAATAAAGTTGGTCTAAAAGTCAATAAAGCTAAGACAAAAATAATGGTGGTCGACAGATTGGACACTATTCAACTGACTAACATGTTACAGCAGCGTTTCCCAACCGGTGGGTCGCGACCCACTAGTGGGTCGCGGGCGGATTTCAGGTGGGTCGCGACGTGGCTCTTACGGTAGCTGAATAACGTACATATATATTATCATGGGTGAGGGATGGGTCGCGAGTATGAAAAAACATCAGAAGGTGGGTCATCAGACATAAAAGGTTGGGAACCACTGTGTTACAGGAATACCAGATAGTAAACACCTTTGTCTATCTCGGGTCTAGTATAACTAACGATGGTAACTGTGAAGCAGAAGTTCGGAGACGTATTGGTATGGCAAAAAATGCGATGAGTCGCCTAACTAAAGTTTGGAAAGACAGATCTATCTCTCAAAATATCAAGATGAGACTGGTGAATGCCCTTGTATTCTCAATATTTCTATACGATGCAGAGACTTAAACTCTTCGCGCACGCGAGCGCAAAAAATTGATGCCTTTGAGATGTGGTGCTGGAGAAGAACGCTGCGCATACCTTGGACAACTCATAGGACAAACGTTTCCATTCTAAACCAACACGAGATTAAAAAATGGCTGTCCACAATATGTCTACAACGAATTCTGCAATTCTTCGGTCACGTGCTTCGCAGAGGTGATGATAGTTTGGAGAGATTAATTGTTTCTGGAAACGTTCCAGGGTGAAGATCAAGAGGACGATCACCAACTAGTTGGTCCCACCAAATTAAGAATTCAGCTGGAAACTCATTCTGCTAAGCTCTTAGAGTAGCTGAAGATAGAGATCAGTGCAAAAAAAATTGTTAGGAACATTGGAAGAAATCACGATCCTCAGTAATGGGGAAACGACAAGAGAGAGATGCTCTGTCCTTCAGAGTCCACTATGATGACACTAATTATAGATCTGTGGACATATTCATGAACCAGCTTTCTTAAAATTCTTGTTTTTCCGAGTGGCTAGCTCTTGTTCTATTTTATCTGGTGTGATGCAACGGCGCGAGCAAAACCAGGCTGTGGATTTTTGCGACTGAGACGGACCGTGACTTTCGTTATTTCTTGGAAGCGCATTTGCATTTTGCATTATGTCATGGGTGAGATTTACACTAAAGTTTATCTCGAAAATCGAATGAGTAAATGCATATCTTTAAGTACTACTAGACTTTGGTTTTCTCTTGCTAATGTATACAATGGCATTTTTAATATCTGGGAAGTAAAGGGACTAAAAGTGCAAAAGATCTGGGGACTTAAGGGACTAAAGTAGAAGATATACAGGGTCATATATTGATAATAAGATAAGTTAATGCAAAAAACTGGCTATACAAGTTTGGGATAAAGTATGGAACTAAGTAAGTATCGTTGAGACGAAAAAGACGAAAAATTTTGGGTTTTAACAAGCTTAGCCCCTATCATAGACGGGTTACAAACTGTTTGAATGCGAATTCTACATATCGACCTATTGAACGTAGATAATTCATAATCAAGTATATTTAAATGGGAAATAAGCCACAATTTTACCTAAAAATGATTTTATTAACGTTTCGACGCCCAAGTCGGGTGTCGTTGTCAAAATACAAAATAATACTAAATAAACAAAAATGTTGTTGCTTAGTAAAAAATTCTTCTAATAATTTATTTAATCTGACTCATTTATATCGGCAATTCAGACACGTATTATACATTTTAAAGTAGACGACTTTAAAATGATATTGCCAATATTGATGAGTTGCGTTCCTGAGACGACTTTACTAAAAGATAGTTCATTCGATTACATGAAATCAATCCCAACTCAAGAATATCCGCCACAAAAAATCATAGCATGTGATCTGTCTTTAAAAAGACAACCAAATGCAACGGTGGCACTGAAATTCTCGCGTTAGAGATTCCATAGTAAATCACGAGGGAAAACCAGGAAAAACCTCGTGATACTATCCCGACATCGTAAGTATTTGGGTTTACATTTAGTTTACTCTCAAAAGTTTACATTTAGTTTTGAGAGTAAACTAAATGTAAACCCAAATACTTACGATGTCGGGATAGTATCACGAGGTTTTTCCTGGTTTTCCCTCGTGATTTACTATGGAATCTCTAACGCGAGAATTTCAGTGCCACCGTTGCATTTGGTTGTCTTTTTAAAGACAGATCACATGCTATGATTTTTTGTGGCGGATATTCTTGAGTTGGGATTGATTTCATGTAATCGAATGAACTATCTTTTAGTAAAGTCGTCCCAGGAACGCAACTCATCAATATTGGCAATATCATTTTAAAGTCGTCTACTTTAAAATGTATAATACGTGTCTGAATTACCGATATAAATGAGTCAGATTAAATAAATTATTAGAAGAATGTTTTACTAAGCAACAACATTTTTGTTTATTTAGTATTATTTTGTATTTTGACAACGACACCCGACTTGGGCGTCGAAACGTTAATAAAATCATTTTTAGGTAAAATTGTGGCTTATTTCCCATTTAAATATACTTGATTATAAAAATGCCACAAGAAAATAGCTTCAGAACAACATTAGATAATTCATAGAGTGGCCTATTCGTTCTCCGGACCTTAATCCTCTTAGCTTTTTGAGTTATCTGAAATTACGTTATTGATGAATATGAATTAATTCGTGGAGAAATCCTGCAAAGAGTAATTCAAGAATTTAATAATAGGCTTGTATATTGTCAAGATGTGAACGAAGAGCATTTTGATCTTTGAAGTGATTTTTTTTAAATAAAAATGTATACCATTTTTATTCAGTTGCAATGCGAAGGCAAAACAATCTTACTTTTCAATTAGAATACGGAGCGCAGTCCAGTCCTGTGAATCGCGATTTTCGGCTCTTATTGGAGCCTCATCGGAGAGAACGTAGGCACTGGTCTCCATATCCTAAATGACCAGCACCGAGAGTTTTTCCCACCCATTGCAACCGAAGTGAATGGGTGGGAAAAACTCTCGGTGCTGGTCATTTAGGATATGAAGAACAGTGCCTACGTTCTCTCCGATGAGGCTCCAATAAGAGCCGAAAATCGCGATTCACAGGACTGGACTGCGCTCCGTATTCTAATTGAAAAGTAAGATTGTTTTGCCTTCGCATTGCAACTGAATAAAAATGGTATCATTTTTATTTTATAGTCGTATTACTCCATAGAGTAACCAGGTGCATTTTCCGTTGGAACTTTACCAAGCGGCAGACGGAGGATGTGAATTGCATAGTGTAGAATTCCTTCCCTTTATCTTCACTGCAGCATCCATGTGCTTGCAAATTGTAGAAGCCTTGGAGGTGTCACTAGGAAAGTGTACCAATAAGTTTTCAATTTAAAAATCTTTTAGTAATGTTTTTAGTATTTTCAATATTATTAATTTTGCTATTAGGATTAAAAACTACTTCATCTTTCTGATTTTTTTAAATTATTATCCTTATTGGTCTTAGTAAATAAATTTACCCATTATTTTACTGTAGAATGATTTATTTCTCGATTTAACAAATTTTTTCTACCAAACATGGTAGGTAGGTATGTATGAATTGTGAATAACAGGTTTTTCCGCAAATCGCCACGAAATTTTGACATTCCTGTCAAAATTTCTTGAAGAAAAAGTCAGGACTTCCTTACTGTAAGGAAATGTCATTTCCTTACTCTAAGGAAATGATATTTCCGTACAGTTGTTAGTGTTCTACATAAATGATAATTCAACCTCAATACGTTTCCATAGTAACCCAAGTAATTTTATTAGGAATTTCAAAGCACCATTTATTTGGGAATAAAATTATCGCGTTTTTTTTAAATCAATCAATATCTGTCGAATTTTAAACGATTTGCGGAAAAATAGTATGTTTACCTCGTAGGAAAAGCCACATTCCTGGACTCTGTGTTGCTAAGTCTCGGCTTGCGCCTCGACTTAGCAATCTTCACAGTCGTCCAGGAATGTTAAGCTTTTCCTACCCGGTAAACAATGTACTATTTTTAAAATCTGAAAAATATACACGGTGTTCTATTTAAATTAACTGAATAAGTTGAAGGTATTTCCGTTGAGGCTTAGAGTAGAATAGTAACAAAAAATATGGCGTCAGATCCGTTATAGGTATTTGCTAGTAAATTTTTAAACAGCGATATTTGGATATAGGCCTCCTCTTCCTTCTTCCATGCCTCTCCATTGCATCCATTCTGTACGAGCGTGTTTGTCCTATGATTTCCAGCATATAAGTATTTATTCCATCTATTTTTCTCTTAGTCTATTTCTAGCAAATTTCAATTAAAGATTTGCTACTTGTATTGAGATTTCTCTCAATTTTTTGTTCTGTTGCGGGTATTGCCCACATTTTTTCCTGTCTATTAGATCGATATCTAGCATTTGCCCGTCTAATTATTTTTCTGTTCTTGCTCCCTTTTCGATAATTTCCTTTATAAACGTCGAGGTTTGAGCGCCATATATGAGAACAGGGAGTATACAAGTATACATTGACTGAATACTTTTTTCTTTAAATATTGAGGATACGCATTATTGTTTTTTTACTTTTTAACTCTGATTTTCGTTATTAAATTTGATAATTTGTCCACAGAAACAGAAGGATATTAGTCCAGGGTAATAAGGTTTTTTCCATGACACTTGAACAGCCAGGGTACTGAAGCGTTTTTTTCGACAGGTAATACCTATAAGGGCAAATTGTAACTATTTCCTGCGTAGGATCTGGCGGCCATTTTTATTTATAAACAATTAAGTGTCAAAAAATGGCATTTTTCACTTTTTTTTCAAATCAATGGAAAACAGGGAAGCTTATGGTTTTTTTAGTACAAATATCTTCGAGATTATGGAAAAAGCTTTAAAATGACGTATTACAAAGTTTGATATACTCATTTATTGTTAATATAATTGCGAAAAAAGGTCGGAATTGCAAAAAAAATTATTTTCGCAATAACTGTTGTAAAAATTAGTGTACAGCTTTGAAATTTTTGTCAAATAATGGTTCTTTGGTGCTTAATATGTGATAAAAATTTCAAAGCGATTCATTTAATTGTTTAAATTTTATTCAAATTGTTTATCGTAGAGAGCATTTTTTTGCAATAACATAAGTCAGAAGAAAATGACGTTAGAACCATTCCACAGGTGTCAAATGAAAGAGCATGAGCTACATTTTCAACATGATTTAAGAAAGTATATAAAAAATGCATTTATAAGTAATAAATAATTATGCAAAAGTATCGTAAATCTTTCTTTTTATTTTGTTATATAAGAAATTATACATAGTTATTACAATTTTTTGTCAATTATGATATAGATAACCTTACTTGGTAGTTGTGCACTTAAAACATTGTAAAAAAGTTAATTTTTTCGGAAAAAGTTATTCAAAAAGTTTATAAAGAAAAATTGACGATACTTTTGCATAATTATTTATTACTTATAAATGCATTTTTTATATACTTTCTTAAATCATGTTGAAAATGTAGCTCATGCTCTTTCATTTGACACCTGTGGAAGGGTTCTAAGGTCATTTTTTTCTGACTTATGTTATTGCAAAAAATGCTCTCTGGGATAAACAATTTGAATAAAATTTAAACCATTGAATGAATCGCTTTGAAATTTTTATCACATATTAAGCACCAAAGAATCCTCATTTGACAAAAATTTCAAAGATGTACACTAATTTTTACAACAGTTATTGAGAAAATATTTTTTTTGCAATTCCGAACTTTTTTCGCAATTATATTAACAGTAAATGAGTATATCAAACTTTGTAATACGTCATATTAAAGCTTTTTCCATAATCTCGAAGATATTTGTACTAAAAAATCATTAGTTTAACTATTTTCCGTTGATTTGAAAAAAAAAAAGGGGAAAATGCCATTTTTTGACAGTTAATTGTTTATAAATAAAAATGACCGCCAGATCCTACGCACGAAATAGTTATAATTTGTTCCTATAGGTATTACCTGTCGAAAAAAATGCTTCAGTACCCTGGCTGCTGAAGTATCACGAACAGGGTATATTTTTGTCTTATTACCCTGGCCTATATGTCTACAAATAATCTTACTTTCCTTACAAAATAGTTTTAAGTATTTTGGTTAGTAGTAATATTACGACCTTTGATTTGCGATATATTTGATAAACAATAAAAAATACACCTGCATGTGTACATCGTAAAGATCATTAAAAATATGTATGCAGTCGTTTGTATCAAAGAATTTAATGTTTTCATTATAATAACATTTGTGTTTACGTTTTCCATTGACGCAAAACTATAAAAAAAAAGTGTGTAGAACAAATTTATAAAACATCTGTTCGAAAATTCTAATTTCGGTGTTAATATACGTAACACAGTCAAATATTAAAAAGAAACGTTTTTTGTTATTAGTCCCGGTTGTGAGTGAAAAAACGTGTTATAATTCAGCAATTTTTGAAACCTAAAGGACGATATCGTCGGTGATGTGACAATACATCCTATCTGCTTTCTCATGAGTTTTGTAGGAGAGACGAAAAAGCTTTTTTAGGGTCACCTTCTGTTTTCATATGTAAGTTTTGACTTGTTTTGTAGTAAATAGATAGTTGATTTTACTACAAAAAATATCATATGAAAACAGGAAGTCACCCTAAAAAGAGTTATTAGCTCTTACAAAGCTCATGAAACAACAGATAGGAGATATTGTCACATTACCGACGATATCAGAAATAAGTTTTAAATGTAACACCTAATTTTGGGTGTCTGTTTATTTATAATGTTTTTAAGTTGTAAAATTTGCAATTTTTAAAGATTTTTAATTCTGCAGCTTAGGATATTCACTTTTGAGAAAAATCCTACAATTTGAGTTATGGCAAGTTTAACTTCTTTAATTTGCTATTGCAAAACAGCACTCCAAAGTCTCAAAAGGGCAGTTTTTTGCAATTATACACTCTGGGCCAAAATTAACTGGCCACCTTAAAAATGGGTCATTTTTGATGTCTTATATCTCCTAAACCTGTTTAAGTTTTAAGTGATTTAAGTGATTTTTTTAATATGTTATAGCCTTATACCTTGACAATATTGCTATAATAATATGGTTGCTAAACAGGTAAATTTTCATTGTATACCGGGTGTACAAATCAAACTGTATTTTTTTCTTAAAGTTTGCATCACCCTGTGGAATATTCTAGCATTTATAAAATATTGAAATTAAAACCTAACTATAGCTTCATGTTTTCTCAACATTCTGTTTTTTGATTCATTTGCTTATGTTGGATAATAAAAAAGTTAGGTAGTTTAACAACAAGCCATGTTTTTATCAATACAGACGATTTAACTAACCAGCAAAATTAACCCCACCAGCCACCACCGTTATTATTGTTTTGGTTACATTACCTGTGACAGTTTGTTTCCTAAATTTGTGTCATCGAAGGATTTTTGACATATAGTCGTTGTACGACATTGATGCAAATCATGCCCCGCTAACTCTAATAAAAAACATGTATTCGTATTTATTTTCCTTCCGTTTAGTCAGAGGCGCTGATGTCGGCATTGTGATTGGTGGAACATGACTTTTGACAAATCCTGCGCTATCTGTGAATCTGTAATCTGTGTTCTGTGTTCGTGTTCGTTCGTTCGTTGTCGTTCGTTCACTTATTTTATATGGTCGGTTATGTGATGTGTTTGGTGTTTGTGTTTAGTTTGTGTCACCATAAAAAGCTGATATTCAGTCGTGTTTTTTGATATTTTTGTTATTTCATAATCGAGTACCTTTTTAAAGATAAGTTTTTCTGATTGTAGGTACTGTTTATCCAACAGTTTTAAAATACACATTTTATTTCGCGTTTTGTTGTTGGGTCTAATGGCCGATCAGCTGTTGTGTGCAGCCGATAAATTCAACAAGTAAACATATATTTAATCGAAATTAAATACTCATATTTCTATGTAAAATGTCACATTATTGTATAAATAAATAATTAAGAAACAAAAGTTGTTTGTGTTTTACCTTTATTGTGCACTTGAATAAAATAATATTAAATATTGGAAGTACCGTATGGAGGCTATGTTGTACCTAGCGTGGGGGCTAGATAACGCTACCCTTAGCAAGAACGTTTAAAATTTCACACCTATCATGTCGAAGCTACAGACCACTTATGTGGAGGCCAGATTTGTAGTATCCTTCCAATTTTCCAGGTGCTGAAATACGTGACATATTTTTTGAAGGGTAAGATCGCATTCTACCAAATCACACAACACTTTTTTCTGTGATGCAAATCTGTTTACGTGTTAACAACAATTCTTGAACAAGCCCTGTAATTTTATGTAATTGTGAGCGAATATTGTTTAAGTTGAAATTTTAGTGTATATTTATTGTTTGGGATTTTAAAAGTGCCACTCGTTCCAACTGATGCTGCTAGGGTAGTGGCTTTAGTTGACGCTGGTTACAGTCTTGATGACTCGATGTACCCAGAACTACGGTACAAGATGCCATCAAACGATTTCGGGAGACAGGACAACCGCTGACCAGGTCAAGGCCGACAACGATGCATATGATGGCTCATATTACCCGTATGCGCGCCAATGGTGAATATTAAATTCTTAATTGTATGTCAAAAAATATGCAATAACTACGGCATAAAACCCACCAAATTGCATTTGCATATCTCAACCGGTTTTAAAGCAATAAATAAATCGTCAGTTTGTTAGAAAAAATTCAACACCCCCTATCTCGGAAACGAAGCATTTGTGGACATAAGTTTATAAAGCAAAATGTCATTATTTTTTTATGCAGAATTACCCCTTACACTTTGCCAAAGTTTTTTAAAACGCACTGTATTGATAAAAAACATGTCTAGTTGTTAATTGTTAAAGCACCTAACTTTTTTATTATCCAACATAAGCGAATCAATCAAAAAACAAAATGTTGAGAAAGCATGAGGCTATAGTTAGGTTTTCATTTCAGCATGAGGCTATAAATGATAGAGTATTCCACAGGGTGATGTAAACTTTAAGAAAAAAAAAACACAGTTTGATTCGTACACCCGGTATACAATAAAAATTTACCTGTTTAGCAACAATATTATTATTACGATATTGTCAAGGAATAAGGCAATAACATATTAAAAAAATCACTTAAGTCGAACAACATGTTTAGGAGATATGACATCAAAAATGACCTATTTTTAAGGTGGCCGGTTAATTTTGGCCCAGAATGTATTATTTATTGTAAACATAAATTTTTTTTATTATTTAAGGCATTATAAAATGAACATCTTCCAATTCAAAAAATAAAAAAATTAGCCGTTGACTGGAAACGAAAAATAACTGTACGGAATAGTTATTTTCCTAACTAGTGGAATAAATTTACTTTCACGCACGCCGTGCAGGAAACTTTCGGAAACGAAATGCGTGCATGAAAGTGGCTTTTTAGCACGGCTGTAGAAAATAGTTATTTCTTTACTGTAAGGAAATATTTTTTTATTGCAGCAGATTCAGAGCAAATTTATTAAAGAACAGCTCTCCAAGAAGTATGCCATTACAACATTTTCTGAGAAAGAACTTGCATTTTTATTCTTAAGATAGCCCATTAAACGTTTGTACGAATAGTTATATTTGTCTATGGATTTTGTTGTCAAGAAATCTAATGAAGCATTATGCACTACTTCCATCAATTCTGGAGGGGTACCAGGAATCAAACACTTATCATCACTCATGATTAAATTAGATTATTTTGCTTTGTAAAATTATTACAGTCACAAAAAACACCAAAAAAACTGCCAAAAATAAGCAAATGCGTCAAATTTTATAATTCAATATTTTTGTTTCTATAGTAACAAAACCTGTATTTGGCGGCATCACGGATATTTGAGTCAAAATAATAATATGTCTTGTTGAAAATTTTAACATGTTTATTTTAATATAATTTAAATGTTCGATTTTCGGAAAAATAGTAGATATGTATACCTTGTAGGAAAAGCCACATTCCCGGACTCTGTATTGCCTTGTCTCGGCTTGTGCCTCGACGGCAATCTTTACATCGTCCGGGAATGTTAAGCTTTTCCTACTATTAATCTATTCTGCGAGAGGCCGAATTTTAAGTGGAGTGGAGATTTATTTTTCTTTTGGCTCACTCGCATGTCATTTACGATTGTGATTTATTGTGTCGGTTGCTCCCAAAAAAGATTACATTTTAGTAGTTATTCGTGATATCGTCCTTTACAACGCCTGATAAGTTTCAAAAATTCCTGAATTGCAACACGTTTTTTCACCCACAGCCTGGACCATATTCCATAAATTGGTTGATACCAGTTGGCTTGGAAACACAATAAAATATAATTAACAAGATTAAGTCATCAATAAAACGTTACAAATTAAATAAAAATTACTTAAAATGTAAAATAATTCAAGAAAATACATAAAATATGTATTTATGTATCAAGGGCGTCGAGTAGGCGTTTATCGGCAATGGCATGTGATTAGTAGGCATAAAATAGTGATGGTTAAGGACAGTAAGGGCCAATTAATACTTCCGAGATAATATTTCACTTTTTATCAGCGATCGTTATACAGGATCGTTATACAGGTGTAGTTATGTAGGAAGTGTCCTGCACCTGCAGATAGGCAGGGCCGCCGAGAGGGATGAGCGGGCCCCGGTAAAAAGTGAAGAACGGGCCCTGGGCAAAAAATAAAGGGCGGGTCCAAGGCAAAAAGTGAATAGAGAAAAGAATTGTTTAATTTTTATAGAAATAAAATTATTAATAATAATAAACATTTCAAATATAAATTTTATTAAATTTTGATTATATTTAGAATAGTGAAAATATTTATAATACAGGTGCTTTTCGAATTTTATGATTGGCAAAAATGTCTCTAATTTTCGAAAAATCGCATGATTTTGGCAAATCATTCTCAATTCACAAAGTTGATAGGCAGCTAACCGATCCTGTTTCATTGTATCATTACCTGATAGCATTTTTATGCGAAAAAGAAAACTAAAGAATCTGTCTGGTTCTGCGACTGTCACCAGTAATGTGCAAAATATTAATGCAGCAACGATTCAACTTTGAGATGTTTAATTTTATTAATAGTCTGGGCTAATTATCGGAGAAGATGCCATTTTTGGGAAAAGTTATTTACCAGCAATTTTTTGCTGGAATCGAATCTTATGATTGTATATATTAATAATATAGGTATGCAAAGTCCGCAGATAGTGTGCTACTTTTTTTATAAACAAAATGGCGCCCGAAAATCGTGTTTTTTTCAATTTTTGCTCTATAACTCCAAAGATTTTAACTTTACACCAAAAACACTCAAATAAAAATTCACTGCAATTAAATTCTGCATAGACACGTCTTTTTCCCGATTCACTTCGACGAAAACTTTCCCCGGAAAAAGCGGGTTTTTTCAACAAAATCTTTAATTTTCAACTAAAGTTTTAGATAGGTAATTGTTAATCAATAATTAAATAACTTGGTAATGTAAAATCCCTTTTTGTATAGATTATAATTTCAGAAGCTGATGGAAATTTAATGAACAGTTTAGCAACAATTGAATTGTTAATTAAAAATTTACGGTCGCTATAATAACGACAATAATTGTGATGCATAAGAATAACTATGATTTTTTCATAAAAAGACACTATACCTATCTAATTTACTTTACAGAATTGAAATTGGACTATTTAAGCGGCCTCAGGAATATTTTAAAATTATAAAGAATTTTTTGGCTTATAATCAAATAGAATATCTCGGGAAATATTAAACTAAACTAAATTTTAAAAACGGTATTCCAAAAGCAGCTGCAGGATGCTTCTTTTAAAAGAAAAAACGTTTAATTATGATGAGTAGTTCCTGAGATACAACCAGTTAAATTTGACCGGAATTTACGGCAAAGATATAAACAATAGGATCATAGTTTTTAAACCATCACCTTTTTGTTTTTGTCCTCTTTCTCCACACCAATTTTCATATCCTCAAAATACGTTTAATTACGACGAGTGGTTCCTGAGATACAACCGATGAAAGTTGACCGGAATTTACGGCAAAGATATAAACAATAGGATCATAATTTTCAAACCATCACCTTTTTATTTTTGTCCTCTTTATTCATACCAATTTTCATGTCTTTAAAATACTCATAACATATATTATTATAATAATAACTATCGATAATACGTGTGAAAATTGACGAAAATAGCAAAATTCCCATCAAAAATTAGGTTGGAGAAAATGTAACCCTCAAAGTTCAAAATCGGTATACGCTAAAAAAAATGCATTTTCTCGGCTTCCCATGGAGCAATTTCCTTCATTCTTTTTTTGTTCCCAAGTAACTCGAGTAGAGCCATCGAACTAATGCATTATTAAATGTCAGGCTTGCGTCTGTTTTGTAATAATAAATTAATTGATTTATTATAACACAAAATTTTAATTTCTTTAAATAAAAATTGTTTAAATAATTATACAGCTTTCAAATGAGAATATTTATATTTTTAACTTTAAAAGGTACACTTGTAGTAAGTTTATCTAAAAAAAGCCTACAACTGGAAAAAATATGTAGTTTTCTGTTCTTATAAATAAATTAATGTATTATAACAAAACAAAAGCAAGTCTGACATTTAATAATGCGTTAGTTCGATGGCTCTACTCGAGTTACTTGGGAACACAAAAAGAATGAAGGAAATTGCTCCATGGGAAGCCGAGAAAATGCATTTTTTTAACGTATACCGATTTTGAACTTTGACGGTTACATTTTCTCCAACCTAATTTTTGATTGGAATTTTGCTATTTTTGTTATGAGTATAAGCAAATGTATTGGAGAAAGTTCAGATTCACCAATATTATCCTTGTATATCCCTCTCAAATGAAAAATTTCATCTATCAATTCTTTACTGATGTATTCTTTATAAAACTCGCGCAATACATATATCAATTTTTCTCTTAATATTGTCGTCATCTTTATCTCGGAATATTCATAAAAGATTAAATAGCGAATGAATTCTATTTTCCGCATTAAATCTTCTGGTTAAAATATTATGACAATATTAAAAAATATTTCCCAGCGAAATATTGTGTCGGGCTCAAAATTTTCAGTCGCATCACTACTAGGCCCAGGCGAATCATCAAAAAATCTCACAGGCTTTTTTCGCCGTTTTTCTTTATTTGATGTAAATTCTGGATTTATTCCATAAACTAATTAACTAATTTAGATTCTTCAACATAGATTCTTCTGATTTTTTTGTAAATATTCTAGAAGCCCTGATATATTTTTAATCTCCATATCCATCCCATAGTTTTATCTGACTGCACTGTAGTATTTGACTCCTGTGATTTATTGCTGTTAAAATTTTTAACAAAATCGATTAAAGGTATTAATATTAAATATAGCCGAATATTATCTAATTAAACTCATTATGGACATAAAGTGAAGAGCAAAAAAACGGGAAAAATTATGTCTTTGGTCTGGTCGACGCTGCGCTGGGCCCCTTACATCGCCGGGCCCCGGTAAAATGTACCGGCTGTACCGCCCTCTCGGCGGCCCTGCAGATAGGTAAAAACCAGCGCAACTTCCCATTTTGACATAGAAAAATAACATCTAACTATGCCTTTCTCGGTAGCCCTTTTTTTGTTTCTTCAGCGGGCAACTTCTTTTTATTAAAATTTTATCTATTTCTCTATCTGGACTTCCACTATTCGTCACCTCTAAATACTCGATCTCAGCTGGATTTTCAAACTTCTCTTTTATTTCAGAGAAGACTAGAACCTACAGAAGAGCGAATGCATATACAGACTACTACAAAATATTAGCCATGATAGAGAATATGTAACAGCATACACGAGAGGATAAGTAAACGAGGGTGGGGTTAAAAGTAAATACAAACAAGAAATAAATGAAAACAAAAAAGCGCAAAAAACACTATCCAGGAAAATTAGAAATAAAAAAACGTTACAAACGACAGATTAAATTATAGGAGTGAGATAAAGCAGAATAGTCCAGAAACCGAAGCTTTTCACCTCGCAATTTTTACAGAATGGATCGATTTGCTTGAGAATTTGAGAATGAGTAGTGGATAGTCCAAGGATCAAAATCTATATGATTCCGAAAGGCGCTTTTACCACGGGGGTTGTGGAAATTTTTTATTATATTTTGACCGCGAAAGTTGATAAAAATATTCATTCTAAGCCAAAAATGGTCTATACATTTTTTTTGATAAAATTAATAGTTTTCGATTTATTCGCTATCGAAAGTGTTAGTTTTATATAAAAAAAAAAATCGATGTTTTTCGATATAGTCATTATTACGATTCACTCATTTTTTGCAATAGAAAATTTTTTTTAAAACCAATTTCTTGGGAATTAAATAACCTACAATTTCACATTTAAACATTTTTTCGTATCACTGATGCTAATCTTTCAATTCTGAAGAAAATGGCATTTTTTACCAAACTACAAAAATTCGTTATTTGTTTTTAACTCCAGTTTTTTTTAAAAAGTAATCATTTGAAACCAGTCAAACTTCTGGCATCTATTAATAATACATAAATAAAGAAGAATGAATAAAGCCAATGACTAAAAACACCGCTAACTTACATTATTATGGTTCCAATTGGATTTCTCCGTTTTTTTTTTTTACATTATTATGGTTCCAATTGGATTTCTCCGTTTTTTTTTTCAAAAAAAAATATTGATTTTTTAACCGTAACTTTTTTATTTTCTATCTTAGAAAGTTTCTTAAAAAAGAATTTTGTAGGTTTTTATAAGACCTATAAGAGTATTAATATTAAATTTTCTTTAAATCCTCAGTCGCAAAAAGAAGTGACTTTGAAAGGGTCGATAAAGGTGGTTCTTGCATGTTATCTTGCAAGTTTTAATTGTCAATAGCTCACTTAATTTTTGCCGTAGAAAAAATGTTTGCAAACCAGTTTCTTGGGAATTAAATAAGCCACAATTTCATATTTCAACATTTTTTCGTATCTCTAATGCTAATCTTTCTATTCTTAAGAAAAAGCCCGTTTTTCCAAACTACAAACATTCGTTATTCGCTTTTAACTCCATTTTTTTTATAAGTCCCTTTCTTTTCATTATAAGTCCCTTAATTTTTGAGCTAGAGGCCTTTTATTTATTTGTGAAGATAGATATTTTTAAATACTTTAAATTAGTTTGAACAAGTTATCCTCGAAAAATGCATAGTTTTCCCGCCTGGGAACTTGACTTTGAAACTACAATATTTAGCATTTGACGAAGAAGAACTAACATATAATAAAGTATTGCTCGATTACTATTGGTCTTAAAAAGAAAATTAAAACAAACGGGTTTGTTTATTTTTTTAGAATGTACATTTTTGTTAGGTAAAGTTTTTTTGATAAAACGAAAACTTTTGGAGTTATTAGCAGAAAACTCTTTCAAAACATTGATTATTTCGATATAAAACGAACACATTCGATAGCGAACAAATCGAAAACTATTAATTTTATCAACAAAATGTATAGAACGTTTTTTGCTTAGAATGAATGTTTTAACCAACTTTTGTAGTCAAAATATAATAAAAATTTCCACCCCGAGATGAGGTGGCAGCCACCCCCATGGTAAAAGCGCCTTTCGGCATCATATAGATTTTGATCCTTGGACTATGCACTACTTCTTCTCAAATTTTCAAGAAAATCGATCCATTCTGTAAAAATTGCGAGGTTTTGTCCTATTTCAAGCTTCATTACTTGGACTAAAAGAACAATACAGGATGGTAAAATCAATAATGTAAGGAAAGTAGAAAACAAAAGAATAAAGAAATATAAGATAAAACGCAAATAATAAGATAAAACAAATTACAAAATAGTAAGAAAGGGGGAAATGATCTACAAAATAAAAATAAATTTAAATAAAGAAGTAGCACTATAAAAAAATTAAAAGTGAGTAATAGCTCAAAAATTCTATAAAAAATAAAAATCGGTCATAACACGTCAATGGGTAGAGCGGTAGAGCGAGAGGAGTGGAGAATAAGAAGAAGATAACATAACAGTTTCCTCTTCCTAGAAATTCTATTAATTTTGGACTCTTTATTCTAATTTATTGTCCAGTAATTATCGTAAGTTGGCATTTGTTACACATTGTTCTGACATTTTTTCATATTGCCAAGGCGCAAGCAAAATTGCTTTTATAAAGGAAGAACAAAAATAATTTCCTTCGTTTATTTTTATTTATTTTTGTGTCTTCTTTGTTTTCATTTATTTCTCATTTGTATTTATTTTTAACCTCTGGGTTATTTAGAGCTTTTAAGTTCTGTCTTCGCTTGCTTTCCGCCTATTTTATGTTTTTGCCCTGGTTAAATTCTTCTTTGTTAGTATCACTACGTCGTGGTCTGCATTTGTGTTTGCCCACATGTACCTACGTTACAGTGTCCATTATCTTGTTATATCTTTCGTTTGTTTCGATCTAATATGTGATCTATTTGCTGTCTGCCTAAGTGATTTGTATTAGGTCTGGATCCCGCGTATGAAAAAAAAGTTGATTGATAGCAAGCTGAAAATTTGTTAATAGCATAAGGGTGTCTAGTCGGACAAACTTTGATATATGGGAACACTGAAACAGGGGAAGTTTTAATTGTGGAACAGGTTTAAAATACGTCACATGTATTTTGTCCGACAGAACTTCCAATTGATTTGTTACTTTTTCATTAAACTCTCATGCAAAAATCATACTGCTATTTATCACCTGTCATAATTCCTGTCATTTGACATGTTCTACGTGTTCCACTCATTAAAATGCCCATTTGGTGATAAATAGCAGTCTGATTTTTGCATTAGAGTTTAATGAAAGGGTAACAAATCAATTGGAAGTTCTGTCAGACAAAATACATATTACATGTGACGTTTTCGTGGTATGACCGTTCCAAATTTTTAACCTGTTCCACAATTAAAACTTCCCCTGTTCCAGTGTTCCCGTATATCAAAGTTTGTCCGACTAGACACCCTTTAGCTATTAACACATTTTCCTCAGACCTATATCTTTTTATATTTAAATTTTGTCGATAGAAATCATTTCATCTTTCTGCTGACATTCTGGTTAAGATGATAGTTAGGTTGAGATAAAATGGATTCAGAAGTCAATAAGTTGACTTATCAGTCTAAATACAGGATAAAGTAAGACATTGTAAGGGCCACTGGGTAAAAATATTGAGTCTATAGTATTTATTTATTAAGCGCAACAGGCCTTGTGGGCCTAGGGCTAAAATGTTTACATTTCTGATTACATAAATAATATACTAAATAACTTAATATAACTTACATAACTTATAAAGCTTATAAATTTTATTTAATTACACTTCAGTCTTTTTATACACTCCTTCACCACCTCTCTCCATCTCCTTCTGTCCAATGCTAGTTCTTTCCATCTCTCAATGTTACTTTTCTTCAAGTCTTCATACACACTGTCCTTCCATCTTTTTCTTGGCCTGCCTTTCCTCCTCTTTTGTGTTGGTCGTCGTGAAAGTACCATTTTTGGCATTCGTTTACTTCCCATTCTCTCAATGTGCCCCAAGTATCGTATTCTCTGTGCTTTGATCGTCGTCGTGATCGTTGGCTCTTGATATAGTTCTTCCAATTCTTTATTGGTTCTTCTTCTCCACTGACCTTCTATTTTCACACCTCCATATATTGCTCTTTGCATTTTCTCTCCTATCTTTCTAAAAGGTCTGTTTCTGACTTTTTGAGCACCCATGTTTCGCATGCGTATGTTGCTGTAGGTCTGATAACAGTCTTATAAATTCTTATTTTTGTTTTTCTTGATACGTATTTGGATTTCAATAATGTGCGTATTGCTCCATATTTTTTATTTCCTTTGGCTATTCTTGCCTTTATCTCTCCTTCGTCATGACCATTTTCATCTATTTTGGCTCCCAGGTAAATAATTTCTTTGACTCTTTTGAACGAGTATGTTTTCTCTCCATCTATTTGTACTATTATGTTATTCTCTTTTTCTTTTTGGATCTCTCCCATTATCATATACTTTGTCTTCTCTTCATTTATTTTAAGTCAGAATTTTTTGGCTTCTGTTATTATGTTTTTCATTAACTTTTGTAGTTCTTTTTTGCTTGTTGCTAATAGCGTCAGATCATCTGCAAATGCCATGCATTGGTGGCCGTTTTTAAATATCGTTTCTTGCATGTTTATTCTGCTTTTCCTGATTATTCCTTCCAATGTTAGATTGATTGCCGTTGTTGATAGTGGGTCTCCTTGTCGTAATCCTTCCTTGGTTTCAAACTTTTTGGATGTATACCCTTTCCAAGCTATTTCGTTTGTTGTGTTTTCCATCGTCATCTTTACCATCCTGACAATTTTACTTGGTGTCCCCAATTCTTTTATCAGTTCGTACATCTGCTGTCTGTTTACTGTGTCGTAAGCCTGCTAAAAGTCTATGAACAAAGCATATAGTACTGTTTTATGTTTGTAACAGGTAGTCTGTATTTCTTGTAAGGCAAATATTTGGTCAGTCGTTGATCTGTTGTTTCTAAAACCTGCCTGGTATTCTCCCAGTATTTTTTCCGAATATTGACTTAGCCTTTTTCTTATACTTTGTGCCAAGATTTTGTAAACTATTTCTAATAGTGCGATGCCTCTGTAGTTTTCGCATAGCATTCTATCACCTTTTTTATGTATGGGCATATCCTTGCTATGTTCCACTCTTCTGGCATTTTTTCTACTTCCCATATTCTTTTTATCAGGTCATATATCTCTTTCTGTAGTCGTTTTCCTCCTGATTTTATCATTTCGGCCGATATTTCTCTTATTCCTGGGCTTTTGTTATTTTTCAAGTTCCTTATTTCGTTCTTTATTTCTTGTTCTGTGAGTATTTCTATTTCTATCTGATCATCTTCAATTTCATGTTTTGTTTCATTTTGTACTTCGCTTTTATTTAGCAGTTCTGTGAAATAGTTTTACCAGTAGTTTCCCATTATTTTTTCTGGCTCATTTAGCAACATCCCTTTATCATCTCTCATATAAGGGTTGTTTTTTTGATATCCTCTTTCCATTTTTTTTGCTTCCTGGTAGAATGATTTTATTTCTTTTTTTTTTGAAATTTTTCTTCTATTTCTTTCAGTTTGTTCTCGTTGTATTTTCTCTTTTTGCTTCTACATTTTCATTTCATGATTTTTCTCAATTCTGTGTATTCTTCTCTAGTGCTTTCTTCGTCATTTGTGAGATTTTTGAGTCTTACCTTTCTTATTGCTTCTGCTACTTCTTGACATTCTTCATCATATCAATCTTTTGTTTTGTGTTTTCTTTTGTTTTTCGCTAGAATTGCTTTACTTGTGTTCAAAATTGCTTCTATTATATTATCCCATTGTTTGTCTGGGTTTGACGTTTCTTGTTCCCTGATTAGACTTATCAGTCTAAATACAGGATAAAGTAAGACATTGTAAGGGCCACTGGGTAAAAATATTGAGTCTATAGTATAAGTTGTAATAATTGATGCTGAAATTAGATATACCTACATCTATAGAAGAACTGGTTGACTAGCAAAATTCTGGATTTTTGTAAAGTATAAATCTCATTCCAAGATTAACCAAGCTCTATTTCATTTATATGTATGTATTGCTATTCATTTTCTTCTCTTCTTGCAGTTTACATGTTTTAATCCATTACTAATCTACTAAAGCTAGAGCAGCGGCGGATTCAGCATCGTTAAGAGGGGGGGCCGATTGGCTAAAATGAAAATCGGATCGAAGAACTGAAAAATACCTGTTCAACAATTTTTAAAAATATATCGAATGACACCAAATACGACCCCCTACTCCAACCCGTAGAGGTGGGGTGGGGCTCAATTTAAAATCGTAAATGGAAACTCCCAGTTTTTATTGCAAATTTGGATTCCTTATGTAAAAGTAAGCAACTTTTATTCGAGACATTTTTTTTATTATATAGAAATAGAATAATATAGAAATAGTCTGTATAAAAAACTAAAAAACACGTGTTTAATATTTTTCAAAAACCCATCGAATGACACCGTGTAGTGTTTGGTGGCATTCGATTCGATAGGATTTTGAAAAATATTCAACTTGTGTTTTTTGATTTTTCATATGAGAATGTGTTTCTATAGATATTAAGTATCACGATAAATCGTTTTTCCGATTATAGCGCCATCTATCCAGAATTCTAAAAAATGTCTCGAATAAAAGTTGCTTACTTTTACGTAAGGAATCCAAATCTGCAATTAAAACTGGGGGTCTCCATTAAATATTTTAAAGTTACCCCCATCCCACGTAGAAGGTCGTGTTTGGTAACATTTGATAGATTTTAAAAAATTATTGAACACATATTTTTCATTTTTTCGATCCGATGTTCATTTCGCGAAATATGCAACGGTCCGCTACTTTTGGGTTGGGACACTCTATATATAAAGTTGACGAAATAAAAATTAATATATGTAGTGAATTATCATTAAAATTTAAAAAACCTACAAAATGAGACTTTAAAAGTTAACAACTTACAGTAGTTTCGGAAATGTAATAATAAATTAACCGAATGTAATTTTCAAAAAATCAAAATACTTTACTTTTTTCAAGGCAAAAAAATTCATGTCGAAATAGTTTTAATTTTATTTCGTAATGGGAAAGTACATCATGTACACCTCATTTAAAATCGTTTGAAATACTGATTACAAAAATGTATAATGATGACGTCACTAGTATTCCATATGTGCCACAATATCATAACTTAAAAATAAAAAAAGACCTGTTTCGGGATTTTTCCTTAAAGTCGCCGGTTTACGAAATAACGAATTTATTCCTTTCATTTGCACCATACTGTCGGTGGAAAATAGTGTCGCGCACGCCTTGATTAGAAATTAAAAAACAAAGTTGTTTTGAATATTGTATTGCAAAAAACCTTTCGGGATTTCATCAATTGATGTTTAAAGAATATCTACCTACCTTGGCAACATTCAAATTTTCAGTTTTTCATATAGTTTTTGAGGGTTAAAAATTGCCGATTTCTCAATTTTTCAATTTTTAATCGCTTATATGACAAAAACTATCATTTTTAGAGAAAAGTCACTAAAAACCTTTTCTGTTTGGAATGATCCAAAAAACCTAAAAAAAACTTTATTCCATGCAAAAAAAAATAATTTTAGGAAAAAAACAAAAAAAAAAACGTTTAAAAAATTTTTGACCACCTTTTGGTCCTGGCAACATGCAAATTTGTTAAAAGGAGTCCTTTTTGAGTAAGATTGTGCAAAAAATCCGAATCAGAATATTTTTCCTAGCGGATGCGCAGTGGCCTTCTGGACTACTTGTACATATTTATTATCATCATTACTATTAATATTATCACCCAAATTATTTCACAATGGGAGAATCGACAATTGCTAGGCAACGTGACGTCGTGACGTCACTAAAATAGAATTCTGTTTGGCGTGCTCTCACACCAGGTGCGGGAGCATGCCAAATAGAATTCTATTTTAGTGACGTCACGTTGCCTAGCAACCGTCGATTCTCCCATTATAAAATTCTATTTTGTGACGTCAGCAAAATAGAATTTTATAATGGGAGAATCGACGGTTGCTAGGCAACGTGACGTCACTAAAATAGAATTCTATTTGGCGTGCTCCCACAGCTGATATTATATCTGCAAACAATTTTATAATTATACGTGGAGATGCTTAAGTTGCGTTCACAGTATATAGCATTACATATTTTTTTAAATATGCTTATTGTGATCATTTTTAATTCTTAATTTATAAGGATTATAAATTACTCATTTCCAAATACACTGGCGTCAGGCCCGCTTTAGCCAAGTCCCATACTAATAAAATATAATTATATGTAATTTATAATTCATATAATATTGTAATTTTGACATGTATAATTATGACATTTGAAAAAATAAATAAATATTATTGTAATCTTTATATTATAATTAAAAAAAATAAATCACTTGGGTTGAGAGGGGGGGCCGATCGCCCCCATCGCCCCCCCTGGATCCGCCACTGAGCTAGAGCCACTCAAATATTCTTGTCTTTAACGACGCCAAATAAATACTAAATTCCAAACTGTCACAGATATCGATGGTCGATAAATTCTCAATAAAAAATGACAAAAAAGGCGACTAAAAAAGCAGCAGAGATTATTATGTATGTTATACATTACATCGTCGATAAGTATCTCTTCTGTACTACAAAATGTTCTAAACAAAGCATTAATAATTTAGAAGACTGAAATTACCGTTGAAATCGTCTGACAGGTAATCAATAACACGTATAAATTACAACAGTTTTTTCTTGAACAGATACAATATCTTGATAAAAATATAAAAATATTATTAATCTGAAAGTTAATTTGAAAGATGGAAGCAAGTACAAATCGATAGAAATGCAGAAGTTTACGTGGGATGCATTATTAATTTTTTGTATGATTTATTTCCACTTTATCCGAACGATCTATTTTTTTTACTACAAACCAGGTGACATTAAATGGTTGTAATTGCTTTTATCTTCGTAAAAAAAGTTAAGAGAGTACACTAAACGCAAAACAATTGTGGCAAAACAATAGACGGAATATGTCACGTGTTGCCAAGTTTAGAATTTGGCACCAAAGCGGCGATTAATGAGGTTTTATCAGAAAACTCTTATTACAAACAGTATAGCAAGTAAAACTTAAAATTAACTCATCATATTTATTTAGCATAAAACAAAGTAATGTAATGATTTTTAATGTAAACAAGCTAACCCTGCCTATACCCATAGGCGTCATTTCACGAATTTCATTGGGGTGGCAAAACCTACCGAGGAGTTGGGGGGTATGAAATAACCCCCAAGGGAAAAGGGGGGTCCGGGGATCAAAAAGAGGTCAAAATAGAAGGGTTTACCGCAATTTATACACTATTTTTTTATGACCATACACACTGGCTGTACGTACACATCCTGATTTTAGATTTTTTACAATATCTGCCCCAACTTAGGATTCTACTAGATACAGGTCTAAATCTTATAAATTCAATACAATAATTCAAATCTTTAATAGGCTTTTATCTACAATAGTATTTTAGTACGATAAGAGAAACAATGTGTGTTTTAGAGGTGATGGATTCAAATCTAACTTAAATGAAGTCTCCTTTTCCGGATATTAAATACATCAATAACACTTTCAATATCGACTGGGACTTTCCTTTCAATGACTAAAAGCCTCAATTCAGACATTCTTTCCTGGCCGCTAGCGTTTCTGGTGTAGGTTTTTAATCTTATCAGGCATGAAAAGGTTCTTTTACACCCAGCTGAGTTTAGTGGTATCGTGAAAAATAGCCTGAATATTTCAAACGTCATGGGCAAGACATTTTTTAGAGCCTTTTCCACAAAAGCTGACGATTTTTCGTCAACCGTTTTGTTTCTCATTTCTTTCATTTTATGAAAAATTTTCATTTCGCAGAAAGTAACTCCTCATCCAAAGAGTAGTATTTTGAAACAAACTTGTAGCTTTCCTTCACTACTTCATGTCTTCCCAACAATTGGCTCAGGTGGTTAAGTGCATCCAAATTGTCTTCCTGCAGCCTATTTTCAATTTCCTGTTCCAAAGTTTCAAGGAGTGGGAAAAACGGTAGCTTTTAGATGCTCTTTAACCGTTTCAAATGGAGCTTTAGAGCCTCCGCCAAGTTTAGCTGGTATTTTTCCTCACCTTTGGGAGCTCCGCTGGACGAAACCCACATTTTTCAGTAATTTTGGAGCAGTAATCAAACAGCTTGTCGAAGTATTGGTCTGTCCTAAAACTTTGTAGTATCTCAATTGTGCTGTTCTTGACTGATTTCAGAATATCAAAGGTCAGACTGACTGATTGTAGTATTTTTAACAGTATGTCACATTGTGATAAGACCTATTGTAAGAGAAGAAGATTGATTTTTATACATAATTTATTTATAAAATTTAGTTTTATGGGTCAATCTCTGGGGTGGCAAAATAGGAGGGTACAAAACTTTGGGGTGGCAGCTGCCACCCCTTGCCACCCCCGAATTACGCCTATGCCTATACCTGTACAAAGTATAGAACGATACTTATGGCATCGATGGATTGCTTGCTTCTGTAAAGGATGAATCTAGATGCTGTTAGCTCCAGATGAAGTGGGCAGGCCTTACCTTAGATGTTGACTAATTGAATATCTTTAAGCCGTTGGTTGTGTTCTTGAAGACAGCTACAGTTGTTGGTTTGTTCCTACTTGATTGTCATCTTTGACGATGTAGATTAGGATCAAAGCCGTCCCAAAAAGGGAGGAACAGAAATTACTTAGTTGCTTCAAAAGCTAGAACAACAAATTCGGAAGACGGATATATGTAGAAACTTGTGAAAAATATTGATTACATTATTAAATATCATAAAATCAAACATGTTTTGAGAGATTATGGATGAAATAAATGAATTTTACAGGGAAACTTGAACTTAAATCGAAATGAGATATTACATATAAAAACATTTTGTCCTTCCATCTTAGGAGGGATTGACATCACAGAATCAAGGGGAAGGAAATTGTCAACTGTCAAATGAAGTGTAGCAGGGAAATATAGAAAATTAATATGTATGTGATTAAATTAACTGTCTTTGAATACGGGAATGTAAGATAAAGATAGAAGATTAAGCTTGTAAAAAAAGAGAGATGACTCAAATTATTTTTTGAAGAAAAAATAGTAAAACAAAACAAAAGGTTAAGAAATCAATAAATTCAATAGAAATTGGAACAAAATAATTATTTGAATATCAATTAATTAAGATGTGACGTTTATAACGTTACAACGTTAAACTACAAAAAATGTATTTTACTTACTTTATTTATTTATTATTTTACTAAAAACGATTTTTTTACATATTAATTAAAAAAATGTCCTCTACACGTCTTACTTAGATTCGTCGCTATATACATAAATATGTAAAATACTCCCTTTAAGATAATACGATCTTTTATGCGGTGCAGAATTCTCATAGCTTCCTTTACAGTTTCCATATTTCAACAGCTTTCTTATCATAAACTTCCTGCTATCTGCCATCAAAGCTATTATAGTAATTTACGGTGTTCGCTTCTGCAACTTCTGCTATCGTAGAATAATCCAGAGCAGTATTTTAGCTTTAAAGATAATATGCAGTAATAAATATACAGAGTCTGTAATTTGGAATAAATTATATATCTCAAATACTAATTGTTTTTTTGAAAAATGCTCAGACCCTTCGATTAGTATTTCAAATTGTCCTTTTTGACATACAATAATAATGTATACAGGGTGTCCCAATTTAGAGATATGACGTCATCGTTGATTTTCTTAAATGGCTACACTGTCATTTTGATAGCTATTTTGATAGGGTGTGTAAAGTTATACACAACTGCAAAATATCAAATTTTTATTCTCTACCATTTACAAGATAATAGAGAATAACAAAGTTATGTCTGTAATTTGAAATAAATTCAATAATTAAAATACTAATTGTTTTTTTTGAAAAATGCTCAGACCCGTCGATTAGTATTTCAAATTGTCATTTTTGGCATACAATAATAATGTACACAGGGTGTCTTAATTTAGAGATATGACGTCATCGTTGAGTTTCTTAAATGACAACACTGTCATTTTGATAGTTATTTTGATAGGGTGTGTAAAGTTATACACAACTGCAAAATTTCAAATTTTTGTTTACTATCATTTACAATATAATAAAAAATAACAAAGTTATGAAAAACAAGTAATCAAATAATAATTGAATTTAATTATTTCAAATAAGCAAATGCTCATAACGTTGCCCATTGACAATTTGACAATAATTGAGGGCCAACATTATGAGTATTTGCTTAATTGGAATAATTAAATTCAATTATTATTTGATTACTTGTTTTTCATAACTTTGTTCTTTTTTATTTTCTTGTAAATGATAGGGAACAAAATTTGAAATTTTGCAGTTGTGTATAACTTTACACACCATATCAAAATAACCATCAAAATGACAGTATTGCCATTTAAGAAAATCAACCATGACGTCATATCTCTAAATTGGGACACCCTGTATACATTATTATTGTATGTCAAAAATGACAGTTTAAAATACTAATCGACGGGTCTGAGCATTTTTCAAAAAAACAATTATTATTTTAATTATTGAATTTATTCCAAATTACAGACATAACTTTGGTATTTTCTATTATCTTGTAAATGGTAGAGAATAAAAATTTGATATTTTGCAGTTTTGTATAACTTTACACACCCTATCAAAGTAGCTATCAAAATGACAGTGTTGCCTTTTAAGAAAATCAACGATGACGTAATATCTCTAAATTGGGACACCCTGTATACATTATAATTGCATGTCAAAAAGGACAATTTGAAACATTATTCGACGGGTCTGAGCATTTTTAACAGCAAATGCAGTCTGAGCAAATTACAGACTCTCTCTGTATATGTGTTATGTATCTACCATTTTAGGCAAGTCTTTCACCTATTTCAATAATATTTTAAAAGCTTTTATATTAATACTGAATGTTATTAATGATTTTCTTATACTGAGCGGGACAGTTATTAGAGAAACTTTACAAGTTTTCGTTTTAAATTATTTAACCAATCGGTTTCCAAAAAAATAATCAAGAAAATGGTTTCAGAACCTTGCTATTACAACACTTTTTGTTGTAGATGGTTATACATATAATATATTTTTAATATTGAACATTTTTACTTCCAGACCGAATGTCAAACACAATCCCTTATTTCTAGCTCAGCTTAACTTTATCATAACGAACTTTTCTTATACTCACAAGTTGCACATTTTTATGAATCCCGTGCACCAGTTCTTCTTCTCCATTTTGTATTAATAATTCATTGTTGATTCCATTTGGCCCTGTTGTTTCTCTTTATTTTAACCATTTACTGTTTCAGTAAGTTCCTTGTATCTAGGAGTGTTTTTGTCTTCGGGTCTTTTATCTCTTATTTCTACTATCCCAATATTCCTGCATTGTTTCATTTTGTACAAGTTAGAGAAATGCTTTCACCAGTTTTATTTACTGATTTTAGGTCTTACGTCTTACTAATTGTTTGTCGTCTTTTTTATTTGTTTTTATTGCTTTCGTTTGCTCTTTAGTTCATTCTTATTTTTTCTTTTATTATGTTGCCGCTTACTGTTTTTTATTTTGTATTCATTTAGTTTATTTATTTCAACAATCCACTATTTTGACTCATCTTGTGCCTTTGTTCTATTACTGAATTGATTGTTAATCTCTTGGTTCTCCTTGTGTTTGTATGTTTTGTATTTCTTCTCCATTCTGACGTTGATTTCGATGCCCCTGCAAACATTCTTTATAGTATGTTTCCTATTTAGCTTCTTTCATTATTTCGAGAATAGACATTTGTGTTGTCTTCTCTGGCGTTGTTAATCAATCTTACTTCAATCTATTTTCTTGAGAGTTCATGTAGCAATTGAAAAAATAAGGGCACTGGCCAACCTGAGCTTAGTATTCCTTGTAGTCCGTTCTTTAACGGTAAAATATTGCAAAACCTCTAAATTTTAAAGAACCGTTTGGATTGACATGAAATTTGGCATACACATAGCTAACAAGTCAAAGAAAAAAGGTGATATTGTGCCGATATGTGCTTATGCCCTGGGGGTGGTTTTCACCCCCTCTTGGGGGTGAAAAAATATTCGTCCAAAGAAAGTCAGGAAATGGATAAACTGGCTAATTTTAAGTAACTTTTTTTCTATAGAGTTTTTTCACTGAGTCAATACTTTTCGAGTTATTTGGCAGTGAATATGTTCATTTTTTCAACAAAATAACCACGCTTTTAGACGGTTTTTCGCAAATAACTCAAATAGTAAGTATTTTGTCGAAAAAATATTCTTAGCAAAAATATAGCCTGTAAAAATTTTTAAAAAATGGTGTTATAAATAAATATATATAGCTAATGAAAAATAGGTTCATATTCGTCAAATTCCAAATGGAATACTTTAAGGTGAAATAACCAAAAATGAAGCACATTTCGGGGAAAACTCATTACAACTTATTTAAAGTGTTGAAAAAAAGCTTCATTTTTGTTTTATAAAAAAATTCTAGCATCAAAATTATACAAGTTACGCTCAGAATAAAGTTAGTCCCTTTTGGTTTTGGTAAAAAAATCGAGAAAATCACCCCCTAACTAGTATCTTAAATGAACTTAATCGTTACGATTTCACAAATTTCTTAACTCGTGTATATATTGTTTATATTATCTGTAAGTTTTATCGGTTCAATGTCCTTATTATTGAAAGGGCTGTAGTTAAAAGGGGTTGAACGAGTCACTGATCACGAATGTATGCAAATTTAGAAACACCAAATCTCAATCAATTTTTGTCTAACAGAAAAACAAAAAAATGCATGATATTCAGAAAAGCAAATCTGACTTTTTTTGTTTTTCGAGATTTTTGGTATCTCTAACAATTTTTAAGTTACTTTGAAAAAAAGCATATTTTTCAAAATTTAAATTTTTAAAAATTTTACTTTGAAACTAATTTTTTTCAAAAATAAGCACTTTAAATCGATGAAACTTACAGATCATATAAACACAACGTAAGTAAAAGAATTTGTGGAGCGGTAACGGGTAATTTCATTTAAGTTGCTAATTAGGGGGTGGTCTTCCCGATTTTTTTTTGCAAAAACAAAAGGGAACAACTTTATTTTGAGCGTAACTTGCTTAAATTTAATGCTAGAAACTTTTTGAAAAAACAGAAATAAAGCCTTTTTTAAACACTTTAAAAAAGTTATAATGGGTTTTTCCCAAAAAGTGCTTAATTTTTTGGATATTTCACATAGAAATATTCTATTTGAAATTTGGTGAATATGAATCTATTTTGCATTGGCTATAACTCTGGTTCTACGAGATCCAGAGACCTAACACGTACACCATTTTTTTTAATTTTATATATGCTATATTTTTGCTAAGAACGTTTTTTTCGAAAAAATACTTACTTTTTGAGTTATTTGCGAAAAACCGTCTAAAAATGTGGTTATTTTGTTGAAAAATGAACATATTCACTCGCAAATAACTCGAAAAGTGTTGACTTGGCGAAAAAGCTCTATAGAACAAAAGTTACTTAAAATTAGTCAGTTTACCCATTTCCGGACTTATTTTGGACATATATTTTTTTACCCCCAAGAGGGGGTGAAAGTCACCCCCAGGGTAAAAGCTCACACCGGCACGATATCACTTTTTTTCTTTGACATGTAAGCTATACGTATGCCAAATGTCATGTCAATCCAAGCGGTTCTTTAAAATTTAGAGCAAAAACCGTGAAAGAATGGACTATTGTTAGTGTTCGATTTTTCTAAATATTGCCTAATTTAGCCATTGTTACTTTAGACTTGATTTCTAAGGGGCAATCGCCATTGTCCAAACATTGTATATAAATCTTCAAAATTCGCCATTTGGTGTGTGTGCGGTAGATTATTATTTTCCCTGCCGACGAACATTATTTTTATTTTTTTCGGTACAGGTCTTAAGTCCGAATATCTTGTTTATCCGGCATAGTTTTTCGGCGATGGGAATAATTTCGACTTCAATTGCTGCTAGTGTAAGTGTGTCATCTGCGTATCGCAGGTTACTGATCTTTTTTGCCGTAGGCACATTGAACATGATTGATTTTTTCCTCGACTTCTTCCCTTATTTCTTGTGACCACCATACATTCTTACTAGTATTATTTTCGCTAACTGACTGTTTTGTATAACTTAGAACAGGTAAATTTTGACCAAAGAATGAATGGACCAAAATCTAGAAATATTTAAGATCACTATTTTCAAAACTCTTAAATTAGATTTCGGATAATGTACTTTCTGATTTGAAAAATCAAAGGAGAATCATGTAAGGTTTTGCGTATTTTCTAAAAATAAATGAGTTAACCCGGCACCTGCCACGTGGGGTGCTACCAGCACCCCATAACACATTTTTATCAAATATTTGGTATTTCAAGTTTGGTAACGGAGCTGTGCGTCATAGTATCTTTCTATAATATTATATAGCATAGATATGTTAATGATTGAAGTGGTTATTTAGTGTAATTCTGAACTTATAGGTCTAAAATCGAATTGGGGTGTCATCATCTGGCACTTTAAGTTTTAAATTTTTTTTTGAATTTTTGATAAACAGGTCAAATTTACATTTTTTTTGAAATAACTGATTTAAATTATTAACATAGACTCTATACTCACTAAATCTTATTTTTTTAGATATTTTACTTGACTTCATTTATTATGGCTTGGTACTTGCTAATTTGCTTATAACACCTTTTTCATTTTATTTTTTAACTTTTATAACATATTAGTGGCTAATAAGTTAATAAAACATGTTTTTTGATATTCTTGTGTTACTCAACACATTATTTTGTTTTTTAAACAAGTAGATCACAGAAATTCTTTAAGGGGTGCTGTGAGAACCCCACGTGGCAGTTGGCGCCTTGAAAAGCCACGTGGCAGGTGCCGGGTTAATAGGGGAGAATAGAGATTTAACATATCGGAAAAATACAGAAAAAATTGGGAAAAAACAGGTTTTTTTCCGTTTTTTTTTCCAGACCATTGAAAAAATTGGAAAAAATGGGAAAATTTAAAGATTTTTTCATAGAGACTTGAAACGTGAAAAGTATCAATTTTAAACTCGTTTAGATATATTTTGTAATAATGATATCTAAGATATAAGTACAAACATGTATATGGGGTCAAAAATTATAATTATTATCTAATAATTCAAAGTATGAAAACCGAAACTTCAAACGTAGAAAGCACATTATTTAACCAAAGCGCTCAGTGGTATATTTTCATCTGAGTCTGAATCTTCAGCCCAAGTATCTGATTCAGACTCGATTTCCATCTCATCATCCTGGACGGACAAATCATGATTTTTGTCAGTCTCTTCTAAAATTGGATCTGGTCTCACATCATAAAAGAATATCTGTTTTTCGTTTATAACCAAATTTAAATGAATAGCAACAACTTCTGAATTTTATTCTGTGATAATTATATTTACTTTGCTTGTATGTACGAGGCAGTGTAAAGACCAGTTTCTGTCTGAAGAGGCCGAAGATCCATTTAAAATTCGGGAGACAATTGCCATAAGTGCCTGCGATGTACACAAACCTTACCACCATATAAGGATGAGTACTATTCGCAATATCCCACAAGAAGATTGGCTGCAAAGTGAATCGGT
The DNA here is from genome assembly GCF_917563875.1 of Diabrotica virgifera virgifera. Taxonomy (NCBI): domain Eukaryota; kingdom Metazoa; phylum Arthropoda; class Insecta; order Coleoptera; family Chrysomelidae; genus Diabrotica; species Diabrotica virgifera. Next base: position 29,561,849 of record NC_065447.1, read on the forward strand.
TTAAAACAAAATTCGTATAGCGTTCTACAACATATTTTAGCAAGCTTTCGATAAGAGAACTAGTCTGGTCAACTTGTTGGGGAATAATTTAATATAGTCAAAAATTGGCAAAATTACTAACTATTTAGTAATTACTTTTTTGCCAATTTTACGAAATTGGCAAAATTACTTACTAAAATTACTAGCCAGTTGTGTCTGAGTTTAGCGAACCGACTATATTGTGTCTTTTATATAAACTGCTCGTCAAAATTTAGGGATATAGAAAATTCTGCTGAATTTTCATAGTAGATTTTTTCGTAAACAGAGTAACGGATTCCGATAATTTTTTTCTTATTTCAGATTTTTCTTTAGTATTTACACAGTTATGCAAAGGTTTACTCAAACTTTTTTTTGTACTTATACCGGGTGGAAGAAAAGAAATGTTTTTCTTATGTTAAGTTTGAGATGCCCTGTAGGGAGGACGAGGTACAAATAATATGAGTATACATCGAAATCGTATTGTAGTCTTATATTTTGTGAACATTTTTTTTTTAATGTCGCTGATATCTTTAGAAACAAAAAAAAATAGACGGTTTTGTAACTTAACATGTGTTTTAACCGAAACAAAAGTTTGAGACACCTTGTATTGAGAAAAGGGCACAAAGGTAAGTATACCTCGATATTATGTTGTAGTCTCATATTTTGTGAATATTTTGTTTTTTTAATTTCTCTGATATCTTTAATACAAAGAAACTAGACGGTATTACTCTTTAATATGTGTTTTAACTGACGACTTGCGCCACATTACACATGTGAAACATAGAAACACATATTAAAGAGTAATACCATCTAGTTTCTTTGTTATTACAGATATGAGAGAAATTAAAAACTAAAATATTCACAAAATATGAGACTACAACATAATATCGAGGTATACTCACCTTTGTGCCTTTTTCTCCCTACAAGGTGTCTCAAACTTTTGTTTCGGTTAAAACACATGTTAAATTACAAAACCGTCTATTTTTTTTTGTTTCTAAAGATATCAGGGCATTCAAACAACAACATGTTCACAAAACATAAGACTAGAATAATATGGTTCTGATGTATACTCACATTTGTACCTCGTTCTCAATACAGGGTGTCTCAAACTTAACATAAGAAAAACATTTCTTTTCTTCCACCCGGTATAAGTACAAAACATAAGTTTGAGTAAACCTTTGCACAACTGTGTAAATACTAAACAAAAATCTAAAATAGAAAAAAATAGCGGAATCCGTCTATTCGCGAAAAAATCAACTATGAAAATTAGCATAATTTTCTATATCCCTAACTTTTGACGAGCAGTTTACTTAGAGACAAAAGGCTCTTCTGATAATAAAGATAAAATATCTCGGATATATTATATCCGATTCTACTAAATTTATCGATGTTGATACGCTATGCAGAATTTGTTTAGTAGGTATGTATGTATATTGTAACAAATTTTAATTTTTCCGTATTTTTCCTTTTTTTCCTGTTTTTTCAGGAAAAAAACAGGTTTTTTCCTGCACCCAATTTTTCCGGAAATTTTAAATCTCTAGGGGAGAACAAGTATTTCTGCCCACCGTATAATATCATCTGCCAGATGCTCCAACCTGTTCGTAATTACATTTATAAATTTAATACAAATGCCAATTTTCCAGTCCATTAACTGTTCCTTCTCGAACATCTATTACTTTCATACTTTAAATAATGCTTTCATGTACTTAAGAACCTCGTAATGATTTACAGCTTGTTGCAATCTTAAATCAAGACACACCACTATGTACTGATTTGTTCCTTTCGGTACTTCTCCTGCATGTAGAAATAACTACACGTCAATTATATCTCAGTAATAACACATAGTCCAGGGCGCATCTGTTTTGAGATGGACGTTGAGAGGTGACTCAAATTTTTTTTCAGAAATTGCTTGAAAATAAAATAATATTTGAGTTATCCTCCCACTCAAAATGGTCCGGAACATTGTTTAAATAATCAAAATGTCAAAATATGAAGGAAAAATTCGATTTTTTTATTGGTTTTTTGATTATACCTTTAAAACTATTCATTTTTGAGAAAAGATGTATTGACATAAAAGTTGCGTAATTCAATTTCTTACAATATAGAATCGGTTAAAAATTTAAAAAATAGTCTTCCTTGTTGCAAAATAGCAATAATTGCGAAAAAACCATACAAAAACAAGTATTCGCATTTTACGTTTTCAACCATTTACGCTACACTTAGGACCTTCATGTTTCACCCAGAAAAACTTTATGATATAGTAAAAGAACACTGTAAATTTCATTAAGATCGGTTTAATAGATTTTGCATAATAAATTTTGCAATCCAGCTTTCGCAAAAAAAATTCATTTTTTTAAAATGTTGCAGGACTGAAAATAAAGCAGATAGCAAGTTGAATTTTTTTGCTTATAGAAGTGTACTGTGCCTTTCATTTACAATTTGCAGAATTAAAATCGATTAATTACCACGGCGTCAGGAAATTTTTTAAATAAACATTAATTTTTGGTGCTACGCGCAGGACAGCGGTGTTCGATTCGCACAAGTTGATTTCCACCAAAATTTCTTCCAATCTTTATCTAATATAATAGTTTCTTACTCTATATTTTGTTATATTTTAATATTTTAATTCCACAAAAATCAAACTAATTTTATTATTGTTTGTGAAATATTGTTAAAACAATTGCATATGTTTAAAAATAATAAACTTTTATTCTCTAAGTTAAAATATATGAACAAAGAAAGTTTTTGCTAAAAAAAGTGTTACTTCAAAAGACAGAATATGTGTTTTTATTGTGCAATAAACAAATTTATTTATTTATATCGAAATGTAATAAAAATTAAAATGTATCAATCATTATCAAAGGTCATTAGAATGCCCAATCAGAGCAAACTATCCGCTGTGCTGCGCGTAACACCAATAATTAATGTTAATTTAAAAAAATTCCTGACGCCGTGGTAGTTAATTGATATTAATTTCGAATGAAAGGTACAGTACACTCCTATAAGCAAAAAAAAAAAGAATGTGTGTGTACTTTGTACGCACGTAAGAAGTTATACTTCTACTACATATTATGTGATTTTTGAGACAATACCAAAAATTTAAAAAAATAAAAGAATAAAACGCACACAAACACATTGAAAAATGCCACAAAGAAAAAATGATTTCTGAACGATAATAATTGTTGGCAAACATTTTAAATACGCATTTTCTGAAAAAAAAAATTTATATAACAAATATACTTACAATCATAACATGCATAAAAAAATAAAACTTGCATCGGGAATTGAACCCGTGAATTTCGTGCCGTGAATTTCGTGCCGCTTTGATTCGTAATCGAAGCCTAGACACAGCATAGAAAACGCAACAGCAGTGACACACTAGTAGGCGGGAAAAGTTCGCGCACTATTACTGCGCAGATCGTCGGCCATTTTGTGCGTAGTACCAGACAATGTAGAAAATCGACAGTGTTGCCGATTTGTACATAATTATCAGATTTACTTAACTTTTATGACATTCATATTTTTTAACATAATTTTATACGTATGCCTGTGTTAATTATGTCAATAATTGGGACATAACACAAAATATTGACGATGAATGGCGATTGTATTGTTAATCTTTTGCATAAATTCCAGAAATTATTCAAAAAGAATCTCTTACGGGTAATAAAGTTTGTGACATCGGCAACACTGATGAACCAACACATCACATCACCACTGAGATGTACTACGCGAAAAATGGCGACCCTGTACTTTTCAACTTCAAAGGCGGCATCAGGGAGTGTCCTTGCTGGTTTCGTTTATTATACTGTGGCCTAGACTAACTCGTCCAATCCCACATTCTTTATCATGTGGAAAAATACGGTAACTGAACGTTTTACTGTTTGACAGTTGTTTTGAAAATTAAAATTATGTAGTTTAAATTTTGTGGAAGAAAATATAAAAATATAACAAAACAGTAAGAAAACAATATATTAGATGAAGATTGGTAGAACTTTTGTTGGTAATCAAATTAAGTATGTAAATCAAAGCATTACATACCTACTAGATAAATAAATCTACGCCAAAAAATCATAATTTAAAAATAAAAATCGAACCTAATTTGGGATTTCTCTCTAAAATCCGCATTCTTGAGAAAATAAATGTATGTATTTCAACCTAATCCAAATGTATAATTACAATATGATTATAATAAAAACTACTTACCAAATTAGAATGAGTTTTCCTTGTCCAAAATAGTCCAAAAGTCCAAAAATATAGGTATATGAAAACTATTTAAAAAGGCAGTATAACTATTAACTAACTTTTGTTTGTTGTTTCTTTTCACACAAATTTTAAAACGCAACAACCATAAATAATCTAACTACAGCTGTGCCACAGCCGCCATATTGAATAATTTTTGACATGTCATTTGAACATCCAATCAGAACAAAGTTATAATGCGCATGCGCCCGGTCGCTAGGTTTTACCATATAAAAATTCACCCTCTATCGCCGGTAAAAAAGTATAACTTCAAAAATTCAACCTGCTATCTGCTTTATTTTCAGTTCTGTAACATTTTGAAAAAATTAATTTTTTTTACGAAAGCTGGATTGCAAAATTTATTTTGTAAAATCTGTTGAACCGATCTTAATGAAATTTACAGTATTGTTTTACTGTATCATAAAGTTTTTTTTTCGTGAAATATGAAGGTCCTAAGTGTAGCATAAATGCCATAAATGGTTGAAAAACGTAAAATGCGAATACTTGTTTTTGTATGGTTTTTTCGCAATCATTGCTATTTTGCAAGAAGGGTGACTATTTTTTAAATTTTTAACCAATTCTATATTGTAGGAAATTTAATTGCGCAACTGTTACGTTAGTACAACTTTTCTGGGAAATGAATACTTTTAAAGTTATAATCAAAAAACGAAGGAAAATATTGAATTTTTCCTTAATTTTTTGACATTTTGATTATTTAAACAATGTTCCGGACCTTTTTGAGAGGGAGGATAACTCAAATATTATTATTTGAGTTATTTTCAAGCAATTTCTGCAAAAAAATTTGAGTCACCTCTTAACGTCCAAACGTACTAATATTTTTACAGATGCGCCCTGGTCTAACAGTTACTCCGGTTGAGAATTCCACGATTATTTGATAAAACACTCATTACTAGTAATCATTTTTCAATGGAAGATGTCCGACAGTTTTTGTTCAAATAGTAGGTATATTTTCTATGATGAGTTAATTAAACTTCATTATCACGAGAAAGTTAATGTTACTGTGAATAAGAAACTGATAATACTATACAATGTAATATGTAAGAAAACAGAAAAAAAAATTTATTGAACAGGATTTTATCGGTAGGATTTGTAGACTTATATTGATATAAATAAAACATTTAAAGAATATAAACGAATAAAAGAAAGCACACAGTCATTTAGACCAAAATTGACAATTTGCAAAGACAACGACGGAAAACTACTAACAGAGAAACAAAAAGTTATAATGAGATGGAAAGAATACTTTGAGGAAAACCTAAATGCAGACAATGGAAATGATCAAAACGAGACAATATATCATACGGCGGAGCAGCACATTGAAAATCCGAGTTATGAAGAAGTAGTTCAAATAATAAATAAACTAAAAAACAGTAAAGCGCCAGGAACGGATGGAGTTTCGGCAGAATTGTTGATATATCGAAGACCCGAACTCTGGAGAAGAATCCATTACCTGATAAAGTTGGTATGGACCAAGGAGCAAATGCCGGATGAATGGGCAGTTGGTCTTATACAGCCAATACATAAAAAATGATATGAGGGAATGCCAGAATTACAGACCAATTACATTGCTAAATGTAATATACAAAATCCTTTCTGGCATTATCTACACTAGATTGTCAGAATATACAGCGTGTAACAAAAATACAGGTCATAAATTTAATCGCATATTCTGGGACCAAAAATAGTTCGATTGAACCTAACTTACTTACCTTAGTACAAATGTGCACGGAAAAAAAGTTACAGCCCTTTGAAGTTACAAAATGAAAATCGATTTTTTCCAATATATCGAAAACTATTTATATAAACTATAGTTTATATACTAGAGATTTTTTATTGAAAATGGACATGTGGTATTCTTATGGCAGTAGTATTTTAAGAAAAAATGATAATCAAATTTGGACACCCCATAAAAATTTTATGTCGGTTTGGTTCCTTTAAACCCCCCAAACTTTTGTGTACGTTCCAATTTAATTATTATTGTAGCGCCATTAGTTAAACACAAGTTTTTAAAAACTTTTTTGTCTCTTAGTACTTTTTCCAAAAGTCAGTTTTTATCGAGATATTTGAATATTTGTCAAATCCACCACATATTTGTATATGGTAAAGTACGATTATGGAGACTTGGTAATAATATGAAAATTTATTTATGAGTTACATTTTTAAGTATATTTTGAACCATATTAAAAAAGAAGCCACATCTCGATAAAAGATGCTTTATCAAAAAAATACAAAGAGGCAAAATTTTTAAAAACACTGTGTTTAACTAATGGTACCGCAATAATAGTTTAATTGGAACGTACACAAACATTTGGGGGGTTTAAAGGAACAAAACCCTCATAAAATTTTTATGTAAACATATTAAAAAAGAAGCCGCAACTCGATAAAAACTGCCTTATCGAAAAAATACCAAGAGGCAAAAAAGATTTAAAAATATTGAATTTAACTAATGGCACCACAATAATAATTTATTTGGAACGGACACAAAAGTTTGGGGAGGTTTAAGGGAACAAAACTCCCATAAAATTTTTATGGGGTGCACAAATTTCACTATAATTTTTCTTTAACATGTTCCTTCCATAAGAATGCCACATGTCCATTTTCAACAAAAAATCTCTAATGGTTTTCGATATATTAAAAAAAATCGATTTTCATTTTGTAACTTCAAAGGGCTGTAACTTCTTTTGTGTGCATATTTGTACTAAGGTAAGTTAGGTTCATTCGAACTATTTGTGGTCCCAGAATATGTGGTTTAATTTGTGACCTGTATTTTTGTTACACCCTGTATAATTAGTGATTATCAAAATGGATTCAGACCAAATAGAGCCACTACAGACAACATATTCATACTTAAAACAATACAAGAGAAAGCTTATGAATACGATATAGAACTATATAATATCGCACCCCGGGCACTAAAGAGAGTTAACTCAAAAAATGTTATTTTTGAGAAACGCAAAAAAATACAAATTTTTGTGATGATTAATTTTACCGGATTTTAAAAGCATAGCATAGTACATTAGTGCTATTTCTTTAATTTTCTCTAGTACCGGTTAAACTAAATGCAATATTAAAATATTAAATTCAAAATTTTAGTTGCACCTGTTTTGTTGATTTTAATTTCGTATCTTTTCTTCGATATTTTCATTTGTTCTTCTTTTGTTGAATTATTTTGAGTTGTTTCAAATAATAAACATTATTATTTTATCACAAATTTGTTTATTATTTAACAGATATATATTTTTTTGATTTTGACATAGACTGGTAGGCCTGACCAGAGTTTCTTAATGCTTTCGAAACATTGCTCTTCCATTTTTGTGGCTGTTTGCGTCGTTTTTTGCAGATCTTGTCTTGCACAGGACTCGTTTGTTCAGAAAATTGGACAACGGTTTCGGAAAGTGGGTTGGTATCAGAGACATTAGCTCCATCTTCTTGTTCTGCTCTTGAAACGTTTTCGGCTGGGAGGGAATTCTGGTTATTTAGGCACTCAGTGCAATCGCTCGCACAAGAACTACTGCTGCTACTGGTTGATGTAGAAGACGAAGAAGATCGTCGCACGATAGCTGGAAAAACCAAACGCCTTTTTTTCGGGGGGGTTACTTTGAAATCGGGATCGTTATCTGAATCGTCAATTTCACTTTCATCTTCTGTTCTTTGTGGAGATAGCTGGGGTGTACGATAAGAATGTAATTTATCGTCAGTATTGGTTGTGTATGTTGATGGCTCTGAACACAAATTCTGCATGTCTTCTTGTGATGGCGTGGATTTTGAGTAAAAATTATCGCTTACCTTGTCTGTGTTATTATGCAAAAGGTTATCTGGACTCACTGCATTACTTCTACTAATTCGATTTTTGTTTAAGGCCATATTCAGTAATAAGCTTGCTCGATTCGATATCTTTATCTGAAATTTTAAAATATAAATGCGTCAAAAATTATGGATCTAGTTGCCTAAAAAGAATTACCATTATTATGTAGTATAGATGACGTAAGAAATTAAAAGTGTTCTTTTCCAAACAATACTTGAACCCAATGATTGACGATGACGTTTTAGTTTCATTTTTCATTCTTATACCATCTATGTGGCATGATTATAAACTTTCCTTTAAAGCAAAACATCAAAGATTGAAAACCAAAGCTAATGCTCATCATAAAAGCTAAAAAAGAGTGTCAACTAAAAAAACCTATGCTGTTTGCAAATACGTAAGTAAATTTACTATGTCTCAGACAGAAATTATAAAAAACAAGTAGGCAGATTGATACTAAATGAAAACGTTCAAAAAACCTGTGTTAAATGAATACAAATTTGAATTGTACAGTGGTGCACGAAAACAGATGCAATTCAAAACTGTCAACATATTTCAACAAAACAGAAACAAAACAAAATATACAATAAAATAATACTTACCGATTTCAACAAAACGGATGCAACACGAAATCAATCAGGAAAAAACACAAATTAAACCAACAAAAGGGAATCAATTCAAATTATTTGGTATGATTTTGAGCGTAAAAGTCAGCTAAACAGCGTCAACTAAAATTAAATCTGATTTGATGCGTGCACACAACTTCGTTGTTTAGAGTCAACTAAAAATGTCGCTGTGTTGTGTAGAGGCAGCCACTTTTCTCACTCCCGTTCATCAAAACAGACTCAAGCGACCTCTGCCGTGATAATGTGGAAGTTTTTGTAACTCTGTTTATGTGGTGTTGTGCGTAACAATAAACTGTCAACAAAACAGTGAAAACCCAGTTTATCCTAAATTTTGAGTTGACTCTCTTTAGTGCCCGGTGTACATATTATGTATATAGACTTAAATCAAGCTTTTGACAGTGTGAAAAGAGACAAAATTCTGGAAGACCTCCGAAATCTAGGTATACCAAAAAAATATATCAGCCTCATAAAAATGACGTTGCAGGGTTCAAAAGCCGCAGTTAGAGTAGATGGAGAACTGTCTCCCCTGTTTGACATCAACATGGGAGTGAGACAGGGAGACGCATATAAACACCAAAACAGTACAAATTACTGCATACGCAGACGATGTCGCCATTATTAGTAGAAGCAAGACATGACTAATGCAGACGTTCAAGGAAATTGATCCTGAAGCACAAAAAAGAGGGCTTAAAATAAACGAAAAAAAACTAAGTACATGACTATCAAAAGAACACCTGAGATTGAAAATAATTTAACAATAGACAACTATACTATTGAACGTGTGGATGCCTTCACATATCTGGGCACAGAAATCAATCAGAAGAATTCCGTAAGTAGCGAAATTAATGCACGTATTTCCAGTGGAAATCGTACATACTATGCTAATAAAAGATTGATGATATCGAAATTATTAGACAAAAGAACCAAAATGACTATCTACAGACATTCGAGAGAAAGATACTGAGAAAAGTATATGACCCGGTGCAAGAAGAAAACGGCACATGGAGAATCAGGAGAAACGACGAGGTTGATGAACTGAATGTAGGGTATGACATTGTAAGATTTGTAAAAAGTCAAAGACTGTCATGGCTGGGACATATTCAGCGACAAGAAGACATGAAAACGACAAAGAAGATGTTACAGTGGAAGCCGGTAGGAAGGCGGAAAAAAGGAAGGCCCAGGACGAGATGGTTGGATGACGTGGAAGACGACCTGAAAACCATGAATATAAGACAATGGAGGAGAAGGGCCCAAGAGATATCTGAATGGAAGGACAGCCAGACAGGCAAAGACCCATCCAGGATCATGATGCCAAAAGAAGAAGAAGAAGAAAACATTTAAAGATTTTTCCAAAATCCGTGAACAACCAGCTAATAGTAATTGGAAAACAGCACCGAGCTTGCAAAAGAGAGTATCATAATGATATGTAAATTTCTGATGCTAAAAAAGAGTTAGAAGAAAAAATTTTATTTACGCATCAGCATGCTTAGAAATTACTTTGATTGTAACTTATGTAACACTCTTGAGGGAAGGTTTAACCGGCAGGAAATTTTTACTCCAGGCAAAAGGCAAAATGTTATGAAATATTACAATATTGAAGGACTGATAAAAATAATGGCGCTGTTGTTTGCCCACAAGAAAAATCAAGAACAATTTCATAGCCTTAAAACACATCGTTAGCACTAATAAAGTGGGCGAGAGACGGGACAAAATTGCGAAGATCATTAAGAATGCCGCCGAGAAAACTCTAGAGAAAAGGAAAAAAGTAAAGAATAAGCAATTGTTTGAAACTATAGTAGAGAATACATAATAGACGAATAGGCGTGGATCCCGCGTACCAAAAAAAGTTGATTAATAGCAAGCTGAACATTTGTTAATAGCTTAATGACGTCTAGTCGGACAAACGTTGATGTACGGAAACACTGGAACGGGGAAAGTTTTAATTGTGGAACAGTTTAAAAATTTGGAACTTCAGACTACGAAAACGTTCCATGTATTTTGTCGGACAGAACTTCCAATTGATTTGTTACCCTTTCATTAAACTCTCATGCAAAAATCAGACTGCTATTTATCGTCTCTCATAATTCCTGTCATTTGACATGTTCTTCGTGTTGGACTCATTAAAATGCCCTGTTGATGATAAACACCAGTAACACCATAGTAATAACACATATATTTTGGAGAGATTGCAGGGAAATAGAGAAGATAAATGTTCAAAAACCAAAAAAGTTAACAAATACAGACCTACTAAACCTCTGCTAGAGAACACACATCCTTATATCTATCTATCTCATTGAAAGTCACGACAAAATGTGTCATCCACTGTTCGGTCCAAATTATAAATGTCATTAAGTGCGTTTACGTAACCCAATCCAATCGTTCGTTCTGATTTGCCCGGATCAGATCAGATATTTCAGTTACGGTAACTATTCCATTTGCATATGAATGTTATTCAATTTAATTGCCAATAAAACTTAGTGATTGAATCACTTGAAAGCTGAAATGGATTTCATCTATCAATTTCTTATTTCTCGAGATAACTAATAAAGTTGGTTTTTTTTGTTTGTATGCTAATAGTGAGTTGTGCTCGATGCTCTTTGCTTGGTATTTGCTGATTTTCTCATAACTAAAAGGTTTTTTTTAAGCTAATTTAAATGTAAATTACATGCGTAGTGGACGGAATCCTTTCACGGCACACTCTAAAAAAATTGACATTTACGGACTAAACAATTTAAAAAGGAAAATTAAAATCCGCGAAGATTGAATACTACTGACAAAAACATTTCTTTAATTAAAAGCTAAAGATACGAGAAGAACTTAATTGCATAAGCATTTTTTCTACTTTCGGTATATGAGACAAAGTAATTGTTTTTTTTGTTTGAAATCGGGTTCCTAAGAATATTAACAGTGAAGAGTACCATCATTCGCTTTAGCGAAATAAGACAAAGAGCTTATCCACGCTTTGGCCAAACTGTTCACCGAATTCATCTACCAAGGAAAGACTAAATGAACGAACAATGCATTCCAACTAAAGATTAACACAATCAAGACAAAAATAGTGACCAAACTGGTGCTAACTCATAATATTGCTGTTGATGGAAAGAATACCGAGCAAACTGCGTCGTATAAGCGCTTAGTAGATGGAATTCGATTGGGTACAGATCACCACACATTCATGTGAGTTATCACGTCGCATAGGATTAGTCTGGGCAGCGCTTTATAAATTAAACTATATATTTAAATCGCACTTACCCATATGCCTCAAAAGGAAAAACTTTGACCAGAATGTGGTACCTCTACTCATCTACTCAAGAAACAATCGTTTTTCTTATACTTCATTTGGCTTCCTATTATTTTTATTAGCTGTTAAAAAGTATTCGTTTTGATCACCAAGTATAAAACCTTGCAAATAATTGCGTATATATATGAGGTTTACGAAGAAATAATTGTATATATTATAATTTTACGACTTGATTCACACCGAAAAAAATCAAACTGATATGCAATGAAAACCAAATCACAATATTTCATCTGGAAATTACAGTATTTGCATGAATCGCCTGAGCAAACATCCCGATAAACAACGATCTGATCTGCAACCACCATCTCAATAACCCAAATTGCACATCCATAAAAGTTTATACTCTTTAATTATTGCTTTTAACTTTGAACGACTGTTTAATTCAAAATTCGAGATAATCTCTTCGGAATATGGCATGCGATCTCGAGTACACGCTAAACGCTGACACCAGCATCCAAAAGGAGCAATTTTCTTGATTTAAGATAATGATCTGCAGATATTATAAAACAGTTATAGGGAGCTATGCGGTTTTTTAAAGGATTGCTAAATATTTTGTGAACGTATTTAAATCGTTAACATATCGGAAATTTTAAGGTAGGTATATACAAGGTTGTAATACTTACTGGATATTTAGAAATACTTACTGGATTTTGTGAAAATGCTAAGACAGATCGATTTCTATTCCAAAGGGGACATTTTTTAACAATATAGATATCTATCCTTTGTCAATTTTCTCCCTTCCAATATCAAAAGTCTTTAAGCTAAATGATGAATATAGCATAGAGACTTGGTGGTGGTCAAACGAAGTACAAGGAAAAATAAAAGAGAAGGGAAAATTATATAAGAAGTGGCAAGAAACCAGATCCGACACAGATCTTCAAAACTATATGGTCGCGAAAAAGGAAGCGAAAGTAGCAGTAGCAAAAGCTAAAGCAGAAGCGTATTCAAACCTATACGATCAACTTAATACCAGGGAAGTCGAAACGAAGATATATAAAATAGCCAAACAGAGAGCAAAGAAAGCAAAAGATTTTAATCAGATTAGATGTAACCGAGATGAAAATAATAAAATAGTAGTTCACGAAAAGGATGTCAAAACGAGATGGAGAAAGTATTTTGACATCTTATTAAATGAAGAATTTGACAGACAGCCTGTGGAGTCAACGGAGACATTAACAGCAATGGTCACCAAAATAACAAACGAGGAAGTGGCTCAAGCGCTTCAAAAAATAAAGAAAGGAAAAGCGGTAGGACCAGATGATATTCCTGGGGAAGTTTGGAGAGCATTGGAGAGACAGGAACAATGTGGCTAGCAGGTTTATTTAATAGAATTATGGAAGTTACACAAATGCCAGACGAATTGAGAAGCAGTATACTAGTACCTGTCTACAAAAACAAGGGAGATATACAACAATGTTCAACCTACAGGGCTATAAAACTGCTTAGCCACACCATGAAAATATGGGAGAGAGTAATTGATAGACGGATACGTGAAGAGACCGAAATATCCGAGAATCAATTAGGCTTTATGCAGGGCATATCAACAACAGACGCAATTTTCATTATAAGGCAGTTGATGGAAAAATACAGGAGTAAAGAAACAAACGGTCTTATGGTATTCATTGATCTTGAGAAAGCATATGATAGAGTTCCTCGAGAGATTCTGTGGTGGGCAGTCAATAATAAAGAAGTCCCTGGTGAATATGTAAAGATTGTGAGGGATATGTATGAGAGAGTAACGACTAGTGTTAGGACAGGTGTGGGAGAGACTGATAAATTTCATGTGAAAGTAGGATTGCACCAAGGCTCGGTGCTTAGTCCATATTTATTCTCATTAGTTTTGGACCAGATAACAGCTAAACTACAGGGTAACTTTCCATGGTGCTTAATGTATGCTGATGATGTCGTGTTAGTAGGAAATAGTGAAAGAGACTTAGAACAAAAACTGGAACAGTGGAGACAAGCTATGGAGGAAAAAGGTTTAAAACTTAGTAGGACAAAGACAGAGTATTTGGAATGTTCATTTAAAAATGGAGTGACTACAAATAAAATGGTAGTAATGGAGAAATAGATGGAGATGCATTCAGTAGAATTAGGGCTGAATGGATGAAGTGTAAGGAAGCGAGTGGTGTGTTGTGTGACAGAAAAGTTCCAATGAAGCTGAAAGGAAAATTCTAGAGAACAGCCATAAGACCGGCTCTGATGTACGGAACTGAATGTTGGGCAGTGAAAATAAAGAGGAACAACGAATGCATGTGGCGGAGATGAGAATGCTTAGATGGATGAGTGGAGTGACAAGAAAGGATAAAATTAATAATGAGTATATTAGGGGAAGTCTAGGTGTGGCACCAATTGATGCCAAAATGAGAGAGCATAGGTTGAGATGGTTTGGTCATGTTCAACGTCGAGACGTTAATTATCCAATACGAAGAGTAGCTGAAGTGCAGGTTCCTGGAAGGAGTAGGAGAGGAAGACCAAAGAATACGTGGGGGGAGACGATTAGGCAGGACATGTTGGTAAAGGGGATTAATATTGATACGACCCAAGATAGAATTGTGTGGAGAAATGCAATTAGGATAGCCGACCCCGCATAGAAATAAGGCAAAGAGAATGATGATGATGAATATAGCATATCTTCTTTTTCTGTAGACATGACCCTGTTTGTTTTTCAATGTGTTTCCCGTAAGTTGTCGTTCGGTCGTTTTCGTGGTCTTTCCACTGTTCGTCCTCTTGTTGTCTCTCTCTCTCTCTCTCTCTCTCTCTCTCTCTCTCTCTCTCTCTTTACTACTTACTCTATTTGTTATCATTATACTTATATGACAGTTCTATTATATTCTTCTCTTTCACACCCTATCCTTGATGTTGTCCACCTTGCATCTCCTTTGTATATCTGTACTTCTAGCTCTGCCCCATAGTGTCTTACCATCGATTTTTCTAGGTGTTTTTGTCTCTGTTTTGCTGTTTCTTGCAATATTTTCTAGCAATCTTTTTGTTCTCTCTGGGCCAGGTCGTGTTTCTGTAGCGTATTTAATTATTGGTCTGATGACTGTTTTGTAAATTCTGCTTTTCATTTTTTTACCGATATTTTTAATTCTCCCTATTGCTTCATTTCGGTAACCTGCGGCTCTGTTTGCTCTATTCACTTAATATTCCGTAGATAGATAGTGTGATGCCTAGATATTTAAATTACATCACTTGTATTATCTGACCCTTCCTTTTATACCATTTTCTTCCCATTTTAATCTTTTAAAAATATCTTCCAGAACCTGATTGAAAAGTTTCGGTGATATTGAAGAATTTAATTTATTTACACACATTAAAACATATTTATATACACAATTCAATTCAACAATTCGACTTAAAGATATTCCGACCTCGTTGTTTTATCATATTATAGTCTCCGTCTGAATTATAGAATTGGACCTAAAGCCAGAGGTAAACCCTAGGCCAAATTATTCTAGTCTTTTCTCCAAACAGGTAGTATTTTCGAGACAGTCAGGCAGAATTCTAGTCTTTTTAGTCACGAACGTCAAATAATATGGACTCAGTAGATCCTAAATACCTGAAAACAGGTACTTGACGGTTGTTCACTCGAAAGTATGCTCTAGGGGTCATTTACAGGCGACCAACGTAACAATATCACTGGCAATGTTTAGGATTATGGTCTGAACAGGCAGAAGAAGCAGCAAATCGGAAATATCTTAAATTTTAGAAAAGGCAAAAGTCAATTCAATAAAAATCGTTTTTATCCACAACGATTGAAAGATGCTGTAGTTGAATTTTCTTCATTACATATCTAAAGTTAATAAATTGTGTGATATAGATCATGAGAGAAAATAATAAAAAATAAGTAAATTACATAAAATTTAAGTTTTGTTGTATAAAATACCAAACTTACAAATGATAATAATATATTTTGAGCCTTCTGAGGTGTAACAAAAATATCTATTTTGCACTTTTTAGCGTCAAGGCTGATTATCTTTTTTTTATTAAAAAATACCGTGCTTAAGATTTGTAAAGATATATTCTGTTTACTATTTCTGCAAGAACAATCTATTATTATCATGCTTCTTAAATAATATTAAAGCTTTTACATTTTAATATGTAGAAACATTTTCAGTTTGTTTAACTACAAAATTACTAACAATATACTAGACAATAATAACTACTTGCCATTAAAATATCAACTTTCGTTTTAGTACTTATTTAGTGTCATAAATATTGTGTATTGTTGATGAGATAAAACGATAGACCATACAGTGCGCTAAAATGTCAACCTCCGCGTCTCAACAAAACTCTCCAGTGTCTTTAAACCAAGATATGGCAACAGATGTTGCCACCGAACGTTCTCAAGTTACCAAACGACCATCAAACCTGGACTTAACAAAAAAATCTCCTAGTCTTGACTTGCCAGACTCTTCAGAACCTCCCACACCAGTTGCAGACTCCAACATTGCATTGTTACAAGATTTTGAAGACTCAGATAATCAAATAAAACCTAAAAATGAAGGTAATGTGATCAAACCAAAAGTACAAATACATTTAGATGCCAATCAAAACTCAAGCCAGTCTCTATCACTAGATACATCTAATTGCTGTGCAAAGTACAAATCCCATTCTACCCGTGTAACTTCTCCTTCAGGATCTTCGAAGAATCCCAAAAGTTTGATGGAGAGTCTGTTGGTCGCAAAGATGGAGCAAGCAGCATTGAGACATCCTGGTCGGCAGTTGGTGAGAACGGACAGTGCTGATTCTAGTAGTTCCTTTGGATCCATCAATTCTCAAACCGCCAGTGACGTGTGTAGGTGCGACGATTGTTTGCTGGGTATAGGAGACTCGTGGCAACAAGATGGAGGTACGACCGAGGAGAAAAAGAAAAAGGTAAGGTACCATAATCAAAAGTTTTTTTATTTACTTGTTAATATGTATAAATTTAACAACATTCCTTCTAACTTTATAGAGATTTATTTCACGCCGTGGATATTCTTTAAATATTTACCATGATAATTTTATTTTATTTTATTTTATTTATCAACGGGCAATCACCCAATTAAAATACAGTATAAACATTAATCACAGGAGATTTATAACCTAACCTAAAGTAAATTTAAAAATTTTAATCATACAAACTAGGAACATTAAATAAATAACAAACATTAACAAAAAATGTACAAAACACAAGGATATCAAGTTATCACGCACAGTTTTTAAGCTGAGCTTTAAATTTATTTGGAAAACTGTAACAATCTAAATCTTCCGAATATTGGTTAGCAAATCTAGGTGTTCTGGACATGAAGGAGTTGTGTCCGTAGTTAGTGTGATGCGGTCTAATTTAAAAAGGTTGATTTAGCCTCTTTTGTCTACTGGGAACATGGAGGCTAATTTTCTCCAATAGTTGAGGACTAAAATTATTGGAGTGTAATATATTATAAAACATTGTGAGATCCTTATGCATGCGTCGGATTTGGAGAGAGGTTATGTTGAGTGACTTTTCTATATTAGAATAGTTAATTTCATCAACCCTCTGATTTTGTTTAAATGCAACAAATCTTAAGAACTTGTGCTGAACTCTCTCAATAGCTAGAATATGGGTGTTATAGTGTGGAGACCAAACACATGAACAGTAATCTAGGTGAGGTCTCACAAGTGAACAATACAATACTTTTATGGATGGGATATTTAGAAAGCCTTTTGCACAACGTTTGATAAACCCTAAAAGTTGAAGTGATTTTGAGACAATAGATGAGATATGGGGGATGTAGGATACGCTGTAGCTGGAATCGAGCACAACACCTAGGTCTTTCATCTGAGATACAGAGTCTAAAGGACAATCCTTAATAGTATAGATATGATTTGCAGGAGTTCTATTTCGACCAAAAACCATTAAGTGACACTTTTTAACATTAAGTTCCATTCCGTTGTTATCACACCAATAGCTCAACCGATTCAAGTCAGATTGTAATTTTTGACAGTCACCATCATTCTCGATTTTCAAATATAATTTTAAATCGTCAGCAAACATTAGGAAAAAAGCAAAGTGGAAACAGGAGGCAATATCATTAACATAGATATTGAATAGAAGGGGTCCAAGGTGTGACCCTTGTGGCACTCCTGAGGGTACCTTAATTTCAAACGATTGAAAACCCTGAACACGCACTATTTGTATTCTTTCAGATAGGTAGGATAACAATCATTCTAAAAGTTCACCCTGGATACCCAGACCTCTCAACTTATTGATTAAAATCTTGTGATTAACCCGGTCAAACGCCTTTGTAAAGTCTGTGTATACAGCATGAACCTGGAAGCCACCTTCAAGAGATTCGACAAGGAAGTCGGTAAATGACAATAAATTAAGTTCAGTAGAGCGGTTAGAGAGAAATCCAAATTGCTGGTCGATAAAACAGCATTTTAAACTTGCTGACAAATAGTCACAAACAAGACTCTCAAAAACTTTGGGAATACAACTCAGAATGCTAAACGGACGATAATTGTTCACTTGAGACTTATCTCCAGATTTTAGTATTGGGGTAATAAAGCTAGTTTTCCAGTAGTCTGGGAACATCCCGGTCTTTAATGACAGGTTAAAAATGTGAAAAAGAGGTCTCGAAAGTAAAAAGCTTAAGTGTTTAAGAAAAGAAGGTGGAAGACCATCTGGACCTGGCCCCTTGTTGCTATCCAAAATGGAAAGTTTTTCATATATAGACGAAATAGGAATGACAAATTGAGATATAGTAAATTGTGATAAGTTGATGTCACCAGAATCTAAAATATTATCCTGCAAATCACAATCTCGTTCACTATAAGTTTTTGAAAAGTATTCAGTAAACAAATTAACAATTTCTGTACCACTAGAACCAGTGATATTATTATAGTGTACAACTGATGGTATATTAGGTTTGCTATTTTTATTACTAACAAATTTCCAAAAATTTCTAATATTATCCCTGAGAGATGATTCAGTTAATGCAATGTAATCACGATAACATTGTTGTTTTAAGCGTTTACATTGAGCCCTTAATGCAGAAAACTCATTAAAGAGAGTGGGGGATTTAGTTCTTAGATATTCTTTGTGAACTTTCTTTTTCTGAATAATTGTAACTTTGAGATCAGGAGAAAACCACACCGGAAATTTCTTTGCTGAATACTTTTTAACAGGAACATAAAGATCAATTGTTAAGTATATAATATCGTAAAAAATACTGATCATGTCATCAAGAGACTTATTTTTAAACAAATTATCCCAATTAAATTGAGAAAGAAAACTTATAACATCTAGGACGTTCATCGCATGGAAATCTCTATAAAAAGCATCACCAGTCAGTCCAGGGTTGTTAATACATGATTCATACTTAAATTCAAAAGATATAGGTGGATGGTGAATATCCAAAGGAAGTACGACTATCTCTGCTGTTGATATCTTAGCTTCGCCATCGTCCATGAAAATCAGATCCAACAAATTGTTGTGTGCATTTTTAATGGAGTTGACTTGATAAAGGTTATGGTATGAACATGAAGCTGAGAGAATCTGTATGGATTCAACTTCACGAGGTGAAGCTCCTATCAAAGGGGTACCCACTGAAGACATTCCATCCTTGGACCAGTTACAGTAAGGAAGGTTAAAGTCCCCAAGGATACAAAGCTTGTGATCCGGATTTTCATCCGATAGTTTCTCCACATTCTCCGTAAACTCCCAATATTTCTCTGGTTCACTTCGTGGTGGGAAATAAGCAGTAGCAATGATGATCTTATTGCTTCCAACTTCAATTTTAACAAACAAATGTTCAACACTGTTACTTGCTAACAAAACTGTGCTAGATATTGTTTTACGGACAGCTATAAGCATCCCACCTCCACGAGAAAAAATGCTTGTTGATAAAGATCTATCCATTCGGTGGATGTTATAGTCGAACATTTGTAGTTCAGAATTGTTAATGTCACTAGTCAACCATGTTTCATTTAGCACTATAATGTCATATTGTGAGTATGATATATTCTCATAGAGTAGATTAAGTTTTGTTCGCAGACCTCTGACGTTCTGAAAATAAACAGGTATTGACGAAGTGGGTTGAACTTTTAATTCTGTTGATTTTCTATGTTTTTTGTGAGCAATTTTGGTATACCGTTTACATATTTTAGAATGACATTTGATTCACCATTACGCTGCCTTTCTTTAAGTTGTGTTTTCAGAGAATTAACCTCTGGACGTTGTTCGTTAGTTAAGTCAGCCTCAATAAACACTTTTAAGCTTCTATGGAGTCTTCTTTTGTTCCTCAAGATTGAACGAACAATCTCAGGAGACTCAAGGGTTAGGCGTAATGATTGATGTCCATTTTTATTGCGTTTCCCAATTCTGGCTGAGCTCAGTATGTTGACTGTATGCAACAAATTTTGCATTGTGTTGTCGTGTATTGTCGTGTCTCTGTCTCTGGTAATTTCTTTTAACCCATGCATAAGTCTTTTTATATTCCTGTAATTTGGTCGATCCATCTTGTTCGGGATTTTCGTCTTGATATTCAGCCTACCTTTTCTTGAAAAATAAGTATTTCCATGTTTTCTGTGTCTACTCTTATAAGATGTCCAATGTATTTCAATTGTTGGACATGGACTTTGCCGAAGAAACGTTTGCCGACCTTTCATCATCATCATAAGTGGCTCGACAAACCGTTGTGGATCTTGGCCTGCTCACAAAGAAGTCGCCACTCCTGTCGATTTCTGGCAACTTCCCTCTATCTTCTGACTCTTAGAATCTTTAGGTCTTCTTCCACATCATCAATCCATCTTCTCCGTGGTCGTCCTCTACTTCTTGTGGCCTCTGGTTTTGAAAATGTTAATCTCTTAGTTTATTCGTGGTCTGACATCCTAGCAATGTGTCCAGCCCATTTAAGTCTCTACACCAGTGGTGCTCAGACTTATACTGCGTGGGATCTACCACATAAACTTGAAGCTTCCAACGATCGACTGATAGTAAAAAAAAACAATTTTGAAAATGAAACACTTTATTCCACATTTCTATTTGATAAAAAGTTGTAACTACAGAGAGTCGTAATTAAAATCATGTTTTTCATCTTAATTTTATTTGGATGTTGATGCATGGCACTGCGTATCATCCACAAGTAATTCATATTATGATGGTACGTAATTACCGAGGACCAAAAATGCAAGCATCAGTTAGCCGATTACGATACTTTGATTTTACTACCTTAATTTGGGGAAATGCAGACTGACACAAGTATGTTGATCCAAAAATGCTGTGAACTGCAGAGCTACTTGCCTCAAAGACGGGTATTTGTCTGGCGAAAGTTCGTATTGGTCGCTCTGGATTGAAGATATATATCCGACATTATTTTCAGTACTTACCTCATTTTGGACGGAAATTAGCTGATTGAATCTAATTGAAAGTAATGGAGATTTCAATGGCAATTTTTTTCATCTCTTCACAAGAAAATTTATTACAATATCTGGGTTTTTTAAAATCAGCGAAGAGTCTATCAAAATCACTACGAACTGCTTGCAGCTCAGTCTCCTAATAATAAACATAATTCAAATGAGATTTACCCTTTTTTTTTTTTCAACGATGGAAAGTTGTTTAAATCCTTTCTGTTAATTTGATTAATCAATAATTTCAATTTGTCGATAAAAAATGTAGGTACTGTGCTCATCACATCGATAATAATTGTTTTATTTTTATCCTGTAGTTCCAAATTAAAGAGGTTTAAATGATTTGCTAAATTTGATACGAAAGCCAGCTCACTGAGCCATTTTTTGGTTTTGAAGTAGATGAGCCTCGATCCCTCGTTCTTCTAGAAAACAAATTATTTCGAAAAGTAACTCCTGGAACCTATCTAAAAATTTTCCACGGCTCAACCACCTCACATCTGTATGCAAAAGTAAATCAGTCTGTTCCGCAATTCACAATTTTTGTTGTCATCTTCATGACGTCTTTCATGTTTAAAATTTTGGAGCTTGCTGGTGAATGATGCAATGAAATGAAAAAACGATGGGAAGTCATCGTTACCTCGACATAGTGCAACACATCCATTGTTAACGCCAGTCATGGATGGTGCACCATCTGTTGTAATACACACTAGTTTTTACATCGGTAGCTCCTACTATTTTACAAAATTAAAAACAAAACGTTGTATATATATTATCTTCTCTGCAAATTTTTTCTTTCAGAGGCGTTGTTAATAATTCTTCTCTAGCCAACATATCAGAAAATACCATCCGAATAAAAATACACAACTGGGCGGTATCATTAATATCGGTTGAATCGTCAAATTGCAAAGAAAGGAAATTATACAATTCATAGTAGGTATCACTTTTAACTTTGCTTTCCGAATCTTTCCCATGATTTAGATACGTCTATAGAGCGTTTCACCTTAAGTATTGAACATTGCGGAGATAGCCGCATCATAGTAACCATTGGATGTTACAACAGGACTTCTTTGATAGCAGACATAATATCTTTTCCATTTGTATTTTTCCGTGAATCGCGATCGACTTCAAAAACTTTGGCGATCGACCGGTCGATCGCGATCGACTCTTTGAGCACCACTGCTCTACACTTTAACGAGTTTCACAATATCTGGATTAGTGATAAGAATTGTGCATTTAATGATAGAAGCATATAATTTGGACCACATATACTACACATACAAAGGTTTAAATTTTGATACGAGGCCATCTCAGATTTTGCCAGTTACAAAAATGTCGGGCATTCAAAATGGCGACGATACATATGTGACTAATAGTAGACCACGGCGCATCTGTAAAAATATTAGTACATTTGGACGTTGAGAGGTGACTCAAATTTTTTTGCAGAAATTGCTATAATAATATTTGAGTTATCCTCCCTCTCAAAAAGGTCCGGAACATTGTTTAAATAATCAAAATGTCAAAAAATGAAGGAATAATAACTTTAATAGTATTCATTTCCAAGAAAAGTTGTACTGAGATAAAAGTTGCGTAATTGAATTTCCTACAATATAGAATTAGTTACAGTTTTAAAAAATAGTCATCCTTGTTGCAAAATAGCAAGAATTGCGAAAAAACCATACAAAAACAAGTATTCGCATTTTACGTTTTTCAACAATTTATGCTACACTTAGGACCTTCATATTTCACCCAGAAAAACTTTATGATACAATAAAACAATATTGTAAATTTCATTAAGATCGGTTCAATAGATTTTGCAAAATAAAGTTTGCAATCCAGCTTTCGCAAAAAAAAAATTCATTTTTTCAAAATGTTACATGACTGAAAATAAAGCAGATAGCAAGTTGAATTTTTTTTGCGTATATTAGTGTACTGTACCTTTCATTTGCAATTTGCAAAACTAAAATCGATTAACTACCACGGCGTCAGGAATTTTTTTTAATAAACATTAATTATTGGTGCTACGCGCAGGACAGCGGATAGTTTGTTCTGATTGGGCATTCCAATGACCTTTGATAATGATTGATATATTTTAATTGTCCTTCACATTACATTTCGAACATTTGTACTAATTGTAGTGGCATTTTCTGGCCGCTGATCACAGTTTAAAGAAGAAGAATAAGAAAAAAGAAGATATTAGGCTTCTTGACACGTGACGTGGGCACATCACTGTTTTTTTTCTGTGCGCGGCTGATCACACGCGTGTTCGAAATAATTTTATAAAAATTGTTAAAAAGCGTTTAAAATGCCAAAAAAGGTCATCAAAGAGTGATTGTTTATCCCGAAAGCGGCGGAAATATGAAGAGTTGCAACAGAAATTGCTAAAGTTGAGAGAGAAAATGGATGAAAAGGACTCAGGTATTTATATGATATTTTTTTTTGATTTTCTTATGGTAGTTAAATTAAATTTAGCGTGAATAAATAGCTATATTTATTAATTATTTACAAAGTGACAATTTTAATCAACTTCAAACATGGAGACTTTTATTTTGTTGTTATCAATATATTTTTCTGTTGCCATAGTACCTGTTTTTTCTCCATCTTCCTGTTCGAATAAAAAACAGGCACTATGTTGCCGGACTGCACTGGTTTTCCTATTAATGTTTATTTCGTAGAAAATGGGTTAACATAAATGACATGCAAAAACGTCACATTTTGCAAAGAAAAATTATATTGTTTGTCTCAATAAGGGTGCCTTGAGGTAGTCCAAAGTAATACAGACTAAATAATTAAGGATATAACAATAAATCAGAGGGTACTTTTAAGTTGCCCAGAAAATCTTTATGATTATGTGACCTGCTTCTCTTTCTCAGAGGCACTTTATATTAGCCCAGAAGTATAGAATGGAATATATTTTTATTTAACTAATTTTACATATTTTACTTCGAATTTACATCACAAGAATAGCAAGTTACTTACACAAAATTTGTGTTTGGCTTGTCTTCAAACAATAATACTAGGGGAGCGGGTATGTTTTAATAGCCCAGAAAATCTTTGTGATTTATTTGAGATGCTCCTATTTCTTAGGCTCTATTTTATAGTAGCCCAGAAATTTAAAATACAATACATAATATTTATTTAAATATTTTTTTGTACATTTTACCTTGATTTCACTTTTCAAGCGTAGCAAGTTTACTTACACTAAATTTTTCTTTGGTTTTGTCAAAATATTAAAAATAATATTACAGAAACCATTGTGGAGGTGCATAGCCCGTCAGTTTCACTAAATAATACAGACAATGAGATCCAATGCAATTTGAGCATAATTGAGGATTTTGGTTTTACAACCAGCAGTACTTATTGAGGAGTCGCAACAACAAACAGAAGATTTTTTCATTGGAGAGGTACTTACACAGAAAGAATCTATTTCTCTAAATATGATTAACTTAATTGGGGAAGACCCATTAAAAACTAAGCTTAATGCTTCTGAAATGTTGCCAGATGTAGCAAAAAGGCTAAACTATTCTCTTTCCAAAGGCTTAGACAAAAGTATTGTGGGTAAACTTACAGAAAAATTCTTACCTGCTACAAACTGCGAAAGACTTTGCCCACCTCAGTTGAATTCTGAGGTTTTATCTGCCATACAAGATAAAAATAAAATTAGGGAAGATAAATACTTGCAAACTATGCAAACAATTTTAACTGCAAGTATTATGTCCCTTTATAAAGAGGTCGAATTAGGAGTAAACAAAAAAAAAGGAATATCGAAACAATTGCCAATTCCATAAACTTCAATATAGAAGTGTTTTATAAGATGTCCTTGCACAGAAGATTTTTGCTCAGTTCTTCATTAAATTTAAAATTTAAAAAATTATTAGACGAGCAACCTATAGATAAATATTTATTTGGGGAGAATTTGATTGAAATATTGAAAGAAAGCAAAGATGCAAGATCGGCAGCTTTTCAAGTCAGCTCTATAATGAAGCCACAAAAAGCCACTTTTTGTCCGAAGACTGCGCCACAACGCCAAGCTGTTTTTACCACTCACCATACAACAAGAGTTCTTCCAGAATCTAACAACTTCAATCAGCAGAGTTTAAACTTCAATCCAGCCTCAAACAGACCAAGATTTCGACAAAGCCACTACCCATCCTCAACCAACATCGAGATACAAACAGTCGAGCAGACAACAGCACCAAAACCCAACCAGAACAACCAGGAGGTCATACTAAAGCTAAATAAAAAATCAGCAGGAAATGTGGCTAATTATTTTAAAAACCGGAAAAAGATTACTTCAGACATCAAAGTTTTAAGTTGGGTCCAAGGTTTTAATATTTTATTTAAAACAACACCGTCTCAAGAGAGAGCACCAAAAGTTTTTCATAGACCCAAATGAGTCGTATGATTTAGCTATAAAGCAATTACTTGATAAGGGAGCTATTTCTCCTTCTTCACATACAAGAGAGCAATTCCTTTCTTCATATTTTCTAGTGCCCAAAAAGGACGAAAGTCATAGATTTGTTTTAAATTTAAAACAGTTAAATTGCTTTATAGAAGCCCCACATTTTAAGTTGGAAGACTATAGGTCAGTTCTCAAGCTCATTTTCAAGGGTTGTTTTATGGCAAAAGTAGATTTACAAGATGCCTATTTTGCTATTCCTCTTCATTAAAATTAAAAAAAATATATTTAAAATTTGAGTACAAAAATATTCTATATCATTTCAACTGCTTACCATTTGGTTTGAATATCTCGCCTTTTATATTTACGAAAACCTTAAAACGAGCCTTAAACAATCTAAAAACAAGAGGCTTTACTTCTGTCATTTTTTTAGATGACACTTTACTGATTTTAAAATCATATTTGAAATTTAAAGAAAATATTGTTGAAACTTATTCAATGTTTTCCCGCCTGGGATTTACTATAAATAAAGAAAAAGTATACTTTCACCCACACAAATTATAACTTTTCTTGGTTTTACGTTTGATTCTAATAAAATGATATATTTTGCTCCTGCTGACAAAAAAGAAAAAATAATTAATAGTATTCAGACCATCAAAAATAAAAGTACATGTATGATAAGATCATTTGCAGCTTTAATCGGTCAGTTGGTAGCAGTTTGTCCTTCAGTTAAATATGGAACATTATACTTAAAAAATTTAGAAAAAGAAAAGTGGCTTGCTCTTTCTAAAACTAATAGTTTTAACACAAAAATGACCATACCTAAATACTTGTAAAACGATTTCAATTGGTGGTTAGGTACATAACATACCAATTAGTGAACAAAATATAAAAGAATCTAATTATGTACTTGAAATATTTTGTGATGCATCTATTTTAGCATGGGAAGCATGCGGTAATGATAATAAAACTCATGGTTTTTGGAGTTATGAACAGCGAGAACTACATATAAATGTTCTTGAGTTATTGGCAGCATATAATGACTTGAAATCCTTTTCCAAGGAATATAGGAATTGTAATATTTTGCTAAGAATAGATAACACAACAGCTGTATCTTGTATTAACAAGATGGGGAGTGTGCAATACTCTAATCCTAATCTTAACAACATTTGCAGAGAAATTTGGCAATACTGTGAAAATAGAAATTTAAAATACTTGCATCTTATATCAGTACAAAAGAAAATATTATTGCTGATTCAGAGTCAAGATCTTTGAAAATAGAAACAGAGTATTCTTTAAGTGATAATTGTGTTAATATAATTTTTAAGCAGCTTCATATTCCAGAAATCGATTTGTTTGCCACATATCTTAACAAAAAATGTGCAAGGTATGTATCTTGGAAACCTGACCCCGAATCGGAGAAAGTTGATGCCTTCACTATAGATTGGCATTGATTAAAATTTTATGCTTTTCCACTCCACCTTTTGCTATTATTCCAAGAGTTTTAGAAAAAATCATGTGACAAAGCAGTAGGAATTGTGGTAGTAGCAGAATGGCCAAATCAGATTTGGTAACCAACCTTTAATAAACTGATATCAGGCAAAAAGATAATTTTAGGACCTGATAAAAATTTAATTTTGAACCATTTTAGGCTTTCATATCCGGGACACCAACATCTTACCCTGACTATCGCATGTTTGTCAGGCAAGATTTTTTAAGAAAAGGTATTCCTGAGCATTCCATCGCAATTGTGATTGCATCTATTACAACAAAAAAAACTAAATTTACATGATACAGTTTTCAAGAGAAGGTGGAGGTATAGTATAGAAAAAATATGGACCCTTTTGCTTATGAATTATCAAATATTATTAATTTTATTAAATATATCGTAGATCAGGATTATACATATAGCTCTACAAACATTCATAGAGCTGCATTGGCATTGATAATAGATATACCAGAAAATCATAAAAACATGTTTAAAAAATTTTACAAAAGTATATATAATCTCAAACCTTCATTGCCCAAATATCAATTTACTTGGGACCCTCAACCAGTATTATTTTATTTAGAAACATTATTTCCTCCCACAGGTCTTTCCTTGAAAGAACTTACTTGCAAACTTGTAATGTTGATTGCTCTGACTACAGCCCACAGGTTGCAATCCCTATCTCTAATAAAAATTCAAAATATTTTCATGGATCAAGATAAAATTGCGATTTTGATACCAGATAGGATAAAGACTTCTTCGAAAAATAAAAATCAACCTATTTTAAGATTTCTCTATTTTAAAGAAAAACCACAGTTGTGTGTAGCATCGACTTTATGTTACTATTTAGAGATTTCTAAAAATATTCATCTTCAATCAGAGGACAAGTTGTTTATAACAATAAAAAAACCATATAAAGCAGCATCTACGCAGACTTTGAGTAGATGGCTAAAAGATGTTTTAAAATTATGTAACATAGACACCAATATTTTTAAAGGGTATAATGTTAGACAAGCATCTACGTCAACAGGAGCTAGGGCTAGATTAAATAAGTATAGAAACTATTAGAGAGACGGCGGGATGGACAGAAAATTCTCAAGTATTTAATATTTTTTATAATAAACTTCTAGCAAAAGATTACGGACTCTTTGCAAAAACTATATTGTCTGTTTAGTCCATATTATATGCTTCTGCGTTTGTTTATTGTTTGTTATACATTGGTAATTATATGTTTATATTATTATTATTACATAAGAACAGTAATTTTCTTATTATTTAAAAACATTACTCTTAATTGTTCTAATATTTCTTTTTTTTGTAAAGTTCCTAATAAAAAAAAATGTAAAGTATCGATTTTTGGATTGCAATGTAGTTTTGTTTAATTATCGCACAATATTGCTTAATCTTTCAACAGCCTACAATTAGTACAAATGTTCGAAATGTAATGTGAAGGACAATTAATTGATTGGTTGACTTACCTGTTAAGGAAGGACAATCATAATTGTCCTATCTTACATTTCGAACATTTGTACGCTCCCTCCCTTTGATTTTTTCGAACCCACCCTTTTTTGTGCGATCAAAATAAAAAAAAACAGTAATGTGCCCACGTCACGTGTCAAGAAGCCTAATATCTTCTTTTTTCTTATTCTTCTTCTTTAAACTGTGATCAGCGGCCAGAAAATGCCACTACAATTAGTACAAATGTTCGAAATGTAAGATAGGACAATTATGATTGCCCTTCCTTAACAGGTAAGTCAACCAATCAATTAATTTTTATTACATTTCGATATAAATAAATAAATTTGTTTATTGCAAAATAAAAACATACTCTATCCTTTGAAATAACACTTTTTTTAGCAAAAACTTTCTTTGTTCATATATTTTAACACAGAAAATAAAAGTTTATTATTTTTAAACATATGCAATTGTTTAAACAATATTGCACAAGCAATAATAAAATTAGTTTGATTTTTGTGGAATTAAAATATTAAAATACAACAAAATATAGAGTAAGAAAATAATATATTAGATAAAGATTGGAAGAAATTTTGGTGGAAATCAACTTGTGTGAATCGAACACCGCTGTCCTGCGCGTAGCATCAAAACTTAATGTTAATTTAAAACATTTCCTGACGCCCTGGTAATTAATCGATTTTAATTTTGCAAATTGAAAATGAAAGGTAAAGTGCACTTCTATAAGCAAAAAAAATTCAACTTGATATCTGCTTTATTTTCAGTCCTGCAACATTTAAAAAAATGAATTTTTTTTGCGAAAGCTGGATTGCAAAATTTATTTTGCAAAATCTATTAAACCGATCTTAATGAAATTTACAGTGTTGTTTTACTATATCACAAAGTTTTTCTGGATAAAATATGAAGGTCCTAAGTGTAGCATAAACGGTTGAAAAACGTAAAATTCAAATACTTGTTTTTGTATGTTTTTTTTTCGAAATTATTGCTATTTTGCAACAAGGGTGACTATTTTTTAAATTTTTAACTAATTCTATATTGTAGAAAATTTAATTACGCAACTTTTATGTTAGTACAATTTTTCTCAGAAATTAATAGTTTTAAAGTTATAATCAAAAAACCAATAAAAAAATCGAATTTTTCCTTCATATTTTGACATTTTGATTATTTCAACAATGTTCTGGACCATTTTGAGTGGGAGGATAACTAAAATATTATTATTTGAGTTATTTTCAAGCAATTTCTGCAAAAAAATTTGAGTCACCTCTCAACGTCCATCTCAAAACAGATGCGCCCTTGACTATAGCACGATAACTTTTAAACGAAAAGTCCAACTTCAACCACATTTAGTATATGGATTCTTTTTCTGATGTATAAGATCAAGGTCCTGAACCGGAAGAATCGGTTAACCAGAAGTTGTGTTTTGTATGATTTTTATGTAAAAAGATGTTATTTTTTTGTTCAATTCTTTCGCCCTGTATATACTAATTTTTCAAAAAGGTGATACCGGCATTGAAAAGAGCGAAAAAATATATTTGTATTTTATAGCTTACAAATATTTTAGGAAATATTTTGAAAATCTTTCTAAGAATTTTTCTCTCAAAAATACCAAGAAGTCTTTTATCACTTTGAGATAGGGTCCACGTTTCAGCTCCATATATCAAAACCGGTCTTATTAAGGTCTTGTATATACTGAGCTTTACTGCACGTTTTATATTTTTATTTTTTAAATGTTTATGAAGACCGTGAACAGTTCTGTTTGCTATTGCTATGCGTCTTCGTTTCATCGCTTGTCGTGTTTATTGAGTTTACTAGCGATCCAAGATATGTGAATTCCTTGACTTGCTCAAACATGTGATTGTTAATTTGAATTCTCTGTTGGATATTTCGGGAGTTTTTAGAAACAAACATATATTTGGTTTTTTCCTCGTTTACCACAAGTCCTAATTCACTTGCCGCGTCCGCAAGCCTTGTAAAACACTGCACCATGTCTCTCAAACTTCTGCCCGCTATAACTATATCGTCAGCGAATGCGAGAATTTGCGTCGATCTATCAACCCTCCGTTACTGGCACACGGTGTATGAGACCGGCCCGCTAAATAACTTCCTATAACTCTAATTATAGTGGAGATTTTGAATTGCTGCTGCATATACCTCTTCAGTCATCAGTCAACTGTGGGTGAAGTCCACGTGTAGTGTAAAAAAGAGTACAGTACTTTTATTATTAGGCAACACGGTGCGATACACCGGGTGTGAGTATTTGTGCACAATTTTTTGTGTTTAAATTAGACATCGATAGATTTAATTAGTAAGGTAATTTAAGATCATTTTCTTATTTTCAATGTTTATGTATTTGTTTATTTATATTTAGATATGGATTACGAGAAGGAAAAGCAAAAATTATTAAAATTTTTTGAGGAATTATCGACTGACGGGGAAACGTATTAAGATGATGATGAACAAAGTTACTTTTTATTAAAGTCATAAAATGTTGACACAAACGCATATCTACAAAATTATATGATCATGTATTCATTAAAAATAATATAATTGTAAACAATTTTGCAAAAAAAATTTGTTTTAAATATTGCTGGCTCATATTTTTGGACCCGGTCTTCTGCACCGTGCACGAGTATTCGATCACAAAATATTGGCGCGAGTAACGGAAGGTTAAAAATAGTTCCATTCACTTTACTATTTAATTTTCTGACTGCCTTTTCCAAGGCAATATTAAAGAGGAGACACGCCAGCGCGTCTCCCTGTCTTAGACCTTTATTAACGTCAAAGAACGTAGAGTTTTCTCCTTGAATTCTAACGCACGAGCTTACGTTTTGCATTGTTAGTTGGGTCAACTTAACTAACTTAGTTGGGATCCCAAAGTCTATCATTGCATTATATAATTCGCTTCTTTTAACACTGTCATAAGCTGCTTTGAAATCGACGAAGAGATGATGGGTATCTATGTTATATTCTAGTGACTTTTATAGAATCTGCCTATGTGCTTGAATTTGCTGTATACTTGACTTTCCAGCAGTAAATCCGCATTGGTATTGACCTACAATATCCTTTGTAAAATGTTTAAGTCTTTCAAACAATACATTGCCGAAGATTTTATATGTTTGTATACCTTACAATTTGCTGATGACCAAGGCATCATAGCTAATGATAAAGACGACCTACAGTATATGGCAAGAAAACTGAAGGAGGAATATGAACAGTGGGGCTTGGAAATTAATGTGGAAAAAACTAAATACCTACCCATAGGAGCTGAGTTATCCAATATCGAACTAGAGGATAATGAACAAATCACATCCTGTAGTGAATACACGTACCTGGGAGTAATCTTCGATAGAACGGGAAAAGACGATGAGGAAATAAAGAAAAGGGTAACACAAGCTAGAAGAACAATTGGATGCCTAAATGGAATACTTTGGAGCTCCGAAATAGGAATACAGCGAAAATGCAACATCTATGAAACATTTATTAAAAGCAGCCTACTTTACGGAGCCGAAACTTGGAGAATAACCGAGAATAACAGGAAAAAATTAGAAGCTGTAGAAATGGATGTGTTTAGAAGATCGTTAGGTATATCCCGTAGGGAAAGAATTCGAAATGAGGAAGTAAGACGACGAATTGGAATAGATCTTTACTTAGCAACAGACATTGAGAGGAAACAGTTGATTTGGTATGGTCATGTTCAAAGAATGGAAGACACAAGATTGCCCAAAGAGATCTTGGAGTGGGTACCACCAAACTGCAAAAAACGAGGAAGACCCAAAAAGACATGGAAAGAAGGGGTAACCAAAGCAATGAGTACAAGGGATCTTAGAGATGGCCAATGGGATGATAGAAGGACGTGGAAGTTAGGCATCGGACAACGTCGAAAGACGTTCTAAAACCGATACATACATACAGATTTTACATGCAGATGCTAACAAAGTAATGCCTCTATAGTTCTTACAATTCAGTTGATCACCTTTTTTATGCAACGGACATATTACTCCCTTTAGCCACTCTTCTGGTACCAATTCATTCTGTCATATAAGAACTATCGGTTTATGGATTGCTGCAAAAAAAAAGATGTGCCCATCTGTTAAGAACTAAGTTTTGTCATGTAGAATTTCACCGTTAGTGTCTCTACAAATTTTTAATCGTGGTTTAAATTCTCGACGGCTATTATTTAAGGATTTGTAGTATTTTCTTGTTTAATTTTTATCAAATAAACTTTGTATCCCGACGTTTAGCTCCTTTAAAATTGAATTATTTTTCCTCTGATCAGTTCATACAGTTTTTGCGGGTTGTTCAAATTTTATATTATTACATAATAAATTTCTTCTTTGGCCATCAAGCGGAAGAGATCGAGCTCCTAATGTTAAATTCACTGCAGTGTTGTCAAGTATTTAAAGTTTACTGTAGAAAATGCCAATTCAGATCGACTTTTTTAAATCTGAAAAAAGTATAAGAGCTAGGTAACAGATAAAACGTTTTGAAATTTTTAAACATTTTTAGCGATAGATGTTACTTTTTTTAAATAAAAAAAATCTTCGGCTTCAATCAATCAAAAATGACATAGTATTTGCAGCCGGGAGCTTAAAATCCGTTCACCCAGTTCACCGCATACAGAAGGAAGGCCAAGTGGCCAAGAAATAGAAAATGGCAGCTCAATTAATAACAAGTTCTCTTCTTTGTCTAAAAAAACAAAACGTATCCAAACTAAAAATAGATCAATTTGTTGAAGGCCGCTTCTTTTCCTTATTGCGCCGTCTCCTTTCGAAGGTTAAACGGTCCTAATGGCAATCGTAGATTTTCAAACTGCTGCACGAAAGATTTCTGTATCGATATTATTTGGAGTGACTCATATCTTTCTCCTCTCAACACATAACCCCAGTATTGTATTTCTCTTTCTTTTATTATGCTGAGTATCTACCTAATTTTTATAGTTTACTCATCTCATGCGCCCTCATCGTTGGTAACGTTGTAAAAATATTTTCATGTTCATTCCTTAGTGTATTCCTCGGTTGCTCTTGATAATAGGATTTCTTCTTTTTATTAACCTTTAACTACACGCGCTGGCGTATTTTGTACGCCATATATAAGAAATCTACTGCAAATATATTTAAAAATTTAATTTTTGACCTTGTTTATCTCTCTAACCTATCACTGGAATGTGCTTTACAATTTGGTTTTAGTTTCGTTATAATCGGCGTTCTGGGAAGATCGTAATTTACAGTTTATTATTTGTTGTTTCCGGTGATAGACAATATACGCCACGATTAAATTATTATAAGTAATAATATAAGTACATATTTCAATTGTTTTTTAGTCATTATGGCACAAAATATATTTTTCTTTATAAACAATACTTTTTCTCCTGTAAAAAATTACATTTCAAAAAATGTTTTATTAGTAATTTTATTTATCACGAAATCCAGTTATTCCATGATTCCAGTTATAAATCCCAATTGGCTTACTGAGAAGGAACTCCAAGTATTCACTGATGCCGAATAAGGTTTATAACAAACAACTAAGTGTATTTTTTCAAAAAAAAAAAATAAACAAATCCGCTGTTTTTAAGTGTATTTTCTTGTGGCGTATAAAGTACGCCACGCGTGTAGTTATGTTATAACTTGATGCGCGGGTAGTTAAAGGTTAAAAACGACTGATCTATTATTTTTATGACAAATGAACGAACGGGAAAAGAGAAGTATTTTGATGGATCGCAGACGTTTGGATATAATTAACGTCTCTTTGTAAAGACAATGATGTCGACTTTTCTATCAACAAGACATTTACTCAACACACACTACACGTTACAGTATAATCTGATTGCGAAAATAACTATACCATGCCAATATTGCCAATAGCCTTAGTTGTCGAGGCATAAAGCTAAAAAAGTGTGTAAAATATTTAGTTATTAGCTAAGCGCTTTCGACTTACAAAGCCATCTTCAGAGCTATAGTCAAAATTAAAAAAGTACCACAACTAAAAAGGGATCCATTGGTATGAAAAAATGTATTAAACAATTTACAAATTCTTCCTTAGAAGGTAAAAAGCTTGGATACTTGTTAAAAAATATTTAACAAACAGAACGTTAAAGACTTCACAAAAAAACACATTAAAAAGTTTTGATCATGATACGGGTGCAAGAACATAATATTCAAAGAAATTCTTTGCTAGCATTTTTATTTTAGAAAATATTATGTGGTCTCATTAGTAAAATAAGACAAGAGTCATTGTGCTAGTTTCCTTGACAAGTCCACAGAAGAAAGTAAGCAAATGTGGGAGAGATATGGAGTGATATATAGTACAATTTCCTTCTGTCATCGTCATCATTCAGTCAATCTCATCTCGTGCTGAACATATGCCTACCTCAGTCTCTTCAAATGTTTTCCACACCGGGCCGCTTGTAGCCAATTTCCCGTTACTCCCTTCACGTCGACGGTCTATCTAGTAATCTAGTCGGTGGTCGTCCCGACTTCTTTTATAGTTCCTGGGACTCTATTCCATGATTCGTTATATCCAACGTCATCTTATGTTCTAGCTAAGTGTTCTGCTCAGTTCTACTTTAGTGTTGTAACTCTTTCGATGACATTTTAAATTACTGATCTTTGTCTGATTGGTTGGTTTGCTATGTTGTCTTGAAGGCTCACTATCTCTGAGTTTATTTTCGGATTT
This sequence comes from Diabrotica virgifera virgifera, assembly GCF_917563875.1. Classification (NCBI taxonomy): domain Eukaryota; kingdom Metazoa; phylum Arthropoda; class Insecta; order Coleoptera; family Chrysomelidae; genus Diabrotica; species Diabrotica virgifera. Next base: position 29,597,267 of record NC_065447.1, read on the forward strand.
TTGCTTCAGTGTTAACAATGTTCTTCAATATTTTAGAATAATTTCCCCTAGGCTATAAATATACAGTAAGGTGTAACTTCCTAACTATGAGTTTGATATTTCATGTCATGATAAAGCTACAGCAAACAATCAGATAAGGGAGCGATAATTGTGAAAAAATAAACTAGTTCACGTCGAACACAATCCGTCTCCTATCAGATTCCCAACGCCGCGGGACACCATAAACAACTTATGTTAATTACAAAGGAATCATAACGAATTAAATCAACATATCATAATTACTGATATTATCGCATAAGCAAAACCATCTTCTAATCTGAATTAGACACCGACTAAATAAATATTAGGAAAACGGTAGAGAAAAACTGCACTTAAGGTTTAATTTGCTGTAAGAAATTTTATTGTTTAAAGTTTTAAATTTTTCCTTTATATTATACAAATAAATGATTATTCCCCTTAACACTCCACTGGATATCATTCTATACAAGACATCTTTATTTTCTGCGCCAAGTCTCTTTTGCACAGCTTATTTTTTTCAGCAATTCAGCAATCTAGAATGTTTTTTAGCTGGATCTGATCGGATTAAAACGTAAACCAACGAATACGAGTTGTAGAATTAAGTTTAAGGAATTATCAATAAAAATCATAAGTAAATAAAATGAGTAAAATATTATTATCGATCTTCATAATAATCTCTACACCATGTTTCCAATACTGTTGTTCTCACGATTAAAAGCACTTTTGGTACTCCTCCGGAGTTAACTCGTTCGAATGCCTTATTTGTACCGGAAAGTGGGTGCCCATAGCTGCTTCAGGGGACCAGCATAGAACTATCTAGTCACTATCTAGTTAGCAGGAAGATATTCGGAATGAGATCGTTTATCGCATTATATAAACATGGAAAAGATATTGAAGGACCCTCAAATTTTACGAACTATATCCCTGAGACTATATTAAATATTAAGAAACTATTCTTCAGTGACTACCCCACTCATCCAATCTCTGCCATCTCTCTGAGACCGGAACATCAAATCCATTGACTTTTGCACGTGTTCCTGTGTTAGCACTATATTTCCCTAAAACCTTCGCGATTTTCAAATTTTCTTGTAATATCTTGCGAATGATTTCTTTGTTGATGTTTCACTAGACAGGAACGTATGAATTGAATGGTTAGCGCGTCAGGCAGATATGGTCAGCGCTGTGTGTGCGCTGACTTTTAACATTCCCGTCAGTAAGATGGATGACAGGAACTCGTTACGCGAGTCGGCCTCTGTCGACTTCCGCCTCTTCTTGAACCGTTTCGCCCAATCAAACACATGTATTTTCGACATGCTTTCGTATCCATGGTCCACCTGCAATTTTCGGTGCATATCCGAGTGTTTTTCGCCAGATTTCAGTAAAGAAACGTAAAAATATGTTCGTGTACGTGAAATGCAAAAATTTTCAGTACCCGAATTGTCACTAAATTCCCGGAACTTAATTGCCACCCTTCGTATTTTAAACTTATCCACTGACAATTTGTTTTACGTCTTTGATTTTTATTCTCAACTTCCAAAGCAATAAATTAATATTTTTTTTTATTTGAAACTTGCAAATTTACAATCTACTCTACAAAGGAGTATTAAGTAAAACTGATAAATTATGTAATGTTTTGTAGGTGTTGCCGGCCAGTGCCGGTTCACTTTATTCACCACTGTATTCACTAACACAAGTGTCACTCACACAAGTCTTCTGGCCACTGCCTCTTGAGTCTCCGAACTGGTAATGGACGATTGGTAAGCCTATAAGCGTGGAAATCAGCTCGTTGTTGTGATTGACATTTATTTTTCTATGTTTGGTCGCATGCAGTCCTATTACGTCCTATATAAATGGTATTTTTAAGTCCTTATGTAATGTTTGGTTTGAAATATACCAGGGTGCATTTGCAATGATTCTTAAAGTTTCTGATTGGTATGTCTACAGAATTGTGGTGTTTGATGGTTTCGTACATCCCCATAGTTCATTCCCGTAGGTCCATATAGGTTTTAGTATTCTTTTGTATATTGCTAGTTTGTTTTCTATGGATAATTGTGATCTTCTACCAAGAAGACAATTCATTTGTCTGGTTTTTAATTGGAGTTGTTGTGTTTTAGCTTTAATGTGCGCTTTACATGTTAGTTTCTGATCAAGATGAATACCTAAATATTTGACTTCGGTCTTCATTGGGTGGTGGTGGTTTATTGTAACATGTGGACAATTTACATGTCTGTTCGTAAATATTATGTGAGCCGATTTTTCGTGGTTTACTTTGATTTTCCATTTTTGGAGCCAGTTTTGTAATCGATCTAAATGTGTTTGTAGCTTGTTGGAGGCCACTACTGGATCATGGTGAAGCGCAATTATTGCTGTATCATCGGCAAATGTGGCGATAGTTGTTTCGTTAATAGTTGGTATATCAGCAGTGTATAATAAGTACAAAAATGGTCCCAAAACACTGCCTTGGGGTACTCCTGCCTTTATGAGTTGGTAGTTTCTATTATCTTTTTCCATTTTAACATCGAAATGTCTGTTGGAAAGGTATGATTTTAGAAGTAAGTAAATCTGACTCGGCATGTTTGTTTTTAGTTTGTATAACAGCCCTTGGTGCCAAACCTTATAAAAGGCTTGCTGAATATCTAGACATGCTGCAGTGCAAATGTTCTTGTTTTCCAAGCCATCTCTGAATAAATTTACTATCCTATGGCATTGGTGAGTTGTGGTGTGTTTTTCCCTAAAGCCAAATGATGATTTGGTATTAAATTATTAATCGAGGTTATACTATTTATTCTACTTTGCAGTAGTCGCTAAAATATTTTAGAAAGTATAGGCAGCAGGCGTATAGGTCTGTAAGAGGCAGCTTCTGTTGGAGGCTTTCCAGGTTTGGCGATCATGATAATTTCAGCAAATTTTCATTGCGTTGGATAGTAGGAAAGATGAAGAATTCGGTTGGATAAAGTAGTGAGAAACACGATGGCTCTTCTTGGTAAATGTTTGCGAATTTCTCCCACTATTAGATCATAACCTGGAGCTTTAAGGGAGTTGATTTTCTTTATCACTTCCATAATTTCTGATGGAGTAATTTCTTTATCTTCGAATAAATCTACTGGTGCAAACATTTTTCAAGGTGTTGCACAAAAACCCTTGCTTTTTCCTTATTTTTCCTTGATTTTTTGCACAATCTTACTCAAAAATGACCCCTTTTAACAAATTTGCATGTTGCCAGGTCCAAAAGTGGGTCAAAATTTTTTTAAACGTTTTTTTTGTTTTCCTAAAATTTTTTTGCATCGAACAAAGTTTTTTTAGGGTTTTTGAATCATTTCAAACTAAACAGAAAAGGTCTTTAGTGACTTTTCTCTAAAGTTGATAGTTTTTGACATATAAGCGATTAAAAATTTAAAAATTGCGAAATCGGCCATTTTTAACTCTCAGAAACTATGTGAAAAACTGAAAATTTCGATGTTGCCAAGGTAAGAAGATATTCTTTGAACATCGATTGATGAAATCCCGAAGAGTTTTTTGCAATACACTATGGAAAACCCCTTTGTTTTTTATTTGCCAATCAAACGGGCGCTTGATTGGTAACCGTCAACCGTTGCATGTATGTTGTATATGTAACATGCGTAAATATATGTGCGGAAAAATATTTCGATTCAATTTTTTTTCACAATCTTGCTTGGAAATATCCCCTCTTAACAAATTTGTATGTTGCCAGGATCAAAAAGTCAAAAAAATTTTAAAGGTTTGTTTTTTGTTTTTTCCTAAAATTAAATTTTTTGCATCGGACAAATTTTTGTAGAATTTTTGGATCATTCCAAATAGAAAATATCTTAAGTTACTTTTCTGTAAATGTGATAGTTTTCGAGATATAAGCGATTGTAAATTTAAAAATTGCAAAATCGGCCATTTTAACCCTCAAAAACTATGTAAAACACCGAAAATTTCAATGATACCAAGGTACGTAGATATTCTAAGAATATCGATTGATGAAGTCACGGAGAGCTTTTTGCAATACAATATCTAAAACCCCTTTGTTTTTTAATTGCTAGTCAAGCGGTTGCTACACTATTTTTAACCGTTGCATGTATACAACATTGTATGTAATATGCGTAAATATATGTGCGGAAAAATATTCTGATTCAATTTTTTTTTCACCTTCTTGCTTAAAAAGGTTCCCTATTAACAAATTTGCATGTTGCGAGGGTCAAACATTTGTCAAAAAAATTTTAAACAATTTTTTTAAACAAAATGTTTTCCGATTACATATACCTACACATGCATAGGTATACTACACATGCAACGGTTGTAAATAGTGTCGCTCCCACTTGCTTAGCAATTCAAAGAGGTTTTCGATATCGTATTGCAAAAGCTCTTCGTGACTTCATCAATCGATATTCTTAGAATATCTACGGACCTTGGTATCATTGAAATTTTCGGTGTTTTACATAGTTTTTGAGGGTTAAAATGGCCAATTTTGCAATTTTTAAATTTTCAATCGCTTATATCTCGAAAACTATCACATATACAGAAAAGTCACTTAAGATATTTTCTATTTGGAATGATTTAAAAAAACATAAAAAAATTTGTCCGATGCAAAAAAATTAGTTTTAGGAAAAAAACAAAAAACAAACGTTTAAAATTTTTTTGATATTTTGATCCTGGCAACATACAAATTTGTTAAGAGGGGATATTTTCAAGCAAGAGGATGAAAAAAAATTGAAGCGAAATATTTTTCCGCACATATATTTACGCTTGTTACGTCATATACATGCAACGGTTGCCAATCAAGCGCCCGCTTCATTGGCAAATAAAAAACAAAGGGGTTTTCGATATTTTATTGCAAAAAACTCTTCGGGATTTCATCAATCGATGTTCAAAGAATATCTTCTTACCTTGGCAACATCGAAATTTTCAGTTTTTCACATAGTTTCTGAGGGTTAAAAATGGCCGATTTCGCAATTTTTAAATTTTTAATCGCTTATATGTCAAAAACTATCAACTTTAGAGAAAAGTCACTAAAGACCTTTTCTGTTTGAAATGATTCAAAAAACTTAAAAAAACTTTGTTCGAGTTAAAAAAGATAATTTTAGGAAAAAAACAAAAAAAAACGTTTAAAGAAATGTTGACCCACTTTTGGACCTGGCAACATGCAAATTTGTTAAAAAGGGTCCTTTTTGAGTAAGACTGTGCAAAAAATCCGAATCGGAATATTTTTCCTAGCGGATGCGCAGTGGCTTTCTGAACTAATAGCTATAGAACAGCTTGTTCTATGGCCCACATCTCGATATTATCAAACGCCTTTTTATAGTCTACGAAGATACGAAAGACGGGTAGTTGGTCATTTTTTTTTAAGAGCTTTATCCAAGTGCAGTTACTTCACACCGATTCGCTGTTCCTATATATCTAGAATATCTCCTGTCAGCTTTCAACCGCACCGGTTCAACCAACTGTGACAAAATAAAAATTAAGTAGAGAAAAGAAGCTCCCAACAGGTACTTAACATATTTTATATCGACTCGAGAATTAAGCTGTCACCGATAAGCCTACCACTAATGGTGCTACAGAGAGAGAATTCAAGTCATTTTTAATCTTATTAATTATGAATAACGTGTCGGAATACGTTGAAACAAATTTATCCACAATCACGAGGGCACATTTTCTAGATGCGTTTGATATTTTGATTTTATTTTAAATATCATTTGTTTGAGACAAAAATAGGAATGAACCCAGATATAAGTAGGCTATTGATTATGTACTATAGAAAGGAACTACAACGTTAACGGGGTTTTATTATTTCATATGGTCAATGAATCTCTATATATGAAAAAACCGTGGAGTGCTACCATTTAAAGGGGTGCGTTTTTGAGAAATGGGTGAATTAGTCCCTGGGCACAGGTTACATTAGGGTGAGTTCTATGCACTTTTGGTACAAATACGTCTACATAAAAATTGTTTCTGGTTAAATTGACTATCTAAATATAACTTTTTAAAGTCAAAGATACTTTTTTTTACAAAAATATATTCAAAAGAAAAAGCACAAAGAAACCCAAAAGAAAGCAATTTTGTTTTTTGTTCCATAACTTTTGTCCACGAGGATATAGGTATAGACATTGCTTCACAGAAAAAAAACTTACATATTTTATCTTTAAAATGATGTTTGGTAGAGGTCATTAGGATTTACAGTTTTCGAAATATGATTTTTCAAAGTTCGCCACTCACAGCAATTTTGGGCAATTTTCCTTGTTATTTCGCAAATCTTGTTCTGTAACTTTTTTCTACGTACTTTTAGGTATATGCAATGGTACATGTAAGAGGAATAGAAATCAATTACCTTTAAAATGGTCTACTGTATAATGTTGTACGACTTCCTTTAAAGAGGTTATCTTTTTCAAGACTATACTTTTAACGAGTTTTTATATTATTTACGATTATTTTTTAAATTTCCCATTATAACTTTTTTTTCTATATGGTATATATAATAAAAAAGAAATCTTATTCTGTTTACTTTAAAATGGTGTATTATAAAAAATCCTAGGGTTATTTTTGAATAACATAAATGCTTTTTCAATTTGTAATAAGTACTTGCAACGATTTTTGATTTTAGGATTATTTTTTAAATTCCTCATTATAACTTTTTTATATGAATGTGTGTTATGATTGAATCTTATTTTTTATAGGTAATACTTTGGATCCACTTGACTCGGCCGGGCAAACTTTAAAATACGGATTCATTCCAATATTTATTGTCAAAGCTCCTGCACCACAAGCTTTGCTTGAAGAAATAGCATGTAAATGTACCAAAGGATGTACAAAAAACTGCGGTTGTAGGAAGATAGGAATTAGTTGTTCAATATTCTGCAAAGGGTGCATGTGCATGGGTACTAATTGTGGGAACTCTAAGATAACTGAGGTGTCAGAGGAAGATATTAAAGCTAATGCTAACGAAGAGATGGACTTTGATTTTGAACATTTTTTAAATGTTAACGTTAAATAATTTTAACTAAAGTGATGTTTTTTAACCTTCGGATGACCAAGCGGGGGAAATTGTGACCCCAGCGTATGTTTTTCTTTAATAAATTCAAAAGTATTTTTAATTTTTAACTCATTATTTTTTTATTTGACTCTAATATCATTCTAGATATCCTCATATTTTGAAATAAAAAATTATTCCCTATATTTTACGAATAAAAAATATATTCTGAAGTTGATGTTTAGTAAAATAGCTTTTATTATGTGTAATTACAAGTAGTTTTACGCTAATGACGTCGACTTTGCAAAGTAACAAGACAATTACTCAACATACACACTACACATGACACTAATACTCATGTTGTGACTGGCTGAATGACATAAATTCCATGGCAAAAAAAAAATTAAAAATTAAAAAAAAACCTTTATTCTTTTGTTAATTGTCATTTTTGACATTTTTGACCTGGGGTCATTTCCCCCCCCCCCTTGGTCATCCGTGTAACAAAAAAAGGGTGGTCATCGGAAGGTTAAGACTAATGTTTATGTAATTTTTGTAAAAGAAATAATTTTAAATAATACAGGTAAAAAAAAATCAAAGAATCACTCGGTTTCCATTATGTATTCAAATATAGATGATACACCATTTTAAAGAACAGAAAGTAAGCCCTCTTTGTTGCGCAATATATAGATAGTATATTGTATATTCATGTACAAGAAAAAAAAGTTATAATGAGAAATTTCAAAAATAATCGTAAAAAATGTAAAAAATAATATTTTTTTATATTAGGTATTATATACTATATAATATATTATATAATAATTTTATTTTATTTTTATATTATATTATAAAAAAGTCGTTAAAATTATAAAAGCTTGAAAAACCATAATCTCTTTAAAAAAAGTCGTACAACGTTATACAGTAGACCATTTTAAAAGTAATTGATTTCTATTCCTATTACGTGTACCATTGCATATACCTAAAGTTACGTAGAAAAAAGTTACAGAACAATATTTGCGAAATAACAAGGGAAATTGCCCAAAATTGCTGTGAGTGGCGAACTTTGAAAAATCATATTTCGAAAACTGTAAATCCTAATGACATCTACCAGACATAATTTTAAAGAGAAAATATGTAAGTTTTTTTTCTGTAAAGAAATGTCTATACCTATATCCTCGTGGACAAAAGTTATGGAACAAAAAACAAAATTTATTTCTTTTGGGTTTCTTTGTGCTTTTTCTTTTGAATATATTTTTGTAAAAAAAAGTATCTTTGACTTTAGAAAGTTATATTTAGATAGGAAATTTAACCAGGAACAATTTTTATGTAGACGTGTTTGTACCAAAAGTGCATAGAACTCACCCTAATGTAACCTGTGCCCAGGGACTAATTCACCCATTTCTCAAAAGCTCACCCCTTTAAATGGTAGCACTCCGCGGTTTTTTCATATATAGATGTCCATTGACCATATAAAATAATAAAACTCCGTTAACGTTGTAGTTCCTTTTAGCTATCTTATTTTGAATATCGATGGCTTAACTTGCACAGCGGCTAACTCCGTTTTTTAAAACTTTACAGGAACACAAACAAACTTCTTAAAATCACAGAATTGGTATATTGGGTAACTCCTCAATTCGCATAGTTAATAGTTACGTTAAAAATGGACAACTCCATCCTCAACATATTATGTTATAACTAGGATATTTCTCACAAAAAGTTATATTATTTCATTAAAACTACTTGCCGGTAAAATGGAGTTAGCCCATTTGCAAGTTAAGCCATCGATATAATCAATAGCCTAAAGAGACTACATAGAACAGAAAAGATTTACCTGGTACGGACATTCCAGAAGAGCAGGCAAAAAACGTTGGATAAAGTGAATAACAGAGTGGAGCCAGACAAGAAGAAGGAAGAGAGTCAGACTACGAAGATCTTTCAGAGATGAAGCGGACGAAGCAATCGAAAGAAGAAATCTACAGGAAGGAGACTGGTAAAAAACAGAAAGAACTGGAGAGAACGGTTGAGTGAAGGAATACAGTGAAAACTGTGGAAATCCTTAGTATGTATTTATTTAATATTTTAAAGTCAAATATACTTCAGAGTTCATTTTTATAAGGATTTTATCTTGTTGTATCTCCACCTGCAATTATGTTTTTTTTCGTAATATAAATATTCAATCAATAATCAATATTTGGTTATCAATAAAAGTAGAAGGAGAAATCCTACTAAAATCAATAAGCGGACTGTTTGAAAAATGCTTACATGAAGATACGATTCTAAAATACTGGAAAAGACAATGATAGTAACGTGGAATGAAGTAAACACTTCTGTTGTATGTAGGCATATGAATTTATTAAAAATGTTTAAAACTTATCCACAAAGGAGTGGAAGTACAAAACATTTTCGGTCAAACTGACCATCATCAGTGTAAACGTCCAGTGTACAAGTAATTGTAACGAGCCACTTTAGTAGGTGTAAAAACCTCTAAATTACATTATTGTTACATTCTGTATTAAAAAGTAGTCGACATAAAGTCGATGTCTTAAGATTTTAAAGATCACATGTGAATGTATTTCATCCTTGCTCGAAAATTGCACAAGGTTCTTGTGTTCTAGTGAGAGGTTAACGACCAACTGAGAAGTTTCGAGCAAGGATGAAATACATTCACATGTGATCTTTAAAATCTTAAGACGTCGACTACTTTTTAATATAGAATGTAACAATAATGTAATTTCGAGGTTTTTAAACCTATTGAAGTGCCTAGTTACAATTACTTGTACACTGGACGTTTACACTGATGATGGTCAGTTTGACCGAAAACGTTTTGTACTTCCACTCCCTTGTGGATAAATTTTAAGAATTTTTAATAAATTCATATGCCTACATACAACAGAAGGGTTTACCCCTTTTTAAAGTTACTTTACGATGATAGTCTTGTTACACAAAAAAAAGGTGATATTACTACATTATTGTTACCTCAGCTAAATAATTATCAACAACTCAAAAACTATTTCCAAAATATATACAGGGTGTAACGAAAATACAGGTCATAAATTTAATCACATATTCTGGGACCAAAAATAATTCGATTGAACCTATCTTACCTTAGTACAAATGTGCACATAAAAAAAGTTACAGCCCTTTTAATTTACAAAATAAAAATCGATTTTTTCGAATGTATCGAAAACTATTCGAGATTTTTTATTAAAAATGGACATGTAGCATTCTTATGGCAGAATCATCTTTTATAGTGAAATTTGGACACCCCATAAAAATTTTATGGGGGTTTTGTTCCTTTAAACCCCCCCAAACTTTTGTGTACGTTCCAATTAAATTATTATTGTAGTACCATTAGTTAAACACACTCTTTTTAAAACTTTTTTACCTCTTAGTACTTTTTCGAAAAGTCAGTTTTTATCGAGGTATTTCGAATATTTGTCAAATCCACCACATATTTGTATATGGTTAAGTACGATTATGGAGACTTGGGAATAATATGAACATTTATTTATGATTTACATGTTTAGGGATATTTTGAACCATATTAAAAAAGAAGTCACATCTCGATAAAAGGTGCCTTTTCGAAAAAATACAAAGAGGCAAAAAACTTTTAAAAACACTGTGTTTAACTAATGGTACCGCAGTAATATTTTAATTGGAACGTACACAAACATTTGGGGGGTTTAAAAGAAGAAAACCCCCATAAAATTTGTATGTTAACATATTGAAAAATAAGCCTCAACTCGATAAAAACTGCCTTATCGAAAAAATACTAAGAGGCAAAAAAGTTTTAATAATATTGAATTTAACTAATGGTATCACAATATATATATATATATATATATATATATATATATATATATATATATATATATATATATATATATATATATATATATATATAATCGGTTTAAAACGTCCTCCGACGTCTTCCGATGCCCAATATCCATGCATCTCTATCTTCCCAAAGGTCTTCGTCTAAACCTCTCTCTCGGATCTCTCTGTCTATTCCTTCTCTCCAGCTCTTTCTGGGTCGGCCTCTTTTTCTTTTTCCATTTGGTGACCAATCTAGAATCTGTTTGGGCAGACGGTGTTCTGGCATTCTCTGCACATGTCCATACCACTTTAATTGTTGTACTTTTATATCTTCGACAATCGTATGTGTGACTCCCATAATCTCTCGTATACGTTGGTTATTAACTCTTTCGGGTTTTGATTTTCCTGCGGCACGTCTCCAGTAATCCATCTCCGTGGCTTGTAGTGTTCTTTCAGTAGTTGTCTTTAATTGCCACACGTCACTTCCATACATTACTATGCTCTTTATAATAGTGTTGTATATTCGATGTTTATTTTTTTTTGGATATATGTCGATCCCAAATAATACTATTTAGTTGCGATATGGCCCTTCTACCTTGAATGTTTCGTTTTTTTATAGCCTGATCTGATTTGCCGTCGTCCGTGATTTCTACTCCTAAATAAGAATATTTATTGTTGTACTTAATGTGTTGTCCGTCATTTAAAATTAGACTCTGCTCGTTGCCACCGATGTTCATGTACATTGTTTTATCTATGTTAACTTCTAATCCCCATTTTTTGTATTCTTCGATTAATTTTCGAGTCATGTATTCCAGATCGTCATATTCGTTAGCAATCACAATTTGATCATCAGCAAAACATAGAGTGTACAGGTTGTTATTATTTAATTGTATACCCATGCCGCTGCATTTCCGCTTCCAAAGTTTCAATGCTTGTTCCAGATATATTTTGAAAAGTGTCGGCGATAGGCAGCATCCCTGCTTCAGTCCTTTGTCTACTACGAAACCTTTGGAAACATTCGTTCCTATTTTAACTTTGGCGTTGGCGTTATCATATAGTTTTTCCACTGCTGTTATGAGATTTGAGTTGATGTTCGTTTGTCTTAGAGTGTTCCATAACTTATTTTGGGGGATGCTATCGTAGGCCTTTTTTAGATCAACAAACAAAAAGTGGACTTCTTGATTTACGGCAACCTTTTTTTCTATAAGTTGAGTGATACAAAAAAGGTGGTCTATGGTCGATCTACCAGCTCTAAAACCTGCCTGTTCTTCTGCCTCCATATCAGTGTATTCTCTTTCTATTCTATTTTTGATCATTTTCCCATAGATTTTACTAATGGTACTAGTAACTGCTATTCCACGGTAATTATCGCAATTTTGTTTGTTTCCTTTTTTATGTAAAGTTGAAATGGTAGAGGTTTTAAATTCGGCTGGAACCTCTACTTTGTTTATGCAGTTTTGAAAGAGTATTGTCAGGTGCTCATATAGTTTTTCAGTTCCATTTTTTATTAGTTCTGAGGGTATATTGCCAGGTCCGGGTGCTTTTTTGTTTTTGAGTGAAGTACAAATATCCTTTACTTCCTTTTTCGTGATTCTTATAGGAGATGCTTCAACGCGTATGTTTTGGTTATTATCTTTTATTTTGAATTCTACTCGATCTTCTTGTAACAGTTTACTGAAGTACATGTCCCATGCTTCTAACGAAATTGGTGAGATTAAATCTTTTTTCTTGTCGTTGGTCCTAAGAGATTTAATAAGTTTCCAGCTTTGTGTACTTCTGGTTCCTCCTATGTACGTATTTATTTTTTGACAGTTTTGATCCCAGGATTCATTTTTTTTCTGTCTTATCATTTGTCTCACCTTAGCTTGTTGGTTTTTGTAATTAGACCAATTGGTATCTGTTTTTGCACTTAAATATTGTTCATACTTTTGTTTCTTTTGTTTTATCGCTGTGTCTATTTCTTCATCCCACCAGTATGGAGTATTTTTGTTTTTCTTTTCGTAATATCCAAGGGCTTCTTTTGCTGCAGAGTGAATACTTTCTTTAATGTAATTGTAGTGGTCCTCGATGTTATTGAAAGTTATGTTTTTAAGTTTCTCGTTTAGTCTGTTTTGATACAATATTTTTACACTATCTTGTTCTAGGCTTATAAGATTATATCTTACGTCATCTGCCATCTCTGAGCGAACTACTGGTTGTTCCTTCTGGCATCTTCTTGAAAACATTATTTTTGCTTTTAAGAAATGGTGATCGCTTCCACAAACTGCACCTCTATAAGCTCTTACGTCGTAGATTTTAAGATTTGATCTTTGGCGTACAATCAAGTAATCTATTATAGATTTTAGATTCCTTGTTCTCTGTCCCCAGGTGTATTTGTGTACTTCTCGATGTTGATAGAATCCATTTGTAATACGGAGCTGGTTCTGTTCGCATATTGTGATGAGTCTGGTCCCATTGTCATTTGTTATGTTTTCTCCGTAAGGACCAACTATTTTATTGTTTTGTTTTTTTCCGACCCTGCCATTAAAATCTCCAAGTAAGATTAATTCCCTCATATTTCCTATCGATGTTATTTCTCGGTTTAGTTTCTCGTAGAATTCTTCTTTCTTGTTAACCAATGCATCTTCGTTAACTGCATATACACCTATTATCGTTAGTTTATGACCATGTATATTGAGGTTTATTTTAATTAGTCTTTCATCTATGGCTTCCCAAGTGGTTGTATACCTTCTTAGGCTTTTACGAATAATTATTGAGACACCTTGTTGTGCTCTTTTTTCTTTTGATATGCCGCTATAGAAATGGTCGTAATGCCCTAAGTTTTCTGACCCTGTACCTTTTTTCTTGGTTTCTGTTAACACCACTATGTCCATATTGAGCTTCTTTGTTTCATACATTACTTCATTGAGTTTTGTAGAGAGACCCTGTACGTTCCATGTTCCTATATTCTTGATCCATTTTCGTAGCTTAAGTCGTCGTGTTTTATTCCATCCGTTCCGAGGCTGTAGATTTGGCTTTTTAACATTTATACATTTTTCTGAGTATTGAGGAGTTAGCCCAATGCCTCAACCCCCAACCTGGAGGACCGGGTGATTTGTTGTCAAGGTTTTCTTCCTCTAGCCTTTGATGGTTCAGCATCTAACTACAAGGCAGCAGCTTCGCCTGTACCCTAGGCAGGGGCCCTTACAGGGTGCTATCATCCGGGCCAGATGAACCCTGGTTTTTTTACGAGGTTGTTACTCCTCCCCCTTCCTCCTTTATCCGGGCTTGGGACCGGCAACATAACAGCTAAACTACTCAATTCGCCCAGCCGTCATGCAGGCGGAGTTGGTACCACATGGTACCACAATAATAATTTAATTGAGACTTACACAAAAGTTTGGGAGGTTTAAGGGACCAAAATCCCCATAAAATTTTTATGGGGTGCATAAATTTCACTATAATTTTTCTTTAAGATGTTCCTGCCATAAGAATGCCACATGTCCATTTTCAATAAAAAATCTCCAATAGTTTTCGATTTATTCGAAAAAATCGATTTTCATTTTGTAACTTCAAAGGGCTGTAACTTTTTTTATGTGTATATTTGTACTAAGGTAAGTTAGGTTCATTCGAACTATTTTTGGTCCCAGAATATGTGATTTAATTTATGGCCTGTATTTTTGTTACACCCTGTATATCCTTTCAGGTAAACTTTTACACGTTTTTTATAAATTAAATTACTCTGTTACTGTTAATATTTGTCCTGTAAAATCCCAACGGAAAGAGCTAGTTCTTCGACTATATCTTATTGGATTGCATGCCAAACTTAAGAACAAAGACCAATTTAATCGTACATTAAGAATAACAAGTCCCATAAATCTGCCACATGCAACATGTTCCGATAGACTTAAAAGACATGGGCATTTACACGGACAAATGGCGGTCTAATTGTTCTCTGATTCATGTTTTGCGGATTATCTCATTTAGACATTCTCAAATGTAATTTATTTGTTTACCAGTACCAATATGGATTATAATGTATCTAAAGGGGCTTGTATGCGATCAATAATACAGACAGCAATGAGAAATATATAGGTGCATTTATATTGATCGAGCATTGACAATACCGATACTAATGATGATCAAACTCGTTTATTTTTTAGATTGATGGGTTGACGTATATCTTCTGTAGTCGTATTTTACTCTATCTGCCTGTATATTTGTTCTTCCACATTATTTCTAATAAGATATGGAGATTTGATTAATGGCGGTCAATTTTTCTGAGTTGTGGCTTATTTCAAAGATAATAATTTATTACAAACTAAGTTCTCAATCTAGTAGTACAGAAACCGAGAATAAATATCGTTCTTCATACCACCAGATTGACAACAGATAGAAAACTCTTCGGGTACTACCTCCGCGGCTTTAAAAAATTATAAGCCATGCGGGTGCCGAGACGAACATTAAGATGAGGGAATTTTAAATAATTCACAACCCATCTGCTCAGCGTGGTAAAGTTCCAACGAGAAGATTTTCTAAGTACTCCAAAAAAGAGTAAATAAATTAAAAATGATACACTAGTCCCATATTCTCTTCTCTCCGACCAAACCAGATAACTCGAGGCGTGCCGTCTCAGATTGCAACGAACGAAATGTCACGGACATCGTGGCGACATTTGGCAGAGACGGCACGCGTCGAGTTATCTGGTTTGGTCAGAGAGAAGAGGATATGGAACTACTGATGATAAGGCAAAAAAGCCCCGAAACCGGTATAGACTCTTCCTGCACCCTCCAGTTGAACCAGAATATAGTACTGCTGCGTTTTCGGGTTGCAACGAAATTAAAAATGTTTATGCATTTTTAACCCGGCACCTGCCACGTGGCTTTGCAAGGCGTTAACTGCCACGTGGGGTGCTCACAGCACCCCTAAAAATTTTCTGTGATCTACTTGTTTATAAACAAAATAATGTGTTGAGTTACACAAGTATCTAAAAAACATGTTTTATTAACTTATTAGCTACTAATGTATTATAAAAGTTAAAAGGCAATTGATGGAAAAATACAGGAATAAAGAGACCAATGCTCATATGGTATTCATTGATCTTGAGAAAGCATATGATAGAGTTTCTCGAGAGATTCTGTGGTGGGCACTCAATAAGAAAGGAGTCCCTGGCGAATATGTAAAGATTATGAGAGATATGTATGAGGGAGTAACAACTAGTGTTAGGACAGGTGTGGGAGAGACTGATAAATTTCAGGTGAAAGTAGGATTGCACCAAGGCTCGGTGCTTAGTCCTTATTTTTTCTCATTAGTTTTGGACCAGATAACAGCGAAACTACAGGGTAATATTCCATGGTGCCTAATGTATGCTGATGATATAGTGTTAATAGGAAATAGTGAAAGAGACTTAGAACAAAAACTGGAACAGTGGAGACAAGATCTGGAGGAAAAAGGTTTAAAACTTAGTAGGACAAAAACAGAGTATTTGGAATGTTCATTTAAAGATGGAGTTACTACAAATAAAATGGTATTTTTGGATGGTGAAATGATTGTGAAAAGCAATAGTTTTAAGTACCTAGGATCGGTATTACAGAGCAATGGAGAAATAGATGGAGATGCATGCAGTAGAATTAGGGCTAGATGGATGAAGTGGAAAGAAGCGAGTGGTGTTTTGTGTGACAGAAAAATTCCAATGAAGCTGAAGGGAAAATTCTATAAAACAGCCATAAGACCAGCTATGATGCACGGAACTGAATGTTGGCAGTGAAAAAGAAAGAGGAACAACGAATGCATGTGGCGGAAATGAGAATGCTTAGATGGATGAGTGGAGTGACAAAGAAAGATAAAATTAGAAATGAGTATATTAGGGGAAGTCTAGGTGTGGCACTAATTGGTGCCAAAATGAGAGAGCATAGGTTAAGATGGTTTGGTCATTTTCAACGTCGAGACGTTAATCACCCAATACGAAGAATAGCTGAAGTGCAGATTCCTGGAAGGGGTAGGAGAGGAAGACCAAAGAAGCCCTGGGGGGAGAAGATAAGGCAGGACATGTTGGTAAAGGGGATTAACATTGCTATGACTCAAGATAGAGTTGTGTGGAGAAATGCAATTAGGGAAGCCGACCCCGCATAGGGATAAGGCAAAGAGAATGATGATGATGATATTATAAAAGTTAAAAAACAAAATTAAAAAGGTGTTATAAGTAAATTAGCAAGTACCAACCCATAATAAATGAAGTGAAGTAAAATATCTAAGAAAATTAAGATTTATTGAGTATAGAGACTATATTAATAATTTAAATCAGTTATTACAATAAAAAATGTAAATCTGACCTGTTTATCAAAAACACAAAGAAAAATTAAAACTTAAACTGCCAGATGATCACACCCCGACTAGGACAATTAGGGACAAAGTTAGCCCCCCCATTTTTTTAATTCACATGTTTTTGCAAAATTATTTTGCAATATTTATAATTATTTTTTGTCATTTTTTTTAATTAAATTAATACTGTAAATTTTCTTCTTTCATAAACCATCCAAAATATTACTGTATCTTCATCATTTTCTGACTTAAGTATTGCAAAAAAAATTAATTTTGGATAAACAAATTAAATAACTTTTAAACTATTTGACCAATTGCTTTGAAATTTAGGGTATGATTTAAACTCTAAGTCTCAGCATTCCATGTAATAAGAAGGTTCTAAGTTAATTTTTACATAAGTTATGAATATTTATAAAAACTCAAAATTTATGATTTATTTTGCAATTTTCTAAGCAACCAATAAAGATAGACATATTCGGCGAACTCCATATTGAAGTTTTTATACGTTTTATGAGTTTATTACTCTCAAATTTGTTTAAAATTCCCAATTTTTTAGTAATAGACGAAAAAAGCGAAAATTTACCGTTTTTTGATCTTCATTAATAATAATAATAATAATAATAGAGTTTATTTGTAGCAAATAATAACATTATAAATAAACCCAGTTTCTCACTGAAGTTGTTTGTCACAAGGACTACAACTTGTGCGTGAGGGTTAAATTTTGATTATATTAAACTACATTAATTTAGCTTAAAGTTTACAAAAAGGAATCAAATATTTTCGCTCATCTGTCTTCAAATTTGGGCTCCTCTTCTCACTAATTCATTTACTGTTAAATTTTGTTTATGGGACCTTCGAAACTCTCATAAAATTCAAGAAAGGATTCCGAAAAATTTCTGATGGGATTCTTCGGGCGGACTTCGTTTTCTATGTTAATTATCATGACTTTTTGAAGGTGTTTTATCCATTTTTATCCATTTTTATAACTATGTATATCATCAACATCGGCTGCAGGAAACATATAGGTTATTATTATAGATAACCATACTACTCGAAAAATTTGGTTTCGGCCTGGAGGGGGTTGTGTCACCAACAAGATATTTTTTTTCCTTATTTCTCTGAGCTATAGAGAGAAGACGAGTTTGGAATATTTTGGAAGCATGTTATACAGAAGCAATTGATAGCTCGAAAAAGCAAGGTTTTAAAAAGCAACATGCTCCAAACCATTAGTTAAATTATTTAAAACAAGCGCGATAATTGCGTCACGCATTACAACGTCACAAATACAACTACAGCGTTAATACTGGACAAGAAAAAGTTTAAGGCCGTTTCAAGAAGAAAAAAACATAGTCGTTATTAATATAGTTTCAATCGGTACAGTTTATGATAAAAAACAACTGTTTAAGAACTATTTATTTTTACAGAATACATCATTCTTTTTAAGATCAACAATGTAATCACTTACGTATTTTTAAATCTATAGGTACGTTTTTACCTACGCATTGTCGGTTCTTTTTTCTTCTGTCTGGTCATCGCACATTTACATTAATCGAAGGTTTTCTGCTACGCTAACTATTCCTTTTTGCCTTGTTACATTTTTTCATTCATCGTTACAGTAACTGATGACGTTGCTGCTGATGTACGGAAAAGAGATGCACAGTTAAACCAGTCCCACGAGTTCCTGAAGAAATAAATTATTTGCCCGATTGCAACATCGCTCAATGTAATAAATGTAATGGACATTTTTATCCTCTTGTTATCTGATCGTAATCCGGCATGTCTCTTTTTTCGTTCCGTTAAATAGATCTTTTGTATGTTAGACATACTTTTAAATATTTAAAAGGATATTGGGAATTTTTATTCATTTCAGATATTTCAGATTTTAGATGAGTGCTGTGATTACTACATTTCATTGAAAAAGTTTTAATCTATAGAATCTCACATTGGCAAAATTAAATACATCCTGGTTAATACTAAAAGGGAAGAAATTCAAAACAACGATCAGGGCAAAAAAATTGGATGACATCACGTATTTTAGATGTAGATGTGATAAACGAAAAACGAAAATATAAAAACAAGAACATAGTTAATCGAAAACAAACGTTTAAATGGGAAAATATGAGGGAAAATAAAAAAATAGCTGTAGAGAATTTAAAGAAATAGAGGAATCAAAGAAGGGCACGATTAGTTTAACATTTATAAAGAAATAAAAGGAATTTCATATTTTCTCAATAACAAACAATATTGTTCTATCTACCACCGGAGATTTGGTGTCACATCTTTGTGATTAATCTGTATACAAAATGTGTACAATACAAATCTGTAATTAATCTGTTCCTATGTTTGTCAACAAAAATCGTCCTAAATAATTATTTTTTTAATTGTTTAAACAATTTTCACGGTAATTTAACATTAAATTTATCAACAAAATCTTAGTCGTAATGTACACAAACAGTACAAATGAATTATAAAAATAAACGTCAAAATCCATTAACAAGAACTGAAGATTAAGTTTATAGCTCGAATTTGAAGTTAGTATTTTATTTTTTTATAACGAGGATGTTAAAAGTGGGGCGAACTTAATTCTTAATTTTCGTAGGACTACTTTTTTAATTAGTGAAACAATACCAACTTTTCGAATACGAAAAAATAATTTTCCCCAGTAGTGCAGTCACTGAAGGTGGATATGAGCTATTACCTCCGATTTCGTTGAACCTCCATCGATTTGCATGAAAATTGGTGAGTGGTTAGAGGATATCTCAAGGAACAAAGGTGACATGGTGCCAGCTTGCGCTCTTACCCTGGGGGTGGATGCCACCCCCTTCTCGGGGATGAAAATTATTTTATTGAAAATAACCCCATAATTCGATAGAGGGACAAATTCTAAGCAAAATTTGTTATATGAAGTTATTAAAATAAGTCAAAACTTTTTGAGTTATTAAAGATCAAAGATCCTAATTTTTCTTGAGAAAAATGCATGTTTTTAACCGATTTTTCATCAATAACTTAAAAACTATAAGTTTTATCAAAAAAGTTATTATTACCAAAATTGAAGCCAATAAAAAACTAAATAAACCCCTTACTAGAAAAACCTTTTAATGTTAACTAAAAGTGAGTTATAGGTAATTGAATTTATATTGTTTTCGGCGAGTAAAAAAATCTAAGTATTCAAGCTGAAATAATGGGAAAATGATGCATTTTATAACATAAACTTATTAAACATTTGTAAAAATACTTAAAAATATCTATCAAATGAGCCCCCGAACATGTTGATAGCATTAAAATTTACAATCCAAAATTTTTTCAAAACTTATCTTTTAAAAATTTTTCCAAAAAATGTTATTGTGTTTTTTTAATAACTTCGTTCATTTTCACGATATCAGGTTCATCTAAAAACCGTTTAAAAGATCGTTTCAAGGGCTATTTAAACACGTTGAATTTATTCTTTTAAACCCCTTACTTTTTTTAAAATAAAAGGTTAAATGGCCCCGGTTGCATGGTTCTTACAGCAAAATTTAAGATTTAAACGTTTCTATCTCGGTTATTTTTTACCCTATAGAAATAGTGAGTCAGGTAAAATATTTGACACGGACAAAACTAAAATTTGGTTACATATAATTTTTTACGTGTACTGAGTATTTTTGGAGTTATTACCAAATGAATATGAAAATTACAATAATTTTAAAAACTATGATTTTTTTAAATTATAATTTTTTTCAAAAATATGCATTCTCAACCAGTCAAAATTATTGAAATCGTTACTTATGCTGATATAAAGAAGTTCTTGTAAGGATTACTATAAATTTTAATTTTTGTGGAAATGGCGTATGTTTAATTTGTCACTTTTTCCTAAAAAATTCGAAAGGATTCTTTTATTTTCATCATAACTTGCTTAATTTTGACGCTATTAACTTGTTCTGAAGCTCATTTGATAGGTATTCCGAAGTACTTTGACAAATGTTTAGCAGGTATATGTTATACATTGCATCGTTTTCCTGTTATTTAAGCTTGAATACTTAGATTTGAGTACTCGTCGAAAAAAATACACATTCAATTGCCAATAACTCACACAGAACTAACATTAGTTTAGTTCTTTAAGTGAAGAATGTATTCAGTTTTTTATGATCTTCAATTTCAGTAATAATAACTTTTTTGTAAAAGCTTATAGTTTTTGAGTAATACGTGAAAAACCGATTTAAGAGGTGCATTTTTTTACGAAAAAATAAAATTTTTGGTCTTTAATAACTCAAAAAGTGTTGATTTATATTAATAACTTCATATAACAAATTTTGCTTAAAATTTGTCCCTCTATCGATTTATAGGGTTATTTTCAATAAAATAATTTTCACCCCCGAGAAGGGGTTGCATCCACCCCCAGGATAAAAGCGCAAGTTGGCATCATGTCACCTTTGTTCTTTGAGGTATCCTTTAACTACTCACCAATTTTCATGAAAATCTATGTTCAACGGTTCAACGAAATCGGAGGTGAAAACCTTCAGTGACTCCACTACAGGTAATAGCAAAAAAGTTAATCGAAATCTTTATAAGCAAAAATTGACAATTTTTTTGTAATCAAGTTTTCCAAATTTTAATTGTTTGCTTTGCTTTTTAAAATTCTTTTGTTAGAGTAACTCTCCCTCTTGCTTAATTGGAAATTGATTCCTTTCTGATTTATATTATTGCAAAAAAAAATTTCTGATAACATGCAAGTTTTAACTCTACAACACTCAACTTTCCACGCAATATCAAGGTTGTAGGTTAATTTTTACAATAATTATTAATTAAGATTTATAGACAATTAACAATTCTTTACAGGTTTTTTACATTTTCCTATGCAAGCATTTATTAGGAAAAATATTTCAGTTATTGATGTCCACAAAACTAAAAAACTTTTCGATACCCAGTCGGGTTAAAATCCCCGGTATAACTTGTTTCTCTACAGTGATGAGCGCGCTGATAACATAGATATAATAACACATAGATTAGGCAAGGTCCGAAAAATAGCGGAACGAGCAGTTCGCGTCGGTGGTCTATCTATCTCTCTCTACCGACGCGGCGCTTAGCTTTCTCTCTCTATCTTTTCTAGCATATGATGGCCGCTGCCTCTGTGTCTGTGTCGTTCCATTACTCCCACCTCTTGGTAAATATGCTTACACTCGTACGACAGACAAAGATAGCTAGACCACTGTACTTGATATTGGCGTTACACCTCGATGCATTGAGCGGTCTATAACTAGCCTGATCTATTGTTAATATGTCTATGGCTAATAACAGGCAAAATAACGCAAAAGATGGAAAACATAATACATTGTGAAGTAAAAAGAGATGAAATTAGTAGAGGTGGAAATTATCGTTATAAACGTATAAATAATTAACATTACCTTACATAGTTTCCCACCTTTAGACGTCTGTGGCAGGAGTATTTTATAAAATTTTACTGTCACAGTGACAGTTGTCATACTCCTCTGATGCGTCTAAAGGTGAAAAACTATGTAATGTAATGTTAATTTATACGTTTGTAACGATAATTTCCACTTCCACTACTTTCATCTCTTTTTGTTTCGCAATGTATTATGTTTTCCATCTTTTGCCATATTTTGGCGGTTATTTCATGTATTTCCACCACTATTAAAATATGCATTCAGTTATTTAAATAATAATTTTTTTTTACAGGTAAGGACACCGTGTATGCATCGAAGAACTATAAAATTACAAACTGTAAGTACTCTTCACATACAATATTAAAAAAATAATTTATGATTTCAGAATCTAAATTTTGTAAATCTATGAATTCTTTTCAATAATTGCACTTTACAAAAGAATCTATGAAGATGAAGGATCAATTCGAAGGTCTATTCAGAAAATACACATATTTCTAACAATTCTGTGTATTTTCTGAGAAAAAAATGCAAATACATATTTTATACCGTATTTTATCAAAAGCTTGTTATGTCAAGTCGTTTTAATTACAGTGGATCCTCGATAAGTCGGATTAGCTAGAGAATATGATCAAAATTAGTAAAACATATAGAAATAATAAACAAATACACATTATAATTGCATAAACATGAAAGTTGATTAATAGCAAGCTGAAAATTTGTTAATAGCTAGTCGGATAAACTTTGATATATGGCAACACTGGAACAGGGGCAGTTTTAATTGTGAAACAGGTTAAAAATTTGGAACAGTCACACCACGAAAACGGCACATTTATTTTGTCCGACAGAACAGACTTAAACTCTTCGAATAGAGATTAAACTCTCATGCAAAAATCAGACTGCTATTTATCACCAAATGGGCGTTTTAATGAGTGGAACATGTAGAATATGTCAAATGACAGGAATTATGACAGGTGATAAATAGTAGTCTGATTTTGGCATGAGAGTTCAATCTCTGTTCGGAGAGCTCTCATCAATGCTATAATCCTGTGGTCTGAACACATTCTGACGTTATTCGTCTTCGGGATTGTGAAAAAAAGTAGAGGAGAGCCATTTCTTTGGTATGATGACTGTTCTATAAATTGTGTTAAAGAGGTTCACCATTATTTCAAGTGTGTCGTCGTCTATAAGTTTCAACAATTCTACAGGAATTTCATCTGGTCCTGCAGCTTTGACATCATCTCAGTGTTAATATATCGGTTTCGCCATTAATGTTATTAAGACATCCTGCCAGACTATTTGTATTTTTTTGTAATGCAATTCCAAGGTATTTTATTTCCTTTACTTGTTCAATTTCTATTTTACATCTGCTTGGTTCTTTACTGATTAAAATTGTTTCAGTTTTCTGAGATGGAATTGTCATATTGAAGTCATACTCCTTTTCAAAGAAAGAAAATGAGGCGCTCAGAGCAACACTGGCCTAACCCACAATCCACAATTTTACCAAAACGCTTTTATGGAGTGGCTGGAGTGGCTCAAGCATTGGTTGCTCTCTGAATCTGAAAATACTTCATATTAGTAAAGAAAATATATTATAAATAAGAGATAACTTTAATGTAATAAAAACAAAAACGTTTTGGTAAAATTGTGGCTTGTGGGTTAGTCCACTGTTGCTCTGAATAAATACTCTCTTGCGCCTCAAATATTGTTTGGTTATTTTGGACCTTAGAAATGTGTGAATAAAATAAAATATGATAGAATTTAGTGAAAATAAAATAAAGAGAAAAAGGATAGAATTATTACAAAAAAAATGATAACTACAAACGATAAATTGTTTCTTTAGGTATATAGTAAAACCTCCGTTAACCGAAACCGTTTTAACCGAAACATCGTTTAACCGAAATGGATGACAGTTCAATAAATCAATAAAAAGTAAATTTAAAAACTGCAATAAAATTAAGGAAAATGAACATGTTTAGAGTGTTTTTTTAAATAAATCTTCTATTTCCTTGTGTGTTTTTCTTTGACAACGATGTTTTATAGCTCTTTCTCTCCAATACTATGTAATTTGATACAAGAAGCATACAAGAAACAATGTTATTTTTAACCGAAATTCTTGTTATTCGAAACGGCCTCTTCCCCAATTATTTCGGTTAACGGAGGATTTACTGTATCAATATAATAAGTACGAAAGAATGATTAAATTCCTTGTTGCATGCTTAAAAAGTTGGTAAATAAAATTATTGTATAGAATGGTTGATAAGATAATCATTCCCGTTAATGAATATTCAATTTTTTTCTAAAATGTCGGTTAGTCTGCAAACTCTATTCTTCAAGTTTTGTATTTGAAAATACATAAATTCATTCATCTCATTATTTTGTTTTAGAGGACAGTACCATTAGTATTAAAAGTAATTGATTGTATCGACTGATTTAAGTTAACGACAAATCCTATAAACGCACTTCCTAAATTGATAATGAGCGCAATTAACAAGCATCACCACATAAGCATGCGATTTAGGTGGCCATCATTTAAATGGTTTTATGGTCGCTATTACAGTTATGCAGTGAATTTTGTGGTTGTTGCATTGGGTGGTCGCCATTGTACCACCGGTCATAAAGTTAAGGCACAACGCTAAACAGGATATTTCTGTGAGAAATGAGGTATTTGTTTGGCTTGGAATGGGCCAAACGCGCTTAATATTGAGTGATTTGATGGATTTTATACTATTGGTAAATGTTTTTCCGTAACGCTTTTTTTGTCAGTGTTCGTTATTTTTAGTGGAATGCCTGACATGGTTACATGGGATGTACCAATATTACGCGAGAAATAATTTTTCAAAATATCTAGTTTTGTTTTCAAAATATCTAGGTTTGAAGCAAAATTAAAAACTAATTAAATAAACTATTAAAATCAACTAATTCTTTCCATAATTCAATCGTATTTGCGTAAAAGCTTTTCCTTTCCATCCATGATACAATAACAGAAGATATGACATGGAGCAGGTAGGCGGGGCCAACGTAGCTACGTCACTCTGTGAGTAGATCAGCATTATATTCAGTGTTGTCGTATAGTAAACATTGTTTATTTTTGTGTTTAACGTGAATTTTACTTATAATTTGTTACACATTTATCAAAAATATTATATTCATAGTTAGATTTGAATAGTCCTTAGGAGGTGTGATCATAAATATAATTAATGAATAAGAAAACTTAAGTAATAAAAAAATATAACTGATGTGCTTCATGACTATCGCAGCTTTAACTTTTTTATCATTTAACACATTACAATTTTATTGTTACCTTTATTTCATCGTCAGTACATGTATTATACAGAGTGTATAATACATGTATTATATATAGGGTGGAAGGCACTTATGGAATAAAATTATTTCTGTCCTTGTTTTAAAAAATTTTAAAAAACGCTGAAACCCGTTCATTTTTATATATAAATGTAGGCTTTTTAAACCTAAATTTAAATTTAAACAGGGTGATCCACGCAAGCCTGGTATAAGCTTTATTTTGAATGGAACACCCTATATATTTTTATATTATTAAAAGCTACTTAACGGCCTGATTTCAACGACCCATATCATGTATGGTGTATTATGAATAATACAGGGTGAAATTTTGAAATTACAGTGTATGGAAACCACTTATGGAATAAAATTGTTTGTGTCCTTATTTTAGAAAATTATAAAAAACGCTAGGATACGTCAACTTTTAAATTTAGATATGCTCTCTTTAAACATTAATTAGAATATACGGGGTGATCCACACAAGTCTATCATAGTCCATGATCTTTAATTGTAATGAAACACCCTGTATATTTTTATGTTTTTCGAATTTGCTAAATAACTTCATCACAAAAAAGTGTATTTTATAGGGCCTATTATGAATAATACAAGATGAAATTTTAAAATTATATAGGTTAAATTTTCGTCAAGATATTAAATAGGTACCTACATAAAATTTTGAAATTATCTAATAATTTATCATACTTTAAATAATTGTAAAGTATGTATATAATAATGGTATTTTAGCTAAATAAAGACATATATTTTCTAAGCTAAACAGCAAAGTAAACATACGATTACTACGGTATTTATAATTTTTTTTAATTCTTTCAAAGCGTAGAAGTGAGTTTAAAGTACAAGCTAATTATTTGCAAAAAAATATCGATTATAAGTTTAATGGTTATATTTTAATTAAAGATTATAAATATATTTTTTTGTAATTTACACGCGCGAAAGTAGAATAATACAGTACTCGGAGCGACGACCGGCGGCCGCGCGACGTACACTTTTAATAAATAATGTATGCTGCGTGTCAGTCGCTTCGAGTGAACATTTTAGCTCCGACTCTGTATAAGGCCTACTTTTGCGCTAAAAATTACAAAAAAAAAGTATTTTTAATCTTTGATTAAAATATAACCATTGCACTAATTTTTGACATTTTTTGTGAGTAATTAGATGGTACCATAGACTCACTTTTAAGCTTTGAAACAATTAACACAAATTATAAACAACGGAGTAATCGTATGTTTACTTTGCTGTTTTATAACCTTTTTGCAAATGGTTGGAAAATTTTTTTAAAGCATTCATTTTCAAGGCCTATGAAATACGCATTTTAAGTATTTTTAAAATTAGAATATAATAAACAATTTCTGAGAAATGTTAATTTGTTTATAACAATTTTTTTAAACATTTAAAGATTATGCAAAAAAATGAAAAATTTATATTTTGTCGACAAAATATTAAATAGGCCTGGGACATTTTCGAACCACTTAATTTAGAACCATCTATTATAGTAAATTTGAAAATGCCCCAGTTACATCAGTTAATGTCGAAAAAAGTTTTTCTATTTACAAATACATGTATTCAGATAGACGCCATAAGTTTTTATTAGAAAATTTTGAACATCATTTGATAATCTGTTGTTACTACAATTCAAAATAATATTTATATGTTAAAATAATTGTATATGTTATGTATTTGTAATATGGTAAATATTTTTGTAAATAAAAAAATATTGTAAGTATTTTTATTACATGCATACTTTCTAGATACATATGCATATTTTGCATAAAATACTGCACATTTTTGCATAAAATACTGCATATTTATGCGCATATTTCATACTTTTTTATTTGCATATTTGCCTAAGTCCAGTAATCAAGCAACACAGTCTCGTTGGGTTTGTCAATTGAACAATTGGAGTGTTAAAATTATTGGAATTTATGTGCGTAATATCTTTTTTAAAAGTTTTCAAGTTCTCAAGAATTCGTTGTCCCCAACAACTATTTTTCTAATTTTATGGAACATTGTATTTAGTACGGCTGAAACATATTCTCCTGATCTAATTAGATATAATATCACTTAATTATTATTATTATTATTATCCGCAGCTTATATCCTTCTTATAATTACCATTCCCTTTCGTGACTTAATACTGCTTCACAAATAATCCCCCTTAATTAGCACTAATGTTTATTCCGTGAATTCAAATAGACCGCTCGCTGACTGGGAACGTTTTGCATCCTGAGGCAATAAATTCGCCGACAGGTCATTAGAACGGCATCTGGTACAATTTGCGACGATGTTAATAGTCTAAGGGCTAGTGAACCCTCCGACTAACGGTCGTCCTGTAAGGCTAGAAATTTTTCTAGTGATAATTCATAGCACACCAAGGCTAAAAACCATGACCTGGCAGGCATCAGCGGTGCACGTGTTTCTACCAGGTGAATCGAAAAGTGCAAATTTAGGGGGTAAAATAAACTTTCTCCTGTAAGGTTTAAATTTAAGTATGTGTTTGAGTTAGTCATTTAGAAGAAATGTGTACAATGACAGGCGATTCTGAAGAGCATAAGACCTTGCCAGGCGAGGGGAAAGATTAGGGGTTTTTTCTAAAATTATTCTTTTTGCATCGAACAAATTTTTTTTAGGTTTTTTGAATCATTCCAAACAGAAAACGTCCTTAGTGATTTTTCTCTAAAGTTAATAGTTTTTGTCATATAAGCCATTGAAAATTGCGAAATCGGCCATTTTTAACCCTAAATCGGACATTTATCTAAAAATTTCAATGTTGCAAAGGTACGTAGATATTCTTTAAACATTGATTGATGAAATCCCGAAGAATTTTTTGCAATAAAATATCGAAAGCCCCTTTGTTTTTTAATTGCTAATCAAGCGGGCGCGACACTGTAGTATAAGTGAGGACGTTTGAGTTTGCATAAATTCATTATCTCGAGAATGGGCAAATTTCAAGAGAATTCCTCAGACAGGTCGATTTTTATTTTTGAATTAGGACTTTTTGGCATATATATATAATACTAGTGACGTCATTAATCTGAGCGTGATGACGTAATCGATGATTTTTTTAAATAAGAGTAGGGGTTGTGTGACAGCTCATTTGAAAGGTTATTTAATTCTCTATTTAGTAATATAAACATTAACATCATTATTTATACAGGGTGTACAAAAAAAATTTTTCTTCTATTTGTCAAATTTAATCAAAGTTAATTTAATAAAAAAAAAATTTTTGTACACCCTGTATAAATAATTATGTTAATGTTTATACTAGTGAATAGAGAATTAAATAACCTTTCAAAGGAGCTATCACACAATCCCTACTCTCATTTAAAAAAATCATCGATTACGTCATCACGCTCAGATGGATGACGTCACTAGTATTATATATATGCCAAAAGTCCTAATTTAAAAATCAAAATCGACCTGTCTGAGGACTTCTCTTGAAATTTGCCCATTCTCGAGATAATGAATTTATGCCAACTCAAACGTCCTCACTTATAATACAGTGTCGCGCCCGCTTGATTAGCAATTAAAAAACAAAGGCGTTTCCGATATTGTATTGCAAAAAACTCTTTGGGATTTCATCAATCAATGTTTGAAGGATATCTACGTACCTTGGCAACTTTGAAATTTTTAGATAAATGTCCGATTTAGGGTTAAAAATGGCCGATTTCGCAATTTTCAAAATTTTTAATCGCTTATATAACAAAAACTATTAACTTAAGAGAAAAATCATCAAAGACCTTTCCTGTTTAGAATAATTCAAAAAACCTAAAAAAAATTTGTTCGATGCAAAAAGAATAATTTTAGGAAAAACCCCTAATCTTTCCCCTCGCCTGGCAAGGTCTTATGCTCTTCAGAATCGCCTGTCATTGTACACATTTCTTCTAAATGACTAACTCAAACACATACTTAAATTTAAACCTTACAGGAGAAAGTTTATTTTACCCCCTAAATTTGCACTTTTCGATTCACCTGGTAGATACACGTGCACCGCTGATGCCTGCCAGGTCATGGTTTTTAGCCTTGGTGTACTATGAATTATCACTAGAAAAATTTCTAGCCTTACAGGGCGACCGTTAGTCGGAGGGTTCACTAGCTCTTAGACTATAAGTTCATCCACGAAGATCGTAATGAACGTTAGGTGCAACAGCGAAGAGGTTGTTAGACGATTACAATTTTTTCATCCTCCTCTAAGGGGGAAGGGAGGTATGGTTTGAAAATTTTAAAATTTTGCATTTTTTTATTTTTATTAAAAGTACATAACTTCAAGAAGCCTCTCTGAAAATTTCAGATTGATCAGAGCAAAATTACCGGAAATGGAGCATGTTGAATATTCTAAAAACATATTTCGGTGTTTTACGATTTTATAGACAAAAAAGAATTGAAAATAAAAGTTGTCAAAACTTTATACGCGTTTTTCTCAAAACTGCTTTTTTCAAAGACATTGTAACTCAAAAACTACTGAAAGATCCGATAGTCCATTAAAATGTTACATTTAGGTTGCATTTCTTAGAGGAGTCAATTTTATTTTTTAATGTGTAGGGGGGTTCAGTAGAAGCTTAAGTTTAAGTTTTTGGGGTCGCCACCCTTGTCCCCCGGCCGCCATATTGGAACAAGGGGTGCAAAGGGTTTTCGCGCTGTATCTTCTAAACTAGCAATGCTACAGAAAATTTAATAAAACATAAAATGTAGCAAATTAAATTTTCTACAATTTTATATCTATTACTTTTTATCGTCAAGTGACCAACAAAACAGTTATAAATAAAAATATGAGAAAATTTTGTAAGAAGTTTCCTTTTGGAGGTTATAACTTTTTCCGTTCATTTCACAATAAAATAACATCATAGCGATTTTGTAGAGGATTTTCCAGTGAACAATTTTCGCTATAAAGTTGTTTAATTTTATTTATTATCTAGGTTTTACAGCGCTCCAATCTTGACCAGATTCCCGAATTCTCATAGGAATACAATAAAAAAAAATACTTTTCTATCTATATACAGGGTGTCCAGAAACTCTACCGACAAACGAAGACAGGAGATTCCTCAGATAATTTTAAGACAATTTAACCCAATTCACCTAGTCCGAAAATGCTTGCTAAGGGAGCTAGAGCTCTTTGAATATGGCGGCATGAAATTAGTTTTTCTTAAATACCTCCAGAACGCTTCTATTTAGAAAAACGAAAATTGGTATGCATATTTACTTTTCAGAGATGAATCGATTCCATCCATTGCAAATTTCTAGTACCGGTCATAGGCGTCCGTTTTGGGTAGAGCAACGGGTATTTTATCGCATAACTTTTTTGTCCTTAACTTTTATGCATTTTTGACACCGGATTATTAAATTGTGAGGTATTCTAGTACTAAAAGGTGCTCTTGCTTTAAGTCGATAGGACACACCGTTTTCTAGAAAAATCGATTTGAAAGTTTTCGTTTTTGGAATTTGAAAAAAAAAACTGAAAGAACTTTTCAACAAAAAACGAAGTATTTTATCAACATAAAGTAAGAGTAACTTTTAGTACTCGAATACCTCATAATTTAATAATCTAGTGTCAAAAATGCTCAAAAATTCAAGACAAAACGTTATGCTATAAAATAACTGTTGACCTACCCAAAACGGACGCCTATGACCAGTACTAGAAATTCGCAATTAATGAAATCGATTTATTTCTGGAATATAAATAAATGTGCCAGTTTTCATCTTTCTAAACCGTTTTTTTTTGAAATTTTTTTTAATTCAAAAAAACGAAAAATTTTCAAATCGATTTTTCTAGAAAACGGTGTGTCCTACCGATTTAAAACAAAAGTACCTTTTAGAACTAGAATACTTCACAATTTAATAATCCAGTGTCAGAAATGCATAAAAGTTAAAGATAAAAAAGATATGCGATAAAATAACCGTTGCCCTACCCAAAACGGACGTCTATGATGGGTACTAGAAATTTGCAATGGATGGATTAGATTTATGTCTTGAAGATAAATATGTGTGCCAATTTTTGTTTTTCTAAATAGAAGGGTTCTGGAGGTATTTAAAAAAAAACTAATTACAAGACGCCATCTTCAAAGAGCTCTAGCTCCCTTAGGAAGCATTTTCGGACTAAGAAAATTGGGTTAAATTATATTAAAATTATCTGAAGAATCTCCTTTCTTCGTTTGTCGGTAGAGTTTCTGGACACCCTGTATAAGTCGAGCGGCAGCAATCTTTATACCGACCACGAAAATCAAATTTAAGGTGAATGACCAATTTTGGTCTATTTTTATGTTTTCGAGGTCGCTGAATCCGAATATGAAGTTTATTTTTATCTAGATTTGGTGAAACATGTTCAAAAATCAAATTTTATACAAAAATACCGAAAATCAATTTTGATGATTTTTCAAATTTACCTCGCTGTATCTTTGGTCGCTGTAAATATTTCCTTTTGAAAATTTTACTGTTTAATTTCTGAAGTATGTAGATAACAATGGGATTTGTCCTAAATATTTAAACACATTAAAAAAGGAGTTGTTAGTTTTAAAACATTTTGTCATCATATTTCGTTAGTTTCATGTTTACTTAAAAAAGTTGAGTGACAGACTTTTTAGTTTATAATTTTAACCAACACAACAATAAAATATAATTCATGAAGAAGTTTTTTAGAAAATTTTAAGGCAAAATATACAATAGGAAAAAAGTTATGTTACTTCATAAACAAGCGGCACACCCCAAAAAACGCTTATATCTCGAGATCCTGACCACGGTGTGGTGAATGGCTAATTTTTATCATACTTTATGATTTTGATAACAAAAATTCGTTTTTTCTCTTCTTATGAATTTTGCAATATGCGGTTGCGTCATTCTTCTTCTGAACCGACGAATTTGTCCTCAAACAACTTCTTGGGCCCTTTCTATATATGCTTCGGGTTATAAGTTTTATAGTGGGGAGAAAGGTCAAAAACAGATTAATAATAGCATAGGAATGTTAAAATCATAATAAATTGTATGAATAAAAAATATATATAGATAGAAAAGTAAGCCTAACTTTTGTTTTTATTATATCCCTATGAGCATTCGAGAACCTGGTCAAGTTTGGAGCGCTGTAACACCTATATAAATAAATAGAATTAAACAAATTTATAGTGGAAATTGTTGGCTGAAAAACCCTCTACAAAATTGCTCTAATGTTATTTTATTTTAAAATGAACTATAAAAAATTATAACCTCCAAAAGGAATCTTGTTAAAAAATTTTTACATATTTTTGTTTATATCTTTTTTGTTGGTCACTTGACGATAAAAAGTAATAGAAATAAAATTGTAGAAAATTTAATTTGCTACATTTTATGTTTCATTAGATTTTCCGTAGGGTTGGTAGTTTACGAGATATAGCGCGAAACCCCTTTGCACACCATTTCCAAGATGGCGGCCGGGGGACAAGGGTGGCAACCTTAAAAACTTGAACTTAAGCTTCTACTGATCCCCCCTACATATTAAAGAAATAAAATTGACTCCTCTAATAAATGCAAGGTACAGCTTAAAAAATGTATCATTTTAATGGAGTACGAATGAAATTTTGCATAGATTTTCTTGAGACATTTCGCTGTCTAGATATTATTTGTTTTATGCTTATTTTTTGTTCAACAATAATAAATATGTTGATTTTCAACATTTTTTACAAAAGTTTTCGTAATACCAAGAATCTGAGTGATACCAAGAAGTCAATAATGGTTAAAACTAAAAAAGTTGACAGCGTTACCTCAAAAAAGTCATAAGGTAATAAAATCTTTTTAAATTCTCTGTTTCATATGATCCAATGACGAGTTCTGATTTCTGATGTCCACCGCAAAATCTAATTTTTTTAGAGGTGCCTGTAAAAATTTACCACCATTGGCTTATATTTCAATATTTTGCCAATACTTAGTAATTACCTTGCCCATAATTTAATATTTAATATTTTTATTCAATATTTAATAATTTCGTTTAAATATTCTTTTAATTGTACGAAATATGTTTATTTAATTAAAAAATAAAATAATTCTATCATAGTTTAAAAAAAATCACCAAAATGTGCTTGATGTTGCTTCCAAACCATACCCCCCTTAATTTCGGCGATTACTTAATTAAGGAGAGTACGGTTTGGAGTCAAAATTTCTAGCACATGTTTGTGAATTTTTTTTAGACTATGGTAGAATTGTTATTTTTAAATTAAATAAGCAGTAAAAGTAAAATTCAACGAATACTAAGAAAAATCTCAAAGCCTGAAAATGGAAATTTTTTACAGACACCTCAAAAAATGGATTTTGCGGTGGACATCAGAACTCAACACTAGATCATATGAAACAACAATTAAAAAAAAATTATTTAACTTATGAGTTCTCGACGTATTGCTGTCAAGTTTTTTTATTTTTAACGATTTGTGAGTATTTGGTATCATTCAGAAGTAACAAAAAAACGAAATGTTTTGTAGAAAAGGGTTAAAATCAATATAATTGTTATTGTTAAATAAAAAATAAGCACAAAAAGAAAAATATATCAACAGCGTTGCCCCTCAGGGCACAGAATGTATAAAGAAATACTGTATAAAATTTCAGGTGGATCAGTCGAGTAGTTTTTGAATCACAATTACAATGTCCACCGCCACTGAAAAAATCAGTTTTTAGAAAAACACGTTTAAAGCGTGGATTGATAAATATATCCCCTATATTTATCAGTCAACGTTTAAAGTTTTGACAATTTTTTTCCAATACTCACATAGAATAGAATCAATGATTCCAGGACTGTAAAGTGATGTATTGTTCTAAAATTGAATCGCGGAGTAATATAGGTACACAAAAGAGAAGAAGAACAGCTGTAAACCTTTCTCACTACGCTCAAGCGCCCGTACTTTTTTTTGAATTCGTTTTACGAATTCGTTAAAACATATTTTGATTACAACTGAACAAAAACAGGAACCATCATTCTGAACTTAAAGCTAAAGAAATTTTCAAATTAATATACCCTAATTACGTCACCACAGGTTTAGCAAACAATTTTTTTTTCAATATTGAAATGTTTCTTACATACAATTCCAGATAATGGACGGTATTTACTTAATATAAAATTGGAATATGCAAGGCCAAGGGAGTTCGTCTTTGACCCCAAATTCAGAAAATATTTTTTTTTTTCGTAAAATATAGGGAATTTTTTTATTACAAAATAAGAGGGTATTTAGAATGATATTAAAGTCAAATAAAAAAATAATTAGTTTAAAATTGAAAATATTTCTAAATTTATTAAATAAAAACATGCATTGGGGTTCAAATTTACCCCCATTGGTCATCCGAAGGTTAATATCATTGAAAATCTTGCATCTTAATAGCATTGTAAGCTGTAAACTCCTCCCACTGTGAAGTCACACGCTTGTTTATCAATTTTTGTGGTGGACTAAAAATGGCAGCCATGTTGTTGCAGAATGAAAATGGCAACTGTATTATTCTATTTTTTGTGTAGGTACTATAAAAGGACGCAAATTGTCGTCTGTCAAATGTCGTCAGGACTATTATAGAGTGTTAAACAAAACGAAAATATAACACAAGGCCAAGGAAGCAATTTTTTGCACAAATAACTCCAAAAAGTTTGCAGCTCATAGTAAAATTGGGTGTCCTGTTTCAAGGTTTCAAGGATTATCTCCCTGATAATGAAACCACACAAGAATAATAATTGAACTATTGTTTAAGAGGGTAGGCGCAAAATTTGCTTGAAATTCTTTTTAAATACATTCATTTTTTTCGAATCCTGAACAAAACTAATATAGGTATATTTTTGAAAAATTTTAACGTAGATTGAAATATTACATTATTACCGAGGGTCGAAAATCCGTTAGAATAAACAAAATGTTTCTTTTGAATAAGATATTGGAAATTAAAAATTACACTCAATTTTCTCTTTTTTTCAGCTCTGTAACTTATTCAACTATTCAACTAACTATTATAGAGGTTTTTAGGGACTTTCGGCCCTCGGTAATAATGTAATCTTTCATTCTGCGTTTAAATTTTTCAAAAATACTGATTAGTTTTCACAGGATTCGCAAAAAATTAATGCATTTACAAAGCATTGCAAGCAAATGTTGTGCTTAGTCACTTAACGTGTATTTTTATTACATTATGTGTGTGTTTTTCGCATAGGTATTAAAAAGTATTATTTTTTCATATGTATTAAGATGAATGCTAACTTTCATAAGGGTCTCCCAGACCTGGCGCCCCGATTGGTGCTTCGCTGTAGGGCGGCCCGATATTTATATAGGTATTACATACAGTCGGAAAAATGAAAGAATACCCATGAACGAACATATAAAACACGCTGAATTTTCCTGTCACCGTGTCACAAAGAAAATTGCCCAGCGCAAGTACATGTAATAATAATTATTACATGTACTTGCGCTGGCCAATTTTTTGTGTGACACGGTGACAGGAAAATACAGCGTGTTTTATATGTTCGTTCATGGGTATTCTTTCATTTTTCCTACTGTATATAAAGTTTGCTATTGAATAAACTTAAAAACAACAATCATAAACTTGTCAGGATGACACGTTCCACAACTAAAACTTCCCCTGTTCCAGTGTTTCCTTACATCAAAGTTTGTCCGACTATGTAGACACCGTTAAACTATTAACCAATTTTCAGCTTGCTATTAATCAACTTTTTTTTGGTACGCGGGATCCAGGAATATTATTTTTAAGCGTAGGTATTTTTAAATTACCGAGTCAAAAGTATTTATACTATTTTCAATTAACCAGATAAATTTTTTATGTCATTAAATAAATCATTCCATGCAATTTTCCAGAGATATTCATATATAATAATAAAGCGATAACATTTTATAACTCTCAATTGTAATATGAAAAGTGTATAGTACTTAAGTGCAGTATTTATATTTTCGATTGACGTCAAACGGGTGTGAAGTATTTACAAAGCAGTGGCGGATCCCATTGAAACGATAAATAAATGAAAATGTTTGGGCAACGGTGTAATAAATATTTCATCTAGCTAGAGTTTATGTCCGTGTCTGAATCATTCCTTTATGATGACGTTCTGTCTGCAACAAGGACGAGCACAATATATCAAAAGTAATGGTAATGACGTAACGGTCGTAGTTGTCTCTCAGTACCTGGGAATTATTTTCGAATATGTGGAGTATTCCTATCCTTCATGCTCCCCATATCCTGTTGGATGGTTAGAGTTAGTATTAGGATTTTTGACGCAGCTGAAAAGGCGATCCGACACATGCCTACTCTAGACTCTAGACTCTAGACGACGACGGTACTATTTACAATAGATCAATACATCAATATATATCTTAGCATACGCCGATGATCTTGACATAATAGCAATTTTGAGCAATATTGGTCATCATCTGTCAGTGGTCATCACAGAAGATAGCACCAAATAATTGATGGAGGCGACCGTTACTTGATGGAAGTTCATTTTATCTAACAATAAAACACTGAAACCGTTTGTCTTCTATACTTCCACAAAATTTATTATAACTATGTGACTACAGCTGTTTCGGCAGAGTGCATCTCTCAAATGATTTAGTTTACTATGTGTTTGCCTTTTTAAAGTCTTTAACTGAAGTGGGGAGCTGTTTGTCTCGAGTTGGTCATTCAGAATTATATCTGTATTTTTCAATTTATGCATTTCCATAGATTCTAATAAAGATAGCTTAAGACCTTTATTTTGAATATGCAGAATTTGAAACTCTTCATTAAAAGAATTATTATGACCTAGAAGGTGAAGTGCGTATGTAGAAGTGTCTGTTTTTCTATTGTTGAAAGCCCTTTTGTGTTCTGCTATCCGTTTGTCGAAGGTTCTGTCAGTTTGACCGATGTAAGTTTTCGGACAGTCACCACAAGTTAGTTTGTAAACACCACTCTGCACCGAGAGAACAATTTCTTTTCTCCTAAAACACCGATTTCTTTGAGCAATATTTCTTAAAAGTTAACATATCCTATTAACTTAAACATACCGCTTCACATATAAAGAAACGAGTTTTTTAAACACAACTCAATAATTTCTTACAGATAATTTCTTCAATACCAAGAAATGCATTAATGGTTACATTTAATTTTTTTATCCTAAAGTTTTTATTTCTTAAATTGAAAACTACAAATATTTTGCAGTATAAGAAATATAATGTTAAGTTAATCCATATTTATATTTGTGAACAAGAAATTTTCTTGCAATCAAATAAATACTTTAAACCACAAGAAATAATTCTTCAGAAATGCCCTCTATAGTAATTGTGGTTATAAAATAAAAACATTGTCAGTAATGCAGAAATGTTACTGTCAAAGAGATTTTCTTCCACGAAAGAATTGCGCATATTAACTATTTATGATTTAGTCGTCAGTGTTTGTCAAGATGGCGTGATATGTTCATGTTCATATATAGATGCATGTTGGATTTATTGGTGTACTTTAAAAATTAACGGATATTTTGAAGGTACGTACATATATAGGTATTAAATAAAAGTAAATTGAGTAAATGTAATAAGTAATAATATTGTTGCGTATCCGAATGGTTAAAAAAGAAACATAATAGTATCTTTATATGCTTTTTAGGTATAATCATGGACGACTCTGAAATAAAGGAGCTTATTATTCTAACTGGGAAATATGCCACAATTTAAAGCTAGGACAGAATGATATAATATATAGCTTCAGAACAATATTAAGAAAGGAGTTATTAACCAACTGCGGGGCCTTCCGGAAATGGTAGAACTTCATACATGTAAGTACCTTTTTAAAAATGTGTATACTTATGTATCAACTATAATAGGTTTCTTGAATGTAGCGTCTTCTATAAAAATATACAATACAACGCTATATCAAACATGGCGGGTGCAACGCTGAGGATTTTTTCTGTTAATTTATTTGAGATAAAGAAATCAGTTAGTCTAAAAGAAATATATGTTTATGGTTAAGAAATGTTATTGCCGAAAACCGTGAATTAGTTAATATGTATTAAATGACTTAGATGTAAACCAATAATACTTTCCCGTAATAAAATTTCTTAATAATTAGGTATGCTGTCTCTTTTAGATTATAACAATTAAGAAAATTACATATTATTATGTCTGCTTCAATGTTTTACATTGGTTGTATTTTCCCTCTTGTTTTAGCTAAACAATGTTTATTGTGTGACTTAATATTATACAGATAAATAATTAATATTTCATTAAT
Source organism: Diabrotica virgifera virgifera (assembly GCF_917563875.1). NCBI lineage: Eukaryota > Metazoa > Arthropoda > Insecta > Coleoptera > Chrysomelidae > Diabrotica > Diabrotica virgifera. Next base: position 29,636,249 of record NC_065447.1, read on the forward strand.
AAAAAGAAAAAAATAAACAAAGATGTGTAGGTTAAATAATGCCATGTTTGAACTAAATATGATTGATTATTATTAGTATTAATAGTTCTTATGTGGGGCCGTGTATTTGTTTTTTTTTGTCAAAATTTCCTAAATTTGTCAAAATAAATATCTATATCTTTATAAAAAAAATTTTATTAATGTAAGTTTACTATTTCTACATAACGATTTTGTTTTAGTGAATTGCTGATATACAAAGTGCTATTAACAAAAGAAGGAAAATTTGAGGAAGTTGGATTTGCCTCTCCATCCTTTTATTGTTGTGTAGAAGCCAGTGGTTTAAGAGTGGAGAAAATATTTGTATGTAATAATAACCTTTTATATCTTGTTTTATTAATAAATAATGATTTTACCTTAACACATTGATTTATTTCGCCGTATGTAATATCACCTTATTTTCAAGAAATATTAACTTAACTCTAAATATACGTTTATCTCTGCGAAATATATTTCTTAACATTAAATAAATTAATTATTAATAGTAAAATAATAATATTCCTTAATAAGAAATATTATTGCTTAGAAAGAATAGTTTTCTAATGTGTAGAAAATATATTTTTATGACTAATAAAATTAATTAATATCAAGTGTAATTTCTTTCTGATAAATGGGTTTGAAGTTTGCCAGAAAGTGATAGTTCAATCATGTTTAAGATATATTTCTTTAGCTATAGTAGAATTTATTTGAAATATTTTAGAAAATTATATCTTGCATACAAAGATATATTTCTTAGGCAATATGCCAAGTCGATCTTTCTTAAATAATAATAAAGTTTCTTTATGTCAAGAATTTTTTTCTCCCGGTGTGTAGTTGCTTTCTCTTTCGGCTCTTATTGTTCTTAATATATTTGCTCAAGTTGTTGTTAGTTCTGAAAGCTGGTGTTATTCCTTTATTTTTTATGTATGTGGCTATTTTTGTTGTTATCTTGCCAGTATATGTGATAGAGCAGAAGGCATTGGTTCTTTCTTTGGTAGTGGGTAGACTAATTTCAGGGCTTTCTTATGGAGTTTTTGGTTTAAAATTTTGTTAATTGTTTGTTCTTTATAGCCGTTGTTTACTGCTATTTGCTTAATGATGTTCAGTTCTATCTCGAACTTGGTATGCTGCTAATTTGTGTTGTGTAGGATGGGATGATGAATTGTGTATAGTTGTGTCAGTATGGGTAGTTTTATGATATACGGAGAACTCATGTTTGTTGTCTAGTCTGGTAATTGTTACGCCTAGAAAGTTTATAGACTTATTCTGTTCTGTTTCTATTGTATTCATTGTATTCATAGTAATATTGAGTTTACAATAGAAACAGAACAGAATAAGTCCATAAACTTTCTAGACGTAACAATTACCAGACTACACAACAAACATGAGTTCTCCATATACCTTAAACCTACCCAGACTGACACAACTGTACACAATTCATCATCTCATCCTACACAACACAAATTAGCAGCATATCATAGCAATACATAGACTGGCAGAAATTCCCATGTCAAAAAATAACTTCGAGATAGAACTGAACATCATTAAGCAAATAGCAGTAAACAACGGCTATAACGAACAAACAATTAACAAAATTTTAAACCAAGAACTCCATAAGAAAGCCCTGAAATTAGTCTACCCACCACCACAGAAAGAACCCAGTACCTACTCTATCACATTTACTGGCAAGATAACATCAAAAATAGCCAGATACATAAAACAGAAAGGAATAACACCAGCTTTCAGAACTAACAACCACTTAAGCAAATATATTAAGAACAATAAGAGCCGAAAGAGAATGCAACTACAGAGTAGTGTTTACAAACTAATTTGTGGTGACTATCCGAAAACTTAACATAGGTCAAACTGGCAGAACCTTTGACAAATGACCAACATCTTCAGTTAAAGACTTTAAAAAGGCAAACACATAGTAAACTAAATCACTTGAAAAAGGCACCCTGCCGAAACAGCTGTAGTCACATAGTTATAATAAATTTTGTGGAAGTATAGAAAACAAACGCTTTCAGTGTTTTATTGTTAGATAACACCAAATGTATGCTGATGACTGTAGCAATCGAGGAACATAACAAACAGACTTTGGAAGTCATATAACTACTACTAACAAAACAACCGAAGAAATTAAAATACGAATAAAGCTTACAAATAAAGTATAGTATAGATTCAAAAACAAATACATTCAAGAAACATCCAAAGAAGAACTAAAATGATTATATACAAAACACTGCTCAGTCTATACGTGAAGGCCGACCTCAGCTCACAGCTGAAGCCGGTCCTTACATATGGAGCAGAACCATGAGACGCAGAACGATAAAAGACTTCTTGGAATATTCGAGCCTAAAATACTCCGCAAAATATTTGGAGCTAGAAAAGACCACGAGCAGTGGCGCAAAAGCTATAGCTTCGAATTATACTAACTCTTTAAATAACCAGACGTTGTAACGTTCATTAAAACAACGACTCAGGTAAATTGGATACATAATACGCATGCCAGATAACGCGATCGCTAAAAGGCTAACCATGGAAACACTTGTAGGAGGAAGAAGCAGAGCTGATGAATCGGATCGTTGGATGGAGTTAAGGCCGACTTAGGAGTATTAAAAATCAGGAATATGGTAACAGGTCGCCAGGAAAACAAACAGAATGGTCACGAATCTTGGAGCAGACCAGGAGTCAGAGGGTTGTAGGGCTAAAGAACATAATAATGATGAATGCATCTTATTTAAATCCAGACTCTCTTCGTTAATATTATTATTATAGTAGTGCTAGATGTATGGCAAGGAGACAGTCTCTTTGGTATTTAATCAAATAAGTATTTAGTCAACTACAAACTGTTGTTCAGATATACGCGAAACAACAATTATAGATGAGTATTAATCGTGGAGCATTGGTTATATTAAGAGCATATCCGTTATACTAATGCTATTTTAACGATACTTCAAATTTAATTTTAATTAATTAATAATAATTAATTTAACCGATATACCAATTTGTTTAAAACGTAAAACATTTGCCCAATGTGTGTTGCCTGTGATGACTTATGGTGCCGAACCTTTGGCATTGACAGCTACAACTTTTAAAATGCTGCAAATAGCCCAGAGGAAAATGGAAAGGTCAATTCTGAGTATATCGCTTCGTGACCCAGTTAGAAATGAAGACTTAAGACGAAGAACAGGAGTTACCGATGTAATTTACCGAATTGCCACCCTGAAATGGAACTGGGCCGGACACGTCGCCCGCATCAGTGATGGGAGGTGGACGAAGAGATTACTTGAGTAGAGGCCGAGATTAGACAAAAGAAGTAGACGAAGACCACCTACTCGTTGGACTGACGATCTCAAGAAAATGTCAAGAAATTGGATGCAATGTGCTCAAAATAGAGCACAATGGACAAAAATGAGGGAGGCCTATGTCCAGCAGTGGACGCAAAGGGCTGCATGATGATGATGATTTGAACACTCCATCACTTACGCAGTCGTCTGATGCTTCTTCCACTACCAATTTTTTTAAATGTGATCAAATGTGATTTGCTGTATGACCAATGGTGCAACCAAAAAAATAATATGCTTTTTTGATGCAATATTTTAAGATGTTGCCTTGTTTTTTTTTTGTTAAGGTGTAGCCTTAGTTGAAATTCAGATATCCAAATTTTATACCACCATTTGCCCGGTCGTTTGGCTGGTTTGCCGGTATTCGGTTTCTCTTCCTTTGCCAACCATTATCACCCCCATTCTATCAACGTGGAATCTCTATTTCTTTTGCTGACTCTAGACCATTTTACAACGTCTTGGATGTTACACAAGGTCCTGATATTGCTGCTCCTCACTCTATATTTAAGATTTCTGCCAGTAACTGATCTTAGGGTCTTCATTCTTCTTTTTTACAGCTATTTGTCTGATAATGATTAGTGCATCTATGGTAGATCTATTATTTTGAAATCCTTTTGTTTTTCATCGATACCACTCTGTTACACTTCTGCCAAAATTTTTGTAAATAGCTTTGAGTCTGTAGCTACGTAATAGCTTATCCCTCTATAATTTTGTGGGTTTGTTTTTCCCTTTTTTAAAGGCTGGGCTGGGAGATTTATACTGTGTTTTCACTGTTCTGGAACCTGTATCGTGTTATATATGTTGTTAAAGAGGGTTTGTATTTTTGCCAATTCACACTAGCTGTTGATTGCAGCAGTACCAACAACGATTTTATCTTCTAAGCGTTAGGTGAAGTCGATAGTTTCATATAACTCTGTATTTAATCTTATTTATAACCAAATTCATTTGATAGGTACCAAGTGTTTATTTTTAAACAGCTTATTTAACAACAGATAAAGTAGTGGTATATTTTAATATTAAATATTTCAGATATAACCATGAACTCAATCAACACATTTTAAATTAATTCAATTAAGCTGCAGCAGTATTTGTTCCAAGCGTATTCCCCGCCGCTGGAGGAAATCAGTACTATGAGCTCAATATGCTGCAATTATAAAAACACATGGTACTAAATATTAATTCCGTTCGATAACGTCAAGGCAGCACCAGTCGGTTTCAGCCTGGTATAGAAGATTTCTGTAACTATATTTCATGATTTTTTAAACAGGTGTCAGTAGAATGTCGCAAGAAATGGATTGTGGATTTCACATTCATGTGGTCATTTTGATTAGTAGTATGAGCGTTGTATGAGTATCGAGTATCGCAAATGTAATAATTTATCTGTAATTAATGAAGAACGAATAATGTTAATTAATGTTTTTTTATAGATTTTGTTATCATAAACAAATTTTAATATCAGTTATTAAAATTTCTAAGTATAATTTGGTAATAATTATATTAAAGTAAGGAAAGGCCAATGGGAAAGGCCGTGTAATTTGGACCTCTGAAGAAGAAATTACAATGTATTGGACATCTTGAATAACAAGACTCCAGAATGGAGAAAATAATTATAATATTACATTAAAGAAATTATTTTAAATAAAAACTTTATCTGTAATTTGGAATTTTGTCATGTAATTTGCATTTGGTAGATAGGTACCTACCTTATACTAAAATCACCATCAAGATGAAGTAGAAAGTAGAAATAAACAGAAATAAACAAACCACGACACTTCAATGTTACCATGGGAACTCTCGAATCATGATAAACTTTGTATATCATTATTTAGGATTTATACAATACAATGTATATAAATTGTAAATTATGATTTGTGGGAGTTCTCCTTGTACCATTCAACGTGTCTTTGTGTTTTTATTTCTAGTGCATCTTGATTGTGAATTTGGTATAGGTAAGTACTATATCATTCCTATATATTGGTATGTACATATAGTATATTCTAGGCGAGCGGTTTACCCCTAGCAAGACGCTTACAAATGGAATATGTATAGCATACCATATACCGACTATTTTTTTTTTCATTTCCAATGCAACATTTTTTATTCGATTCTATATTTTTCAAAGTTCAAATCTATTTTTTTTATTTTTTCTAATTGGAACAGGAATTGTTATTTACAAATAACTTACCAGTAAAATTTCGCAAATCGGTTCGAATAAAAAAATTTTAGGCAAACATCATCGGTAATTTTCCGAAAAATTCTTCCTTTTTCAGTTATTCGAACGTTGTTCTTGAAAAAAAAAATGCCCTAAGATGCACTTTTTAGGTTTTTTCTAAACAACTATTAAATGAATAAAAGACTAAGTTTTTCAACCTAATAAAAATATTTGTAAAATAAAACATTCTTAAACGATTTTTAATTGAAAAACTTATTGGCCCATTTTCCTGGTGACACCTCCAAGGCTTCTACAATATGCAAGTAAAGACAAAAGGGAAGGAATTCTACACTATGCAATTCACAACCCCTGTCTGCAGCTTGGTAAAGTTCCAACGGAAAATGGACCTAGTTACTCTATAGGAGTAATACTAATATAAAATAAAAATGTATACCATTTTTATTCAGTTGCAATGCGAAGCCAAAACCGTCTAAATTCTTACTTTGATTAGGAGAGTGCAGCCAGCACTCTTATCGACGATTTCACCTCTTGTTAGAGGCTCTTCAGAGAATGCATAGGCTGCTTTCTCTAGTCCAGGTAAAAAATTTTCGACATATTAGTCCCCCATTGAAACTGAAGTGAAGGTAGTAGGTGGTAGCGGCATATGCTAAATGAAAGACTAAGTTTTTCAACCTAATAAAAATATTTGTAAAATAAAACATTCTTAAAAGATTTTTAATTGAAAAACTTATTGGCCCATTTTATATTAGTATTACTCCTATAGAGTAACTAGGTCCATTTTCCGTTGGAACTTTACCAAGCTGCAGACGGGGGTTGTGAATTGCATAGTGTAGAATTCCTTCCTTTTTGTCTTCACTGCAGCATCCATCTGGCTTGCATATTGTAGAAGCCTTGGAGGTCTCACCAGGAAAATGGGCCAATAAGTTTTTCAATTAAAAATCTTTTAAGAATGTTTTATTTTACAAATATTTTTATTAGGTTGAAAAACTTAGTCTTTCATTTAGCAGATGCCGCTACGCACCTACTACCTTCACGTCAGTTGCAATGGGGACTAATATGTCGAAAAATTTTTACCTGGACTAGAGAAAGCAGCCTATGCATTATCTGAAGAGCCTCTAACAAGAGGTGAAATCGTCAATAAGAGTGCTGGCTGCACTCTCTAATCTAAGTATTTAAGAATTAAGACGGTTTTGGCTTCACATTGCAACTGAATAAAAATGGTATACATTTTTATTTTATATTAAACGAATAATTCATTTAACAATTATTATTAGTGTAATTCTACTATACTTAATTATCAGTAACAACTAATATACTATGTCATTACAAACTATATTGTAATGATTGTAATTATACAAAAAGCTTTATAATCTATAAACCTTCAAGTATAAGTAGGAATATTTTGACAAGGAGCAATAAAAGGAGTATATCTGAGGGAACATATACGAAATGAGGACGTGCGAAGCAGGACAAAGGTGGAAGATGTAATTGGATGTAAGATGTAAGGTGGACGAGAAACATTGTACATTGGACACCACGCGAGCACAGTCGTAGTAGAGGAAGACCACAAAAACGATGGCTACACGACATCAAAACAAAAATGGAAAGAAACTGGCACCAAATAGCACAAAACAGAGAAGAATGAAGAACTCATGGGGAGGCCTTTGTCCAGAAGTGGATGCAAGCAGGCTGAAGAAGAAGAAGAAGAATGTTTTTAATTACTTTGGATACTTAGTTAGGGGTAGTAGGCTTTATTCTTCCTTAATCAGTATTGTTCACATCGTGTTCAGTACTTTCATCATAATCATTTTCATCTTGATGATTATTTTCCTTTTCATGATTTTAGAATACATTCTCTAAATATGAATTGAACAAATTTGCTTTATCTTTTCCGTCAGGGAGCTAGAACTCTTTAAAGATGGCGTCTTGTAATTATTAATTTTTTTAAATACCTCCAGAATGCTTCTATGTAGAAAAACAAAAACTGGTATGTCTAGGTGTTTATCGTTGTTCTGAAGCTATTTCCTTGTGGTATTTTTATAATTATGTATTTTTTATGGGAAATAAGCCACAATTTTACTAAAAAATGAATTTATTAACGTTTCGAAGCCCAAATCGGGTTTCGTTGTCAAAATACAAAATACTATTAAAATAAAACAAACATGTTGTTGCTAAGTAAAAAAATTCTTCTAATAATTTATTTAATCTGACTCATTTATATTGGCAACTCAGACGTATATTATACATTTTAAAGTAGAAGACTTTAAAATGATATCGCCAATATTTATGAGTTGCGTTCCTGGGACGACTTTACTAAAAGATAGTTCATTCGATTACATGAAATCAATCCCAACTCAAGAATATTCGTCGCAAAAAAATCATAGCATGTGATCTGTCTTTAAAAAGACAACCAAATGCAACGATGACAGTAAAATTCTCGCGTTAGAGATTCCATAGTAGATCACGAGGGAAAACCAGGAAAAAACCTCGTGATACTATCCCGACATAATTAAAACGAAGTTAGAAAATGATAATACATTGACAACTAGGACAAAACTAAGTGTATCAGCTATAATGGAGTTATTGACATTATGTACTAATAATACCTATTTTCAACTAAATAATGAATTCTATAAACAAAATTTTGGTCTAGCAATGGGCTCTCCTTTATCTCCATTATTGGCTAATATATTTATGGAGGATTTCGAAACTAATATCATTTCTAAACAAAATTTAAAACCCACAGTATGGTGGAGATATGTAGATGATGTGTTTTCAATATGGCCTCATAGATCAGAATTGTTGGATACATTCCTGAATATTATAAACGATCAAGAAGAGACAATAAAATTTACAATGGAAAAGGAATACAATAACACTTTGCCTTTCCTCGATGTTTTAGTCTCAAAGAAGGATACTGGATATGAGACTCAAGTGTATAGAAAACCAACACACACCAACAGATATCTCAATTACAAATCAAATCACAACATCAACGTTAAAAAGGGAATCATTAAATCCTTATATGATAGAGCCAAAATTACTTGTTCTAACGAAAATTCATTTTTAGAAGAAAAACAATTGTTAACATCTGTTTTATTCAAAAATGATTATCCTTTATCGTTTATAAATAAGGAATTGACAAGATTAGATCGAATGGAACAGAACAACTTAGAACGGGATCCTACAACATTCACAAGAAATAATACGAGGAAAATAACAATACCATATATAAAAGGACTATCCCAGAAACTTAAAACGATAGGAAATAAGTTCAACATTTCAACAACATTCAAAACAACAAACACATTGAGATCTATTCTATCTAAAACTAAACCTAACAATGAACAAGAAAGAACAAAGAATTGCATTTATAGAATACCTTGTGAATGCGAACAATTTTATTTAGGTGAAACATCAAGACCATTAAACGTTAGAATAAGTGAACATCAGTCTTATATTAAAAACAGAGAATTTGATAGATCTCAGATATGTCAACACGCATGGGATAATGAACATAGAGTTCAGTGGAGAGATTCAAGTATAGTCCTGAATGAATCAGATAGTAAAAAGAGAAAAATCAAAGAAGCGGCTCTAATTATGCTAAATGAAACCAATTGTGTCGCAAATTCCTCGGTAGAATGCAGTAGGATGTGGTTACCCATACTGAAAGAGGAAGTCAATAGAAAGAAAATACCACGATTAGTAAGTCAATAACATATCGAGTTAGTACAAATTTTATATTTTAGTATTACTTATTGTATATCTATGTAATATTAATATTATTTATAATTTAAACATATTAAAGTCAGAATTTGGTATTAGTTTTTTGAAGGTAGATTAAATGTAAGACCAAATACTTACGATTTCGGGATAGTATCACGAGGTTTTTTCCTGGTTTTCCCTCGTGATTTACTATGGAATCTCTAACGCGAGAATTTTACTGTCATCGTTGCATTTGGTTGTCTTTTTAAAGACAGATCACATGCTATGATTTTTTGCGACGGATATTCTTGATTTGGGATTGATTTCATGTAATCGAATGAACTATCTTTTAGTAAAGTCGTCCCAGGAACGCAACTCATAAATATTGGCGATATCATTTTAAAGTCTTCTACTTTAAAATGTATAATATACGTCTGAATTGCCAATATAAATGAGTCAGATTAAATAAATTATTAGAAGAATTTTTTTACTTAGCAACAACATGTTTGTTTTATTTTAATAGTATTTTGTATTTTGACAACGAAACCCGATTTGGGCTTCGAAACGTTAATAAATTCATTTTTTAGTAAAATTGTGGCTTATTTCTCATAAAAAATACGTAATTATAGGTATTTATCATCCAGAGATAAATCGTTTCCATCTATTTCGAATTTCTAGTACCGGTCATAGGCGTTCGTTTTGGGTAGCTTTAACTTTGAAGCATTTTTGACACTCTAATATTAAATTATGAGGTATTATACAGGGTGTAACAAAAATACAGGTCATAAATTAAATCACATATTCTGGGACCAAAAATAGTTCGAATGAACCTAACTTACCTTAGTACAAATATGCACATAAAAAAAGTTACAGCCCTTTGAAGTTACAAAATGAAAATAGATTTTTTCGAGTATATCGAAAACTGTCGAGATTTTTTATTGAAAATGGACATGTGGAATTCTTATACAAGGAGCATCTTAAAGAAAAATTATAGTCAAATTTGTGCACCCCATAAAAATTTTATGGGGGTTTTCTTCCCTTAAACCCTCCCAAACTTTTGTGTACGTTCCAATTAAATTATTGTTGTGATACCATTAATTAAATTCAATATTTTTAAAACTTTTTTGCCTCTTATATTTTTTCGATAAGGCAGTTTTTATCGAGTTGCGAGTTCGTTTTTAATATGTTTACATAAAAATTTTATGGGGGTATTGTACCTTTAAACCCCCAAATGTTTGTGTACGTTCCAATTAAACTATTACTGCGGTACCATTAATTAAACAGAGTGTTTTTAAAATTTTTTGCCTCTTTGTATTGTTTCGATAAGGCACCTTTTATCGAGATGTGGCTTCTTTTTTGATATGGTTCAAAATATACCTAAAAATGTAAATCATAAATAAATTTTCATGTTAGTACCAAGTCTCCATAACCGTATTTAACCATATACAAATATGTGGTGGATTTGACAAATATTCAAAATATCTCGATAAAAACTGACTTTTCGAAAAAGTACTAAGAGGTAAAAAAGTTTTTAAAACATTGTGTTTAACTAATGGTACTAGAATAATAATTAAATTGGAACGTACATAAAAGTTTGGGGGGATTTAAAGGAACAAAACCCCCATAAAATTTTATGGAGTGTCCAAATTTCACTATAATTTTTTCTTCAGATACTACTGCCATAAGAATGCTACGTGTCCATTTTCAATAAAAAATCTCTAATAGTTTTCGATATATTGGAAAAAATCGATTTTCATTTTGTAACTTCAAAGGGCTGTAACTTTTTTTATGTGCACATTTGTACTAAAGTAAGTTAGGTTAAATCGAACTGTTTTTGGTCCCAGAATATGTGGTTAAATTTATGACCTGTATTGTTGTTACACCCTGTATACTAAAATGTACGCTTATTTTGAGTCAGTATCAGGATACACCGTTTTCTAGAAAAATCAATTTGCCAATTTTTCGTTTTTAGAATTTGAAAAAAAAAATTCAATAAAAAAATATTTAGAAAAGCGCAAACTGGCACTTTTATGTATCTTCCAGAGATGAAACGATTTCATAAATTGTGAATTTCTAGTACCGGTCATAAGCGTCCCAACTAGGTAGTCACAACAGTTATTTTGTCGCATAACTTTTTTGTCTTTAATTTTTAAGCATTTTTGACACTAGATTATTAAATTATGAGGTATTCTAGTACTAAAAGTTACTCTTGCTTTAAGTCAGTAAAATACACCATCTTTTTTGATTTTTTTTTAATTCAAAAAACGAAAAATTTTCAAATCAACTTTTTTAAAAAACGGTGCATTCTACCGAATTAAAAAAAGGGTACTTTTAGTACCATAATACCCCACAATTTAATAATCCAGTTTCAAAAATCCTTAATAAAAAACAAAAAAGTTATGCGATAAAATAACCGTCGCCTTACCCAAAACGGACGCCTATGGCCGGTACTATAAATTTCCAATTGATATGATCGATTTATCTCTGGAAGATAAATAAACGTAACAGTTTTCGTTTTTCTAAATAGAAGCGTTCTGGGGATGTTAAAAAAACTACATTTTAACGAGCTCTAGCTCCCTTAGGAAGCATTTTCTGACTAGCTGAATTGAATTAAATTGTTCTTAAAATTATCTGGACAATCTCCGATCTTCGTTTCTCAGGAGAGTTTGTGTACAACCTGAATAGAATCGAATAAAAAAGGTTTGGTACGGTAGAAATGCAAACAAAATTAGTCGGTTTATGCTCTGCTTTTGGGGTTAAACCGCTCGCCTAATAGTAGGTATCTATGTCTTGATGTCTAGTATGTCCAGCCTAGTATGTTAAAGTTGATACAACCGTTTGGGTCGGAAAATTACATCCATTTGGTAAATTATCCCCTAAAAAACTTTAAAACCATTTAAAAATACCTAATGTACGCATTAGTAGTTGCCGCGCACAAGATGATTAATTTGTCTCAGGTTTCCTCTTCGGATTTTAAGGTCATGTCACCTATAAATAACATCTCGGATAAAAAACAATGTGTCATTAATAGGATATTAATACAACGCAACGTAAACACTGACTACGGACGTCATTCGATAGAATAACTTCAATATTAATCACCTAATATTAACAACTAAAGTACCTTGATGCAACATCTGGCATTTGTGGTACGTAGGTATTTAGATAATCAAAGCACCACGGTGGTTGTTCTCATGTACTAGGGTTTCCGGTATCAAACGATAACCGGAATTTCAATATTTTGTAAACTAATTGAACAGGCAGAAGAGTAGGACTTCTATTACTTATAATAAATTCCTGGAAAAAATAAACGCACCCCTTACAGGAAGTGACAAAATTAAGCAAAAAGATTCTATTGAGAGACTTGCACAGTTGCACACCCCTTGAGAATGACATACAAGTGATTCGTTGGGGCGAGGAGGAATAACTCTTGTAAGCGGAAAAAAGCGCCCCAATGCGCTGGACTATTCACTTTCCTTTTCCTGATAGCACTCTGATGCGCTATAGGGGCTCTCTATTAGCTTATCATGCGGAAGTCATGGGTACAAGGACTCCCACACGAAACCTACCACGAACAATGCAGGCCAGCGTGAGGCGCTCTATTCCCGCTATCTCTAGTGGCTTATCATCGATCTCTATTGCTTACTCAGGGCACGAGTCCTCGATCCGTGCTACGTCCAGTTCGGTGACTCGGCCCTCGAGGATGTGGGACCCTCTTGCCCGGTTTTTGGATTTTGTTAGTATTTTTTGTGGCTTGCGCATTTTGTTAGTGTTTTGTTAATAATTTTTTGGTGTTTGTATTTTTTGGAAGTTTTTGTTGAGAGCTGTTTAAAACATATAAAATCAACAGTAGTATATATGTTATAGTCAAAGCCCGAATTTCAGGCACTCCTAGGTTTGACTAGGCAATCCTCAGGTCTGACTGACGGTCTTAGTCAAAGCCCGAAATAAATTACAGTTTCGACCTTTGACTAGTCAAACCTAGGAGAGACTATGTTCGTCAGTCAAAGGTCAAAATTTAATTTTATGAAATCGGGGTTTGACTAGTCAAACCCCGATCAGCTATTAAAATGTCGTAATTTGTTAGATTAGGTTTAATAAAACTTCAGTTTTTAATTTTAATGTTTATTATTTGTATATTGTCGTAATTAAAATAAAAAAAATAGTGTTTATTCTCACATGTTGAAGCAGTAGGTATGGCATTTAGAGTTGCACAATACGTTAGACCTTTTGCACTTACATAATTTTGAAGAGCAGTTTTCTTATTGCAGTAGCATTTTATAAAGCCTTATCTTCCAAGTTTAGAATCTTTTGTTCTAATTTGTCTTAGAGACAACTTAACGTCTGGAACATCTTCGAAATTAAGAAAATTCTCTTTGCATTCTCTTATTTGATTTCTTAAAAAAAGTGTGTTTATTGTTCCGTATTTTATACCAACTCTATATAAACCGTTAATTGTTTTATCTTGTATGATACCCACAATATTTTGAACATCTCCTTTGGCTCTATCAAAGCTGGGGATAGGTATTGTTACAGTTTTTCCGATCGAAATTGGAGGAAATTTTTTTCACTATATTGTTTCATAGCATTAGCCTGCACACGAAGACCTGCAATCGCCTTTCCTCTATTTATTTTAATCTTTTCTGTCTGTGTACAACGCATGCATGTAATTTTTCTTTCAAAACCTTCATAGTATGCACCAAGTGTGCAAGTACACAACATGTACCACCTGATAACAAATTATGCACGTATATGCGTCAGAGCTCTCTTTTTGGCAAATACAACAAACCATATCTGAAGAAATTACCAAATTACGTGTAAATAAGAATCAAACTCCGTTAACCCAACTCAGACGGATTTTGATAGATTCAGAGTGGGAAACGTAGAACACAAAATTTTCTTCCTCACAATATTACAAGCTGAAATAACGTTTGGTGTAATTTCCTCTAATTTCGATCGAAAAAATTGTAACAATACCTATCCCTAGCTTTGATAGAGCCAAAGGAGATGCTCGAAATATTTTGGGTATCATGTATCATACAAGATAAAACAATTGACGGTTTATATAGAGTTGGTACGAAATACGGAACCATAAACACACTTTTTTTAAGAAATCAAGTAAGAGAATGCAAAGATAATTTTCTTAATTTCGAAGATGTTCCAGACTTTAAGCTGTCTCTAAGAGAAATTATTATAAAATATTCTAAATTTGGAGAAGACTTTTAAAAATGCTACTGCAATAAGAAATGCTCTTCAAAATTATGTAAGTGTAAAATATCAACGTATTGTGCAACACTAAATGCCATACTGCCTCAACGTGTGAGAATAAACACTAATTTTTTATTAAAATGAAAAAAGGACGTTTTAATAAACCTAATCTAGCAAATTACGACATTTTAATAGATGATCGGGGTTTGACTAGTCAAACCCCGATTTCATAAAATTAAATTTCGACCTTTGCCTGACCAACTGAGTCTCTCCTAGGTTTGACTGTGGCCTCCTTTGGCCGAAACTGTAATTTATTTCGGGCTTTGACTAAGACCATCAGTCAGACCTGAGGATTGCCTAGTCAAACCTAGGAGTGACTGAAATTCGGGCTTTGACTATAACATAATATACACTGCTATGCCAAAGGTGAGTGCGGTGTTGTCTTTTGATAGAACTATGGCTATCTAGTGTTTGCTAATATTTTCTCTTTGGGTCTTCTGTACTTTCATCTGTAGTACACATCATTCCTTAATACCTCTAGCAGGACTCGGTTTGGGTAGTCTTCTAGCCCAGCGAACTTTGTTTTGGCTTTTTTCTCCATCATATCCAATAACATTATTTGTTTTAGGTCTCTGAATAGAAACTATTCAGCGACGTATCTGGGCACGTCTGCAGCTTCTGCAGCACGTCTGCAGCTTCTGTAGCACGTCTGCAATGCCACTTGTTGTTTGCTGCATGGATCTTCTTTTTGTTTCTTGAGTATCCCCATGAAAGAGATGCATATTTAATAATTGGTAGTATGATGCTATTTATCATCTTAATTTTGTTTTCATACCTAATTTGCTTTTTCTTCCTGTTAGTCGTCTTTTTGGGAATTGCGTTAACGTGTGGTGTGATCGTTAGATCTTGGTTAATTGTAACTCCCAGGTATTTAGCTTCGTTTTGCCATTATACAGTGAGCACGTAAAGGTTGGAATAAATTCATTTTCTCGAGAATGGACGATTTTGGAAAAAAATCCCGAAACAGGTCAATTTTTATTTTTAAATTACGACTTTTTGGCATATATATCATACTAGTGGCGTCACCCTTCTGGGCGTGATGACGTCATCGATGATTTTTTTAAATGAGAATATGGGTCGTGTGATAGCTCACTTGAAAGATAATTCAATTCTCTATTCAGTAATATAAACATTAACATAATTATTTATACAGAGTGTCCAAAACAAATTTTTTTGGATTAAATTTATTGACATAAAAAGAATAATGTATGTAATTTATTTAATTCAAAATACATTTTACTGCTCTCAGAAAACATAGAAAAATATTTATTTGAAAAGTAATCATTGCTTTTCGCTTAAATTAAATGTTCAAATTGTCATGAGGCTGGTGGGTGGCTGCTTTAATATTGAATTTAAGCAGAAAACAATACTTATTTGCCAAATAAACATTTTTTTCCTGTTTTCGGATAGCAGTAAAATGTATTTTGAATTAAATAAATTACACACATTCTTCTTTTTATGTCAATAAATTTAATTGAAAAAAAAATGTTTGGGTACCCTGTATAAATAATTATGTTAACGTTTATATTACTGAATAAAGAATTGAATTACCTTTCAAATGAGCTATCACACGACCCCTATTCTCATTTAAAAAAATCATCGATGACGTCATCACGAACAGATGGGTGACGTCACTAGTATGATATATATGCCAAAAAGCCATAATTTAAAAATAAAAATTGACCTGTTTGGGGATTTTTTTCCAAAATCGTCCGTTCTTGAGAAAATGAATTTATTCCAACCTTTACGTGCTCACTATATAGACCTGTCTTGCACTATTAGCTGTTCTTCTGGGTTATCTCTTCTTTTTTGAAGATTGTTCCTTTTCTGGATTTATTGGTATTTTCCTTTGGCTACTCCATTTTTCTATCTTATGACGTCTATACATTTCTTAGAGCTATATCCATGTTCGTGTGTTTTTCATACAGGAGGGGTGTTATGACTTTCTTCTGTGGGACTACATGGATTTCGTGTTCAGATAGAACTGGTCCTATCTAAAACCTGAATCTCCAGGCTGCTTGTCTAGCACAGAGGCTTAGCTACCGCCGTATCAGCCGTATCAATTATACGGAGCCCCCGACATTCAGGGCCCCAGCGCGAAATGTCAAAACAAAATTCCATTTAAAAAAATTGCACAAAATATTCTACAATTATTTCACTATTAAAACGCTTTGAAACAGTGTATATTGTTTGGATACCGACATTTTTGTGTAATGGATTCTTTATCTATACAAAACTATATTTATGTACAGGTACCTACTTATCTATTTTTTGCCATTTGCCCTTATTTCATAACAACAGAGCCTTTTGGTTTTCAAGCTACTGTTTATTGTCTATTCACCTTTGGCTGTGTGTGAGACATTATATAAAGTATAATGCCAAATTGCAATTTTTGTAATCGCGTTATGTTTGAATACATGAAACCTTGTGTATTGTTTGCGTATGAACCCGATGTAATCGGTTCTTTATCTATAAATTGTTTTAGCTATATCTATTTACCGGCCGCTCGCATCGTAAGAACAGAGCTTCTTTGTTACGCTTATTTCAAATGTCCAATAACTCTTGACTTAAAAAAACTGAATCTATTTTCAAACAATGGATCTCTACAATTCAAATCTATTTTTCGACTTTGGTATATTGAGTTTCTTAGGTTTATTGTTTATATCCATATTTGGGTGTTATACGCAGAACTTATTAGTTCCTAAGGTTGTATGTATTATGCAATTTATTTAAATTTTGCAATATACGGGGTGTTTCATTAATAATTGTAAATATTTTAACTGTAGATTCCTGGGCTCAAAATATTAAAATTTAACCCAAATCACCTAGTCCGAATATGTTTCCTAGGGGAGATAGAGCTCTTTGAAGAAGGCGCCTTGTAATTAGTTTTTTTAAATTCTTCCAGAGCGCTTCAATTTAGAGAAACGAAAACTGGTACGCCTATTTATCTTCCAGAGATAAGTCGATTCCATAAATTTAGAATATCTAGTACCGGTCATAGGCATCCGTTTTGGGTAGGGCAATGCTTATTTTTTCGCATAACTTTTTTATCTTTAACCCTGAAGTCTTTTTGACACTGGATTATTAAATTGTGACATTTTAGTAATGAATGGTACTCTTTTGTCGGTAGTATACATCGTTTTCTAGAACCGTCGATTTGAAAATTTCGCGTTTTTTAATTTGAAAAAAGCTATGAAAAAAAAAAACAGAAAATGGTACGTTTATTCCAGAGATGAATCAATTTCATCAATTGCGAATTTCTAGTACTGGTCATATGCATCCGTTTTGGGTAAGTCAACGGTTATTTTATCGCATTATTTTTTATGTCTTATTTTTAAGCATTTTTGACACTAGATTATTCAATTATGAGGTATTCTAATATTAAAAGTTACTCTTGCTTTAAGTCGGTAAAATACACCGTTTTTTTTTTTAATTTTGTTCAAATTCAAAAAACGAAAAATTTTCAAATCGATTTTTCTAGAAAACGGTGTATCTCACCGACTTAAAGCAAGAGTAACTTTTAGTACTAGAATACCTCACAATTTAATAATTCAGTGTCAAAAATAAAAGTTAAAGACAAAAAAATTATGCGATAAAATAACCGCTGCTCTACCCAAAAAGGACACATATGACCCGTACTAGAAATTCGCCATTTATGAAATCGATTTATCTCTGGAAGATAAATAGGCATACCAGTTTTAGTTTTTCGAAATAGAAGCGGTCTAGAGGTATTTAAAAAGAAACTAATTAAAAGACATCATCCTCAAAGAACTCAAGCTCCCTTAGGAAGTAGGTATTTTCGGAGTAGGTGATTTGGGTTATACCTTAATATTTTGAGCCGAAGAATATACAGTTAAAAGATATCCAATTATTAATGAAACCACCTGTATTGTTTTGTTTTATTTCATTATATTTTATTTTGTAATAATATTGACGATTTATGTAATTATAGAAAACTGTATTTGATATTGTTTATTTTTCGACTCTTTGTAAGCTTTCTTTGTCCATAAAATTGTAAAATTTTCAGTGACAATACAGCATATTTCTATTCTATTCTATACAAACGTTTTTGCTTCTTTTGTTTAACATTTTTTTAGCACTATCCCACATCAGTCGTCGAAAAGGGCCCCGCAACAAACCTTGATATGGGGCCCCTGTGGGGCTAACTGCGCTACTAGTCCAGCTGCTATGTATTCTGTAAGTATGAGTATGTACTTTTAGTTCGCTGGAATATTGAACTCTGAATCCGAATTATGCTTCTGGTATTAATTCTAGACTGCCTATCTCTGATTGAAGTCTGGTTTGGATGACGGTAGGGGATCATAATATATTACTAATTCTAAGGTATCATAGAAATCATTCTTGGCGTTGTCCGTCTTCGCCTTTGTCTTCCGTTAGTGCGTACGCTGAAAGAATCGATATGTTGCCTTAATTACCCCTTGATTCTAATGTAGTATATCCTTTCATTCGATGGTTTGAATTTGTAGTAGGTATTCTATTAAGTAAAGGAAAAAGTGAATTTACGAAAATAGAATACTGGAAGAACTTGAGACATTAAAACAGGAAAATCAAACAAGAAAATTCTATAAAACTCTGAATAATGCAAGAAAAGAATTCAAACCAATGCGAAGACTATGTAAGGATAAGGAGGGGCACATACTCAATAAAAAAGAAGAAATATTGAAAAGGTGGGTGGAACACTATAAAGAACTACTTACTATCCAAGTAGAAGATCCAAATCAAGCACCCCCAGATGCAAGCAACAATACCAGAAGCAACAATACCATTAGAGCCTCCATCAATTCAAGAATTACGGGATGCGATTAAACACCTAAAAAATAATAAATCTCCAGGAAGTGATGGTATACCCGCCGAACTTATTAAATATGGAGTTGCTACTCTGGCTAATCAAATATATAAAATAATATTGAGAGGCTGGAATGGGGAACAATTCCCGGAAGAGTAGTGTATTGGAATCGTTTGCCCGCTACACAAAAAGGGCGATCAATTGGAATGTAGAAACTATAGCGGAATAACCCTCCTTAATACAGCTTACAAAATATTTTCGAGTATCTTATATGGTCGCCTAAGTGCATATTCAGAGGAACATCTTAGAGAATATCAAAGTGGTTTTAGGCCTGATTGATCAGCAACAGACCAGGTCTTTGAGCTAAGGCAAATACTGGAAAAAACCAATGAATTCAATATCGCCTAGGATAGTGTTCTAAGAAATAAATTGTATGAAGCCATGGATGAATTCCACATCCCCGATAAACTGATAAGATTGTTTCCAAGTCGAAATACACAATACGAAATACATTCACAGGCGAATATCGAAATACAATCACAGGCGTTTGATACGCATGTTCGGCTGCGACAGGGAGATGCGCTGGCGTGTCTCCTCTTCAACATAGCTCTGGAAAGGCGGTCAGAGATGCCCGAATAGACAACCGAGGAAATATTTTTAATAAGTCATCCCAAATTTTGGCATATGCAGATGCCGTGGACCTAGTTGCCCGCTCAACACGCAAGCTAGAAAAAATGTATACCACCTTCTCAAATACCTCAAAAAATATGGGCTTGCAAGTAAACGAGCAGAAAACTAAGATGATGGCATCAACACCCAACAATAGAGCCAGAAACATCGGTCACCAATTCACGGCTGATAACTCTACCTTTGAAATGGTGGACAAATTCACATACTTAGGCTCCCTGATCACCAAGGAGAACGTCATGACGGAAGAAATCAAGCGAAGGATAATCCTAGCAAACAAATGCTAAAATAGGCGCTGCAAACTGACAACGGTTGGCAATGGATAGGAATGACTGGCGTAATAGACTTTGGGAGGTCGAGGCTCTTTCATAGGGCTCTAGCTCCATTGATGATGATGATGATACTATTAAGTACGTCATATTTGGTCACAAAACCCGTTCTAAATTCATGTCTTCCGTTATCATTACCACTAAAAACAATGGTTTATTTACTTATCATTTTATTTCTACTCAGTATCCATTTTATTTCTTGAACTATTACTTATGTTATTATGTGCATTTCTATGTTTTCAAGTTTTATGGTATTTCGGACTGCTCCAGCTTTATACCAGCTTTGAAATTTTATGAATACCTTATGAATTCCTTTAATCGTTGTTTTAAATTATTATTAATAATTAAATAATAATTAAAGACATTAATACGAAGAACAAAACCAGAATAACAGTCGAGAATGAACTAACATCGGAAGTAGAAATCATCAACTCGGTAATCCGACAAGGGGATAGCTTGAGCCCATCGCTTTTTAATTTAGTAATGGACAAATTCATAGAAGATATTAAAAGTACAGGAAAAAAATATAAGATGGCAGAAAAACAAATAAAAATCCTCTGTTATGCTGACGACGCAATCTTAATCTCCGATAACAAGGATAACCTTCAGCGAATGTCACAGACTTTCAATACAGTACCGAAGAACTACAGCATGAAAGTATCGACAGCTAAGATCAAATCCCTGGTAGTGTCAAGGGAGCCTATAGATGTAAAATAGTAATTAACAACGAACTAATTGATCAAGTCTCGTGATTCGAATATCTGGGAGTCGAAATATATAGTTATGGATATGTTAGAGAGAGCGTCCGAAAGCAAGCAAATAAAGCCAGTTACGTGTCAGGATGTCCGAGGGATCTTATCTGGAGAAGTTAAGATATGAGCCTCGAAAGGAAAGTACGCATATACAAATCATGTGTAAGACCGATCATGACGTACGTGATAGAAACAAGATGTGACACAAAGGTGGCGAGATAGCTGGCAGTCAACATCACAGCTACAAATACAAGTTCAAAATCGTTAAGAACTGGTCAAGAGGGCTAATATAAGAAGAAGAAGAAGTTGTTTTAAATTTATCCGTCCAGTTCCCAGGAAAAGCCGCAGTTTTCTTAACTAGATTTTTTAAGGGTGAGTATTGTGAGTAATTATCTCACTGCTCAGCCCTCAACTTGACCAGCAATTTCTGAAGTTTTAGAGTTGTTTCCCTTAGCCGATATCTCTCATTTTAAAGACAAAATCTCTTTCGGTCTTTTACCCTCTTCCATTAGCTACATCCGTTCTACGCCATGTACGTAGCAGATGCGCAACTATGTATGTTTATTCTATTTCTGTGTTTGTTTAAAATTCCTACTGCATTGGATAGTTAATTGGACTTTTATCACATTAACGTTTATAAAAAATACGATTCTTATTAGTTTTTTATTCAAAAATACTTAATTATTTTTACCTTTGTATTATATTCAACTTTAATTCAATACGAACGTTTTTACGCATTCTTTAAAACCATATAATGGAAGATAGTTGCATGTGGGGAATGCCGTATGACGGTTGGTGCGATTCGTCAAGTATGGATCTGTTTGATATAATCCAGGAGTACTTGAACAGTAGAGTGTTTTTGCCGTACTGCCTTTTGCACTTACATAGTTGTGATTGTTTTCTTCTTGACTTTTATAACAAGGTAGGAGATGCAACTATGGTGAAAGATATTCATGTAACAGGTACCATCACATATTTTTTCTAATTTTTAGTTTATGTTTTAAATGCATATTTTTACCCTATTCGATACATTTTTGGCAAAGTAACGTAAGTGACATTTTTGGCGAATCATGTTTTTCCATTAAACAAACGCTTTATTGTTTAGAAGGTACTGCCGGAGTGTTGTAAGCCTAGACATATTATGTTTGAATTAATTCTAGGCTTACTACACTTTGGTAGTACCTTCTAAACAATAATAGCTTTAGTTTAATGGAAAAACATAAAATGTCACTTACGTTACTTTGCCAAGAATGTATCGCATATTTAGTGGAGTCACTGAAGGTGGATATGAGCTATTACCTCCGATTTCGTTCAACCTCCATCGATTTGCATGAAAATTGGTGAGTGGTGAGAGGATATCTCAAGAAACAAAGGTGACATGGTGCCACTTGAGCTTTTACCTTGGGGGTGGATGCCACCCCTTCTCGGGGTGAAAACTATTTTATTAAAATAACCCCTAATTAGATAGGGGGACAAATTCTAAGCAAAATTTGTTATATAAAGTTATTAAAATAAATCAAAACTTTTTGAGTTACCTATTAAAGATCAAAAATTTTAATTTTTGTAAGAAAAATGCATGTTTTTAACCGATTTTTCATAGATAACTCAAAAACTGTAAGTTTTTACAAAAAAGTTATTATTACCAAAATTGAAGCTAATAAAAAACTAAATAAATTCCTTACTAAAAAAACTCTTTAGTGTTAACTAAAAGTCAGTTATAGGTAATTGAATGCATATTTTTTTCGGCGAGTGCCTAAGTCTAAGTATTCAAGCTTAAATTACGGGAAAATAATATAAACATATTAAAAATTTGTGAAAGTACTTAGAAATGTCTATCAAATGAGATACCCAACAAGTTAATAGCATTAAAATTTATTCTCCAAAAATTTTTCAAACTTTATCTTTTAAAAAATTTTCCAAAAAATGTTACCGTTTTTTAAACCCCGTTAATTTTTTAGATATCAGGTTCACCTAAAAACGGTTTCAAAGGTAATTCCAAAGGCTACTAAAATGCGTTGAATTTGATCTTTTAAACCCCCTGCTTTTTTAAAAATCAAAGATTAAATGGCCACGGTTACATGGTTCTCGCAGCAAAATTTAAGATTTAAACGTTTCTATCTCGGTTATTTTTCACCCTACAGAAATGGTAAAAAAAAGTAAATTATTTGATATAGAAAAAACTAAAATTTGATTATTTACCATTTTTTACGTATATTGAGTATTTTTTAAAATTATATCTGTTTTTCAAAAATATGCATTCTAAACCGGTGAACATTGTTAAAAGCATTACTTATGCTAATACAAAGAAATTTTTGTAAGGATTACTATAAATTTTAATTTTTGTGGAAATGGCGTTGCTTAATTTTGATGCTATTAACTTCTTCTGGAGCTCATTTGTTAGGTATTTTGAAGTACTTTGATAAGTGTTTAGCAGATATATTTTATAAAATGCATCGTGTTCCCGTTATTTAAGCTTGAATACATAGATTTGAGTACTCATCGAAAAAAACATACATTCAATTACCCATAACTCACTTTGAATTAACATTAGTTTAGTACTTTGAGTGAATAGTGTATTCAATTTTTTATTGTCTTCAATTTTGGTAAGAATAACTTTTTTGTAAAAACTAATAGTTTTTGAGTTATACGTGCAAAACAGCTTTAAAGCAGACATTTTTTTTTACGAAAAAATAAAATCTTTGATCTTTAATAACTCAAAAAGTAATGATTTATGTTAATAACTTAATATAACAAATTTTGTTTAGAATTTGTCCCTCTGTCCATTTGTGGTATTATTTTTAATACAATAATTTTCACCCCAGAAAAAGGGTGGTATCCACCCCCAGAGTAAAAGCGCAAGTTGGCATCATGTCACCTTTGTTCCTTGAGGTATCCTCTAACTACTCACCAATTTTCATGAAAATCGATGGAGGTTTAACGAAACCGGAGGTGAAAACCTTCAGTGACTGCACTAATTAGGGTTTTTTATTATTAGGAAACTTGTTTGATTCACAGGCCAACGAAAAAAAAAAAGATTTAAAAAACTTTTCTTATAAATTTATGTGAATCCTATGTATTTTTTGGCGCTAAAAAAGAATCTGAAATTAGATTTTACGTATTACCCACAGTTTTCCCACAGTATGGCATTGGCTTATTCTACAATATAATAATTTGAAAAACACAAAATACCGGAATACATTAAAATGATACATTATTAGAATACTACCTTTTACCTAATTTTTATCTTCTCATAGTATAGGTCTGAACAAACATTTCAGGAGTCAATGCTTTTGTATTTTCTTTCTCTTTTTTTTCTGTAAAACTTCTCAAGTAGTTCTTTTCCTATGCGATAGTTCTTCTTTTTCCTATGCGAGGCACCCTGTTGTCCCCAATGAAGTGACCAACAGTAATCACCCATCATGTTGGTGTTCCAACATCCCTGGTATGGTTGCTCCATCACCTTGATATCCAGGTGGAAGCGTTCGCCTCGTTCTTCACTGACTGCACCCAGATTTTCAGGGAAATGATCAAGATGGTTATGCAAAGGGTAGATTTTGAGGCTCATTTGACATCCCAAATCTTAAATCTTATCTAAAATCTTAAAAAAACTTATCTAATAAATTAGCTACTATAAGCTCGTAGTTAGGGTCTTTCACATTACCTACAAACTTGGTTACAACTTTTTTGAATCCAACCCAAGCTTCTTTTTCCTTAGTAGTAATCTTAGTTTCAAAGGTAATTATGCAATTTTAAATGTTAAATTGTGAAAGAATGGTGGGCGATACAGTATTTTTAATATGATTTTCGGACTCAGCGCACCAAAATATATAAGAGGTAATTTTATCAAACAAGTTTTTTCATCGTTGGCCTGTGTTATTATATGAACTAACACTTCTTTGGTTGACCAAAACTGTTCTTTTCGACATAGTTTATTCAGTGACAGTGGAAAAAAGAGAGTTATAATATGTTTGTTCTAGCATCAGTTTCAAACGGTTTGAAACCATCAGCGAATAGTGGACCAGCGCGAGTAGAGGGGATAGCACTGGTGACTGTATTATGCTCTCTCACTGACCAACTATTTGCTGACGGTTTCTGACTAGTTTGACTGTTTGCTAGAACAAACCTAATATGTGCTCACAATAACTCAATACTCAATGTAGCTAGATGTCAAACGTAATTTCTAGACATTATGATAACATGACGTAGACATAGTGTGATCTCACATTCCATGATGGAAATATGGAGAGAACATTTCGAACAACTGTTGAACGGAGAGTGAGGAAAATGAAAACAACGTAATTGAGATCAGAGGAAAACACTAAGGAAACAAGCTATACAGGAAGAAGATCTGGATGAAGCAGTAATAAAGATATGAATAAAGAGGAAGCAATGGGAGAGTCCACAAGGAAACATTTTTCCTATAGTTGGCTGTATACCATGTAATACAAAAAACGGTAAAATCCTTTATAAAAGGTATATTTAAAATCCCTAAAAAGGGCTACATCACAATCACATAACTAGTTTTCGACTGGTTTACCAGTCATCATCAGTGCATACCTAAAATGAATATAACCTGGTAAAATAATGCAAATAAATTGAAATTTTGACTGCGGTTAAGAAAAGTTGTAGGTTATACTCACGTGAGATATACATGCTAACCACCAAGATATAATTTAACAAAAATATGTGGGTCAAAGCCCTGTAAAAGTAGTCCGTCAAGGAAACATCGATTGAAAATGCTACATTAAGCATGGATGTTTAAAGTATTTTACTAAACTCAGGTAACATCTGAGCTGTGGATTTGACTTGTTCACATGCAACATGAACAAGTCAAATCCACAGCTCAGATGTTACCTGGGGCATTTTAGTAAAATACTTTAAACATCCATGCTTAATGTAGCATTTTCAATCAATGTTTCCTTGACGGACTACTTTTACAGGGCTTTGACCCACATATTTTTGTTAAATTATATCTTGGTGGTTAGCATGTACATCTCACGTTAGTATAACCTACAACTTTTCTTAACCGTAGTCAAAATTTCAATATCTTTGCATTATTTTACCAGGTTATATTCATTTTAGGTAAGCACTTATGATGACTGGTAAACCAGTCGAAAACTAGTTATGTGATTGTGATGTAGCCCTTTTTAGGGATTTTAAATATACCTTTTATAAAGGATTTTACTGTTTTTTTTTTTCAATGGGAAAGCTCCTAGGAGAGATGAGGTCAGTCCACAAATGTTGAAATATGTAGAAGAAAAAGCATATAAAAGATTATTATAAATTCTAAATCGAATATGGAAGAAAAAAATATGACCCAAAGAATGGTCAAATGCAGTAACTTTTTTAGTGCACAAGAAGGGGAATATAAGCGACTGTCAGAACTATGGAGGCATATTAATATTATGCGTGATAGCAAAACTATACGAAATTAGAATAAAAAGAAAAATTGGAATAAAAGAAGAACATAAACTAGCGGACGTCCAAAGCTGATTCAGAAAAGGACAAAAGACACAAGATCATAATATTCACCGTGCAACAAGTAGTAGAGAGAGCGTTAAAAAAGTATACATAAGCCTTATAGAGATGGAAAAATCATTCGATTAAATCGAAAAAAAAAAATATAATGAGTTGAAAAATTCTGAAAAGAGAAGTACGGCAAGGTCAAAGAAAACCTGGTGGGAGATTCTTACCCAGGGCAGCTTTGTGAAGTCCACAGATATTAGTATAAACGGCCATTTGCAAATACAAAAATAAGAAAAATTATAAGTTAGCGATGAAAAGAAAACTAGGCAATAAATGGATTATTCACAAAGCTGTAGCCAAAATAATGTACACACATGCATAAACTGTGGATTTTATGCACGTCTAGTAAATACTAAGATCAATTTTTTAAAATAATAAAATCGATTTATTAAAACTAGTCACATAAAACAAAACAACAACCAATAAATCACAACCATTCATAACAAAAATCAACTGAATCACATTTTTATTATGGCACTTAATGTCCCTTTTTGAATCCCCACTTCTTGTGATCTTCGTGTCCACCCTTCTTTCCATATTTGTGGTCGTGGTGGTAGTGGTCATCATGTCCACCAGCTTTCTTATGACCAGCAGATTCATGGTAGTGGGATCCCTTCTCGTGACCTCCCTTCTTGCCGTAGTGGTCTTCGTGGTGTCCTCCCTTCTTGTGACCTCCTTTCTTGTGGCCTCCCTTCTTGTATCCGTCTTCGTGGTGATGTCCACCGTGTTTTTCGTGATGGCCGGAGGAGTGATCTTCATCGAAGAAGTGTTTTTCTTTCTTGTGTTCGTCTAGTTTATGTACGTCGTGTCCTCCTTTGGTGCTGTGGCCCTTTTTGTAAGATCCCTTTTCACCGTATTTGTGTCCTTTCTCGCCCTTTTCTCCTTTGTGGTGTTCGGCGTGGTAGCCATCGTCGTGGTGGTGCTTCTTCTTGTGACCGCCGTGTTCTTCGTAGTGTTTCTTGTGGCCTTCTTTGTCGTGATGGCCCTTGGATCCTTTTTCGTGGTGATGGTGACCCTTGTAGCCTTTGTCGCCCTTTTCACCGTGGCTGCTGTGGTGGTCAGAATGGCCCTCGTGACCGCCTCCCTTTTTCCATTTGTGACCGTGCCCGGACGCCGCTGATTCCAAATCACTACTAACTTCACGTTTGTCTCGACTGATTTCACGAGATTGAGTTAGAGTAACTCCCACTAAAGCCACTAAAGCGAGGACGAAAAGTCCTTTGTAGGTATTCATATTGATGTGAATACTTAAACTGAGACGTTGATACTGTTTCGGTTGAGGTGCTATTGGCTTTTATACGATGTTTCTTAAATTTTTTATTTTAACCGATAATGAAATGATTAACAAATTGTCTATTGCATCTGTAGCACTTGGCAACAGGTAATTGTGTGGGTAATACGGTGCGAAATTATTCGGGCGCAATATTTTGTAAATAATAGTGCAATAATTAATTAACTTGCCTACTATAGTTTCAATGCTCTACTGAAAAAAAAAACGACTAAAAACAGTGCCTAAAATTATTATTGATATTTAGACTTTGGTGAAATAAATATAATGAGAGATAATAACTTAAAAACATAACAAAAATAAGTCAAATATAATTTTTTTGATTTATTAGCTAGTTACTGTTATAAATCCCTGATCGACAGAAAAAAAAGCGGTGTTGCCAAGCATTTTAAAAATCACCGCATATTATAATAAAATTATTTTAAAACGATAACCAGATAATTAATTTAAAGATTGTGTTTAAAGCTACAAGCACTGCTAAAAACTGAGGTGTCTGAAGGGTCGATCTGTAGCTTTTTTCCGCGGTCTGTATTTAAAAAAAATATTAAAAAAAAACAGGCGAATAAACAAAATGGCGAGCTACTCAACTGATGTTAGTGGTAAAAAGAGAAGAAGTATAAGCCAAGAACATGAACCATTCGGAAACAGCAGAAGGGCAGCAAGAACACCACAAAAAGTGTTTCCATCAGTAAAAATAGATAAAATATTAGACAACTTATTAATAGTCTCTCGTTTTATACCGCTAACCCGGCTTTGGGATTATTGCAGGGTAGTCTGCTATAATATCTAGGGCGTACGGTATACAAAGAAGGTAACAGGGCCAGTGCTACCCTATTATTACCCCTGGTTTTACCCAAGGTATTCATTTTTATTCAGGCTGAGTCGATCTAGTGTCTATAGACATTTAAAAGTGTCTAAGAGTCTAGAGTCTAGATGTTCTCGTCGGCGCTAGGTTTCGAATCCCGGCCTACCTGCGTGGAAGTCAGACATGCTACCACCTGAGCTATCCGGACCCTTATTTTAGAAAACTTACAGAATAATAAAAAGTTCGTTTAGATTACGGTAAATTGATTTATGAAAACGTTTAGCTTTAAACGTTATAAAGCTTTAAACGTTTATCCAAGTGGATTATAAAATTCCAGATCGTTTTTAATCTTATCAGATCATCAGCAGTGAAACATTCTATTTTGTAGTCGAAACTAGCACATTATTTTTTATAATAAACTTTAATATTAGATGGTTTTCAATTAATAATTAAATTTTGAAGCGGTACTAGGTCGATGTTAATAGATTAACTTATGGGGCAACATGGTTCCCTGCTCCAAAAACAAAGGGGTGTTTATCTTATAGTATATAGGGGTGTATAAATTAATTTATTATAACAAAACATAAGCAACTTTGACATTTAATAATGTGTTAGTTAGATGGATCTACTCGAGTTACTTGGGAACAAAAAAAGGATGACGAAAATTGCTCCATGGGAAGCCGAGAAAATGCATTTTTTTAACGTATACCGATTTTGAACTTAAGATTACATTTTCTCCAACCTAATTTTTGATTGGAATTTTGCGATTTTTGGCAATTTTCACTCGTAATGTCGATAGTTGTTTCTATTATAATAAATGTTATGAGAATTTTAAAGATATGTATCGCTAAAACTGTTAAGGTTTCCTAAATAAAGTTAAATTTGTCAATATTCGAAAATAAGGCTGCTCGTCTATTTTATTTTTAAAAATAATTATCTAAGCTAGATACTTCCCTGACATACAAAATCCTTACGTATTACTTGCTCAGATTGTAAAAACCCTTCGTTGTTAATGCAACTCTAAACACAATTCGGATGTCAAAACAGTAAAACGCACCTTTCATACGCATACAATAACCATGTTTATAAACCAAAATAAACCACTTCATAGCAGGTAGATCGTTTGTTGGCATAGCAGGTAGATTGTTTTTTGTTTGTTATGCGTTCGGAGAATGACGATAGCTGATGGAAATTGTATGCGAAGAGTCAGTGTTGTAGGTTTACATTTTTATTCCATTCGTAAAACAGGGAGGTAGTACGCCTAGATAATTTTTAAACGTGAAATAGACGGTTGTCGAATATTGACAAATTTAACTTTATTTCGGAAACCTTAACAGTTTGAGCGATACATTATTAGCAAAAAATGTTGCAAATGGCGTCCCCTATTATCCTTTAAAAAATTTCCATCGACCTACCAAACATCCTGTATACAATCATAAGATTCGATTCCAGCAATAAAATTGCTGGTAAATAACTTTTCCCAAAAAAGGGCTATTCTCCGATAATCTGCCCAGACTTACCTATTTTTTAAATTGTAGGTACTTCTCAATATTTTTGACATTTCAACCAATTTTGTTGTATATTAAATACTACTAAACACTACAAATTGATTATTTTTTCCAAAAATTAAAGAAGAAATTACGTCTCTTTTTAAGAATATCACTAGACTTTTTCAATATGTGTACATTGTTGTGTCGTCCTGCAGATTTTCAGCTCTTATCTTTGTGGTGTATTCTGCAATTTTATTTTTTAAATTTATGAAGGGAGTTAACTACTTCCCACATTTTGGAACTTCTAGTTCTCTAGATCTCTAGTTTGAAAGAATATATTCGATCATAGATCTTTGACCCCCGCTATTTTCAAATGCATATTTGTTTGTTATATTATGTGAGGAAAAGTTGTTCCTTGTATGTAGATTTTTGTATATGGTGTACACCCTATACATTATTCTATTTCGTTTGTACCTTTTTTAGTATCGTATATGGTTGCGTCTGCTGCATGTATGTATGCTATATATTATTATATTGAATTCAGAATTCGATATTGTATAAAAAATAGAATTTTTAATAAACTTGTGAAATTAAATCAAACCAATGAAATAAGTATTTTTGAAAAATTTAAACGCAGAATGAAATATTACACCATTACCGCGTGCAGAAAGTCCCTGAAAACTTCTATAATGTTTATTTTAATAAATTAAAGAAAAATAAACTCTTTGTTTATTCTAAGAAACTTTCAGCCCTTGGTAATAATGTAATCTTTCATTTTGCGTTTATATTTTTCAAAAATTTAATGTATTAGTTTTTTTCAGGATTCGAAAAAATGAATGCAAGAGCATTGGCCCGAAATTTTGCGCCTACGCTCTTAAACTGAATTTTGTCCTTGATTACAGCTGTATTACCCTTATTTGCTGGATAAGATTATTATGAACCTATCTCCTTCTAAAAATTTGACAGCTTTAAATTCCTTTTTACTTACATTTGATAACGATTTGGGTGCCTTTTTCTAGTTCTTTTCACGAGACGTGAGTGACAAGTAAAAGAATAGAAAACAGAATAAATGCAATGGAAATTATGTTTTTGAGAAGAAGCTGTAGACAAAGCTGAGAAATAAAGGAATTAGAGAACTAATGAATGTCAAGGAGATACTAAATTACGAAATAAACAACGAAAATATACAACACATGCGAAGAATGGACGAGACAAGAATACCACTAAGAACATGGAAATGGGGACACCCCATTTGGTTACCAAATAGGGACACCATCCAAGAAGGAGGAAAAGTGGACGTCCTAGATTAGAGTGACCGGACAAATAAAAACAACAAAGGGAAAAAAAGATCTAACTAAGAAAGATATACGACAAAAATAATTGTTAGATATATAAGAGGGGTGGAAATATTAAATAAAATTAACAATGGCTATATTAGAGGTAGTCTAGGGTTGGTATCAATAGTAAATCTAGACCAGGGCGGATCTGTTTTGAGGTGGATGTGAGGCCCGGAACATTAATCAAAAAATTAAAATATTTTTTCTACAACCGTGTTAAAAATGCAATTTTTAGCACTCCATACGAGGGTTAAAAATGCTACTTTAAGGCACTAGTGCTTTAAAAAAATTTTAAGGCACTGCAGTTCGTATTGACCGTATAGGCAATTTTGATGTAATGTCAAAAAAATAAAAAAATGGAATGTCAGTAAAAGTTCAAGTAAAAGTTTTTGTAGATATTGTCCTATAATTACGTTTGTAGAAAAAATATTGTATGATATGCGTGTTAAAAAGTACATTTTTAAGGCACTCATGTGAATTGGAGAACTCGCTATCGCTTATTCTGCAAACTTTCACATGCGTACCTTAAACGTGTACTTTTAACACTTATATCATAAATAACTATTAAAATTTCAATAAACATCGAATTTTTTCTGCTTTCTTTGATTATAACTTTAGAACGATTCATTCTGGAACAAAGTCGTAGGGAAATAAAATAAAGATAATTAACTTTTGTATGATATACGACTGGTTAAAAATGTCTTTAATTATTACCTTTTCTGCAAAATAGCAATAAATACAAAATAAGGGGGCAAAATAATTCTATTTTTGTTCAGTGTTTTTCAACCAATTTGGTTGCACTTAGAACCTTAGTAATTCGCTTAAAAAATTCTTATAACATACTTAAACCGTTCACCAAATTTCATTAAAATCAACCTAATAGATTTTGCGTAATAATTTTGCAATCTGTTTTTAAAAAAGTTCAAAATTTTTAAAAACTTTCTGAACAAAAAGTAGACGATTTAGAAGTTGGCTAATTTTTTTACATATAAATAGGTGCTCTACCTATCTAACACACTTTACAGAATTAAAATCGTTTTATTTAGGCAGCCTCAGCAACGCTTTAAAGTGATAAACAATTTTTTGGTTTATAAACAAATTAGTGCTGTCGCCAGGAGGGGATGCAACGGCCTCCTGTATTTAGATGGACTTACCCAAGTTTTTTTATGTACCTATTTTGGCCCGTAGAACACGAATTTTTTGGGTAACAGTTGATCCGGATGTTGATAAGATTGTTAAAAATAAAGAACTCTAGGAATTACATAACAGCAATTTTTCGCAAAACTAAATAATTTTTTTTATTTCTTGGGTAATTCTAAGCTAAAAATGTTTTATGTTCTACAAGTTTTTTCGTAGGATGCATAGTTTTCGAGATAAATGCGGTTAAATTTTCAAGAAATCGAAAATTTGCAATTTTTGAACCCGAATAACTTTTGATTAAAAAATAAAAAACATTTTTGCTGACAGCAGTTGAAAGTTTAAGTCAAATTATACCTGTTTTTATTGTTTGCATAGCTAAAAATAAATTTTTTTATTTTTATACAAAGCCATTTATTTATAAGCCAAAAAATTGTTTATAATTTTAAAACATTGCTGAGAACTCTTAAATAATCCGATTTTAATTCTGTGAAGTGTATTAGATAGGTAGAGCGCCTCTTTATATGTAAAAAAATTAGCCAACTTCTAAATGGTCTACTTTTTGTTCAGAAAGTTTTTAAAAAATTTGAACTTTTTTAAAAAAATTTAGGTTGCAAATTTGGTAGACTGTTTAAGTATGTTATAAGAATTTTCTAAGCGAATCACTAAGGTTATAAGTGCCACCAAAGTGGTTAAAAACATTTAATAATAACAGGCTTATTTTGCCCCCTTATTTTGTATTTATTGCTAAATTGCAGAAACGGTAATACTTTAAAACATTTTTAACTAGTCGTATATCATACAAAATTCAATTATCTTTATTTTATGTCTTTACGACTTTGTTCCAAAACGAATAGTTTTACAGTTAGAAGCAAAGAAAGTAGAAAAAAATCGATGTTTTTTTCGAAATTTTTTATATTATAATTTTTTTATTAATGTTCCGGGCATATTTGAGAAGGAGCATAAGTCAATTATTATTATAGAAGGTGTCACCTAACTTTATCTGCAAAAATCCGAATGCCACCTCTCACATCCAAAAATAGACGTTTTTTCACAGATCAGTCCTGGTCTAATCATAGGTTGAGATGGTTAGAGCATGTTGAATGTTGACATCAATATTAGTTGCAAGATCCTGAGAGAAGTAGCAAGATAAAGAAAATCTGGTGAGAGATCTGGCTGACTGCTCACTCAGGACATTCTGTGAAGTTGATACACAGATATTAGTATAGACAACCATTTATAAATAAAAAGAAGAAACTTTATTGGATGGCAATGAAAAGAAAACTATTCAATTGAAGGATTATCGAAAAATCTGTAGCCAAATTAATGTGTACACATCCATAAATCTTGGATTTTATGTACTAGGTCTGGATCCCGCGTATGAAAAAAAAGTTGATTAATAGCAAGCTGAAAATATGTTAATAGCTTAAGGGTGTCTAGTCGGACAAACTTTGACATATGGGAACACTGGAACAGGGGAAGTTTTAATTGTGGAACAGGTTAAAAATTTGGAACGGTCAGACCAAGAAAACGGCACATGTATTTTGTCCGACAGAACAGACTTAAACTCTCCGAATAGAGATAAAACTCTCATGCAAAAATCATACTGCTATTTATCACCAAATGGACGTACGTTTTAATGAGTGGAACATGTAGAATATGTCAAATGACAGGAATTATGACAGGTGATAAATAGCAGTCTGATTTTGTATGAGAGTTTAATCTCTGTTCGAAGAGTTTAAGTCTGTTCTGTCGGACAAAATAAATGTGCCGTTTTCGTGGTCTGACCGTTCCAAATTTTTAACCTGTTCCACAATTAAAACTGCCCCTGTTTCAGTGTTCCCATATATCAAAGTTTATCTGACTAGACACCCTTAGCTCTTAACAAATTTTCAGCTTGCTATTAATCAACTTTTTTTTTCATACGTGGGATCCAGAACTATACGTTTAGTATTGGTAAATTAGAAAATAACAAGATAAATTTTTTAAAATAATAAAATCGTTTTATTAAAACTAGTCACATAAAACAGAACAACAACCAATAAAACACAACTATTCTTAACAAAAATCAACTGAATCACATTTGTAGTTTGGTACTTAATGTCCCTTTTTGAATCCCCACTTCTTGTGGTCTTCGTGTCCACCCTTCTTTCCATATTTGTGGTCGTGGTGGTAGTGATCATCGTGTCCACCGGCTTTCTTGTGACCAGCAGATTCATGGTAGTGGGATCCCTTCTCGTGACCTCCCTTCTTGCCGTAGTGGTCTTCATGGTGTCCTCCCTTCTTGTGGCCTCCTTTCTTGTGGCCTCCCTTCTTGTATCCATCTTCGTGGTGATGGCCTCCGTGTTTTTCGTGATGGCCGGAGTCGTGGTCTTCATCGAAGAAGTGTTTTTCTTTCTTGTATTCGTCTAGTTTGTGTACGTCATGTCCTCCTTTGGTGCTGTGACCCTTTTTGTAAGATCCCTTTTCACCGTATTTGTGTCCTTTCTCACCCTTTTCTCCTTTGTGGTGTTCAGCGTGGTATCCATCGTCGTGGTGGTGCTTCTTCTTGTGACCTCCGTGTTCTTCATAGTGTTTCTTGTGGCCTTCTTTGTCGTGATGGCCCTTGGATCCTTTTTCGTGGTGATGGTGACCTTTGTAGCCTTTGTCGCCCTTTTCACCGTGGCTGCTGTGGTGGTCAGAGTGGCCCTCGTGACCGCCTCCCTTTTTCCAATGGTGACCGTGCCCGGACGCCGCAGTTTCCAGATCACTACTAACTTCACGTTTGTCCCGACTGATTTCACGAGATTGAGTTAGAGTAACTCCCACTAAAGCCACTAAAGCGAGGACGAAAAGTCCTTGGTAGGTATTCATCTTGATGTGAATACTGAAACTAAGACGTTGATACTGTTTCGGTTGAGGTAGTAGTGGCTTTTATACGATTTTTCTTTAAGTTTTTGTTTCAGCCGTTAGTGAAATGATTAACAAATTGTCTATTATGTCTATTGCATCTGCGGTAACTTTCACTGTTGTCATTTTTTTATCTTCTGATGTAATTTTATTGAATTAAAGTGAATAAATTTAATATTACTAATTTGTCCAGTTGACTGCATTCTAGTTTTTTGGTCAATTACACTGTTTTGAGATTATTTACATAATTCGTACAATTTGATGACGGTCGATACTAAAGGTGTTTTTTTTATTGGGTTTGCCCATCAAAGCGTGAAGATCTAAATGTGTCAATTTATTACCAGGTTAGCATTAAATATTTCTATTAATGCTAATAATAGCTAATAATAATATGGATTATACGGTTATAATGGTTTTATTTTTATACGGGTGTTTAAATATTAAAATGTACTTTGAACAGACCGATTTTAGATAAAATATATTTTATTATTATGCAAAACGTAAAATATAAATGGTAGATACCTATATACAAGAAGGTAATAGTAAAATCAAGTAAATATGAGGAAATGAGAAAGCAAAGCCGAATATTAACAGATTTCAGTAAATAAAAAAACAAAGCAAATTTTCAGATTATCGAAATTCCCACGAGAACATAATCTCATCTGAAGATTTCTACCAGGAAAATGAACTACATAATAATAGACAACAGCGAAAAGACTGTCAAAAATATAAGGAATTGAAGAGGTTTTCGATTCAAATCATTTTGTTGTAGGTACATGCAAAACTGAAACTAAAAGTACCCCAAGCAAAGAACAACAAAAACCAAAGAAACTTTTTTTAAATAAATTAATGGCACTGGCAAAGGCACAGGTTAGTGGGGCATGTTTGAAAATAAATCAAGAGAAATAGTCCAGGAACCGAAGCTTTTCACCTCGAAATTTTTACAGAATGGATTGATTTTCTTGAAAATTTGAGAATAAGTAGTGGATAGTCCAAGGATCAAAATCTATATGATGCTGAAAGGCGCTTTTACCATGGGGGTGGTTGCCAACCCATCTCGGGGGTGGAAATTTTTTAATATATTTTGACCGCAAAAGTTAATAAAATAGTTCATTCTAAGCAAAAAATGTTCTATAAGTTTTTTTTGATAAAATTAATAGCTTTCGATTTATTCGCTATCGAAAGTGTTAGTTTTACATACAAAAATCAATATTTTTTGATATAGGTAAGTACTCATTTACGACTTACTCAATTTTTGCCGTAGAAATATTTTTTTTAAACCAAGCAAGCTCTTGGAAATTAAATAACCTACAATTTCATATTTAAACATTGTTTCGTATCTCTGATACTAATCTTTCTATTCTGAAGAAAATGGCATTTTTTACCAAACTACAAAAATTCGTTATTGGCTTTTAACTCCATTTTTTTAAAAATTAATTATTCTAAGCCAGTCAAACTTCTAGAATATATTAATAATACATACCTAAATAAGACTGAATAAGGCCAATGACTAACAACATCGCTAACTTACATTATTGTGCTTCCAATTGGATTTCCCATTTTTTTTAAATATCGAGTGTTTTACCGCAACTTTTTTATTTTTTTTTTTCTAGAACGTTTGGTAAAAAATAATTTTGTAGATTTTTACAAGGTATATATGGTTATTAATATTAAATCCATTTAGAAACCTCAGTAGCAAAAAGAGGCGACTTTGAAAGGGTTAGTAAAGGTGGCTTTTGCATGTTATCACAAGTTTTAATTGTCAACAGCTCACTCAATTTTTTCCGCAGAAAAAATTTTTGGAAACCAGGCTCTTGCGAATTAAATAATCTACAATTTAATTTTCAAACATTTTTCGTATCTCTGATACTAATCTTTCTATTCTGAAGAAAAGGGCATTTTTACCAAACTACAAAAATTCGTTATTCCCCTTTAACCACATTTTTTTGGTCAATGACTAGTTTTAATTAGGGTGGTGATTAGAAGATTGTTTCCAATTACTTTTTCGCTGAAAAAATAGGGACTGAAATTCCTTTCATTATAAGTCACTTATATAATTTTTGAGCTAGAAATTGTTTTTGTATTTCAAAATACATTCATAATGAGATATTTTTCAATACTTTAAATTATATTAGTTTGAACAAGCTAACCTCGAAATATGCATAGTTTATCCGTCTTTTGACTTTGAAACTACAATATTTAGCATTTGACGAAGAAAAGCTAACCTAACATATAATAAGGTATAACTCGATTACTATTGGTCTTAAAGAAAATGAAAAATAAACCGTTTTGTTTATTTTTTCAAAAGGTAACTTTTGCACTCAAAATATAATTAAAAATTTCCACCTCCGAGATGGGGTGGCAACCACCCCCATGGTAAAAGCGCCTTTCGGCATCGTATAGATTTTGATCCTTGGACTATCCACAACTTATTCTCAAATTTTCAGGCAAATTGATCCATTCTGTAAAAATTGCGAGGTTTTGACCTGCTATTTTAAGTTTCATTACTTGGACTAATTCAGACCAAAAATATTTAACTTAGGTTTAGATATATTTAAAGGATATTATTCATTGGAATAATACTCTACATGTCATCAGCTTCATTGTCAGAGAAAGTTAATGTGTTAAATGGATGAGTATCTGCATCGGCCTCTGCATGGGCGACATCCTAATGAAGTCAGCTAAAACTATGTCGACAAAACATATCGAAGTGTTGGTTGACATCAGGAAATTTGTTTTCTGGAACATCCATTCAGGATCAGGTTAGTGCAACCAAAAATTACCTGAAATATTTCGTCAAAGACTCTCTGGTCTTAGACGACAAATAACGATATACCAAGCCTAAGAGATCTTCTCCAAGTCAGTCATCTTTCTTATTATCAATACATCCCCGACAGTGTGCCCGACAGACCGCACGGATCTCACAGACTAACCAGTGATGCATAATAGACTATTCGCATACTAGTAAATTAAACAATTAGACAACCAACGCTAATTAGTGTTGCAATACAACAATAATAATCTGCGTGTTAAGTATAACGCAAATATCGCCAAGTAGAGAGATGTGGAAATTCATGGAAATGTCCCAGACATGTTCAATTGGAGACAAATCAGGTGATCGTGGTGGCCACGATCGTGGTGGCCAAGGTAATTACACCCCATACCCCTACAATAGAATAGAAAGAGAAAATAGCTGTAGCCTTACTAATACATCAAAGAGATCAAAATCAGATAAAAAAGTATTAGTACGTATCAGAAAGGATTGTAACAAAAAAGTTGGACAAAAAAGAATGGAGATGGAACAACTGAACATCATCTGCGTATATGCCGCTAAAAACAACAAGCCTTAGACAAGAGAAACAGTTTATGACTAATTACAACAAGTAGTAGACAAAGTCAGCGGAAAGATCATACCATTGGGGGAGTTTAAAGCTCCAATGGGCAACCCAAGTAGTATCCGGAATTAAGCAAAAACAGAGAGAATGTCAAAAACAAAAATGGAGAACTGATGATAAACTTTTGCACAAATATGGAAGTTAATATAAAAACACATTTTTACAACAACACAAATATACATTAAATAGTATCCCTATCATAGATTAGCCTAGTTTATGTAAAATAAGAATCGTCATGAAATACTTCACACCCAAGAGAGCGGCACCACCACAAGCAAAAATCAGAGCCGAAGCACTAAATATGGAATCCAATGAATACTTATGTATACAGAAAAATAATCGAGAGAAGATTTCTGAGAATGAAATACTAGAA
Source organism: Diabrotica virgifera virgifera (assembly GCF_917563875.1). Lineage (NCBI taxonomy): Eukaryota > Metazoa > Arthropoda > Insecta > Coleoptera > Chrysomelidae > Diabrotica > Diabrotica virgifera. Next base: position 29,675,572 of record NC_065447.1, read on the forward strand.
AACGATAACATCGGGGCAAGCTGGGAAAAACTCAAAAATAATATCATTATTAACGCTGATGAGAGATGCATCAACTCAAAAACCAATCCATGGGTCGTCAAACCAATAATGTCCTGTAGTCTGGGCTGATTATCGGAGACGGAGAATAGGCCATTTTTGGGAAAAGTTATTTACCAGCAATTTTATTGCTGGAATCGAAGCTTATGATTATATATATATTAATAATATAGGTATGCAAAGTCCGCAGATAGTGTGCTACTTTTTTTATAAACAAAATGGCGCCCGAAAATCGTGTTTTTTTCAATTATTGCTCTATAACTCCGAAGATTTTAACTTTACAACTAAAACACTCAAATAAAAATTCACCGCAATTAAATTCTGCATAGAAATATGTATTTTCAGATCTGCTACGATGAAAATTTTCCTCGGAAAATGCGGGTTTTCCCAACAAAATCTTTAATTTTCAAATAAAGTTTTAAATAAGTAATTATCTACCAATAATTAAATAATTTGGTGATTTAAAAGCCTTCTTGGTTTAGATTATAGTTGCAGAAGCTGGTGAAAATGGAACGAATATTTTAGCAACAATTCAAATGTTAATTTATAATTTACGGTCGCAATAATAACCAAAATAATTATGATACACTGATCAAACTTTAAAATCTCATAAACATGAGATGCCTATTTAACATTTTGTCGACAAAATATACATTTTTTATTTTTTTGCATAATCTTTAAATATTTAAAAAAAATAGTTATAAACAAATTCCTGTTTCTCATAAAGTTTTTACTAAATTCTAATTTTACAAAATAGTTAAAATTCGTATTTGAAGTATCTTGAAAATGAATGCTTTAAAACTTTTAAGCAACCATTTGCAAAAAAGTTATGAAACAGCAAAATAAACATAAGATTACTACGTTGTTTATAATTTTTTTAATTCTTTAAAAGCGTAAAAGTGAGTTTAAAGTACAAGCTAATTATTTGCAAAAAATATCGAATAATAGTTTAATGGTTATATTTTAATTAAAGATTATAAATATATTTTTTTGTAATTTATACGCGCGAAAGTAGAGTAATAGAGTACTGTAGCTAAAATTTTCACTCGATGCGACGACCGTCGCGCGACGTACAGTATTTCTCATGATCATCTTTCAGTGCGTCACAGTTTTTCGATTTATTTCTAACGCATTAAATTGTATGTGACAGAAAAAAAGGCACGCCGGTGCTTATATTTCGTCGGTGACATTTTTATAACATTTATTCTAGTTATTCTAGTTGTCGATAAATGGCGCCATAATAAAAAAATAATTTTTTTTAATTAGATAATAATATTACAAATATAATCTGTATAATTTATAAGACTATACAAATCAAAGAAAATATCATTTATAAATGCAAGAAACGCATTTGATTTGTTTTCATTCCAAATTGAAAATAAAATGTGACAACTGTCAGATTTAACTAAAATGTCATGTTAGAATAAATGTCATAAATGTGTATTATCACGGACTTACCCTTTTTCCTATCATTTGTTACTAAACCTTACCTATCATTTCTTACGCACTGAAAAATGATCATGAAAATTATAGTACACTTAATAAATAAAATTATATTATTATGTATGCTGCGTGTCAGTCGCTTCGAGTGAACATTTTAGCTCCGGCTCTGTATCAAGCCTACTTTCGCGCTAAAAATTACAAGAAAAGTATTTTTAATCTTTGATTAAAATATAACCATGGAACTAATATTTGATATTCTTTGTGAGTAATTAGATTGTACCACAGACTCACTTTTAAGCTTTGAAACAAATAAAACAAATTATAAACGACGGAGCAATCGTATATTTATTTTGCTGTTTCATAACTTTTTTGCAAATGGTTGGAAATTTTTTTTAAAGCATTCATTCTTAAGACCTTTGAAATACGCATTTTAAGTATTTTTTAAAATTAGAATATAATAAACAATTTCGGAGAAATGTTAATTTGTTATAACTATTTTTTTTAACATTTAAAGATTATGCAAAACAATGAAAAATTTATATTTTGTCGACAAAATATTAAATAGGCATCACATCTTTATAATCTTTCTAAGTTTGATTAATGTCTCATGATTATTTTGGTTGTTATTGCGACTGTAAATTGTTAATTAACAATTGAATTGTTGCTAAAATATTCGTTGAATGTTCACCGGCTTCTGCAATTATAATCTATACCAAGAAAGCTTTTATTTCGCCAAGTTATTTATTTATTGAAAAATAATTACTTCCCCAAAAAATTTATTTGAAAATTCGAGATTTTGTTGGGAAAACCCACATTTTCCGAGGAAAATTTTCGTCGAAGCAAATTGGAAAAAACATGCCTCTATATAGAATTAAATTGGGGTGAATTTTTATTTGAGTGTTTTGGTGTAACGTCAAAATCTGCGGAGTTATAGACCAATAATTAAAAGAAAAACACGATTTGGGGGCGCCATTTTGTTAATAAAAAAAGTAGCACACTATCTGCGGACTTTGCATACCTATATTATTAATATATATGATCATACCTAATATTCGATTCCAGCAATAAAATTGCTGGTAAATAACCTTTCTTTGTACTTTACTAAATAGACCAGCGTATTATAACTATTTTTTTTTTCAAAATTTAAAGATTATGCAAAAAATCGAAAAATGTATATTTTGTCGATAAAATATTAAATAAGCATCTCATCTCTATAATTTTTATAAGTTTGATCAATGTATTATGATTATTTTGGTTATTATTTCAATCGTAAACTGTTAATTAACAATTGAATTGTTGCTAAAATATTCGTTTAGCTTTCACCGGCTTCTGGAATTACAATCTATACCAAGAAAGCTTTGATGTCACTAAGTTATTTAATTATTGATTAATAATTACTTACCTAAAACTTTATTTGAAAATTAGAGTTTTTGTTGGGAAAACCCGCATTTTCCGAGGAAAATTTTCGTCGGAGCAAATCGGGAAAAACATATCGCTATGCAGAATTTATTTGCGGTCAATTTTTATTTGGGTATTTTGGTTGTAAAGTTAAAATCTTCGGAGTTATAGAGCAATAATTGAAAAAAATACGATTTGTCGGCGCCATTTTGTTTATAAAAAAAGTTGCACACTATCTGCGGACTTTGCATACCTATATTATTAATATATAGGATCTTATAATTCCATTCCAGCATTAAAATTGCTGGTAAATAACTTTTCCATGAATTTTGCTAATTAGCCCAGAGTACTGACACAGACAAGACAAAAAGAATTCTTAGGAACAGCAGAGAGAAAAATCGATGGGAAGACACTAAGGGACAGATATAGAAGTACAGATTTACGACGGAGATGCAAGGAGAACATTAAGGAGTAGATAGAAAGAGAAGAGTAGCATGAAACGATCATAAATATGCCTAATAATAGGGAAAAAGCCTAATGACAAAACAAATGGGGTATTAAAGAAGACAAGAGACGGTACCCCAGTAAGAAAACGATCAGTGGGAAGATCACGAAAACGATGGAATGAAAATTTATTGGAGGCACACTATCTGGAGTCATGTCAATACAAAAATAAAAAAAATATTTTTTGAAACTGTTATTGTTAGCTTATTTTATTGTGTCGACTTTTGTTAAATCTACTCTACAGCTTTCGTACAGCTAAAGTGTACTTTTTAAAATTGACGTAAAACATTTTTAATTGTTTAATAATTATCGTATTTACTCAATATCGTTATCTTAAAATTAGCTCAAAAAATTAGAAAAATAAATGGATAACAATTAAATATTATTAACTATTTTGTATTGTTGCAGGTAAGGATAAATTGGTTCTATGAATAAATAGAAACAAAGCTTCTGAAAAGTAAGTATTACATTCTAAAAGCCTATTAAAATTGTGAACACAGCAAATATTTAGAGTTCTACCGACGCTACAAACTGACGCTATCTTAACACTTTGGACAGACAACACCTACAGTAGGAAAAATGAAATGCATTCATTTTTCCGACTGTATTTTCGACTAGTTAATAACTTTCACAAACAAAATTTAGGCATAAGTTCACCCCTATCTGCATTGTTTGCAGATCTATGTATAAGCCAAACAACTCACAGTATGGTGGAGATATGTAGACTATGTGGCCCTCTATTGGAGGTCGCACACTAGAAGCATTGAATAAATTTGTGATGGACATTGACAGTAAACAAGAATCAGTCAAGTTCTCAATGGAACAAGAAAACAATTTACGTCTTTTTCTGAAAGTTTTAATCACAAAAAAGGATACAAAATATAGTAACCAAAGTCTATAGAAAACCAACCTCCACTTACAAATATAGTAGAAAACTACTCAAACTACAACGTAAAAATGGAAAGGAAATTATCACATTATTTTATGAGAGAATCCAAAAAACATATAGGTCTGGATCCCGCGTATGAAAAAAAAAAGTTGATTAATAGCAAGCTGAAAATTTGTTAATAGCTTAAGGGTGTCTAGTCAGATAAACTTTGATATATAGGAACACTGAAAAAGGGGCAGTTTTAATTGTGGAACAGATTAAAAATTTGGAGCGGTCAGACCACGAAAACGGCACATTTATTTTGTCCGACAGAACAGACTTAAACTCTCCGAACAGAGATTAAACTCTCATGCAAAAATCAAACTGCTATTTATCACCTGTCATAATTCCTGTTATTTGACACATTCTACATGTTCCACTCATTAAAACGCCCATTTGGTGATAAATAGCAGTCTGATTTTTGCATGAGAGTTTAATCTCTGTTCGGAGAGTTTAAGTCTGTTCTGTCGGACAAAATACATGTGCCGTTTTCGTGGTCTGACCGTTCCAAATTTTTAACCTCTTCCACAATTAAAACTTCCCCTGTTCCTGCGTTCCCATATATCAAAGTTTGTCCGACTAGACACCCTTAAGCTATTAACAAATTTTCAGCTTGCTATTAATCAACTTTTTTTTAATACGCGGGATCCAGACCTAATACTGTAATGAAAATGCTTTTAAACAAAGGTTTTAACAAAAAATTTTTACCAGTTGTCATTTACAAACAAGTTGTTCACAATATTGAAGAAAGGAACCAAAAAACACCGTAAGCATTCCAGAAATGCTCACAAGACGAAATTTAAGGATAACAACAATATCCTATTATATAAAGGTAGGGTTACCATACGTCCGGATTTCGTCTGGACAGTCCGGATTTGAAAGACATGTCCAGATTGGCGTCCGGATATGAGAAATGTCCGGATTTTTTCTTTACTAAAAAAATGGAAGATACTTGTCACAACGGTGGAAAATTTCATTCTGTCTGAATCAAATAGTTAAGGCTGCAAGGTGATCCTACCTGGAAAGAGATGGAAGAGAGCGCTTTAACTATAGTCAGCGTTGTACCGAATTCTGTCAATGTGGATGAATTATTTGATGAGCACTTGTCACTTCTCCAAGTTCTAAAAAAGCTGAAACCTAAATGGACTTTACTACGTAAAGAAGAAACCCCAAGCACTCATGACAAATAGCAAAAAATATTTGAAGCATTTTCTAAAAGCAACGTTTCCTTTACGAATATTTTTAAAACATGTAGTGGAATTCATCTTGGTACTTCGGCTCCTGCTGAAGGTATCTTTTCGATGATGAATTTTATATGGACGGCTGGAAGAGGAAGATTATCTCTGCCTGTTGTAAAGCAGCTTGTCAATATTAAAGAAAATTCCGTAATGTCATGTTCCGAATTCCATGACAAAATAAAAAATGACAAGCCACTTTTGAGAAAAATGATGTCTTCTGAAAAGTACGAAAGAAGAACAGATGAAAAACAACCTGTCGCTGGGCCCAGTACACACTAAGCATTTCGCATATATGTACAATGTAGAGGTAGCAACACAGTCAAATTCACATTTTACATTTTCTACAACTCCTTGGACTAGCCCTTTCCGGATTTGGCCCTAATAAATTATGGTAACCCTATATAAAGGACATGTCAGAAAAATGAAAGAAGATAAGAAATGAATTTCTTCTTCTTCTTCCAGGGCCTTCTCCTAATCGGAGGTTGGATATCATCATCACTATCTTTACTCTATCTACCACTGCTCTGAAGAGTTCTATAGAACTGCATTTAGATCAGTCCCTTAAATTCTTCAACCATGACACTCTTCTTCTTCCTATACTCCTTCCGCCTTTTATTTTTCCCTGTATTATCAATCTTAGCATTTCATATCGCTGTCCCCTCATTATGTGTCCCAGATATTGTAACTTTCTTATTCTTATTATGCTTATTATTTCGCATTCTTTGTCCATTTCTAGAAATACTTCCGTGTTCGTTTTCTTGTGTCCATGCTATTCTAAGCATCCTTCTGTAACACCACATTTCAAATGACTGTAGCTTATTTATGTGTTCTTGCTTCAATGTCCAGCTTTCAAGTCCATATTGCAGTATCGTACAACACGTAGCATCTCAAAGCTCTTACTCTCGGTTCTAATCCAAGGTCTTTGTTGCAGAGAATTGTTTTCATTTTTACAAACGCATTTCTTGCTATTTCTATCGTGGTCCTATTTCTGTTATTTGATCATTTTGCTCTGAAATCCAGGTTCCTAGGTACAGTGAAACCCCGATAAGTCCGCCTTCGATAACCCGGAAGTTCGGCTAATCCGGACCGATTTTCATCAGACAAAACAATATTTTTTTCACTTTGACTGAGTTTTTTACCAAGAAATAAACAATACTGTATACAACTGTACGTATGTTTAGATGTACTGTGCATATGTATTTAATGTTTTTGCAATTATAATGTGTATTTGTTTATTATTTATATGTATTTTATTAATTTTTACCATATTCCCCGGCTAACCCGGATTTTCCATAACCCCGATTGGCCGCGGTCCCGATTAATCCGACTTATCGATGTTCCACTGTATTTGTATTTATCAACCCTATCTATCGGTGCATTTCCCAAATGTATGCTTGTTCGTATGTTTGTTTTCTTAGTTATTATCATGTATTTAGAAATGAATACAAAATCACAATCAAATTTAAAACAACCAATACACTAAGACCTATTCTGTGCAAAATCAAGCATAACAACACACAAGGGAGATCAAACAACTGCATCTACAAAATACCCTATGTATGCCACAATTTCTGTGTGGAAGAAACTGCAAGACCACTAAATGTAAGTATAAACGAGCATGAAACCTACATCAAGAACAAAGACTTCGGGAAAGCACAGATATGCAAATATGCTTGGTATAGTAAGCACAAAGTACAACGGAAAGATGAATCAATATTCATAAAAGAAACATACATGAAAAAGATACAAATCAAAGAAGTAGCTCCAGTGGCGCACCGAGAATTTTCCTCTGGGAGGGGTTGGCTTGGACACCGAACTTTTTTTGTATTGTTTGTGAAACACAAGTTACATTTTCCTGTAGGCGAGGATATAAAGCATTACGTTATGAAACCTTTTGCGTTCGATTCGAGAGAGCATTAGGAAAATTCTTTAATGCTCGGCATGAGGTACAAATAAAAATTGAATTGTTGTAAACATATTGATGAAACAGTTCGTGAAGTATGCTTTTTGCGAACGCACGCGATGTTTAGAGCACGAGCGACAGCGGGGCGAGTGCTATACATCGCGTAAGTTCGCAAAAAGTACTTCACGCACAGTTTCATACAATATTTTATCTACGATAAACAAATAAAAAACTGTAACTCTTCGTCACTGGAATTAATTTCTATTCTACAATTTTTAGAACTTTGACATTTAAAAACTCTAACTTCTTTCAAACCACAAAACTGTCAAAACTTTTGTTGTAATTTATTGCTCATTATGTCATCACCATGACAACGCGAATGTTAAGGATATTTGATTATATGAAAGTGTGCGAAAAAGTAAATCCCATTTAAAATACATTGTTACTTCACGCACGGCTATCTATAATGAGAGTTTTCACAAACTAAAAACTTATACATAATATGACATAGAGTAGATATTTTCCAAAGTGTTTCTTAAAGTGTCAAAAAATAAAAATTCACAACTCAGAAAATAATCATGGAAATGAGTTATATTTTTATACTCGGGGGTTTTGAGGTCGCTAAACAGGAATATGGGTTCGGCGAAGCTGTAAGAGGTACCTGGTGCCCGGTATCCCAGTAGGCACGTCGTCTCCTGGAGTTTTATGGAAATTAATTATGAAAATGATTGAAACTTATTCCGAGGTTTTTGAGGTCGTTGAACCCGAATATTGCTTCGACGATGCTGTACGAGGTACCTGGTGCCCGGTATCTATATTATCTCCTGGAGTTTTGCAATAAATATTGCATGGAAGATGCTGTATGAGTATGAGTTACCTGGTGCCCGGACTCTACTTCGTCTTCTGGAGTTTTATAGAAATTAGTCATAAAATTCAACCGTGAGTAACAATAACAGTAAGTTATTTTAGTTCAGAGCGAAAATTATGAAAAAAAAATAATTCGAAATTTTTTTTTTCACTATTGGGTAATAATAATTTTTTTAGATATAGAGATGTCAGAACCTCGAGTATATGATTAAAACTCTTAGTTACCTTAAAAACCCCGGAATAACAAGTTGCAACAAATGTTATTACGAATTTTCATACAATTTCCAGAGACGACGTAGATACAGGGCACCAGGTATCTCGTACAGCATCTTCGTTGCAATATTCTTGTTCAGCGATCTTAAATCCCCGAGATAATAAATTATTTTCAATAAAAAATTTCTATAAAACTCCTAGAGATGACGTAGATTCCTGGCACCAAGTACCTCTTACAGCTTCGCCGACCCTATATTCCTGTTTTGCGACCTCAAAATCCTCCGAATATGAAAATTAAACTCATTCTTATGATTATTTTCCAAGTTGTGAACTTTTATTGTGTAAACACTTTGAGATGCACTTTGGAAAATGGATTTTCCGTCTACAAGAATGCAATTCTCATTTGTAATTATTCATGCCAAGTATTCAAGAATTTCCCTGAAGCTCTCCGGAATCGAATGCAAAAAGTTTCATAAAGATCCGTCTTACTTAAGAAAGTTAGAGGTTTAGGCGATTTTAGTGCTTTACTACTTAGACAAGGCGGAAACGGCGGGTTCGTTGGGAAAAATATTCCCATGAGATTTTTTTGCATAATCACATTAGTGAGACATCCTAGAATAAGGTTCAAGAAGTCGCCCACGTGAAAAGTGGGCCAATTTTTTTTAACAATTTTTTTTTAATCAAATTGCAAAAATCAATATTTTTGGACCAATCTAATTTTTTTAGGTTTTTTGGAACATTCTGGACAAAAAAAGTCTCCCATAATTTTTCTCTAAAGTTGATCTTTTTCGAGTTATAAGCAATTTAAAATTTGAAAAACGCGAAAATGGCCATTTTTAAGACTTAATAACTCGGTTAAAAATTATTATTATGAAAGTCAGAAAGTGACTAAATCAAAGTTTAAAGTCGCCGCTACATGATTATGAAAAAATCTGTGTCATTAATTTACTACTAAGCTGTTATTTTTAATTAATAACATTGAGCGGTTAGATCGTATTGACGCTGCTGTAAATGTGAGTGCGAGTAAGATGCACAATTTATTGGACTGCTGGAATGGCTTCTCTCTCGCACTCAGAATTTACAGCGGCCGCACACGTGCATGGCGCTTATTCTTATTACGTAAAAATAACAGCTTAGTAATAAAATAATGACAAAAATTTCTTCAGGATCTTGTAGGGGGGGCTTTAAACTTTGATTTAGTCATATATTGACTTTCATGATAGTAACTTTTAACCGAGTTATTAAGCCTTGAAAATCGCCATTTTTCGTTTTTTTCAATTTTAAATTGCTTATAACTCGAAAACGATCAACTTTAGAGAAAAATTATAAGAGACCTTTTTTGTCCAGAATGGTCCAAAAAATTAAAGAAAAAATTTTCGGGCCAAAAATATTAATTCTTACAATTTGATTAAAAAAAAATTGTTAAAAAAAAATTGGCCCACTTTTCACGTGGGCGACTTCTTGAACCTTATTCTGGGATATCTCACGAATGTGATTATGCAAAAAAATCTCATGGGAATATTTTTCCCTTCGAACCCGCCGTTTTCGCCTTGTCTAACTATTCTTAATATATCTTTGTTATATGCCCTGGGAGGGGTTTTAACCCCCATACCCCCTCTGGGTGCGCCACTGAGTAGCTCTCATCTTACTTAATGGCGAAAAACGTGTTGCAAACCCATCACCAGAATATAGCAGGCTCTATTTGACAATATGTACTACAAAAAAGTCAGCAAGAAGATTATACCAATGTTAGCGGATTAATAGAAAGTCAGAGACACAAGGCATCGTCTACAATTATACATAATACGTATACAACACAATAGATAAATAATATATACCTAATAAATATAAACTCATAATACATAAACACTAATAGTTCAGAGAAATAAGGAAAAAAAATATCGTGTTGGTGACACATCCCCCTCCAGGCTGAAACTAAATTTTTCGAGTAATATGGTCATCTATAATAATAACCTATATGTTTCCTGCAGCCGATTTTGATGATATACATAGTTATAAACAAATGAAGATCAAAAAACGGTAAATTTTCGCTTTTTTCGTCTCTTACTAAAAAATTGGGCATTTTAAACAAATTTGAGAGTAATAAACTCATAAACCGTATAAAAAACTTCAATATGGCGTTCGCTGAATATGTCTATCCTTATTGGTTACTTAGAAAATTGCCAAATAAATCATAAATTTTGAGTATTTATAAATATTCATAACTTATGTAAAAATTAACTTAGAACCTTCTTATTACATGGAATGCTGAGACTTATGGTGCTTAAATTACACCCTAAATTCCAAAGCAATTGGTCAAATAGTTTAAAAGTTATTTAATTTCTTTATCCAAAATTAATTTTTTTTGCAACACTGTAAGTCAGAAAATGATGAAGTTACAGTAATATTTTGGATAGTTTATGAAAGAAGAAAATTTACAGTATTAATTTAATTTAAAAAAAATGACAAAAAATAATTATAGATATTGCAAAATAATTTTGCAAAAACATGTGAATTAAAAAATGGGGGGGGGGGGGGCTAACTTTGTCCCTAAATGTCCTAGAACAGTTTTTTTCTTTCTAAATGTGTATAAAAATTCAGTCTTTCTAAATATGAAAAAATAATTTTTCTACGGGTAACGGTTAAAAAGTTATTCTAATTGTTTATAAGTAAGCAAAAAATGGACATGTTTTTGCAAAATAATTTTACACTGTTTAAAATTATTTTTTGTCATTTATTTTTAATTAAGGTAATAGTATAAATGTTCTTCTTTCATAAACTGTCCGAAGTATTATTGTAACCTCATAATTTTCTGACTTATAGTGTTGCAAAAAAAATGAATTTGGGAAAAATAAATTAAATAACTTTTAAACTGTTTGACCAATTGCTTTGAAATTTAAAATATAATTTAAGTACAAGAAGTCTCGGCATTCCGCGTAATAAGAAGATTCTAAGTTAATTTTTACCTAAGTTACGAATATTTATAAAAACTCAATATTTATGATTTATTTTGCAATTTTCTAAGCAACCAATAAGGTTGGACATATTCAGCGAATGCCATATTGAAGTTTTTTATACGATTTATGAGTTTCTTACTTTCAAATTTGTTTAAAGTGCTTAACTTTTTGGTAATAGACGAAAAAAGCGATAATTTACCGTTTTTCGATCTTCATTTGTTTATAACTAAGTATATCATCAAAATCGGCTGCAGGAAACATATAGGTTAATAATATAGATGTCCATACTACTCAAAAAATTTGGTTTCGGCCTGGAGGGGGATGTGTCACGAGAAAAACCTTATTTCTCTGGACTATAAAAGCAATCAGAATTTGATATCAACAGCTTTTAAACTACTCCAGTATTTCCTGTACGTACTAGAATTTAACACTGAGAAAGCAAAATGTCTAAATTCTTATTGATTCAAGTTTTTTATTAATCTATTATGTCATGTTGATGATGGTTATAATGGTCAGAAACCACATACGTTAGTAATTACACAATTTGGATAGTTAGTTCCTTCCGGACTTAGATTTATATTTCTTATTTATAATTTGTGGTCCCGTCATATTTTACCATACGATTACGACTATTATTGAGAAAATTCAAATTTATTTAAAACGGGGATATGGAATATCCATTACTTCACTTTTTCTGTAGAAACATTTGTTTGTTCAGTTGGTTATTTTTTTCATTTTGCTTATGTTGTCTCTATTTTGTTTTGTATTCTTTTATTTTCTGATTGATTTGGTTAAAGTTTTACCTAGATTTATACTGGTGCGTCTACTGTTGTTCGTTATTGAGTACTAACTGGGTGGTATCATTTTAAGGAAAAAGTAATTGCATAGTTCCCATAATACTAAACCGATAAAACAAAGTTAAAAAAAAACAACAGAATCCTTGAGCCTTTCTTAAATATTATTTGTTGTAGTTAAGTATAGGCGGAACTTAGTACCAAGTTTTAAGATTCGACATCAGCTGTATCCTGCCTTATTTGTTGCTTTAATTTTTTTCTTCTTCGTATGCCACACGGATCAACAGATATTGGCGATTCCGTTTCTAAAAGATTCTGTCCCAAGCAGCTTGGAATAATATTCTTCTAATCCATGTTTGTCCAATCCAAAATAGTTCTCAGTCATTTCTTATCTACTTTACCCTGCACAATAGACTGCATTTTTCATTCCGTGGTATGTGTCCAAGGTATGCGGTCTTGCGTACTTTTTTTTTTGGCTTTCGGGCTCAAGTGCCCATTTAGCCAGTAGCAAATGTGACAGTCTTGCGTACTTATATTGAATTTTTTGTCTCGACGTATTCTTCTCAATAGATACCTGCTTCTTGGAGAAGCCGTACAGTAGTTAGGAGCCCGACGGAACTTTCAACAAACCCCAGTTGCAGTGTAATATTTAGATTTATGCCGATCTATTAAAGATACATTATTTCAATCTAACATTTATCTATCTGACTGCTTTTTCCAAGGCAATATAAGGCCATTATTAATAGTCCAAGTAATGAAGCTTAAAATAGGACAAAACTTCGCAATTTTTACAGAATGGATCGATTTGCTTGAAAATTTGAGAATAAGTAGGGGATAGTCCAAGGATTAAAATCTATATGAGGCCGAAAGGCGCTTTTACCATGGGGGTGGTTGCCACCCCATCTCGTGGGTGGAAATTTTTTATTTTATTTTGACCGCAAAAGTTGGTAAACACATTCATTCTAAGCAGAAAAACGCTCTATACATTTTTTTGAAAAAAGTAATAGTTTTCGATTTATTCTGAAGCTATTTTCTTGTGGCATTTTTATAATCAAGTATATTCAAATGGGAAATAAGCCACAATTTTACCTAAAAATAATTTTATTAACGTTTCGACGCCCAAGTCGGGTGTCGTTGTCAAAATATAAAATAATACTAAATAAACAAAAATGTAAATGCTTAGTAAAAAATTCTTCTAATAATTTATTTAATCTGACTCATTTATATCGGCAATTCAGACACGTATTATACATTTTAAAGTAGACGACTTTAAAATGATATTGCCAATATTGATGAGTTGCGTTCCTGGGACGACTTTACTAAAAGATAGTTCATTCGATTACATGAAATCAATCCCAACTCAAGAATATCCGCCACAAAAAATCATAGCATGTGATCTGTCTTTAAAAAGACAACCAAATGCAACGGTGGCACTGAAGATTGTTCTAATGAAGCACACAAACACATTGAGATCTATTCTATCTAAAACTAAACCTAACAGTGAACAAGAAAGAACAAAGAATTGTATTTATAAAATAACTTGTGAATGCGAACAATTTTATATAGGTGAAACGTCAAGACCATTAGACGTTAGAGTAAATGAACATCAGTCTTATATAAAAAATAGAGAATTCGATAGATCTCAAATATGTCAACACGCATGGGATAATGAACATAGAGTTCAGTGGAGAGATTCAAGTATAGTCCTAAAAGAAGCAGATGGTAAAAAGAGAAAAATCAAAGAAGCGGCTCTAATTATGCTAAATGAAACCAATTGTGTCGCAAATTCCTCGGTAGAATGCAGTAGGATGTGGTTACCAATATTAAAGGAGGAAGTCAATAGAAAGAAAATACCACAATTAGTAAATCAGTAACATATCGAGTTAGTACATATTTAGTATTTTAGTATTATTTAAAATTTAAAATATCAAGTCAGAATTTGGTATTAGTTTTGAGAGTAAACTAAATGTAAACCCAAATACTTACGATGTCGGGATAGTATTACGAGGTTTTTCCTGGTTTTCCCTCGTGATTTACTATGGAATCTCTAACGCGAGAATTTCAGTGCCACCGTTGCATTTGGTTGTCTTTTTAAAGACAGATCACATGCTATGATTTTTTTTGGCGGATATTCTTGAGTTGGGATTGATTTCATGTAATCGAATGAACTATCTTTTAGTAAAGTCGTCCCAGGAACGCAACTCATCAATATTGGCAATATCATTTTAAAGTCGTCTACTTTAAAATGTATAATACGTGTCTGAATTGCCGATATAAATGAGTCAGATTAAATAAATTATTAGAAGAATTTTTTACTAAGCAACAACATTTTTGTTTATTTAGTATTATTTTATATTTTGACAACGACACCCGACTTGGGCGTCGAAACGTTAATAAAATTATTTTTAGGTAAAATTGTGGCTTATTTCCCATTTGAATATACTTGATTCGATTTATTCGCTATCGAAAGTGTTTGTTTAAATCGAAAAAATCATTGTTTTTGATCAGTTCTCTGCTAATAACTCAAAAAGATTTCGTTCTATCGAAACAAGTTTGCTTAACAAAAATGTACCTTTTGAAAAAATAAACAAAACCGTTTTTTATAATTTGCTTTAAGACCAATAGTAATCGAGCTATACTTTATTATATGTTAGCTCTTCTTCGTAAAACGCTAAATATTGTAGTTTCAAAGTCAAAAGACGGGAAAACTATGCATTTTTCGAGGATAACTTGTTCAAGCTAATTTAAATTATTTAAAAATATCTATCTCCAGAAATAAAAAAAGAGTCCCCAGCTCAAAAATTAAGTGACTTATAGTAAAAAGAATGTCAGTCCCTATTTTTTTCAGCGAAAAAGTGATCGGAAACTTCCCCCTACTCTCCACCCTAATTAAAATTGGTCATTAACCTTATGTGGTCTTCTTAATTTATGTATTATTAATAGGTCTAAAGGTTTGACCGGCTTAGAATGATTAGTTTTTAAAAAAAATGCGTTAAAAATTTCGTTAAAATTGCGTTAAAACTTTCGATAGCGAATAAATCGAAAACTATTAATTTCATCAAAAAAATATATAAAACATTTTTTGCTTAAAATAAATGTTTTTATCAACTTTTGCAGTCAAAATATAACAAAATATTTCCACCCACGAGATGGGGTGGCAACCACCCCCATGGTAAAAGCGCCTTTCGGCATCATATAGATTTTGATCCTTGGAGTATCCACTACTTATTCTCAAATTTTCAAGCAAGTCTATCCATTCTGTAAAAATATATGGACTATAATATCAAAAAACATACATAATAGAATGTTTTCCTTGCGTTCTAACGTCTATTATTGAATTATAACATAGTGTAGTTCTTTTAACACTATCGTGGGCTCTTTGAAGTAGACGAAGAGATGGTGTGTATCTAGATTATTCTAGTAACTTTTTAAGATCTACGAATGTGCGTATATTTGATGTATTGTATAATTGACTTTCCGGCAGTGAATCCTCATTGGTATTGCTCAACAATATCTTTTGTAAAGAGTTTTAAGTACCTCAAAAACTATTGAGTAATGCCTGTATAGTTCTTGCAATCAAGTTGATTACCTTTATGCAACGGGCATATTATTTCCTTTAGTAACCTTTCCTCTGATGTCAATTCGATCTGCCATTTTGCATTAAAGTCTCCTGCCATTATTTTAACATCAAGTTTTGGGTGCTTATCGTACTCCCAGTCTATTTAGTGCCTGATAAAACATGTTTTTTTAATCATCAACTTTTTCTTCGGTTATTCAGTGAATACTTATAATCCGCTGTAATAAATATTAGAATTCCTTTTTTCCAGGATTCTTGAGTAAGTTTGCATCATCTCCTGTAGAGTAATGATATTTGCTTTGGTTTTATGTATTTCTTGTAGGAACAAAGCTGTAGCTCCAGGAAGACAAAGGCGTCTTAAATTCCACGTTCAAATTTTTATATCATTGTCTTTATTTTCTTTGTCAGTTCGTGGTAATTTAAACAGTCAGGCTTCTTTCTTTGTAGCTTTCATAACATAAGATGAAACTTCTTTTTACAGGGTTGGATAGTTAGTCCAATGTCAAACCTCCATTTTGGGAGACTATTTCACCCGCTTTCATACGTTTTCGACCCTACTTTCCACCTGCTAATTACCGAATTTTCAGTGACGCTGCTCATTTTCACAGGGTGCATCAGCGTGAAGGTGAGAGTCAGATTTGAGAAGAATAAGCTAAGTGGAGTAAACTGGACCCAACTCCTTGTTTTCGGATTCTACTACTTTACCCCCTTTCCAAATATGTTATTCACGAAAAAAACACCTATACTAAAATATTCATCGCTAAAGCTCGGATTTATACGCAACAAAAATTGAAGAAAAGGCGCCTATAGGCAAAGATTTTTATTAAAAATTTTATATTAACATTTAGGCAAAATATAGGCAATAAAGGAATATAACTTATTATTTATAACCACTTAAAATTTTATCATTAATAGAAACAACTAAATGTTTTTCAATATTTTCGGTCTTAAAACTATGTCTTCGATCACTTAAAATTAATTTGTACATTGAAAACGAACGTTCGACATCGACAGATGTAATTGGAGCATATTTCAGAGCGGATAATAAATCTGGCATAATTTGTAATTAAAAAAAAACTTGGTATTTTTTTTACTACAGCTACAGGAAGTTTATTTTCCTCGTGGAATTTGTAATTCCTCGGAAAATGTCCCATTCAAAACTTTAGCAACATTAGATAAAAACGAAAAACCTTCATTCTTGTCGAAAACATATTTCATTTTTTTTTTAAATTAATTGACCGTTACTTCCAGGTGCCGATTTAATTTTCGTCTTTAAATTATCTATTAATTTTACTGACTTCCATAAATTTATCTCTTGTTTTTCTAATAAGGTAATTGTGGTAACTATTAATTTATAATTGTCATTGATATAAGCGAGTTCCTGTTTCAATTTGGGATTTTTTAATATTTTTTTTTGCTTCTCGAATGGCTTCGGAAATATCATCATCAAATTCTGACATAACTAATTCTGAAATTCTGAAATTTTAAAAAAGGCACAAATAGGCGGAATTTACGAAAAAAGGCAAAAAGTGCAAAAAACAATTATAATAGGCAAAATAGGCAAAAAAGGCATTTTGCCTATAATCCGAGCTTTATTCATCACTTTGTGTTTAAATACAATTTCTGTTACATAACGTCTGCATGTTTGGATTTGTTATCACTTCTAATAATTTTAATTTAGGCGGATACGTTTATAGCGTATTCAAATCAATTGAAATTTCCGCGTTTTGACACAGTTATTATAATTTATTGACCCAAGTGCGTCATTCATTACGTACAAAATTCGAAATAAACCGATTTTCAAGAAAACGAGGTGAGATTTCGTAATGTATACAGGTCGAATGGTCGGTCATTGCTTTGCTAACCTCGAGCGGAAGAAAAAATTCAAGAGAAAAGATTTGAAAAGATTCGCGGAGGTGAATCTTTGCATAGGTATTACTTGCAGATGCAATGATCATCTTTGTTTATAGTTATTTGTCTAGATTTGTAAAGATAGGTATTTACAAATGTGTTTAAAAATAACTTGACATAAATATAGTGTACTTGATGGATCATGGGGCATTGTGCATGGAACAATAAGAGAACGATGACATCAAAAAAATATTAGCAAAATAGAATCCAGAAAGGGTAGTAACCAAAAACCTAGTTAAAAAGAAAAATATCCGATGATTATAGGAGAAGTTTATAAAGTAAGTAGTATAACGAGTATCTTAAAGACTATAATTATTATTATATACCTGAAAGGAATTTATATATATTTTCAAAAAAACCTTTTTAGCACATAGTGGTGAAGGCGACAATACATTACATTATGTTACATTATAATAAAATACAAAAACAATTTATTCTTAAATTTAACTAATAACTGCTATACTGCTTACATTTATATTATGTACAAATTTGACCCATTCCTTCTTAGCCAGCGTCCTTGCTTTTATCCACGTTGTTCGCCTTTTCTCGAATATTTTGCTTAGTGTTCTATCCCATGTTTGTCGTGGTCTAACTTTCTTCTTTGCGTTTTTGCCTGCCAAATTTCTTTCACCGGTTTTGTCTGATCCATTTCATTCATGAAAGGAATTTACGAAATAAAAAAGAAATTAAACTTGAAATAAAATTACAATAAAACCAAGTACCAAAAGTTCACAGCTATAGAGTTATTGTCTTTACTTTATTTACTTTATTTTTAAGCGGTATTATCTCTGCTAATTACAATAATTGTTCTCGATTTGAGGTATATGTCGGAAAAATGAAAGAATACCCATGAACCATCACATCAATCACTTATTTAGTATTTGCTGTCTTTTTCTATAATAAGCATTTGTTATTTATAGAAAAAGACAGCAAATACAAAATAAGTGATTGATGCAATCGTTCATGGGTATTCTTTCATTTTTCCGGTAGAGTTTCTGGTATATGTAAAAATCCTTCACGTATATTTTTCTAAATCCTTTTCTAAAGGTTTCTAAATGCCTCCAGGCTTTTCTCTCCTAATTCTTCTAAATCCTTAACATTCAGAAATTATTCGTTTTGGATGATTATAATTTCTACTTTTAACGATCCGTAACAATTTTAACTTATGATTTCTTCCCTTGGCATCAGTAGCTACCATAGCTAGACTTGAATCAATAAATTTATTATTTTATCAATTTTGTCACTACTAACTTCCACCTAACCATTCTTAATTCTGTAACATGCACGCATTGTTTTTATTTTTTTTAAACTGCCCAATATTCAAAGCGATATATCAAGTTGGTCCTATTGTGATTGCTCTTCTAAACGAAAATAATATGGATCATTTAAAATTGACATGTGTTTCGCTCCTAAAATAAAAAACAGATTGTATAAAATTAATGTTTTTTCTGGGAAACAAATTCCCCATTAAATAGTTACCTTATCAGACCTTATGTCAATAAATTACTTTTTAAATGCATTCGAAGACGCTTCTTAAAACTACAGAAGTGTTTTCTAATACACCAGCCTCAAAACTACAGAAGTGTTTTCTAAAACACCAGGACAAGACAATGGGAGTGTGACTCACCATAGGAAATACGCCAAATGGCCTGTACTGATCAGAAACCACCAGGCTTTGAACTCCCCCTCAATAAATCTACAACGCAGAACAGAATAAGAAGAAGTAGCGATAGATGTGCTGGCAGCCTACATAGATCGGAAAAAGCCCTTACTCCTGAGTGTGACTGTTGTGCGCAACGACAGACTGCTCGTCAGATTTTTAAAACATATATGTCTCCTAACATGGTTTTAGATATAAAAAAGACTTAAATCTATTTTATTGAACCTTTCTTTTTCATCTTTAAAGAGGGGGTCTGTAATCTTCAAAAGACACCTCAGTCCAGAACGCCGCCTGACTGACCTTAGTGCAGGATTCATTCTTCGTAGTCGCAGCGATAGTTCCCGAGGTACTTTAAAAACGCTCTCTCGTCGCCGAGGCTGCGCCGAATGCCTACCTGCTAAACCAGACCCTCCTCTGTCATCCAGCGCTCCGAAAGCGGAATGGCCGCTACAAGGTCGACATCGATTCCGAAGCACTTTATCTTCATTTATCCACATACTGTAAGCAAGGAGGCTTCCTTTTCCCCGTTCCCCCTTTTTTGGTCCTAAAATTGGACTTTTTTTTATATATTTTAGGTCTTCTTTCCCACAATCTAACTCACCTATTCGCCTCTCATTAAAACTTATTCCCTCTACCTTCTACTTATAATATACAGGGTGTTTCATTAATAATTGTCCATATAGTAACTGGAAAAACCTTAGCACAAAATACGAAGATTTAACCTAAAACACTTATATAAAATATGGTTCCTTACTGAGTTACAGGGTGTTTTATCTGAAAATTTAAAAACTATTTTTGCTCAGCATTTTAAAACTATTCGACGTATCCTTTTCATACTTGGTAGGAAATATAGGTACTTTACAAACTACTAAATTATGTTAAAAAACGTTTCTGGTTGTTTCCAGAGGCGTAGGACGGGGGAAAGTGATTGGTTGACCCTTTTCAAATTCTACGCCACTGGCGGAATTGCTATTTTAGTTTAATTTTTGGATTCTACAATATTTTCTATGAAAATAATATCCTCTTCATTCGTAACGATAAAGTCATTAGTTTTCGAGATTTTTGAAGTTAAAAATGAATCGACACGGTTATTTTGATTATTGTAGTGTATCCCTTCATTTTTAATTTCAAATATCTCGAAAATTAATCATTTTATCGTTACGAATGAAGAGTATATTATTTACGTAAAAAGTATTGGAAAATCACAAAATTACACCAAAATAGCAATTTCGTCAGTGGCGTAGAATTTGGGAAGGGTCAACCAGCCACTATCCCCTGTTGTACGCCTCTGGTAGTAGCTAGAAACGTTTATTTATCTTAATTTAGTAGGGTGTACAGTACCTACACTTTCTGCCAAGTATGATAAGGATAGGCCAAATAGTTTTAAAGTACTGGCTACAAATAATTTTTAAATTTTAATCATATGAATCATATCATAAATTAATCAAAATGACTGTGCCGTTTCATATTTAACTTCAAATATCTCGAAAACTAATGACTTTATCGTTACCAATGAAGAGTAAATTATTTACGTAGAAAGTATTGGTGAATCTAAAAATGGCACTAAAATAGTAATTCCTCCAGTGGCGTAGACTTTGAGAAGGGTCAACCATTCACTATCCCCTGTTGTACGTCTCTGGTAGTAGCTAGAAACGTTTGTGTATCATAATTTAGTAGGGTGTATAGTAGTCGCACTTTCTGCCAAGTATGAAAAGGATATGTCGAATAGTTTTAAAATGCTGAGCAAAAATAGTTTTTAAATTTTTAGATAAAACACCCTGTAACTCAGTAAGGAACCACATTTTATTTAAATGTTTTAGGTTAGATCTTCGTATTTTGAGCTAAGGTTTCTCCAGTTACTATATGGACAATTATTAATGAAACACCCTGTATTTCCCTCTCGCCCCTATCGTTGGTACAGCTGTTTTCCCTCCCCTTCTTTCTTCTTGATCACTACACGGATATAGTTGTGTATACTAGTCCAACCAGATTTATTTTCAATCATTCTCTCAATCATTTCTCGCACTGTCGCAAAATTCACACCTGTCTCTCTTTCCATTCTATTCCTTTCTACTACCCATCTGTTGCACTCTAGCATCGTATGTGTAACAGTGTTCGGGTGTCTGCAGTATAGACATTCATCATTGTTAGCCTTCCCAAACCTAGAGAGGTAGGCTCTAAAACACCGGTGTCCTGTGAGCACCTGCGTCAGGAAATAATCCAGTCGCCTGTGACCACAGTCCATCCAATCTTTTAAGTTAGGGAGCAGCATCTTTGTCCACTGTGATACATGCTCCGTGTTGTTCCATTCTTCCTGCCATCTTTCAATGAATCTTTCTCTTTCCTGTCTTCTCTCGGCCATAGTGAGCTCAAGGTCTCTTCTCTCATATAGTCCTTTTCTTTATACTACCAACACATGCAGCGGAACACATCCAGTGATGGCCCTCAAGGCTGCGGCAGACACAGTCCTGTAGGCGCATGCCAGTCGCAGCAGACTTGTTCTGTCCACTCTTGTAATGGGCCCCCTGTAGGCCCGTATCTCTACCGCCTCACTCCAGACTGGTGCCGCGTAGAGGACGATCGACTGCACAACACCGTGCAAGGCCCTCCTCCTTTCGGATTTGGGTCTTCCAATGTTGGGCATCACCCTCCCCAACGCAGCCGCACTGTTTGCAGCCTTCCAGGTCACCACCCGCACGTGCTCCCCCCACTTTCCATTCTGGTGCAACGTCACTCCTAGGTATTTTACGTGTTTCTTGGGTATTAGACACGCCCCTGCACATTGTAGTTCCACACTTTGCCTGTTCCTTTTCTCCTTCAGAATGATGGCTTCGGTCTTCTCTGCTGCGAGTTTCAGTCCGTGCTGTGTCATCCATTTCTTCACGACGCCGCCAGAACGACCGGTTTCGGATACTGCAATTTGCTGTCCATCTTCAGATCTCCAGTAATCTTAACTTAAAATGATACCTATATGATAAATATACCTTGGTACATCACCAACAACGCCGTACATCGAGATGCAGAGGTAACTTATGTAAAGGAAGAAATTACATATCGAATAAAAAAATACAAGGACCGATTGCGGGAACACCCAAACCACCTAGCAAGGAACTTGATGCAGATGTGTGCAGTGCGCAGGTTAAAACGTAAAGTGACCAGTGATTTAGTGTGAGCTAAAAAAAAAAGTGTAGTACTTATTTATGTTTTCCCAGAACCAATAATAGTTTAGTAGACTAACATTAAGAGCGGCATATTAATGGGTATGTTCGCCACATGTCAATAGTTTAGCCGACATAAATATTATTTAATGCTTATTACTTTGTAAAAAACGGCAGATTGTAATAAATTGGGATGTCAATAAAAAAAAAATGATACCGGTTCAAGAAATATAGTTAAATAGACGATTACTAAACGCTCATTTATGCTACGGTGATGTCTAGTAGGCTCTCTAGTGGTGCTGACCACTAAACAGCAAAATAGCATAAGTGAACGTTTCTTCTTCTTACGGTGCCGATCCGTTTCGACTTTTGACGATCAGCATGGCTATTATAATTTTGATTGCTGCTATTTAGAATGGTCTGGTTGTCGATGTATTGAACCACTTTCACAGGTTTTGAAACCAAGATATTCTCCTTCTTCTTGGTCATCTCTTTCCAAATACGTTGCCCTGAAAAATGAATTGCAACAAGCCATAAATCTGTTCATTCCTTATAACATGGCCAAAGTTAAGTGAGCGTTTAATACGCGTTTGTTTAACTCCATTCCTGAGCCGGCACGGCAGCACTTTAAGTTAACCTTACCGGAGTCCCGAAGATGGACAACAAACTGTAGTTTACGGGTCGTTCTAGGTTCAGTAACATAGCTCATGAGTAAGTATTAATTGTATTTCTACAACCCATTTGAAATGGACTTACATACAGTCGGAAAAATGAAAGAATACCCATGAACGATCACACCAATCACTTATTTTGTATTTGCTATCTTTTTCTATAACAAACGTTTGTTATTTATAGAAAAAGACAGCAAATACAAAATAAGTGATTGATGTGATCGTTCATGGGTATTCTTTCATTTTTTCGACTATATGCAATATGCAACCCATGATGCATCATTTAAAAATTTTATATATTTTTCTCTATTAGCTGCCTTATACTGAAGATTGCATAATGTGTTGTTTATCTGCACCTAAAAAATCTTAACTGATTTTCTGTTTAATATATTTCTTTACAATCTACATTTATTACAAAGTCATAAGAATAAGTAAAAATAAGTTACACGTGTTTTGGGAGTGGAGGGGAAACATCCAATGATGTTTCACCTAATTCTACTTGGGTTATTCTTGAAGTAGTTCTTAGGGCGATGTTCTATCTATTCTTCTTGTGGCTCGACTAAATTGTTGTTTACTTCCCTTACTAATTCATTTTCATGGTTTATTATAGTTTCATGGATTTTGTTGTTTCATAACTCTTTGGATTTCTTCTTTCATGAAAGAAACACTGTAGGCTCATTTTTACGATAGTTATTAACATTAATTGAAAATTAACAATTCTTAGCTTTTTTATAGTTTTCTAAGCAACAAATTAGACTAATTGAATAATTACTCAAAGGTCATGAAAGGAAATTATTTTAAAAATATATCGTGACATTTTTTGTACTTCGTACTTTAATATTAAAAATAGAATGAATTCAATTAAAACTTAATCGATGAGGAAACAAAATGTTGAAATTGCCACTGTCGCAAACATTCGATATGATCGAGTCAACAACAATATACCAGAATAAGAAGAGTATTAGCCTTTGCAAACAAAATTAATTGCAACAATATAAAATAATAAAGCAATTCTATTTTTGTTAAGTTTTTGTTTTGACTGTTGGCTAGACGTAATTGAAGATAACAGTCGATAACCTCGCTGTATATCTGTATATTTTAAGTGGGTTAAGGAAGAGTACAAAAGTTTTATCAAACTGTACACATATCATTGACTCGATTATCAAGGAAAAAATAGATGACAATTTATTTAAGTATACTTTCTCACACATGACTAAGGATTTCCACAGTTTTCACTGTGTTCCTTCACTCAACCGTTCTCTCCAGTTACAGACTGCATGTTCTATTGCCAGTTTTGATACATAGCTACTTTGTTATTCTTGTAGAGTGCTTTTACTGCTTTTATTCATATTCGTGGGTCTTAGTTACCTTCCATTGCTTCCCTTAACTTGGTTCTAGGTATATAGCATGAAAGTATACTTTCATAAGCCACTTTGAGGTTACGACTTTCAACCTGAAGTTAGCAACAACCTTTAAAAATTTTCATAGAGCAAGATAAAATGTCCTCGGGCTAATTTTCATAATTCTGCTTACTTTTATATCTTCGCTAACACGTATTGTAAAACGTTAGGTACTCTGTTAAAAAGAAACATAAATTACTGCTTATGCTACAACTATTGTTACAATAAATATAAAAAAGAATGTGTGTGTACTTTGTACGCACGTAAGAAGTTATACTTCTATTATAATATAATTTCAACGAAATAAATATACCTACTTAACAGTTACAATACAAAAAATTAACAATACCTAATTACCAAAATTTAACCAAAACTTAACAATGCCAAATATTAAAAAAAACGAAAAAAGTATGAATCGTCCAGGAATTGAACCCGCAACCTTGCGAATTCTCAATCTCTGGTCCAATGCTCTACCAACAAGACCATCAAGGCACATACTATTAACGTGTCAGATATACATATTTACACATCACGGTGACAAGTGAAGTATAAAAATAGATGTTTTATTATTTTACGCCCAAGGAAGACAAATCCAAAGATACAAAATTATAATAAAAGACCTTTTAAACCACATTTTTCAAATTGTGCAAGTTTTATTATTAATATTAATGTTAATAAATGAAATATAAATATTTTGACGTTTCACAATTTGACAATATCATAACAAAATTTGATCTACTATTTTTAAAATACTTACCAGTGTAAGATTCTTTAGCTTTGAACAAGCGAGATCGTAGATCGCCCGGTTGATTGTTGTTATCCACAGTTCTCTACGGCTTCGAGCTAATAGGTTTTTTATCAGTAATTTTGCGACACTCATACTAGTCACAGTTTGATGGGCTTTCACATGAAAACTATTTAAAAAGGCAGTATAACCATTAACTAACTTTTTGTTTGTTGTTTCTCTTCCTACAAATTTTAAAACGCAACAACCATACACCATACATAACCAAAACACAGTCCCACAGCTGTGATACAGCTGCCATATTGGATAATTTTTGTCATGTCATTTGAACATCCAATCAGAACAAAGTTGTAATGCGACTGCGCCGGGATCACAGGTTTTAATCCTATTAAAATTCACCCTCATATGCGCGTAAAGAAGTATAACTTCAAAAACGACAATACTTTTATGTGTTTCATTTACTATTGCAATAGTCAGACTTTTCATTTTTGTGTAAAACGATTCTTAGTTCTCCTCATTTTTTGTTATTAGTTTAACAGTATAATATTTTTATATTCGCTTTCTGAAATGTATATCATTTTCCTTTGCAGATATCCATTTTACTTTATCCAGAATGAAATACTAATGGGCTTAGTGAATTATCTTGTTTAATTCTACTGTGTACCTTAATACATCGTTTACTAACGTTTGAATTGTGTTTACTCCGTAAATGTGGTTTTTCTAATTAAGGCCTGTGGTAAATAGTCCAGGGCGCATCTGTTTTGAGATGGACGTTGAGAGGTGACTCAAATTTTTTTGCAGAAATTGCTTGAAAATAGATCACATAATAATATTTGATTTATCCTCCCTCTCAAAAAGGTCCGGAACATTGTTTAAATAATCAAAATGTCAAAAAATGAAGGAAAAATTAGATTTTTTTCTTCGTTTTTTAATTCTAACTTTAAAAGTGTTCATTTTCGAGAAAAGTTGTACTGACATTAAAGTTGCCTAATTAAATTTCCTACAACATAGAATTGGTTAAAATTTTTTTAAAATAGTCACCCTAGTTGCAAAATAGCATTAATTGCGAAAAAACCATACAAAAACAAGTATTTGCATTTTACGTTTTTCAACCATTTATGCTAAGCTTAGGACCTTCATATTTCACCCAGAAAAACTTTATGATATAGTACAACAATACTGTAAATTTCATTAAGATCGGTGCAACAGATTACGCAAAATAAATTTTGCAATCCAGCTTTCGCAAAAAAATTCATTTTTTAAAATGTTACAGGACTGAAAATAAAGCAGGTAGCAGGTTGAAATTTATTTGCTTATAGAAGTGTACTGTACCTTTCATTTGCAATTTGAAAAACCAACATCGATTAATTACCACGGCGTTAGGAAATTTTTTAAATAAACATTAATTTTTGGTGCTACGCGCAGGACAGCGGTGTTCGATTCACACAAGTTGATTTCCACCAAAATTTCTTCCAATCTTTATCTAATATATTATTTTCTTACTCTATATTTTGTTCTAGTTAAATATTTTAATTCCACAAAAATCAAACTAATTTTATTATTGTTTGTGAAATATTGTTTAAACAATTGCATATGTTTAAAAAAATAATGTGTGTGTACTTTGTACGCACGTAAGAAGTTATACTTCTACCGTTGATTGATAAATACGGAAAGATACGAAACCCTATGCATTATTTTGTTGTCTTTAAAACCTGCCCGTATAGTGGCGCGCCTAGCTTAAATTTGTTGGAACTAGCCTTAGAGGGAAGTGTAAAATTCTCCCTACTCAAGGAACTAGCCAAGAACACGCGGTTATTTCACGTGGCCCGTATTCAAAATTTTAACGCAGCAGTCACTATCATATTAATCTGTATTAATTTTTTTTTGTTTTTGTTTCTGCAAAAATGTTGAAAATATAAATTGACTATAGAGTTTTTTTCACTACTCTTGACCTCACAAGTAAATACTTTTCGAGTTATTTGCGAGTGAATATATTCATTTCTCAAAAAATAGTACGTTTTTAGACGGATTTTCGCAAATAACTAAAAAAGGAAGTATTTCACAAAAAAAACATTCCTAGCAAAAATACAGCTTATCAAAAAGTGAAAAAAATGTTTTATATAAATATGACATATTATGAAGTCGTAGACCCAGTAAAAGCAGAGTTGTAGCTAATGAAAAGTAGGTTCTTATTATTTGTCAAATTCAAAATTGAATATTTCTACATGAAATAACCAAAAAATTAAGAACTTTTCGGGGAAAACTCATCATAACTTTTTTAAAAAGTTTAAAATAAGCTTTATTTTTTTGAGTTTCTAGTATCAGAAGTAAACAAGTTGCGCACAAAATAAAGTTGATCCTTTTTTTTTGTAAAAAATATCTAAAAATCACCTCCTAATTAGCATCTCAAATGAAATTAATCAGTAGCGGTTCATAAGTTACTTTACGTATGTATGCTTATTATAGAGGATCTGTAAGTTTCATCGGTTCATAGTGCTTATTTTTGAAAGGCTGTAGTTAAAAGGGCTTCAATGAGTCACTAATCACGAGTATATGCAAATTCGGAACAGCCATATCTTAACCAATTTTTGTATTACAGAAAAACAAAATATTCAGAAATCCAAAACCTTTAAACTTTGGGATATTTCGTATCACAAGTTATTAAAAAAAAGGCATTTTTTTCAAAATAAAAAAAATACTGTAAAACTAAATTTACGATGAAACTTACAGATCATGTGTATTATAAACAATACATAAGTAAAGTCACTTGTGAAGCGGTAACAATAATTTGATTTTATTCGTCTTGAGGGGCCAAACGAAAAACACAAACTACTTTTTTCTTTTTAAATCGTGTTCTGTTGTGATTTATAGCAAATTTATAGCATCTCTTTCGAAATAAAAATTTTATGCAAGTTCCGTTTTAGAGGGTGATTTTCACGCTTTTTTAAAACTATTTTTACAAAAAAAGACCAACTTTATTTTCAGCGTAACGTGCTTACTTTATGCTAGAAACATTTTTAAAAACAAAAACAAAGCTTTTTAAACACTTTAAAAAAGTTGCGATGAGTTAGCAAATTTATAGCATCTCTTTCGAAATAAAAATGTTATGCAAGTTCCCTTTTAGAGGGTGATTTTCACGCTTTTTTAAAACTATCTTTTACAAAAAAGGACCAACTTTATTTTCAGCGTAACGTGCTTACTTTAATGCTAGAAACTTTTTTAAAACAAAAACAAAGCTTTTTTAAAGAAATGTGCTTTATTTTTTGGTTATTTCACGTTGAAATATTCGATTTGGAATTTGACGAATAAGGACTTACTTTTTTAGCTACAACTCTGCTTCTACTGAGTATAAAGATTTTATACAGACATTTTTTTTAAAATTTTTTATAAAGTATATTTTTATTGAATACCTTTTTCGATAAAATACTTACTTATTGTGTTATTTGCGTAAAACCGTCTAAAAACGTGTATTTTTTTATTAAAAAACGAACATATTCACTCTCAAATAACTCAAAAAGTATTAGCTTAGTCAAAAAACTCAATGGAATAAAACTTGCTACAATTAATCAGTTTATCCACTTGATAGATACTAGATAGTATTAGACTTATTGATATTATAGCTACCTAGCCTTATACAAAGTGGATTTAGAAAGTCCACATCTACATTAGACAACCTAGTGGATATTGAATCTGTAATTCATGGGTAATTTGGATGTGATAAAGTATGTTTGGCTTATGGCTATCTTTTATTATATTGTATAACGCGTGCCATTTGGGGATTAGATATAAGAATTCTATTAAGTTGGTCAATTCCAGGAAACAAAATTTATTAGTAATTTTCTATATAGACGAAACTTATTCGAATAGATAACGTCCTTTTAGACTCAAAAATCCAATTAAACGACATTCCTGAATGGTCTACTCGTTGCACTTTTCCTTATTGCAATCAATGACATCGCTAAATCACTTAACCCACTAGTCATTTAGAAATTAGAGAATTGGTCAAACACTACTGGCCTAGAATTTTCTCCCACTAAAACGAAAACAATAATCTTCAGTAAAACTCCAAAGAAGCACATTATACTACCAAAAATCTACCTAAAGAATTTCTTCTTCTACTTTTTCTTTTATATAGGCAGTACTGCCTGTTTTTCTTCAACGGTGCCTTTCATTCTGTCCCTAAATTGTCATTCCATCTTTTCCTTGGGCATCCTATACTTCTTCGGCCTAACGGTGACTTGTCCCTGGCTATTCTTATTATCCTTGATTCAGACATCCTGCTTATGTGTTGATTCCACTCTTCTTTTCTATCCTTTACCCAGGTATTTATATTGTCTACCCCACATATGCATCTGATTTCCTCACTTCTTACCCTGTCCCGTAGTCCTTTTCCAGCAATCCTTCTTAAAATCTTCATTTTGTTGGTATCCAGACATCTTTGTATTTTGCTTGCATCTGGTCTTGTTTCGGCAGTGTAAGTCATAACTGGTCTAATAACTTCAGTCAAATGACTTATATATTCGGTCCTTTGTTTCCACTCTAAGGTATTTGTTTTTCCAAATTGTGTCGTTTAGGCATCCGGCCGTTCTACTGGCTTTAATTATTAGTCTTTAACCTCTTTTTCGATATTATTGTCGGCTGATAGATTAATTCCCAGGTATTTACTTTTATTGTCTAAGTCCAATTGGCATCTTATTGGTTCTTTGGATATTACTAAGCTTTTTGTTTTTGGGCTGATATTTTCATATTCATTTCTTTTGCGTTAATGTTGAATTCGTGCAGTAATCTTTGTAGGTCGTCTTCGCACTCTGCTACTAACACGGTGTCATCAGCGTAACAGAGTATTTTTATCTCTTTATCGCCCATTTTTTACCCTCTTTTTTCTTCACTTGTTTTATCATTGCATCCAGCGTTATGTTAAACAGTAGAGGGCTTAGTGAATCTCCTTGCTTGATTCCTGTGTTTGCTTCTATATGGGTTCTGTTATTATTCCATTGACTTCATTTCTATTTTATTTCGTACATAAAGGTTTTCTATCAGTTTTATAATATCCAGTGGTAAATTTTTGTCATATAGTAGATGTATCACGTCTTTTAATTGTATTCTATCAAACGCTTTCTCTAGGTATATAAAACAGAAAAACCCTCGCTTGTTATACTCTAATGATTTCTCCGCTATTTGTCTTATCACAAAAACTGCATCGTTATGATCTTCCCCTTCTAAATCCTTGTTGTTCAACCGATATATTTATGCACGCCATTATTTTCTTCATCAGTATTTTTGTTGGGGGTTTCAGTATAGTGCTCCGTAAATTTATCCCTCTATAATTACTGGGGTCTGCCCTATCACTTTTCTTAAATAACGCTATCATCTGAGTGGTACTCCATTCTTCTGGAATTCTTCCTGTATTTATTATTTTATTTATCAGGATATTCAGTTCTTTGTGAAGTCTCTCTCCTCCGTATTTTAAAAGTTCATTAGCTATTCCATCTTTCCCTGGTGCTTTTCGATTTTTCATCTGTTTTAAGGCGTTCGTTATCTTCCTCTTTAATTTCTGTTTGCTCATCCGATTCTAATCCTGGTTTTCCAGTTCTTCATGATTAGCTGTTTGATACAGGTTTTCTAGGTAAGTTGTCCATGTATTTGTATCAATATGTTTTACTTCTACTATCAATTCCTTCATCTCTGCTGTTTGACCTCTTATCATTTTCCACATTTCCTTTTGCATCCCGTGTAAGTCGTGCTCCATCTCTTTTGAAAATGCTTACCAATGTTCTGTTTTCTTCCTTCTTACTATTGAGTTTAACTCATTTCAAACTCTTTTATATTCTTCACATATGTTTGTCTCGTTCTTTTGAATTTGTATTCTAGCTAGATTTTCTTTTTTCTTGGCATTTTATTTTTATTTCTTCACAGATCCATGGGGTGTTCTCCTTTTCTTTCGTATATGTTTACTTATCTTACGTTCTCCAAATGCGTCCGTTGCTGCCATTTTGATATTATCTCTAATCTTCCTCCAAATTTCTTCTATGTCTTCATCTGGTGTTATGTAGTTTTCGTTCAGTACTTTTTGCAGTCTTCTCTGGTATAAATCTCGTGTTGACAAGTCTTGTAGCTGTTTTACCTTTATTCTTGTCTCACATTCAATAGGGTCTTTTTTCCTGTTTTTTTGTAGATGTATTCTGATTTTTCCAAGTACTAGGTTGTGATCACTTCCGATATTATCTGCACTTAAACATCTTATGTCTAGTACTTGAGAATGATGGATGTTTCTGTTTGTCAATATATAATCAATATCGGATCTGTGTGCTCTTGTATTTTTGAATGTATATTTTTCTTGATCTTTGTGTCTGAAGAACGTATTGTTTATTCGAAATTCGTTCTGAGAGCAAAAGTTAATAAGTAGTTCCTAAAGAGTTTACAATAAATTATTCATAATTGATTAACTTCTTGGGAATAAAACTGGATAATCGTCTATTTTGGTAAGACAATATACACTCACTCCGACTGTCAGCTCAAACGGGCTCAACTTAATGAAAAATATCTCTCATAAACAATGGGATGTCGACGTCCAAACTCTTATGACTGTTCACTGAAATTTGGGTTTCAACCTGAGATATGTACAATACGCTAAAGTGTTACGTTTGGCTTGTTCTCTTGTATGTAATGAAAGCATGGATAATAAAGGCCAGCTCCACTAACAAACTTGAAGTCTTTGAAATGAGGTGTCTGCACCGAATGCTTAAAATATCATGGACATACTTAGGGACATATTGCGAGGAGAACGATATACTTGTCGGCAACTGGAACTCGAAGGAAATATAGAGGGTAAGAGAGGTCTAGAAAAAGATGTCATGGCTAGTTAATATTCGCCAAATGATATTAATGAAATTACTCTTAATAGAATAATGTAATCGTGACTATCTAATATCTCACCTGACAATACAATGCACGGTGGACGCCTACGCAGAAATACACGGCACCTTTAAGAAGTAAAGTTAATAATAAATAATTCAATAATTATACTTAGTCACTATTTTTCCCCTAACTCGGAAAATATCAACGGCACGAAAAAACTTGGAAGAAATTGTTGGAAATCGCGATTGCAACCATTCATGAGTCCTTACCATTTTCCTCACGAAGAGTTTAAAGTGCCCGAGCGGGTTACTAAGTCAATTTCATTTAAGTAAATACGTTTGCAATATCTCCAAACAAAATATACAATTATCAGAAGAGACTGTAATTAACGAAAATAACTACCTACCTATTTTTTTATCGAGATTATGAGGCAAATAAGAAATGTACAATATATAAATTTTTTATTAAATAAATTATATTATTATATTTATTATATAAAATTATTAAATAAACTTTAGAATATTTAATGATTTGTTTCAAGAATTGAAATTAGAAGACAAATTACAACTACAAAATTATTCTTGCTAATTTAAAAACGAGTTTAGAAAGTAATACATAGGTACACTCCAATAATTATTTTAAAGATTGCCATTGTTATCGTTGAATGAGAACTCAAATTTAAACGCATCAAAAGAATTAAATAATTTTTGTTTTAATCCGATCGACCCGACCGACCCCAAATTCCGATAACCAAAGCTACCTGAATACGTCTCATCGTTGTCTCAGGTAAATTCAATCTCGCACCTAGAAAGCTGCTAACGCCATCTATTTCTAAAACCACTGGTGTCGTACATAAACGCTCATTTAGTTTCGTATCTTCCAGTATATTTATCAGTCAACGCTTCTACTACATATTATGTGATTTTTAAGACTATACCAAAAATTTAAAAAAATAAAAGAATAAAACGCACACAAACACATTGAAAAATGCCACAAAGAAAAAATGATTTCTGGACGATAATAATTGTTGGCAAAAATTTTAAATACGCATTTGCTGGAAAAAAAATTATATAACAAATATACTTACAATCATAATATGCATAAAAAAATAAAAAAATAAAACTTGCATCGGGAATTGAACCCTTGAATTTCGTGCCGCTTTGACTCGTAATCGAAGCGTAGACTCACTCGTCCAATCGCACATTATTTATCATGTGGAAAAATACGGTAACTGAACGTTTTACTGTTTGACAATTGTTTTGAAAATTATGTAGTTTAAATTTTGTGGAAGAAAATATAAAAATATAACAAAACAGTAAGAAAACAATATATTAGATGAAGATTGGTAGAACTTTTGTTGGTAATCAAATTAAGTATGTAAATCCAAGCATTACATACCTACTAGATAAATAAATCTACGCCAAAAAATCATAATTTAAAAATAAAAATCGAACCTAATTTGGGATTTCTCTCTAAAATCCGCATTCTTGAGAAAATAAATGTATGTATTTCAACCTAATCCAAATGTATAATTACAATATGATTATAATAAAAACTAGGTACTTACCAAATTAGAATGAGTTTTCCTTGTCCAAAATAGTCGAAAAGTCCAAAAATATAGGTATATAAACTATTTAAAAAGGCAGTATAACTATTAACTAACTTTTGTTTGTTGTTTCTTTTCACACAAATTTTAAAACGCAACAACCATAAATAATCTAACTACAGCTGTGCCACAGCCACCATATTGAATAATTTTTGACATGTCATTTGAACATCCAATCAGAACAAAGTTATAATGCGCATGCGCCCGGTCGCTAGGTTTTCCCATATAAAAATTTACCCTCTATCGCCGGTAAAGAAGTATAACTTCAAAAACATTTCTTTACATCCGCAAACAGTTGTTTGATGCGTAACTCAACCTTCTGGGTGGTCATAAAACCAAGAAAGAAAACTCAGAATGCATTTGTCACAATTGTTTGTCTACCTATGGCTGTTATATAATGCTAATTCCTTATTTAGTAGGCATGATATGGTGGAGATTAATTGCTATGGGATGAGGTGGCTTCAAAACGGCTGTCTGGAGATTGGATAATAAAGACCTAAAGAAAAAGGTGCCGATTTTTACTTCGGTGGACGATTCGGAATGTTCTGATCACATAACAAACGGTATAAGGTGTTTTTAATTAATAATGACAACTGTGTTTTTAATTATTTTGAATAAATGTGTTTTTTGTTTGACTTTATATATCTGCGGATACTATGAATAAATAATGTGGAATTAGTACCATATTTTTTTGATAAAGCTTATTTTGATGAAATTGTTTTTTATTAGATACTTATAAAATTCTAAAAAACTTAAATAATTGTTATAAATAATCATATTATTATATTACCAGAGAACGGCAGTTCTCGCCAGTGGCGCACAACCCCCCTACACGCGACACTATATATATACACGAAATTTTCGATTTCCTAAATCTGACTGAATTGAAAATTGAGCCAACTCCCAACTTAAAGTTCAGGAAAAGACTCACCCATTCATATGTCAACCATCCATTTTGGTCCAAGGGTATGGATTTTACCCTTCCTAATTAATGTCTGTTTTTCGTTCTCGTCCCAAAACTCCCAAAAACTTCAAAAATTTAAGTCCGACCTTTACGGCTTCTTATAGTACTGATCATTACCTTTCCAACGCATGTCTAATTTTGAAAATCGGTTATATTATTCAAAAGTTACCGAGCTCAGAAATATGACTCAATTTCTATTTAAAAAAGGGAAAATGTTTGTGGATATGTATGTATGTATGTATGTATGTGTGTGGAAAAGTTAAACCAATCTGAATTTTTTTCTTTGTTTAAAGATGGGGTCAGGGCTGATTCAGAACCGGTCTAGTTTGTGACTTTTGACCACCCATAAGCCAGCTATAGGACTTGGTAGGTACAAAACGGCATATTTTTTGGGGGTATATATCTTCGGTTGAAGAAGGGACAGGAGAACCGCAGATACACCAAATAAATAGTGTTGAGTTAAGCTTTCAAATGGTGTCCAAGCCGTCAGGATCAGACATACACACGGCTCAGTATAGCCGAAAAACTGAAAAATTAATCTTTGAAAATTTTGATTTTTCGACAATTACTGAAAATTTCAACCTACGAATTGCAACAATAACTAAACGTTCGTAGAAGGACTCTAGACAAATCCAACAGTGTATGAATACCTCATATTTCATATCCAGGAAAATTCGAATTTTTATGTTATAGGCTTCATAAACAAATATGATTAAATCTATTTCCTATGGGAAAAGACGGGTTTTCAAGCTCAATAATTTCTGTAATAGCTTCAGTTATCATACGTGACCTTAGATGCATCATCCGACGGCCTAATTAACAAACCACGTAACTCCAAAAAAATCGAATTTTCGATTTTAATGTTATTACAATGATCTATGGTAGCTCTACATTGCTGCCTGAACAATACACTCCAAAAAAATTTAACTAACTCTATAGAAACCTTAAAAATTAGGAAATCGATAAATTCCAAGGGAACTATAAGTACTTGGTTTGCTTACAAATCAAAATGTTTGGTTAGTTTCCTATTCAGCGGAGTTACGGGCTTTGTTACTAACCAACGTACTGTTAAAGTACCACGTATCTGTTAAAGTAATACAACGTAACTCCGTAACTAAATCTGGAAAACTCCCTAACTCCAATAAAGAATTGTATTAGGTATATTTATACAAAGAAAAGATCCTACTGATATTAGAATTATATTTATATTGATGTTTTTAAAAATATAAAACCAGTAAGTCCTACTATTTCAAGTTTATTTAGTTTTTTGTTGCTCCTGTAAAAACAGGATAATGTGAGTTACGTGGATTAAGCCGTTTAGAAGTTATTAAGCTACAAAAGTATAATCCAGTTAACGATTATTCCCGAAATGGTTTATGTAGTTGTAGTGGTTACGACGCTAAATTAGACCTGGCAACGGGCAATCCGAGTTCATTTACCGGCCATCCCAATATTTTGTTTCAATCTATTTTGAATAGAAAAAAATCTAGTGTACATTCGATGGACACTAGATCATTTGGGAGATAATGCGATAAAGGCGAGCATTTAAAAATCTTAACGTGTAATCGAGAAACATTACATTCAACTTCATACATTTAATTTATAAATTACTTTGAAAAACTCCTGATACAAGAATAAAAAAACCGCTAAACGCCGTAAAAATGAGTGGCGCATACAATATTCCAGCTACAAAATAGCTGATATGAATATTACTTGGAGCGAAAATGTATTTTCATTTTGATGCAAAACAAAATTCTAGTTTTGTTTTAAAAGATTTTTCCATAATATTTGCTAAATTTAAAGTAAACGCGCCACAAAAGAGTTTCAAAATTCAAACTCTATCAAAGTTACTCTTTTGTGGCGCTTTTACTTCAAATTTAACAAATATTATGGAAAAATCTTTTAAAATAAAACTACAATTTTGTTTTGCATCAAAATGAAAATACATTTTCGCGCCACGTAATATTCATATCAGCTCTTTTGTAGCTGGAATGTTGTATGCGCCACTCATTTTTACGGCGTTTAGCGGTTTTTTATTCTTGTCTTCTTCTTCTTCAGTGCCTTATCCGGTCCGGATGTTGGCGATCATCAAGGCTATCATTGTTTTGTTGACTGCTCTGCGAAACAGCTCCGCGGAGGTTATCCCGAACCATTGTCGGAGGTTTTTCAACCACGAGATACGACGGCGTCCCGGTCCTCTCCTGCCAAATACTTTGCCCTGCATGACGAGTTGAAGAACTCGATATTTTTCTTCGTTCCGCATCACGTGGCCAAGGTACTCAAGCCTACGCTGTTTTACTAAATTAAGCACTATTTATTCTTGTACAATACATTAATAAGACTGGTTATTTAAGAAAAATATATAATATAGAATAAACCAGAATAACTGTTATTAAAATTACCTACACGTTTCTTGTTTCGACATTTCGATTTCCAATTAGGATAACTTCGTTTAGATGGCTGCTCCTTTGTGAAGGCTTGCATTTACACTGGAAGTAAACATCAGAATTTTGTCCATTATGATTCCTATATACTTTAAATTGTTGTTCTTCTGGAGTTTATTTCTTCTTCTACGGCGAGTCCACTAATGAAGGTTGGCAGGTGATAAATAGCAGTCTGATTTTTGCACGAGAGCTTAATCTCTGTTCGGAGAGTTTAATTCTGTTCTGTCGGACAAAATAAATGTCCCGTTTTCGTGGTGTGATCGTTCCAAATTTTTAACCTGTTCCACAATTAAATCTGCCCCTGTTACAGTATTCCCATATATCAAAGTTTATCCGACTAGACACCATTAAGCTATTAACACATTTTCAGCTTGCTATTAATCAACTTTTTTTTCATACGCGGGATCCAGACCTAATAATTTAGATTCTTAATTTAATTATAATATCAGTTTTTGTGTGTCATTTCATTTGTTTTTATGTGAAAAATAAATATGTATTAAACATAAATGTAGGTTGAATTTTTTAAACATAAATGTTTATATTTAATATATTGTTTTATTTTTGAGTAATTTTAATATGCATTTGCATATTTAGACAAATTTAGAAAAAATGCCTGCATATTTGTAGTAAAAGTAATGCATATATATGCGCATATTTTGGTAATGTTGTGTTGCATATATTCCGCTCTCTACTGATGAGAGACTAATAAGTTTCGAAACCGGTAGAGGTGCTTGCTGCACTCTCTGATTGGACTAGAATATGGTGCGGCTGTATTTTCGTTTTGCAACGAAATTGAAAATGGTTATTCATTTTTGATTTACATGTTTACTCTGATTGGAGTATGAAGGGAACCATTCTCGTTGGAACTTTACCGCGCTGAGCAGATGGGACGTGAATTATAAATTGTAAAATTCCCTCATCTTCCTTAGTCTCAGCATCCGTATGGCTTGCAAATTGTAGAAGCATCGGAGGTGTAACCAGAGAAGGTTCCCATTGTTTTCAGTCTGGTGGGATTTAGAGTAACATTATGTTGTTTTATATGCCATTAGAGTGAAAACTTAGTCTTTTTTTTATTAAGTTATTCTTTGTAGTTTTCGCTATGGGTGTAAGCTTATTTAATTACTTTTAGATGGAACGAGTAGCAAGACCCTCTTGTTTTGGTACTGAGTACTATTAAAAGACTATAAACTCCAGCTAATTATTATTACCCATAACAAATAATTAACTAACTTATTTACATAAATATTTACATTCTTACGCAACTCCTCCCTAGTATGTACACTCGAATAAGACACGCATGCGTTCGGAGACGATGTTAACATCGACGTCACTAATTCAAAAGTTGTTTATATGTATAGTAACGTTAACGAAGATAGTGCAAGCAGCAAATAACAAACTGATGCGATGGTCCGCGGTGAGGCCGCCGGAAGAAGAAAGTTCAAGTGAAATGTGAAAACCGGACAGACGTCAATTCCACACCGCACAGTAGTAACGCATCTCTTTCTTCGATTTGGATCTCTTGTGAAACCCGCCACAATTGTATCTCCCGCGGTCGTAGAAACTATTGTTGTCGTTTTTTATTTGTAAAACATTTTCTAGTAATTGTTGTAGTTATGTCAGTGTCGTGTGAATTCTGTATAGTATTTTGTTGGGACAAATTCTTCACGATTAGTTTGGCAGATGTGGAACGCTGAAGATACTGGTTGGATTCTGTTATTGATTCGTGAAAGTGAGTGTTAATTTGCTTTATTATTTTTGTTAAGATTCTTCTGATAGCTGGTTTTTTAATTTAAATAACAAAAATACCCACAGTTTCATGAAATTTCGTAAATATCCTAATTCTTTTAGAGACATGCATTCAGGTTTTGTATTTATTTTTAGTTTATGTGCATGTTTACCAAAATATACTTACCTAAAAGCATAGAAACTTAGTTTGCCAATATGTGGCCAAGATAATATCTCGTCATTTTATATGAAACGTAGTAAAACTAACTTTTCTTAAGTATTCTCTCTTCCATTACAATCAACACTCATCCATACCTATCACTTTAAAAAATACCTACTTATTCTTATTTTATCAAAGAACACCATCTAAATCTTGCTAATTCTAAGTACCTACTGAATCAATGATATATCTTCTTTTTAACCGAAGTTCAAGATTGTTGATCCCTTGATTCACTGTCTTACAACATGATGTTGCAGATTGACAACAAACAAGTATATAAGTCTTTGGCCAGTTGATTATTGCTCTATAAATTAATCTTTACTTCCATAATAATTCTATTCTTGCTCTGATTTGGCTTGTTGGTTCTAATTATATAGATCAATACTGATATTGATTTTTTAACCTATTTACAAATGTTTTATTGAATTTTCAAGCATGTGAATGTGAATAGACTACAAAAATTTTATGCTCTTTAAAATGACGAATCTTTAATCCACTTTGCTAAAATCGGGCATGCCAAATAAAATATTGAACGAAGCATTGAATACAGGGTGAGAGCATTTAAAGTTTCTTTAACATTTCTAAGCTCAATAAATTTTGGTAAGAGTTTGATCAAACCTTGTTACTTTATGGTTTTACCAATGTCTTTTTAATACCAAACATAGTTTGCTATTTACTAGGCTTCTAAATGGAGGTTCCACATCTGTATTCTATCATGCTGGTCTCTCGTATCCAAAAGTATGTGCACGGAATTTTTTGGCTTTATTTATCAGAATATTTATCAGAATTCAGGGTAGGCAAAAACCAAGTTTTTTTCAAAAAACCAAAATAACCAGGTTTTTTTGTTTAAACCAGGTTTATTTGGTTTTAACCAGGTTTATTTTATACAAAGTATCATAAGTCTAATTATTTTAAAAATGAATAAATTATTTTATAAATAAAAATAATAGTAATTAACAATGAAAAAAATTATTAAGACAACTTTTAATTTTATTTAGGTACACACACAAAAAATTAAAATAACAAAAAAAATCTTCAAACGTATCAAAACATATTCAAAATAGCGAAGTTCGAAATTAAAAAATAGAATTTATTTATCTTAATTTTCTTCATTTGCGGCAGTTGTAAAAAAAACCACGATTTACCTCTTGCTACCAAAATCTATATCATCAGATGCTATGTATTTTCTACGTTATTATACGGAGTAGAGGCCCGGACACTTTCCGAGGCTTCTTTGAGAAAACTCGAGGCATTCGAGATGTGGTGTTACAGGCGCATTTTGAGAATTTCGTGGGTGGATCGTGTGACTAATGTTGAGGTTCTACGTAGAATAGGCAAGGAATGCGAGATTATTAACATAATCAAAAAGCGCAAACTAGAATATCTTGGCCATGTTATGAGGAATGAACAGAGATTTGGCTTGTTGCAACTCATTCTTCAAGGCAAGGTATTTGGAAAGAGAGGACCTGGGAGAAGAAGAATATCTTGGCTTCAAAACCTGAGAAAGTGGTTTAATACATCGACAACCGGGCTATTCAGAATAGCAGCAAGCAAAGTTAGGATAGCCATGCTGATCGCCAACATCCGTAACGGATAGGCACCTTAAGAAGAAGAAGTATAAAAAACTTTAAATACAAACACCAGTTTGGAGGTTCAATAAAAAAATCAGGTTTTTTTCTTAAAAAACCAGTTGATTTAAACCATGGTTTAAACCAAGGTTTTAAGTACGTTGGTTTAAACCTGCCAACCCTGTCAGAATTACCTAAGGTAGGTACCTCCCCAAGATATCTCGAAGATATTCTTTTGATACACAATAAATATTATCCAAGTATCCTTATCGTTATCGTTAACCATTTTGAAGTGCTTGATTGGGGAGAGAAAGAAGAAAGGTTTAAATATAGATGGACAAAATCTAACAAACTTGCCTTGCAAGACCTTTAAGAAGTGTGCTCTCAGGTTGGGTTAAAAATTGACATATCTAAGACAAAGCTAATGAAAAACCTGATGATGAAAAAGCTAATGAAAAATACTAATGAAAAAGCTAATGAAAACATTGTAATTAACGACTGCGAAATGGAGTTTGCGGAAAAGTACACATATCTTGGTCATGAAGAAATACGAATCACGAGAGACAATCAAATATGCGAATTGAAACGAAGAATTATCCTCTCCTGAGCCGCATATGGTAAACTCAGAGACGCATTCAAAA
Organism: Diabrotica virgifera virgifera; assembly: GCF_917563875.1. NCBI lineage: Eukaryota > Metazoa > Arthropoda > Insecta > Coleoptera > Chrysomelidae > Diabrotica > Diabrotica virgifera. Next base: position 29,717,022 of record NC_065447.1, read on the forward strand.
GTGATCTTCCAATCTGCTTGAAAGGGAAAGTCTGTAACCAATGCGTTTTGCCGGTTATGACCTATGGTGCTAAAACTCTAACATTAACAACCGCATCTGCTAAGAAGCTAAGAATTGCTCAACGTAAGATGGAAAGGTCGATGATTGGTGTGTAATTGCGGGACAATAAAACAAACGAAGGACTACGACTGAGAACAGAAGTCACAGGTATTGTATATCAGGTGGCTAAACTTAAATGGAACTGGGCAGGTCATGTGGCACGTCTGACAGATGGCAGATGGACAAAGAGGTTTCTCGAGTGGAGACCAAGAGCCGATAAAAGAAGTAGAGGAAGACCACCCACGCGATGGACGGACGATATAACAAGAATAACCACAAATTGGATTCAAAGCACCCAGGACAGAAGACAGTGGGCGGAAATAGGGGAGGCATATATCCAACAGTGGATTCAAAGGGCTGATTGATGATGATGATGATGATCATTATCTTAGATTTTTCTCTCCTCTTTTATTAAGGTCTTGTCTGGCCGTGGTGACAGCCTAAATATTGTTAGCTTGCTGCCTTCATTGGCTGAGATCCTGAGTCAGATAGGTAACTGGATGTAGGGATTTTTTCATCATAGTCCTCATTTGGTCTGCACGTCATATTGGACATCTTCCTCTTGGTCTTCGGCATTCTACCACCAATAGTTCCACGGACACGCATAGAATTCTTCTGTAGACCCACATTTCGTTCTTAGAGGCCTCGATCTTATTTCTATTGATTTATTTGAGAGGCCATGTTTCAGCTGCGTATGCAGCAATTGGGAAAAATCTTATTCTGGCATTGGCTTTTTTGTATTTGTCCCATACCAAGTGTGAATAAGGTATTTTTCCTTTATTCCGCAACGATGAACTGACCAAATACCCAGGTAGATGAACTAAAGAAGAAGAAAACTCATTGGGGTTGCAATCTCATGGTTAGGCCAGTGACTTATTGACCGACGTCTTCTTCTTTTCTTCTTTAGCCCATTTCTATCCAACTTTGGACATAGGGTTTCCCCAAATCTTTCCATATCTCTCTGTTCTCGGTTGCACTTCTCCATTGAGTTCCTGCAGCTTTTACAATATCGTCGTTCCATCGCAACTTAGATCTACCTCTTTCTTCCTGTCCGCGGTCTCCATTGGCCGACGTATTTGTAATAAAACAATGTTATAAAACAGGGGTGGCCAAGCTCCTTGATAGTCCGAGCCATTTTTCAAAATTTAAAATTTTTCGTGAGCCGCATAATTAAGCAATTATTTAAAAAGTGTAAAAATGGTATTAAATTTTTCTCTCAGTGATTGGATTTCATGAATTTTAAGATGAAATAAAATGGTTCACATTGTTGTTTCAAATATGAAAATAATTCTGCAAGCAGCCTTGCCTATTTCAGGATGCTTCGATTCTTCATCATCCTTGCATCTTTGTCTGGGACGGTCTACTGATCTTCTACCGTTTGTTTTATCAAAAAACACTGTTTGTAACAGTCTGTCTTCCTTTCCTCTGATTTTACCACATGACCTGCACATCTTATCCGGTTGGCTTCTATATGTCTGACGATGTTTTCAGTACCATACACAGTCACCAATTCAGCTATGGGGTACCACTCTCCACTCTCCTGTCAATGCATCTCTTTGAAGGCCAATTATCATTCTGAGAACTCTTCTTTCAAAAAGCAGCAGCATATTTATTTCTCGCTAATGTAGAGTCCATGTTTCACTTCCATATGCAATAAGCAGGCGAATAATTGACATGCACAATCTTAATTTAGATTGTCATTTCAGCAGCTTATATCTTAATAATGATGATAGGAAGTATACTTCTCGATTCGACACAGCTATTCTTGATGAGACCTCTATTTATATGTGGTTGTCATCTGTGATTACCGTCCCTAGATATTTAAACACTTTTTCTACTTCGAAGTTGTGGTCATTAATAGTTATGTTCTGCCTAACTCTTGGTCTTGGATTTTGGGTTACTAGCATGTATTTCGTTTTCTCTTTATTTATTCGAAGGCTCAGACTACTTGCTTCTTCCTTAAGTTGCAAAAACAGCTCTCTGACGTCTTTCATAGAATAAGCGACTGCACCTAGATCTTCAGCAAAGGCCAACAATAGTTTTGATCCTCGATTCGCGAAGCCTCCTGTCAGCTCAGATGACATTTTACTTATTACATATTCTAAGGCCAAATTGAATAGCAACGTTGATATATACGGGGTCTTCTTGTCTGAGTCCTGATGTTACTAGTCTTTTATATTTACTGTCAATAATTTAAGACATTTAACACAAAAATTAAAAGTAATTCAGGTACATTTACTGAGAGCCACAAATAATCCTTCAAAGAGCCACATGTGGCTCGCGAGCCACAGTTTGGCCACCCCTGTTATAAAATATCAGGTTTATTGCCAATAAGATATTTTACAAAACCTGAGATGCCACATCACAGGAGATCTTGTAAAAAGTTACTTTAAAACTGAACTGAAGGTATAACCTTATGATGTACAGTATATTTCGTTACATATTTCAATCCTGAATCACCGTTAATATACATATTCGTAGCAATAATTTTAAACTTAATATCTATGAATAAATTTCATATTACATCGTTACGAAAACTATTTTACTGGTACAAACAATATTTTACGTCAAAAAGATAATGACGTTGAATAGTTATGTTACATTATGCGACATTACTACACCGTCGTTTCATTTGCGATAAGAATCAGCCAACTTGAAACAAAAATGTCACCTAAAATTCGCGAAAATTAGTGAATCCCTTGATGATATTCGCAAAATTTTGTAATTGTATTATTTAAAATCACCACCGTTAAGAATATTTTGATTGTATTTTTTAAATTACAGACTCCTAATCTTTATTGTATGCTGAGTTCATAATGTTCGAACAACTGTATCATTTTTCACAAAACCTTTTTGTTAGGCTTGTTACATATATCCAAGATTGGTACGTACTTCCTACTAAATAGTGCTTACTTCATCATATCCATCATTACCATCAGTGACATCACAGTTATAAGTCAAAGTCTTCACATTCATTCATTCATTCATACCTGTGTCTGGCAGCTCTTTTCTATGCTCTAACTCCAATAGATTTTAAGTCGTCCTCTAAGCTGTCGTCCTCTAAGCTACCTAAGTCTCTAGACCGGGCAGTATCGTCGCCCCCGCTAGCGAAATTATTATGATTCGATTTTTTGCACAAACTTACTCAAAAAGAGTCCTTATAACATATCCACAGGGTGCCGGGCGGTGCCGTGGTTGAAAAATTGTTTAAACAATTTTTTTAAAACAAATTCACAGAAATAATTTTTTCATTTCGACTAATTTTTTTTAGATAACTTGTGTCATTCTGAGCAAAAAAGGTCTCTTGTCATTTTTTTCTAAAATTGATTGTTGTCGAGCTATATGCAATTAAAAATTTGAATAATGCGAAAATGGCTATTTTCAAGGCTTAATAACTTGATTAAAAGTTATTATTACGAAATTCAAAAAGTGACCAGATCAAGTTTCAAACCCCTTCTTCAAGGTCCTGAAGAGATTTGTGTCATTATTTTATTACAAAGCTGTTATTTTTAATTATTACCAATTAGCGCTATAGTCCAGGATGTATCGTCGCCCCCGTTAGTGAAAATATTCCGATTTGATTTTTTTGCACAAACTTACTCAAAAAGAGGTCCTTATAACATATTCACAAGGTGCCGGGCGGTGCCGTGGTCGAAAAATTGTTTAAATAATATTTTTAAACAAATTCGCAATCATAATTTTTTATTGCGAACGATTTTTTTAGATAACTTGGGACATTCTGAGCAAAAAAGGTCTCTTGACATTTTTCTCTAAAATTGATTGTTGTCGAGTTATGCGCGATTTAATATTTGAAAAATGCGAAAATGGCCATATAACTCGACAACAATAAATTTTAGAGAAACATCACAAGAGACCTTTTGCTCAGAATAACCCAAGTTATCTAAAAAATCGTTCGCAATAAAAAATTATTTTTGCGAATTTGTTTAAAAAAATTGTTTAAACAATTTTTCAACCACGGCACCGCCCGGCACTCTGTGGATGTATTATAAGGACCTCTTTTTGAGTAAGTTTATGCAAAAAAATTTAATCGAAATAGTTTCGCCACGTTTCGCTAACGGGGGCGACGATACAGTTGGACTATATCGCTAATTGTTTATAATTAAAATAGCAGCTTTGTAATAAAATAATGACAAAAATCTCTTCAGGACCTTGAAATAGAAGTTTTAAACTTGATTTGGTCACTTTTTGAATTTCATAGTAATAATTTTTAATCGAGTTATTAAGCCTTGAAAATATCCATTTTCACATTTTTCAAATTTTTAATCGCATTTAACTCGACAACAATCAATTTTAGAGAAAAATGACAGGATACATTTTTTGCTCAGAATGACCCAAGTTATCTAAAAAAATATTGTTCGAAATGAAAAATTACTTTTGTGAATTTGTTTAAAAAAATTGTTTAAACAATTTTTCGACCACAGCACCGCCCGGCACCCTGTGGATATGTTATAAGGACCCCTTTTTGAGTAAGTTTGTGCAAAAAAATAGAATCGGAATAATTTTGCTAGCGGGGGCGACGATACTGACCGGTCTACTCGGACTTTATCTGGCTCTTAATCTCGTTGGCCTAGCAGCTCAGAGTAGATTTTGTGCTGTGGCATTTTTTAGAGTTAGATATACGTGCTCTGAGTTTTGCTCTTACCATGTGGCTCTTTCAACATTTCCACATGGGTTTATAAATGTTTTGTGGTGGGACACGTACTCATTCCCAATGATGTTGCCAGTTCAATCAAGCGTGTACCATTTTGTTTGCCGACACCATGAAGACTGTGCTCACCGATAGTTGGTCGGTAAATTAGCCCCTTTTTCAGATTATACATATGCTTGGACTTATTGGGTGGAAAACTATGACCGTTTGATATGGTGATTTCACACGTTTGTTCAGTATGAACAGTGGCGTAGCTGTATGAACAGCCCCACAGGGGCCCCTTATCAAAGTTTGTCGCGGGACCCTTTTCCACGACTGATATGGGATAGTGCTAAAGAAATGTTCAACAAAAGCAGCAAAAACGCTTGTATACAATAGAATAGAAATATAGTTTATTGTCACTGAAAATTTTACAATTTTACGGACAAAGCTTACAAAGAGTTACATTCACAGTCAACGGTGAATGGACAATGAAAAGAAGCTTAAAAACAAAAAGCTCTGTTGTTATTGAATAACGGCGAGCGGCGGTAAATAGATATACATACATACAATTTATAATAAGATAGATAACCCATTATAAGAAAATGTCGATATCCAAACAATACACAGTGTTTCAAAGCGTTTTAATAGTGAAATTATAGAATATTTTATTCAATTTTTTTGGAACTTTTGTTTCGACATGCCCTGAATGTCGGGGGCCCCGTATAATTGATACGGCGGTAGCTACGCCTCTGAGTATGAATTCCACAGCAAAAATATGATTGCTTTTATCTCAGCACTATTATAAAGTGTAATTAGTAAAAGAAGGCCTCATATAAGATGGAGCAAAGACCTCAAAAAGCATGCCGGATCCAGATGGATGACCACAGTGCTGGATAGAAACCAGTGGAAAAGTGAAGAGGAGCCCTATGTCCAAAGATGGATAGATTAGGCTTGAAGATAAATAGATAGTATAAAGTGTAGTCCTTTTTGTCCAGGCTGCTACTACCTGTCCACCTGATTTCTTAAAGTGCTATAATGTCTTCTAAGTATTAATCTGTTGTTTTTAAAAGACTTCTTAACTTCACTGCGCTGTAAAGCGTACGAACATTATAAATATCCTTATTTTAATCTTTTCGCTGATACTGTTGTCTGCGGTGACTAATATTTACGCATTCCGTTTTCCTTTCATTAAAATTAAACTTTTTTTTATTATCTCATCGATTGTTTTGGAATATTACAATTTCTGTGCCTGGATAGAAATTTTTGGTTTATATACTGAGGTACTCTCAAAATCAATAAACCGATGTTGTTTGTGGTTAATAAATTGATTAGTTTTTTCTAGAATCTGCCTCAAGATGAAGATCATATCTATTGTCGATTTATGCATGCAGAAACCACATTGATATCCTCCAACCATTTATTCCGCATATCTTGAAATAAGAATGACACACTATATGCGGTTATTATGGCATCGAGATATTTTTTAGTGCATTCTTTTTAAACTTTTAATGCAATTGAGATCTTCAGGTTCCTTCAGGCCACACACCATGCTGAAAAGTGCTGTCACAGATTTATAGTATTTATATTATTCATACATAATATTAATATTTACAGACTATACTCCAAACTAAATTTGTTACACAAATACCTAGAAGAAGATAAAATGGTAAAAAGATACCGAAATATGGAGGCGGAAGAGGCTCTAGTCTAAAGTTAAAAAAATGTAGAAGAAAAACCAAATACTTTCCACAAAGTAGCTAAAATATCCAATTACAAAAATTACAATATAAAATGAATAATCATTAACTGGTGATAAAAATGTATTAACAAACAATAAACATGAATGGCGGTAAACATTAAAATGTATAATTTGTGAACTATAACATATTTTAATCAGAGACGTCATAACATTTTGATTTATTATAATGTACCTAATAGGTCTGGGTCCCGCGTATGAAAAAAATGTTGATTAATAGCAAGCTGAAAATTTTTTAATAGCTTAAGGGTGTCTAGTCGGACAAACTTTGATGTATGGGAACACTGGAACAGGGGAAGTTTTAATTGTGGAACAGATTAAAAATTTGGAACGTCAGACTACGAAAACGTCCCATGTATTTTGTCGGAAAAAACTTCCAATTAATTTGTTACCCTTTCATTAAACTGTCCTGCAAAAATCAAACTGTTATTTATCACCAACTGGGCATTTTAATTAGCCGAACATGTCAAATCACAGAAATTATGACAGGTGACAAATCGCAGTCTGATTTTTGCATGAGAGTTTAATGAAAGGGTAAAAAATCAATTGGAAGTTCTGTCCGACAAAATACATGGGACGTTTTCGTGGTCTGACGTTCCAAATTTTTAATCTGTTCCACAATTAAAACTTACCCTCTTCCAGTATTTCCATACATCAAAGTTTGTCCGACTAGACACCCTTAAGCTTTTAACAAATTTTCAGCTTGCTATTAATCAACTTTTTTTCATACGCGTGATCCAGACCTATAATTGAAAAAGTTATTTATTAATCATCGGTCAAAAAACGGTACCTACATGCTTTTGCTCTGATTCTCATTTTTGTTTCACTGTCAAAATGCTTTAGCGGTCGTCGGACCATGGTTTGTGTCCTGACTCCAGTCAGCAAAACAAAAAGGCTACGTACTATTTTAAAATTCTACATGAATCTGCTTCTTAGACTGGCATACGCTGGTGTATCTGATCGACCTATGGATGAGCAGTACGTCAAGAGTGCTTGAGGCTCAGAGATTCTCCTCTATACATCCCTACCGGAAGGGTGTAACGACTAACTCCCTCCCGGCTTGTTATTTTAGCTTTCCTATTTTACTCTTTCCTTAATAAATTAACTAAAAAGAAGTTAATATTGTTTTGAAGGTATTTTCTTCTGACATCTTAATGCAGTTTATTATTTTTTATTGGGAATAAACTACAATTTAATTTTACTTTAAAACAAGTTTATTTGACGTTTAGATTTCCACTTCGAAAATTGTTCTCAAAATACCACTATTTTTGATAAAAATAGTAAAATAAATTATTGAAGTTATACTTCTTTACGATCGAGGGTGAAATTTTATACTTGCCTGGCGCATGCGCAGACAGACCGTATGTAGTTTGTTGCTAATCTTTCAAATTATGTATGTATCAGCGCAAATAAGTCATTAAAGGCGGAGGGACCGCAGATGTTCGGATACAATTAGCGTCTCTTTGCAAAGACAATGACGTCGACTTTGCAAAGTAACAAGACACTTACTCAACACACACACTACACATGACACTAGGTACCTAACTGTTCAAAATTACCGTACCTACCATGCCAATGGCCATTAGTTGTCGAGGCATTAGCTAAATGAAAAAAAAAAGTCATTAAAGGAATATATTAGTGTATTTAGTAAATGTATTTATTTATTATAATTTTTGTGTCCTTGGATTTGTCTTCCTCGGAAATAAAATATTTTATAATAATAGTAAGTATATTTACTTTAAATTTGTCAGTATATATGAGAAATCTTGTAAGCTGTCAAAGCAAAGGGGGTTTAGCTCGGTGGTAGCGCGTTCGACCGGACATCGAGAGGTCCCTGGTTCAATTCCGTGTGTTATCTAACTTTTTTTTTTTATTTTTAGTATTGTTTTAGTAAAAATTTTTGGAAAGTAGTAAGTAAAAATTAGTTTAATCTTTAAATACAAATAACCTGTTAAGTATATTTATTTCGTTGAAATCATATAATAGAAGTATAACTTCTTACGTGCGTACAAAGTACACACACATTCTTTTTTTTTTTAAAGTGACATGCCGTGACTTCTTATCACAGTAGAAAGTTTATCAAAATATGTAAAAAGTTTTTATTTAAGATTTAAAGTGTGCGTTTCATAAGACCAATAAGTCCAACTATTTTCCTACGAAAATCCAAAAATCTGAAAACCCTAATATATGCATGTTTTACCACAATGTAAAAACCAGTAAATTAAAATTTAGATTTATTCAGTCTGAATACTGGGATACCCCAGGGAAGTTAGAAATGCGCTAAAGATAAATCATAACAAGTGGTGCTTTAAACTTTAAACAAATACCTGCAAAGGAATAGTCTATTAGAAAGTGTATATCCCTCGAATTTTTAAAACTTAAAGCCCCAATATTATTTCACCTAAAATGTGAAGGGCCATATTATGTGGCTTTCCTAGATTACTAAAAGGCTTTCGATAGGGTACAAAATGGAACCCGGTTGAACCTATATTAAGATCCAAAGGCATTTATGGTAGTCACTTAAGAATTGAATTAATGCTTATATTTCGTTTGTCAAAATTCTAATTAAACTAATAGTGTAGGAAACAGAGGTTGAACCTTGCAAAATGGACACAAGTCCGGTTTTATTTTTTTTCTGGCATATCAAGGGGTGCTTATTATAAGACTAACTTTTTCTGAAAAAATTTCGCCCCGGAACCCCCCTTTTCACCCCTTTAAAGGGGGTAATTTATGGTTTTTGCAGAACGTAGCCCTTCCTGTACCTTTTACAAAAAATTTCTTCTATAGAAATATGAAGAGGACTATATTTTCTACGATTTATTTCCGACAGCATCTCTCTATCATCCACCGTTTAGCAAGGGTGGCGCCCCAAAGTTGACAAGTTTTTAAAAAAGATGTTTTTAGAAAAAATATATTTTTCCCTAACTGTAACGGAAATTAAAAAGAAATGCTATGGAGATTATTCACAAATATATGATTGATTTTTCGTATAGGTCTCACTTAAGGGTAATTGCCCTTTTTTTAATTACAGGGTGTTACATTTTAAAAAACCCCTTTTTATACCATCTGAACCGTTTATGCTAGAGTAAAAAGACTTTCAGCGATTACCCATGTACTGGTGTTATTTACAAATTTGTATAATGCACCCCCATTTTTTCCCCGGAACCACCCAAAAAAGAAGAAGAATTAATAAATAAAGTGATTTTCTTGGAATCCTTCACACACAATGCCCTTCATTAATATGCTTCATATATCATTTTGTGCAAGTTATTATTACCCATGCATGGACACTAAACGCGATTTCCTAGTGCAACCCTTGTAGCCAAAAACAATAAATAAAATGGGGGGTTAAAATTTTTTTTTTGTTTTTTGCTTTTTGATCCATATGGGCATATGCTTCATCAATAGTGCTTTTCAAAAATATATATGGTTATTGCAACATCCCTGCGCAAACCACCCCTATCCTTGAAAATATACTGCAGAAACTACCCCTATACCTTATCCAGCATATTTTTACGATTTTCTCATTACCTGTTCATTTTTTTTTAAACAAAACTTATACAAGGTTAAAGACCACTATTTACTCTAAAAATTAGGTCCTATTCATTTTTTTCGTTTAAGCAACCGTTACGGCACAGTGGCGCCGTAAACCTCATATATGCTTTGACGGTCTCCAGTTTTTGTTTATTTTTTCGTCATCTGTTTGTTTTATTGATAAAGTACTTATGTAAAATAAAACAACACAGTGTAACCTACAAATCATGACCTATGCACATTTTACATTCTTTGCTCCCCAAAGCTACAGTGGTGGCCCAAAATAAATTTTTTCATATTTTCGCCACCTACACGCATTTTATTGCGTTAATGCTACCTTAATAGCACAATATTCATCCCTAGGTGGTCGCTAAGCAGTGGCGGATCCAGGGAGGGGTGATGGGGGCGATCACCCCCACCCCTCTCAAACCAAGTGATATTATATTTGAAGATTATAAAAATATTCATTTTTTTTTATAGAAATACTTATATAATATTAATATTATTTTTATAAGAATGACTTTTTATGCTTTAGCGACAGTAGCGGATCCAGCATCGTTAAGAGGGGGGTGCCAATTGGTTAAATTTCTATAAAAATAAATGAATATTTTTATAATCTTTGAATATAATATGACTTGGTTTGAGAGGGGGGGAGGTGTTCACCCCATCACCCCTCCCTGGATCCGCCACTGCGTAGCGACCACCTAAGGGTAAATATTGTGCTGTTAAGGTAGCATTAATGCAATAAAATGCATGTAGGTGGCGAAAATATGCCAAAATTTATTTTGGGCCACCACTGTGGCTTTGGGGAGCAAAGAATGTAAAATGTGCATAAGTCATAATTTGTAGGTTACACTGTGTTGTTTTATTTTGCATAAGTACTTTATCAATAAAACGAACAGATGACGAAAAAAAAAAAAAAACAAAAACTGGAGCCCGCCAAAGCATATATGAGGTTTACGGCGCCACTGTGCCGTAACCGTTGCTTATACGAAAAAATGAATAGGACATAATTTTTAGAGTAAATAGTGGTCTTTAACCTTGTGTAAGTTTTGTTTAAAAATAATACATACGTAATGAGAAAATCGTAAAAACATGCTCGCCAAGGGATAGGGGTAGTTTCTGCAGTACATTTTCAAGGATAGGGGTGGTTTTCGCAGAGATGTTGCAATAACCATATATATTTTTGAAAAGCACTATTGATGAAGCATATGCCCATATGGATCAAAAAGCAAAAAACAAAAAAAAATTGTCAACCCCCCATTTTATTTATTTTTTTTTGCTTAAGGGGTTGCACTAGGAAATTGCTTTTGGTGTCCATGCATGGGAAATAATAACGTCCACAAAATTATGTATGAAGCATATTAATAAAGGGCATTGTGTGTGAAGGATTCCAAGAAAATCAATTTATTTATTAATTCTTCTTTTTTTTGGGGTGGTTCCGGGGAAAAAATGGGAGTGCATTATACAAATTTGTAAATAGCACCAGTACATGGGTAATCGCTGAAAGTCTTTTTACTCTAGCATAAACGGTTCAGATGGTATAAAAAGAGGTTTTTTAAAATGTAACACCCTGTAATTAAAAAAAGGGCAATTATCCTTAAGTAAAGCCTATACCAAAAAATCAGTCAATTATTTGTGAATAATTGCCGCAGGATCTCTTCTTAATTTCCATTACAGTTAGGGAAAAATATATATTTTTTAAAAACATCTTTTTTAAAAACTTGTCAACTTTAGGGCGCCACCCCCGCTAAACGGTGGATGATAGAGAGATGGTGTTGGAAATAAATCGTAGAAAATATAGTCCTCTTCATATTTCTATAAAAGAAATTTTTTGTAAAAGTTACAGGAAGGGCTACGTTCCGCAAAAACCACAAATTACCCCCTTTAAAGGGGTGAAAAGGGAGGTTCCGGGGCGAAATTTTTTCAGAAAAAGTTAGTCTTATAATAAGCACCCCTTGATATACCAGAAAAAAAATAAAACCGGACTTGTGTCCATTTTGCAAGGTTCAACCTTTGTTTCCTACACTATAAATATTTTTCAATCAGAAACCAAACCAAACAACTATCTATATGTAACTTTTTGTGCCTTTACTAATGCCATAAACCAAATAAGTACACGTCACGATATTCATTGACTTGCTGTGAAATCTGAAATATTTAATAAAAACGATAATTAGCGCAACTACTGACTACTATTATTTATATGTCTACAAATATAGTAAAAGATATTCTCATTCATTATTAAATTAGAGAACTAAATAAAAACTTGTCTCACCATAATGACGTATGGAGCATTCTTTCCAGGCGCGGATCCAAGGGGGGGTCAATGGGGTCAATTGCCCCTCCTTGAGACTTCGCCTGGTGTCGCCTTTTTTTAAGAAAGAGATAAATACGATTGAAAATAAATAGTAAGTTTTGTGTCCTGTTGACAACTGAATAATGGAATGAAACATAAAACAGAATTCCTTCTCCAAAATACGTGTTCTTGGTCTTACTGTATGGTGTCGAGTCTTGGACTGTAAATAAAATCGATCTACTTACCTAAATCGCCTTGAGGCTTTCGAAATGTGGTTCTATAGAAGAATTTTAAAAGTATCTTGGGTAAAGAAGATTCGAAACTCCACAATACTAGAACGTCTCAGCAAGACTACTGAGATTATAGAAGGCATCAAAAAGAGAAAAGTGGAGTATTTTGGACATGTAATGAGAAGTTTCAAATATAGGTTGTAACAAAATATTATGCAAGTGAAAATAGAAGGCAAACGCAGTCCAGGACGAAAAAGCACTTCGTGGTTGATTTAGGGTGGCAGTGAATAAAATTAAGACAGCTATGATAGTAACCAACCTTCTGAGAGGACATGGTACATGAAGAAAAATAAAGTAACAGCCCATACCGAAAAAGAATCCTGCGTACGCGAGTGACGAGAAATTTTTTATTTCATTGCCCCCTCCTTGCAAGCTTGCAAACTAAATAAAAAAAGTAATAATTAATAAATCAACTTAAATTGGCTCCATCTTCTTTTTCTGTTCTTTATCAGTTATAAAGGAGTCTTTACTAAAGTTTTTTCGCACTTTTAACTGTATGTTGATCTTACAGTACCCTGTGTCTCTTTTTGTCTTCTAGCTTCTAGACGTTGATATTGTGGTTTACGTTTGTTACCAGCGACCTCTTTTAATTTCTTGTGTAGATGTAAGGTTCTATGAATGAACTTCATAGACAAGTTTGAACTTTTTGGACAAGTTTGAAAAAAAGTATGAACTTTTCGATGAAGCTTTCCCATATCTTATCTTTTTCTGATTATTACGTGGCTTCTGTTGTATTCGTTGTCATCTTTATTTCTGATTTCTCTTCTTTGGTCTGTGAGGTGTCATTCTCTCTCATCAACCCTCTAGCAAACCTGTTATTACGTATATTAATAGCAGTGTACAAAGCTCTTTAATTTTCATTTATCACCTGTTTTAAGGTGAGCATTAAAATAATTTATAACCAGTTTGGAATGCTCTTCATAAACTTGAGGCATGATTTTAATAAATATTTAATGTAATACTGTAAAAAGTATGTAAGTGCACAGTTATCCAACTGCGCGGACGGTAGATATATCCCGTGGAGATCAATTTAACGACATTGCAAAATGGAGTGACCTAAGGTTGTTAAATGATATGGTTTATCGTCTTACCACTGAGTTCTGTCGAGTTGTCAAGTGATTTATACCGTGTAAAAATTTGATACCAGTGCTCTGACGCAAAACAGACAACAATTATGTGAACTTGAATGAGGTTTCCACGTTTGTTTTGTGATACAGTGGGCAGGATTTCCTGTTATAGTAAAGACATGTTGTGTGGCTGATGCCGTCACAACAATAATCTTTTACGAGTATACCTTAATATACAATGACTCAAAAATATATTATAATTTTTTAGTATATTTTCAATATTTCTTCACAAATTAAAGTAAAAATATATACCTACATAACAATGTTGTGAAGTCGTAGTTGTGATCAGTTTCAAATATGTACTATATTTTTGGGAACATATACTTTTTTAATTGTATTATATTGTATGTTTTAAATCATATAATCATAAACACAACTAATAGTCCAGAAAGCCACTGCGCATCCGCTAGGAAAAATATTCTAATTCGGATTTTTTACACAATCTTACTCAAAAAGGACTCCTTTTAACAAATTTGCATGTTGCCAGGACCAAAAATTTTTTAACCGTTTTTTTTTGTTTTTTTCCTAAAATTATTTTTTTTGCACGGAAAAAAGTTTTTTTTAGGTTTTTTGGATCATTCCAAACGGAAAAGGTCTTTAGTGACTTTTCTCTAAAAATGATAGTTTTTGACAGATAAGCGATTAAAAATTGAAAAATTGCGAAATCGGTCATTTTTAACCCTTAAAAACTATGTCAAAAACTGAAAATTTAAATGTTGTCAAAGTAGGTAGATAGTCTTTAAACATCGATTGATGAAATCCCGAAGAGTTTTTTGCAATCAATATTCAAAACTCCTTTGTTTTTAATTGCTAATCAAGCGTGCGCGACACTATTTTCCACCGACAGTATGGTGCAAATGAAAGGAATAAATTCGTTATTTCGTAAACCGGCAACTTCAAGGAAAAACCCGAAACAGGTCGATTTTTATTTTTAAGTTATGATATTATGGCATATACGGTATACTGGTGACGTCATCCATCTGGGCGTGATGACGTAATCGAAGATTTTTTTAAATGAGAATAGGGGTCTTGTGCTAGCTCATTTGAAAGGGTCTTCAATTTTCTATTCAGTAATATAAACATTTATATAATTATTTATACAGGGTGTACTTCTACTTCTTTTTTGTCAAATAATTTAATTAAATAAAAATTTTTGGACACCCTGTATAAATAATTATGTAAATGTTTACAGTACTAAATAGAGAATTGAAGAACCTTTCAAATGAGCTACCACACGACCCCTATTCTCATTTAAAAAATCATCGATTACGTCATCACGCCCAGACGGATGACGTCACCAGTATACCATATATGCCACAATATCATAACTTAAAAATAAAAATCGACCTGTTTCGGGTTTTTCCTTGAAGTTGCCGGTTTACGAAATTACGAATTTATTCCTTTCATTTGCACCATACTGTATACACATGCAACGGTGTCGCGCACGCGTGATTAGAAATTAAAAAACAAAGGAGTTTTGAATACTGTATTGCAAAAAACTTTTCGAGATTTTATCAATCGATGTTTACAGAATATCTACCTATATTGGCAACATTCAAATTTTAAGTTTTTCACATAGTTTTTGAAGGTTAAAAATGGCCGATTTCGCAATTTTTCAGTTTTTAATCGCTTATATGTCAAAAACTATCAACTTTAGAGAAAAGTCACTAAAGACCTTTTCTGTTTGGAATGATCCAAAAAACCTAAAAAAACTTTGTTCCGTGCAAAAAAAAAATAATTTTAGGAAAAAAACAAAAAAAAAAGTTTAAAAAATTTTTGACCACCTTTTGGTCCTGGCAACATGCAAATTTGTTAAAAGGAGTTCTTTTTGAGTAATATTGTGCAAAAAATCCGAATTAGAATATTTTTCCTAGCGGATGCGCAGTGGCTTTCTGGACTATAAAGAATCTAGGTGATATCAATAGGTACTACCAAATCACTTGCTTAAATTTTCTTATTTCTCTGTTCACATATACACACACCCAAACTTATATGGAATCACCTGATATTTCTTATTATTTCGTCGAAAATAAAAAAAAACGAACACACGAAGTCAAACAATCTTTATTTTAAAGCAATTTAATAACAAGTACATAACAATTAAATAAAACAATAAAGTATTTTACAAACAAATTGAAATTAGTTGTTTTAAAGTCAATAGCATAAAAAATTTCAATGTAAAACGAATATTTAAATTGTTTTTATTTATTTTTTTTGTTTTTTTTTTGGTAGTCAGTGTTATCACCTCTAGTCCTTATGCAAGCTTTAGTTTGCGTGGGCACGCTCCTAATCAAATTATCAACATTTTGTTGTGGTAGGAGATGACGAAACAGGTCGATTTTTGATCTAAAGGGGACACATTTTTACGGTACATACATCTGTCATTTGTCAACCCCCTCCCTTCCACTTTCCCCACCCCTTATTTATAAATAAGGAATAGGGGTCGTGTGGAATAGGAATAGGAAATAAGGAATAGGAATTATCTATTCAGTCATGTAAACATTAACATAATTATTTATACAGGCTGTCTAAGAAAAAATTTTTTTAATTAAATTAATTAACACAAAAAGAAGAATGTATGTAATTTATTTAATTCAAAATACATTCTACTGCTGTCACAAAACACAAAAAAAATTATTTTTTGATAGATAAACATTGCTTTTCGCTTAATTTCAATGTTCAATCTGCCACCCATCGGCCTCTTGGTAGGTTGAATATTGAATTTAAGCAACAAAATGTTTATTTATGAAATAAACATTTTTTTCTGTTTTCTGTTAGCAGTAGAATGCATTTTGAGTTAAATCAATCACATACATTCTTCTTTTTGTGTCAATTAATTTAATTTTTCTTGGACACCCTGTATAAATAATTATGTCAATGTTAATATTACTAAATAGAGAATTAAATAACGTTTCAAATGAGCTACCACACGACCCCTATTCCCTATTTAAAAATAAGGGGAGGGGGAAATGGAAGGGAAGGGGTTGACAAATGGCAGATGTATGTACCGTAAAAATGTGTCCCCCTTAGATCAAAAATCAACCTGTTTTGTCATTTCCTTAAAATCTAATAAATACTGCCAAATATTGTTTTGGACTGTTTTCTTCGGCCCACACTGTATATCTGATTTTTGAACCTCGTGAGAGAATTTTTGACCTTATTAGATGTTGCATTGCAAAGAAAATCTGTTTCCCGCTATTATTTACGTTTCAACTTCTCATTCTACTTTCTACTTTGTTTCTTGTATTTTGTATTGTCTTCATTTACTTTTAGAGCGATATTTACTATAGCTTCTTCAACGCTCGAGAAAATATCCTTTGTTGATTAGTACTGACAGGGCCGCCCAGAGCCAGGCCGGGCCCCGGGGATGAGACCCGGCCGGGCCCCCCCCCCCAAAACCAGTTGAACGAAAATTCCCAAAAATCTGATAACTCATAAACTGGGATATGTAATAATGAACACTCATGCTATTGACACAGGAAGGAAGAAAATTAAAACAGTTTTAACAATTAAATTTTGTTTTTAATTATTTACAATAGAACTGTTAGTTACAACATAACTTTTCTTGCTTTCATATCCGCAAAGTTTTGGATCACGTGGTGGTCGAAATCAAGAGTTTTTGCAAGTTTCGACTCTATGCTTAACAGTCCCAAATCAGATAATCGTTGTTGACCCGTAGTAGATCTTAAACAATTCTTAATTCAGCTCAAAACACTAAATGATCTCTCGGCCTGAGCAACGGATACTGGTAGGCAACAGAATATGCGAAGAGCAATGCACACATTGGGGAAAAGATTTGTCACATTAAGGGACACGAGCTTGTTCAAAAGTTTTGCTGGTTTCAGCGACGTATCTGAGATGTTTGATTTACTAACAGTTTTCAAGTAAATCATTTCATCAACTAGATCCCTGCTTACATCTGAATTGTACTCTTCGGCGAATCTTACACAACTTTCTGAGATCGTATTCTCGTCCATTTCGTTATACTTCCATAAAAATGAAAATTTCATTTCGATTTCTCTCAGTGCTGTGAACCTCGTTTTCAGATTGGCCACCAAAACATCAATTATTGTGTAAAAAGCTTCTGTTTTGAAGCGTTCTTCCGGAGATAAATTTAACATTACATCTTCTGTAGCTGCTTCACCGTGAAAAGTCTTCCTCTTTCTCGCACGGGAAGTGGAGAGTTCCGGTTCGATACCATAAGCATTTGCAACATGTTTGCATTCAGACAATATCTTGTCCCAGTTATTTCTTAAGGCACTTAAATCATCAATTAGGCTCTCTATATTACTACTCTCAACATCCAAAGTAGCGTCCATAGTTTGAAGTAGTTGACTTCTGTAGTTGATGGGTACCAACACTTTCACCCAAATTGACGCCATGAGGATGCACGTGAAGGTGTTAAGATATTCTAAAACCCCATTGATTGTGGCTCTCGTTTCAACAGTTACGTTAAGATTCAACAATGATGAAACTGCCTCAATGATTTTGCCTATGTATGCCGCTATTGGTTTCTCACATTCTACTCTAGCACTCCACCTCGTATCAGACAATGAGTGCAGTGAAGATCCTACTATCTCTTTCAGAAGCTCCCATCTTTTCGGGCTGCAACTGAATAAATTGTACAGATTCTGAACAACACCAAAGAAAGTCTGTGCTTCAGTACAACTCTCAGCAGCGCATACTCCACATAAGTGCCGAACTGCCGAAAATTGCAATTGAAACCTGTGACGAAGGGGGTATATGGGAATGGTAGTGAGTCCAGGACGTAAACTCGTAAACAAACAGACGTCGCGCCAAGGTCAGCGCTTCTGCGAATCGTGTGGCAGTGGCCGATAGAGCGAGCTTCCGATCAGGAGCTTCCACGCGCAATGTATTCCCGATATATTTTTATTAATTTTAACTTATGCAAAGAAATGATTTCTTGCATATTGCCTTTTCCAAATGCATAATATTCCTTATAATAATTTCATAATTAAAACCGCAAGCAAATTCAATCTGTTGTAAAATATTTTAATAAAAGGATTTTTTTTTAATTTGCTAACGGCCGGGCCCGGGCCCCCTTGGGCCCTGGGCCCCGGGGATTTTGCCCCCCCTGCCCCCCCCTCTGGTCGGGCCTGAGTACTGATTTTGTATCTAATTTCCGTAAAATACACTTAAAAACAGCGGATTTGTTTAATTTTTTTTTTTTGAAAAAATACACTTAGTTGTTTGTTATAAACCTTATTCGGCATCAGTGAATACTTGGAGTTCCTTTTCAGTAAGCCAATTGGGATTTATAACTGGAATCATGGAATAACTGGATTCCATGATAAATAAAATTACTAATAAAAAATTTTTTTAAATGTGATTTTTTACAGGAGAAAAAGTATTGTTTACAAAGAAAACTATATTTTTTGCCATAATGACTAAAAAACAATTAAAATATGTACTTATATTACGACTTATAGTAATATAATCCTGGGGTATATTGTCCACCACCGGAAACAACAAATAATAAAATGTAAATTACGATCTTTCCAGAACGCCGATTATAACGAAACTAAAACCAGCTTGTAAAGCACATTCCAGTGATAGGTTAGAAAAATAAGCCAGGTCAAAAATTAAATTTTTAAATGTATTTCTAGTAGAATTCTTATATCTGGCGTGCAAAGTACGCCAGCGCGTGTAGTTAAAGGTTAAGGACCACGAAACATAAATATGCCGGTTTGTTGTATGTTGTATTCATGATTTCTCTTGAATTCGACAATTATAAATAAAAAAAACATATTCATCTTCTAGAACAAAACTATAAAAAAATTAATAATTCGTTCATTTGGAAGAAGATGGTTATAACTAAGAATTTTCACTTTTTCAGTAGAAAAGTTTTAAGATTCAGATTAGTTTATTTCATTTATTTTGTGCAGTGTTTATTGATATTTTAGTATTTAATGATTGAGTATGATAGATGTCTGATCCTTTTATCGCTCTGACAAGAATTTTCTTTTTTAAGATATTCGGTTTAGAAAAAAAACTTGGATATAACCTTCTTTGATAAAGAAATACAGGGTGATTGATTAGTAGGGTAAAGCTCAATAGCTCCGCTATAGTAATAGATAGCAATAAAAGTTAATAACAAAAATTTTAGCCACCTTTGAGCTTCACATTACAAAATTAGTTAGAATGTTACAGGGTGTTTGATAACACAGTGGCAGACCTAACTTTTGTTTTTTTAAATGGAACACCCTATATTTTATTTTATATTCGAAATCCTGTTAACCTCTCCATCACAAAAATATAAAGGTTTGTAATGTTATACAGGGTATTTACAAAACTATAACCAATTTTGTATGAAAATCGTAACAAGTTCAACTCCCTGTATAAATAAAAATAAGCATAACAGCAATGGTTTAATAATGCCATATTTTTTTACTTATTGTCAAAATTTTTAAGACTTATTGATATTGCTAATTTTCTTTATATCAAATACAGGGTGAGTCAAAACGCAAGTACATTAATTTCTCAGTAATGTTAAATGGAACACCCTGTATTTTATATCATTATTGAAAAGTAACATTAACGTACTTTAATTTTTATATAACATTCCCTGTGCCCAAATTTACTAGTTTTCGAGATATTTTCATTTTTCAGAGCAAATTATAATAAAGAAATACATAATTTATTATTAATACATTTTACAAACAAAAACACAACCACTACATGCAACATTTTTGAAACAATTAAAAACTATCTTTTTATGTAAATGCAACAAATCAACAAAGAAAATTAGTAATACATTTTACAAAAAAACACACAAACACAAAATACAATATTTTGTGAAGACAATTAAACACTACTTTTGTATGTAAATGTAACAATGTAGCAAATAAAGAACGAAACATAATTTATCAGTAATACATTTTGCAAAAAAACATGTTTGAAAAAATTAGAAGCTACTTTTAATAAAATATTTTTAATATTTTATTACATAAGGTGTTCAAAATTATCTCCAACACATTTATGTACGCCTAAAAACGATCATTGAATGAGCTACTTACTCTACGGAGTATTTGTAAATTAACACATCGAAATACACTTTGTATTCTATTTTTCATCTCATCCCTTGTTGTTGGAGGTATTTTATAAACTTCATTATTAACGTAACCCCAAAAAAATCAGTCCAGTTTATTAAATTCTGGTGATTTGGGTGGCCACGCTACTGGTCCATTGAAAAATGAAAATATCTCGAAAACTAATAAATTTAGACATAGGGAATATTATCTAAAAATTAAAGTACGGTAATGGTACTTTTCAATAGTGATATAAAATATATGGTGTTCCATTTAAAATGACTGAGAAAATAATGTACTTGCGTTTTGACTCACCCTGTATTTGATATAAAGAAAATTAGCAATATCGACCATTCTTGAAAATTTTGACAATACGCTAAAAAATATGGCATTAATAAACCATTGTTGTTTTGCTTATTTTTATTTATACAGGGAGTTGAACCTGTTGCGATTTTCATATAAAATTGGTTATAACTTTGTAAATACCCTGTATAACATAACAAACCTTTATATTTTTGTGATGGAGAAGTTAACAGGATTTCGAATTTAAAATAAAATATAGGGTGTTCCATTAAAAAAAACATAAGTTTGATCTGCCACTGTGTTATCGAACACCCTGTAACATTCCAACTAATTTTGTAATTTGAAGTCAAAGGTGGCTAAAATTTTTGTTATTAACTTTTATTGCTATCTATTACTATAGCGGAGCTATTGAGCTTTACCCTACTAATCAGTCACCCTGTATTATCTTTTTCATTTCCTATGTTTGCTAATAAAGTTACATTTTTTAGGAATTTTATTAATAAAAATTATTAAAAATGCCATTATATCAATTATGATTTAATAAAACTTATTACTTACTTACTTACTTACTTAAGCCGTCCTCTTGTACCTTACGGTGTCGAGGTAAGTGGAGAAATGAGACGTCTCCATGCCTTTCGGTCGGTAGCTAGTCTTTCTGCTTCTCTCCACCCAATATTTCTTTTTCCGCAAGCCTTTCCAATATTTGCATTCCACGTTCTTGCTGGCCTGCCTCTTCTTCGTTTGTTGTCAGATGCCGCTTTCCATACCCTCTTTACAGTTCTACCTTCACTCATTCTCGCCATATGTCCGAACCACGATAACTGTTTCGTTTCAAGTCTGTCTAAGGTCCTTCCAACACCGCACCTTTCACGTATGTCTTCATTTCTTATACGATCACGTCTGGTCACCCCGGATACCGCACGCAAATATCGCATTTCGCATGCTTGGATTTTACTACGGATGTTGTCGTTCACTGTCCACGTTTCACTACCGTAGAGTAGCACCGGCTCGTATACGGTTTGAAATACTTTCATTTTTGTTTTCAGGCTTACTTCTTTCTTCCTAATAAAACTTTTATTTAGTGCATAGTATAATTTTGTTGCACTCATTACCCTGCTGTTTATTTCTGGTTCTATATTTCCTTGCCCATTCATTGTTGATCCTAGATACTTGAAGTCCTCAACTTGTGTAATGGTCTCATTATTCAACTTAACATTTATATTTTCTTGTGTTTTCGATATTACTAAAGCTTCTGTTTTTTCAATATTTATTCTCATCCCAAATTTCTTAAAGGCTTCATTCCAAACATTCACATTTACTTGCAAGTCTTTTTCTGATTTTGCCACAATAACCTGGTCATCGGCATATATCAACTCTGACACGCAAACTTGTTGAAGTTTATACACCCCAACCCTAGTTCTTTTTACCTTACCCCTGCATTCTCTTGCAATTTCGTCCATTTTAAAACTTATTAATAAAACATTAAAAAAACTTATTAAGCGGTTCGTATCTATTCTACGACACATAATGAAACATAAAGCAACAATAATAATAATTGTTTTTCTTTACAAATTTTTGTGAAAACTTAAATAGTATTCAGGAAAACATTGCTTTTCTCTATTAAAGACAACAGTCCTTTTTTTCTAGCTTCAGATGTTCTCACTTTTTTATAAAATCTTTGCAATGCATAAAAAGGATAATTCACATAGAACAAAATAACTTTGAAGAATAAGGTTACATTTCACAAAACTACTTTTTACGTACATTACATTGCTTCTTTTTTATGATGAATTATCAAAAAAAAAGTTACAACTAAGAAAGTATCCTTCTATCAGAAAAAACTGTTCATTTTAAGTGTCATAATTTTTAAGAAAAATGGTTATATCTTTACTTATAAATCTATATCCCAAAAATAAAGCATCCTTTTAATTAAATTAACTTATTTTTGTCTATTTTATTCCAAGATATAACTGTGTTCTCCAAACCGAGTAACGTTCTGTGGAGAAAGTTAGGGGAGAACCAAAGAGTTACATCTGCCATCTCTCGGAGATTAGTGTACTTACACATGTAACTATTTTTTCCGTAGAAGTCATTATTTGGAAGGTATTGATTGATGCAGAAAAAAAACTTTAACATTTTGAGATGTAACCCCTTCATCCAAATGAACGAATTACAGACATAAGATATTAAGAGCAATTTTAATTGTACGTCTCAGAGACCGCACGTCTGTAACGACATGACGATTTTTCCACGTTAGTCAATAATACTTTTTTGCCACTGAAACGTAACCTCGTAGAATGGTACTTAGAATTATTGTGGTACTTAGAGTATGTGCCAAACAAAAAAATTTTTAAATAATAACCTGTTATAATGGCTGTTGTTTTTGCAAACGCAGGTATTTTTCGTGATAAAGTCAAGGTCGAATATTCGTATTACATAATTAAAATAAGTTGATGAATGTTTCGTACAAATAACATTTTGAACATTTATTATACACGCCAAATAAATATACACACTCACTATCTACTTATTGACTGACAAAAACATCAAAAGTTAATGGCGCGATTTATGTAGACTTTGCATGAAAATTTTACGTCGACTTAAAATTTGACAACCTCTAAAAATGATGACCAAATAAATTTTTAAACAGAGCTTACTGAGAGTCGAGAAATATATCTTTTGGTAAAATTTAAACAAAATTGGTCTTTAAATGAATAGTCCTGCCGCCAGGGGGGGAGGGTACAACGGCCTCCTTTATTCAGATGGACTTCAGAACCCAAGTTTTTTATGTTTTTTACCCGTACAACACGATTTTTTGGGTAACAGTTGATCCGGATGTCGATAAGATTATTATAAACAAAGAACTTAGGGAATTATATACCAGCGATTTTTTGCAAAACAAAACATTTTTTTTGTATTTTTTGGGTCATTCTAAGCCAAAAATGGTGTTACAAGTTTTTTCGTAAGATTCATAGTTTTCGAGAAAAATGCGGTTGCACTTTCAAAAAATCAAAAACATTCAATTTTCGAACCCGAATAATTTTATTGCTTGAGTGATTCAAGTGTTTTCAATACATCTCTCATTTAAAATCGAACGAGTAGGCGCGTCATCAACAAACAGGCTATTTCTACGTAGCATACATTTAAATGCATGCATTGGGCATGGGAAGCACTATTTGTTTATAGCTTTGTTTGGCAATAAAAAAATTAATTTTTAGCAATGCAAATAATTAAATTCGGTATAACTTGACTTGAACTTTCAAATACGGTAAGCAGAATTGCTATTTTATTTTTTAATCAAAAGTTAATTGGTTGAGGTCATTTCTGCAAACCTATTTTCCAAGAAAAGCTTGGAATTTTCCCTCTAGCTACTGGTTATAGATAATATAACATACACGTATTCAACGGTAAACGAATTAATTAGGGTGCAATACGATAATTATATTTTTATAGAATTATCAATAATTACGGAAATACATATGTACTTTAATTTAGTTATCACTGAAGTGTTTAAATTATTATGTCGGTGTACCTACAGGGAAAATGTTTAACGCTTAAAGACAAAATAGATATTATTCTAGAAACTGAAAACTTCGGTAAAATTTCTAGAACATTGGCTAAAATGTTTGGTGTTGGAATGACCTAAGTTACCGATATTGTAAAAAAGGTTCGAATTAAAGAACCTTTTTAAAGGAGGTTTCAATCAAGAGCAAAAGACAAGCTTCCCAAAACTGAAAGATTGGCGACTGACCAACACGTTTTTACTTGGCTTTGTAAGGTTAGGAATATAAATGTTCCCGTAGCTGGACCCCTAATAAAATAAAAAGCCTTGGAAGCAACCGAAAATGTAAAATATAACCACTTTTAAAGCTCAAAATGGAAGAAAGTTTTGTCAACAACATAAAATATTTAGTCCGTTCTTTAACGGTAAAATACTGTAAAACCTCTACATTTTAAAGAACCGCTTGGATTGACATGAAATTTGGCGTACACATAGCTAACAAGACAAAGAAAAAAAGTGATATTGTGAAAAAATATTCGTCCAAGGAAAGTCAGGAAATGGATAAACTGGCTAATTTTAAGTAACTTTTGTTCTATAGAGTTTTTTCACTAAGTCAATACTTAGAGTTATTTGGCAGTGAATATGTTCATTTTTTCAACAAAATAACCACGCTTTTAGACGGTTTTTCGCAAATAACTCAAATAGTGAGAATTTTGTCGAAAAAACATTCTTAGCAAAAATATAGCCTGTAAAAAATTTAAAAAAATGGTGTATATATCACGTCTCTACACTTAGTAGAAGCAGAGTTATAGCTAATGAAAAATAGGTTCATATTCGTCAAATTCCAAATGGAATACTTTAACGTGAAATAACCAAAAATGAAGTACATTTCGTGGAAAACTCATTACAACTTATTTAAAGTGTTTAAAAAAAGCTTCAGTTTTGTTTTATAAAAAAAATTTCTAACATCAAAATTAAACAAGTTCAAAATAAAGTTAGTCCCTTTTGGTTTTGGTAAAAAAATCGAGAAAATCACCCCCTAATTAGTATCTTAAATGAACTTAATCGTTACGACTTCACAAGTTTCTTGACTCGTGTATATATTGTTTATATGATCTGTAAGTTTCATCGGTTCAAAGTCCTTATTATTGAAAGGGCTGTAGTTAAAAGGGGTTGAACGAGTCACTGATCACGAATGTATGCAAATTTTGAAACACCAAATCTTAATCAATTTTTGTCTAACAGAAAAACAAAAAAATACGTGATATTAAGAAAAGCAAATCTGACTTTTTAGTTTTTCGAGATTTTTGGTATCTCTAACAATTTTTAAGTTATTTTGAAAAAAAGCATATTTTTCAAAATTTATATTTTTCAAAATTTTACTTTGAAACCAATTTTTTTTCAAAAATAAGCAGTTTGAATCGATGAAACTTACAGATAATATAAACACAACATAAGTAAAATAATTTGTGGAGCGGTAACGATTAATTTCATTTAAGTTGCTAATTAGGGGGTGGTCTACCCGATTTCTTTTTGCAAAAACAAAAGGGACCAACTTTATTTTGAGCGTAACTTGCTTAAATTTAATGCTACAAACTTTTTGTAAAAACAGAAATATAGCTTGTTTTAAACACTTTAAAAAAATTATAATGGGTTTTCCCCAAAAAGTGCTTAATTGTTTGGATATTTCACGTCGAAATATTCCATTTGAAATTTGGTGAATATGAATCTATTTTTCATTGGCTATAACTCTGGTTCTACGAGATGCTAAGACCTAACGCGTACACCATTTTTTTACTTTTTTATAGGCTATATTTTTGCTAAGAACGCTTTTTTCGACAAAATACTTTCTTTTTGAGTTATTTGCAAAAAACCGTCTAAAAATGTGGTTATTTTGTTGAAAAATGAACATATTCACTCGCAAATAACTCGAAAATTGTTGACTGGGCGAAAAAGCTCTATAGAACAAAAGTTACTTAAAATTAGTCAGTTTACCCATTTCCAGAATTATTTTGGACATATATTTTTTCACCCCCCAGAGGGGGTGAGTCACTCCCAGGGCAAAAGCACACATCGGCACAATATCACTTTTTTTCTTTGACATGTAAGCTATACGTATGCCAAATTTCATGTCAATCCAAGCGGTTCTTTAAGATTTAGAGCAAAAACCGTGAAAGAATGGACTAATTGACACTAAAGATAATATGAAAAGACTACTCAGAAAAATATGTACACTGTAGATGACACCGAACTATTTTAACGTGTTATGCTCATCAAGACATCCGCGTCAAAAGTGACAACTGAGTCGGTAATAAACTCCAAAACAAAGATTGATAGTTTTATTTTGTGGAAATATGGAGGGTGGAGGGATTAGGGAAAATTACATTTTCACTCTAAAAAGTAAAAATTGGCGATGCTTTAAAGGATCTTCTTCTTCTTCTTTCTTCTTGTATGTAGGCTTTAAAGCCTGTTCCTTCTTATACAGTATGTCCCTGTAAGTTGTAGCCATATGGAAAACTTTTTTATTATTAATTTTACGAAAAAAAGTTATTCTTTATAAAAAGCTCTGCATGGTCCAAAACCTAAGATTTAACCATCAAATATCAAATTTTTTGAATATTATACGAGGTATGTCAAAAAGTTTGAATTTCACATTTGAATACATCCTTCTAATTGAAATATTCTGAACTATAAAGGTACTTTACTTTTGATCTAAATTTATCTTTTTTGACATACCTCGTATAAAATTGATAAAATAAGATGGCTGTATTTTATGTTTTAGACCATCCAGAACTTGTTATCAAGAATCACTTTTTTTCGTAAAATTAATAATAAAAGAGTTATCAGAATTAAAATAACTAAAAAAATAATGATAGTTGTCCATAATTTCTCAAAAAAAAATTTTTTTTTCAATTAGAAGGATGTAATTGCATATTGGAATATAGTTTTTAATTCCAAACAACTTTTCATAATAGCAATTTCCAATATTACGAAAAAATAAAGCTACTTTACTACTGAAATTCAAACTTTTTGACATACCTCGTATAATATTCAAAAAATTTGATATTTGATGGTTAAATCTTAGGTTTTGGACCATGCAGAGCTTTTTATAAAGAACAACTTTTTTCGTAAAATTAACAATAAAAAAGTTTTCCATATGGATACAACTTACAGGGACATACTGTATATATTCCATATTTGTCTTGGTGTGCCAATACTTCTTCGTCCCTTTGGTGACTTATCGCGTGCTATTCGTACTATCCTATCCTCTGCCATTCTATATATTAATGTGTTCGCTCCACTCCTGTTTCCGTTTTGTCACCCATCCATTTATGTCTTCTACATTGCATGCTCTTCTTATGTTTTCGCTTCTCTCCCTATCCAACAGACTTTTCCCTAATATTCGTCGAAGTATTTTCATCTTTGTTGTTCACATTACATTTTCACTCTAAAAAGTAAAAATTGGCGATGCTTTAAAGGATCTTCTTCTTCTTCTTTCTTCTTGTATGTAGGCTTTAAAGCCTGTTCCTTCTTATACAGTATGTTCCTGTAAGTTGTATCCATATGGAAAACTTTTTTATTATTAATTTTACGAAAAAAAGTTATTCTTTATAAAAAGCTCTGCATGGTCCAAAACCTAAGATTTAACCATCAAATATCAAATTTTTTGAATATTATACGAGGTATGTCAAAAAGTTTGAATTTCACATTTGAATACATCCTTCTAATTGAAATATTCTGAACTATAAAAGTACTTTACTTTTGATCTAAATTTATCTTTTTTGACATACCTCGTATAAAATTGATAAAATAAGATGGCTGTATTTTATGTTTTAGACCATCCAGAACATGTTATCAAGAATCACTTTTTTTCGTAAAATTAATAATAAAAGAGTTATCAGAATTAAAATAACTGAAAAAATAATGATAGTTGTCCATAATTTCTCAAAACATTTTTTTTTTCAATTAGAAGGATGTAATTGCATATTGGAATATAGTTTTTAATTCCAAACAACTTTTCATAATAGCAATTTCCAATATTACGAAAAAATAAAGCTACTTTACTACTGAAATTCAAACTTTTTGACATACCTCGTATGATATTCAAAAAATTTGATATTTGATGGTTAAATCTTAGGTTTTGGACCATGCAGAGCTTTTTATAAAGAACAACTTTTTTTCGTAAAATTAACAATAAAAAAGTTTTCCATATGGATACAACTTACAGGGACATACTGTATATATTCCATATTTGTCTTGGTGTGCCAATACTTCTTCGTCCCTTTGGTGACTTATCGCGTGCTATTCGTACTATCCTATCCTCTGCCATTCTATATATTAATGTGTTCGCTCCACTCCTGTTTCCGTTTTGTCACCCATCCATTTATGTCTTCTACATTGCATGCTCTTCTTATGTTTTCGCTTCTCTCCCTATCCAACAGACTTTTCCCTAATATTCGTCGAAGTATTTTCATCTTTGTTGTTCACATTACATTTTCACTCTAAAAAGTAAAAATTGGCGATGCTTTAAAGGATCTTCTTCTTCTTCTTTCTTCTTGTATGTAGGCTTTAAAGCCTGTTCCTTCTTATACAGTATGTTCCTGTAAGTTGTATCCATATGGAAAACTTTTTTATTATTAATTTTACGAAAAAAAGTTATTCTTTATAAAAAGCTCTGCATGGTCCAAAACCTAAGATTTAACCATCAAATATCAAATTTTTTGAATATTATACGAGGTATGTCAAAAAGTTTGAATTTCACATTTGAATACATCCTTCTAATTGAAATATTCTGAACTATAAAAGTACTTTACTTTTGATCTAAATTTATCTTTTTTGACATACCTCGTATAAAATTGATAAAATAAGATGGCTGTATTTTATGTTTTAGACCATCCAGAACATGTTATCAAGAATCACTTTTTTTCGTAAAATTAATAATAAAAGAGTTATCAGAATTAAAATAACTGAAAAAATAATGATAGTTGTCCATAATTTCTCAAAACATTTTTTTTTTCAATTAGAAGGATGTAATTGCATATTGGAATATAGTTTTTAATTCCAAACAACTTTTCATAATAGCAATTTCCAATATTACGAAAAAATAAAGCTACTTTACTACTGAAATTCAAACTTTTTGACATACCTCGTATGATATTCAAAAAATTTGATATTTGATGGTTAAATCTTAGGTTTTGGACCATGCAGAGCTTTTTATAAAGAACAACTTTTTTTCGTAAAATTAACAATAAAAAAGTTTTCCATATGGATACAACTTACAGGGACATACTGTATATATTCCATATTTGTCTTGGTGTGCCAATACTTCTTCGTCCCTTTGGTGACTTATCGCGTGCTATTCGTACTATCCTATCCTCTGCCATTCTATATATTAATGTGTTCGCTCCACTCCTGTTTCCGTTTTGTCACCCATCCATTTATGTCTTCTACATTGCATGCTCTTCTTATGTTTTCGCTTCTCTCCCTATCCAACAGACTTTTCCCTAATATTCGTCGAAGTATTTTCATCTTTGTTGTTCACATTACATTTTCACTCTAAAAAGTAAAAATTGGCGATGCTTTAAAGGATCTTCTTCTTCTTCTTTCTTCTTGTATGTAGGCTTTAAAGCCTGTTCCTTCTTATACAGTATGTTCCTGTAAGTTGTATCCATATGGAAAACTTTTTTATTATTAATTTTACGAAAAAAAGTTATTCTTTATAAAAAGCTCTGCATGGTCCAAAACCTAAGATTTAACCATCAAATATCAAATTTTTTGAATATTATACGAGGTATGTCAAAAAGTTTGAATTTCACATTTGAATACATCCTTCTAATTGAAATATTCTGAACTATAAAGGTACTTTACTTTTGATCTAAATTTATCTTTTTTGACATACCTCGTATCAAATTGATAAAATAAGATGGCTGTATTTTATGTTTTAGACCATCCAGAACTTGTTATCAAGAATCACTTTTTTTCGTAAAATTAATAATAAAAGAGTTATCAGAATTAAAATAACTGAAAAAATAATGATAGTTGTCCATAATTTCTCAAAACATTTTTTTTTCAATTAGAAGGATGTAATTGCATATTGGAATATAGTTTTTAATTCCAAACAACTTTTCATAATAGCAATTTCCAATATTACGAAAAAATAAAGCTACTTTACTACTGAAATTTAAACTTTTTGACATACCTCGTATAATATTCAAAAAATTTGATATTTGATGGTTAAATCTTAGGTTTTGGACCATGCAGAGCTTTGTATAAAGAACACTTTTTTTCGTAAAATTAACAATAAAAAAGTTTTCCATATGGATACAACTTACAGGGACATACTCTATATATTCCATATTTGTCTTGGTGTGCCAATACTTCTTCGTCCCTTTGGTGACTTATCGCGTGCTATTCGTACTATCCTATCCTCTGCTATTCTATATACTAATGTGTTCGTTCCACTCCTGTTTCCGTTTTGTCACCCATCCATTTATGTCTTCTACATTGCATGCTATTCTTATGTTTTCGCTTCTCTCCCTATCCAACAGACTTTTCGCTAATATTCGTCGAAGTATTTTCATCTTTGTTGTTCACATTACATTTTCACTCTAAAAAGTAAAAATTGGCGATGCTTTAAAGGATCTTCTTCTTCTTCTTTCTTCTTGTATGTAGGCTTTAAAGCCTGTTCCTTCTTATACAGTATGTCCCTGTAAGTTGTATCCATATGGAAAACTTTTTTATTATTAATTTTACGAAAAAAAGTTATTCTTTATAAAAAGCTCTGCATGGTCCAAAACCTAAGATTTAACCATCAAATATCAAATTTTTTGAATATTATACGAGGTATGTCAAAAAGTTTGAATTTCACATTTGAATACATCCTTCTAATTGAAATATTCTGAACTATAAAGGTACTTTACTTTTGATCTAAATTTATCTTTTTTGACATACCTCGTATAAAATTGATAAAATAAGATGGCTGTATTTTATGTTTTAGACCATCCAGAACTTGTTATCAAGAATCACTTTTTTTCGTAAAATTAATAATAAAAGAGTTATCAGAATTAAAATAACTGAAAAAATAATGATAGTTGTCCATAATTTCTCAAAAAAAATTTTTTTTTTCAATTAGAAGGATGTAATTGCATACTGGAATATAGTTTTTAATTCCAAACAACTTTTCATAATAGCAATTTCCAATATTACGAAAAAATAAAGCTACTTTACTACTGAAATTCAAACTTTTTGACATACCTCGTATAATATTCAAAACATTTGATATTTGATGGTTAAATCTTAGGTTTTGGACCATGCAGAGCTTTTTATAAAGAACAACTTTTTTTCGTAAAATTAACAATAAAAAAGTTTTCCATATGGATACAACTTACAGGGACATACTGTATATATTCCATATTTGTCTTGGTGTGTCAATACTTCTTCGTCCCTTTGGTGACTTATCGCGTGCTATTCGTACTATCCTATCCTCTGCCATTCTATATACTAATGTGTTCGTTCCACTCCTGTTTCCGTTTTGTCACCCATCCATTTATGTCTTCTACATTGCATGCTCTTCTTATGTTTTCGCTTCTCTCCCTATCCAACAGACTTTTCCCTAATATTCGTCGAAGTATTTTCATCTTTGTTGTTTCTAGTAGTCGTCTCGTTTTAGATGTGTCAGGTCTTGTCTCCGCCGTGTATGTCAATATACGTATAATTGCTGCTTTATAGATTCTTGCTTTTGTGTCTTGTCTTAGGTGTTTGTTCTTCCAGGTTATGTCATTAAGAGATCCTGCCGCTTTACTTGCTTTTATGCTTTGTTGTCGTACTTCCTCTTCAGCATCTCCGTAACTGGTTATATCTATTCCCAGATATCTAAACCTTGCTTCCTGCTTTATTATTTTCCCATCAATTTTGATTTTACATCGTAGTGGGTATTTAGATGTTGTCATACATTTGGTTTTTTCTGCTGATATTATCATATTGTATTTCTTGGCTGTTGTATTGAAGATGTGTGTTACACTGAACCAAAGAAGTACGTAAATATAATGAAAAAAACATTGATTCAAAAACGGGGAGCATTAATTTTCGTCCAAAGATCAGTATCGTTGGTCCAATGTAAGTAGATACATTAACTAATGCTCAAAAACATTAACTTCTATGAATTACTACGTTCATTCAATGTACTTTCTAGTTAAGAATTAATGTACCGATACATTGATTCAATGTACCGATACATTGATTCTTAACTAAAAAGTACATTGAATGAACGTACTAATTCATAAAAATTAATGTTTTTGAGCATTAGTTAATGTATCTACTTACATTGGACCAATGATACTGATCTTTGGACGAAAATTAATGCTCCCCGTTTTTGAATCAATGTTTTTTTTATTATATTTACGTACTTTTTTTGGTTCAGTATAATGTAATTTGGAAAAAACCGAATAACTAAATATAACAGAAATTAATTCTTCTTATAAAATATATAAAAAAATATATATATTTATATTATATAAAAAATGTATACCTGATATCGTGAAAATAAATACATCTACAATAACATCTCCATAAATACAACATCTCTCTGGGATTAATTATCACCACCCATACAAAAAACAAATGGTTGAATGGCGTTTTTCTTTGATTTCAAAAATCTAATATGATCTTCTACTTCTTTCTGGGTCTTCCCGTTGTAAGAATGATTACTGGACTAGAAATCTCTGATGGTATATTTTATTATATATTTGGTTGTCCATTAAGATCTTTTTTAACCATTTTATTAGTTTGTACAAAATATCGATGTAGAACCCAAAGAAGTTCTGCATGTTCCATCTACAATTTATATTAAAATAATTATTATAAAAAAATAAATCGAAATAGTGAACATAGTTGTATTTTTGGGTATAATTTTTTTTTATAGAAATATTTTAATTTATCCTGAAAAATATTGCTAGATGTTGAGATGTTTATTTTTACTTTGATAGATACTACCGACTGCAAGAGTTAATAATATTTTTCAATTATTTACGGTTTAATCACCTAAAGATTTAATTTACTAATCTTTTATAAGATTATACCATTTAGAAATATTTTCAAATGGTTCCTATTTTCTATTACCTATGTGTCGAATTAGCTTTTGAAAAAATTTACAGAGAACAAAAATTAATTAATACTAGATAATATGCAGGATTGAATATTGAAATAGGTACTTACATTCCGTAATGTCTTATCATGGGTAATCTTTTCAACTAAAAATTTATTTTTTTTATCCTTGATATGACTTTCACACCGAAGAAAGGAGATAATTCTTTTGAAATTGCTATCCCATCCATCAATAAGTCCATTTCCATTTCCAAATGCCACTCCAAAGTCCATATCAATCTGCAAAAGTGGAAATAGAAGTACAACTTTTTTTATAGAAATCCAACAAAACAATTTATAAATAGTTAAAAATATATGTAAATACATACCTTAGAAAAATCAACCAAATCACTAGTGCCAAACACCGCTCCTCAGAGTCTGCAGGGTGACTGTCTGCTAGGAGGCTGCAACTGTTGTCACGTGATTTTTTTACATCAATAAAAACACTTATAGAGTTTTAAGAAATGTATCGGTTTACGTACAAGATCATTGCTACAATGTATTGATCATTGATTCAGGTATATTACATTAATACAATGATTGCGTTACATCAAAACAATGTATCGAGTTATTAATCAAAGTCGAAAACATTGATTTAATAAAGGAGTTCGTAATTTAAAGAACATTGTACATTAGTGCAATGTTTTGTATTCATTAATTTAACCGCATAATCCTATGTATAATTTCATATATACAATAAACAAATTATTAGTATTATGAAAAAAGTCATTGGATAGATAAAACGATTCATTGGATTAATGATACTATTCATTATTTTGTAATGAATAGAATTACATTGTATTAATGAATATGGTCATTACTTAATGACTACGTGTTTATAGTATAACGAAATTTTCATTGAATCAATGTAAAATTAGTCAATGATTGACGTTCATTGGTACTATGTACAATATTTTTTTCAGTGTAATTTTTGGAGATCGTATTCTGTCTCGGCGATTAATGCATGGTCGTCTGCATAACTTAATATTTGGATTTCTTTGTTCCCCATTCTGTAACCATGACCTTTACGTACTGCTCCTATTATTTCGTCCAATATTATATTAAAGAGCAGTGGGCTTAACGAGTCACCTTGTCTGACTCCGCTTTGTACTGGTATAAACTGTGTTAGTTTTCCATTTATGTTTGCCTGTACTCGATTATGGAAATATAATATGTTGTCGATGGTTTGTATAAAATTGATTGGTATGTTTCTTCTATTTAGTAAGTGTAAGAAGTATCCGACTTTGATGCGATCGAATGCCTTTGTCAGGTCTACAAAATATAGATATGCTGGTTTATTGTACTAGATGGCCTTTTCTGTGATTTGTCTCAATACAAATACGACGTCTACGCAGAATCTTCCGGATCTGCATCCTTGTTGTTCATCTGATAAAGTTGTTAGTTTATTGATTTTGTTGGTTAGGACTTTTGTAGTTATCTTAAGTGCGGTGTTCAGTAGATTTATAACTCTATAATTGTTGGGGTCTTCTTTGTCTCCTTTCTTGAACATTGGTATCTTTAAAGAATCTCATATCAACAAATTGACTTTGGCATGGGTATCTAATTCCTGGGAAGCGGATTGTGTAACATCTGAGATTATCACTGTGTCAGAAAATGAAGAAGCAATAAAGAAAAGTCATATCATTTTTGGATAATATCACATCCCATCCCAAAGTGAAACTAGAAAATGTAAATATTGTTTTTTAAACTCCAAACATCGCAAATAATTGTAGTTTCAGTTTTGATCTACATTAGTCCAGAAAGCCACTGCGCATCCGCTAGGAAAAATATTCTAATTCGGATTTTTTGCACAATCTTACTCAAAAAGGACTCCTTTTAACAAATTTGCATGTTGCCAGGACCAATAGGTGGTCAAAAATTTTTTAAACGTTTTTTTTTTGTTTTTATCCTAAAATTATTTTTTTTACATGTAAAAAAGTTTTTTTAGGTTTTTTGGATCATTCCAAATAGAAAAGGTCTTTAGTGACTTTTCTCTAAAAATGATAGTTTTTGACATATCAGCGATTAAAAATTAAAAAATTGCGAAATCGGCCATTTTTAACCCTCAAAAACTATGTGAAAAACTGAAAATTTGAATGTTGCCAAGGTAGGTAGATATACTTTAAACATCGATTGATGAAATCCCGAAGAGTTTTTTGCCATACAATATTCAAAACTCCTTTGTTTTTTAATTGCTAGTCAAGTGTGCGCGACACTATTTTCCACCGACAGTATGGTGCAAACGAAAGGAATAAATTCGTTATTTCGTAAACCGGCGACTTTAAGAAAAAATCCCGAAATAGGTCGATTTTTGTTTTTAAGTTATGATATTGTGGCATATATGGTATACTAGTGACGTCATCCATCTGGACGTGATGACGTAATCGATGATTTTTTTAAATAAGGATAGGGGTCATGTGCTAGTTCATTTGAAAGGTTCTTCAATTCTCTATTCACTAATAAAAACATTTACATAATTATTTATACAGGGTGTCCAAAAAATTTTTATTAAATTAAATTATTTGACAAAAAAAGAAGTAGAAGGACACCCTGTATAAATAATTATGTAAATGTTTACATTACTAAATAGAGAATTGAAGAACCTTTCAAATGAGCTACCACACGACCCCTATTCTCATTTAAAAAAATCATCGATTACGTCATCACGCTCAGACGGATGGCGTCACTAGTCTACCATATATGCCACAATATTATAACTTAAAAATAAAAATCGACCTGTTACGGGATTTTTCCTTAAAGTCGCCAGTTTACGAAATAACTAATTTATTCCTTTCATTTGCACCATACTGTCGGTGGAAAATAGTGTCGCGCACGCTTGATTAGCAATTAAAAAACAAAGGAGTTTTGAATATTGTATTGCAAAAAACTCTTCGGGATTTCATCAATCGATGTTTAAAGAATATCTACCTACCTTGGCAACATTCAAATTTTCAGTTTTTCACATAGTTTTTGAGGGTTAAAAATGGCCGATTTCGCAATTTTTCAATTTTTAATCGCTTATATATCAAAAACTATCATTTTTAGAGAAAAGTCACTAAAGACCTTTTCTGTTTGGAATGATCCAAAAAACCTAAAGAAACTTTTTTCCATGCAAAAATAATATTTTTAGGAAAAAAACAAAAAAAAACGTTTAAAAATTTTTGACCACCTTTTGGTCCTGGCAACATGCAAATTTGTTAAAAGGAGTCCTTTTTGAGTAAGATTGTGCAAAAAATCCGAATTAGAATATTTTTCCTAGCGGATGCGCAGTGGCTTTCTGGACTACATATTTAAAATTACTATACACAAAGATACTCAATGTAAGATTATAAACATACTAACACTAAACGAAATGCTAAATAAACACATAGTCGATAGGGGCTACATACCTGAATTAATGTCAATATTGATACCATAGAAAAATATGTAATTATCAAAGCAAATATTTCTTCGATGTAATTTAATCGTTCATGTTCAAATATTGAAAGTAACCGAGAAACAAAAACACAACGTACTATGAAGGCAACAAAATCACATACTGTTTCTCAGTGTAAAAGAACAATTAAGATGGCGAATTTACGAAAAACTGAACTAAATTGATCTCAATTCAGTCCAGAACCTCATGAGAGACATTCGAAAAAATTTGTGTCTAGTAGAGCACAATAGACCACTCCACATAATTTTTTGGATATACGATACTTCTAGTCCTGTCGCCACGGGGGTACAACGGCCTCCTGTATTTAGATGGACTTACCCAAGTTTTTTTATGTATTTTGACCCGTAGAGCACGAATTTTTTGGGTAACAGTTGATCCGGATGTCAATAAGATTGTTAGAAATAAAGAACTTGATGAGTTACATGCCAGCGATTTTTCGCAAAACAAAACGTTTTTTCAGATTTTTTGGGTCATTTTAAGCAAAAAATATTCTTACAAGTTTTTTCATAGAATGCATAGTTTTCGAGATAAATGCGGTTGAACTTTCAAAAAATCGAAAAATTACAATTTTTACCATTATTAACAGGGCCAAGATTACGGGTATTTCCATTAATTGGTTTTAGGAATTCTGAAAATGGCCAATAATAGAGATGACCACTTTTAAAAGGTGCCGATGATGGACTTACTACTCCCAGAAGGCTAATACTTAAATTCCTACACAATATATTGCATCTTTTGCATATCCAACTAGTTCCTGCCATCTCTTCGTCCCTTTCTAATCTTCCTATCCTGAGCCAGTTCATTTCAAATTCCTTTAATACCGAATACCTTCCCATAAAATGCAGTATTATACCTTCCTCTCAGTACACATAACATATAGTTTAATATCATCATGCCTGTCAGTTACGTCATGAAGATACATTGCACCACATATGTTAAATAATGTACCTTAGGTATATCATTAAAATATAGCCTAATCATTTCTATAGTGATTACTACATTAGCTACTAACAATTCCTACCTGCCCTTCCCATTCTGTGTTAAATTCACCCTCCACCTCCACCCAGGTTTTGGTATACAAGCCTTGAGGGTATCCTTGGGTTGTTTAAAGCCCTCAAGGCCGCTTGGCTGTCTGAACAGATTCTTGATGATTCTCTTATTAGTATAAGTCCTCAATCTGTTTATCCGTGCACAGTGCAGGATTGCATACATATACCTCTGCCTGAAATACAGAGGTATATTCTCCTAGTTCCTATCCTCACTATATACTCCTGTTCTTTTCTTTATAGATTGTAATTTTTTTCAATCATAAAGTACAAAAGAAAGGGTTATGTATGGATAATCACATCAGGGCTCCATGTCTTTGGTGGCACATAAGCACTATTTGGTCGAAATTTTCCATGATCATTGTGAATAAATGTGGTTGAATAATTTCGTTGCTGCAGTGTTGAATTTCCTCTTTTAACACGTTCGGTGCCCATCTTGAACAAGCGCTACTTGGCTGGTACCACGTACTTAAATCGTTCATTTAGTAACACAGTGTTATTGACGTGACTTATGCGTCATCTGTATCTTTGATAAAACCTTCGTGACGCTACTTGTGCGCCATGGACACCGAACGTGTTAAGGCAAGGCACAAGTGGTTGTACGAGTATTGGCATAGACATTTACCTTCAAATAACTCCATAAAAAGAAATCCAATGGAGTTAAATCATACGATCTAGGGCGCCAATTCTGATCACAGAAACGAGAGAGTACACCACTAGGAAATGTTTCTTATAGTAAATTAATTTTTTTCCGAATTTTATGGCATATGGAATTGTCTTGTTAAAACCTTATGTCGTCCACATCCATGGTGTTGAAAAATCAGCACCGACTTCTTGTTGATGTTCAATAATCTATTCAATGAACTCTCTTCGCTATGCATTGTCATTAGGCTTCAGTTCTTGTGTCAATTCAGCTTTTTGAACATGGAGATAGAGAGCGTCTTGTAGAAAATTTACAATTCTTGTCCACGATGCTGAAAATTGATATTCCTGGACTTCAACCAACATGCAATGCTTCGATATTGACATTTGACCGGCTTGATTTTGAACACCCAATGTGTTAAGCTAATGTGTTAATCCAGTGACTAATTTTTTAAATTAGTTTCTTCAAAGTTGACGTCAATATAATATATTCCGACGAAATATGTATACGAAGTTTTCGATCTGTGGCCGCCAAACTTTCATTGTTTTTAAAGTATTGTTCAACAATGAAAACGCGTTTGACGCTTTCACGCTCAATTTTAAGTGTAGAACAGAACAAAAATTTTGATTACAATGTAGCAATTTCGATACATCTGCGCAAATTACTTTCGATACACGTTTCCCAATTTACCTTTTGATTTATTTTTAGCTACAATCATGTATTATTTATTACTGATTCAATCCTTCCATTCATTATCAACATATAATACGGTATATAATTTAGCGTTAATGGTAAACACCATTACTAACGATTCATGAAATTAGGGTATAAGTGTAACAATACAACAAAGATAAAATGGAAATCGAATCTTTGACGTCAATTAAATTAATATCCATTCAGAAGTTAATTAGACCTTCATTATAGTAATGACTTAATAAAGTATTACACACCTAAATACGGAGACGCATTAATTGCTCCAAGGAAAATCACCTGCACGTGAAATAAAATTGGACAATATTATTATTACTACAGTGAGTGAACGTAAAAATAAACTATTACCACCAATTTCAGTGAACCTCTATCGATTTTCATGGAAATTGGTAAGTGGTTAGATGACAGCTTAAGAAACAAGAGTGACATGGTACCAACTTGCGCTTTTACCCTTGGGGTGGATGCCACCTCTATATAACCCTAAAATAACATAAATCGATAGAGGGGCAAATTCTAAGCAGAATCTGTTATATAAAGTTTTTAAAACAAATCAATAGGTACTTTTTGAGTTATTAAAGATCAAATATTTTATTTTTTCGTAAAAAATGCATGTTTTAAAGCAGTTTTTCATAAATAGCTCAAAAACTAAAGTTTTGCCAACAAATTATCATTACCAACATTGAAGCTTACAAAAATCGAATAAATTCCTGACTTGAAAAACCTTTCAATATGAATTCAAAGTGAGTATACACCACCAAATTTAAGATTTTTTTAAACAAAGATTTTCCTTAATTTTTTTGGTAGGATGAAAAGTAACCAAGATAAAAAACATTTAAATCCCTAATTTTTAAAAAATAAGGGATTCTAAAGATTAACTTTAATAAGGGTTTATAGCTCTTGGAATTGCCTTTCAAATGTTTTTTGGATAAACCTGATATCAGAAATATCGAGGGATTAATTAAAAAAAAATAGCATTTTTTTTGGAAAAATGTATGGAGCCTAAATTTTAAAACATTTTCGGAGCATAAATTTTAATTCTATCAACTTCTTCTATATCTCATTTGATAGCTTTTTCTAAGTAATTTTAGCGTTTTCTCGGTATTTAAACTTAAACACATAGATTTTGAGTACTTAGGTACCGAAAAAAAATATAGGATCAATTCAATAAGGATTTAATTCAATTTTTTATTTCATAAGCTTCAATTTTTGTAATGGTAAATTTTTTGAAAAAACTAATAGTTTTTGAGTATTTTAGGAAAAACCGTTTTAAAACATGCATATTTTTCACGAAAAATTAAAATATTTTGATCTTTACTAAGAAGTTATTGATTTATTTTTTTATTTAAAATTGATTTATTATACTAACTTACTCAATACTTTTAACTTTTAATAACTCATTCACTGTGCTATATTATTATTAATTACACATGAATTGCTCCAGGGAAAATCACCTGCACGTGAAATAAAATTGGTCAGTATCATTATGTTTTTGTTGATGTCAATTATAACTAGATTAATAGATGGTAGAGAGGAAAATATATTTTAAGCATTTTCTTCTTTATTCTTCATTATCTATAAATAAAATTTATAAAATATATTATTAAATAAACATTTGTGCAACAAGTTAATCAAGTCCTAAATGCAAGGTCTTTAGAGAAAAGATTTGTTATCTGTTAAAATTAAAATATACTAAATTCACAACCAAGATGCAGCAGAAATAAACAAACCAAGACACGTTAAATGCTACTAGGAGCATTCCCGAATCATAATTTACAATGTATATACATTGTAAATCCCAAATCATGATTTCCAAAGTTTATACATTATAAATTATGCTCCGGGAGTGCTCCTAGTAGCATTTAACGTGTCTTGGTTTGTTGATTTCTACTGCATCTTGATTGTAAATTTAATATAGATATTTAAAATAATTATAATAATTATACATGATTTATAATTTTTTATTGATGCAGCAATATCTAACCTAATGACGTATAGTGTGCGTTCCAACTTCTAAAATCTCCAGAGGTCTAGTCAGGCTGCCTGGTTTTACATGATCATTAAAAAAGAATTAAGCAGACTACATCAGGAAGAGACGCTCAGCACAGAATTTTCTGGCGCCTTTACCAACAAAGGACTATCAACTGCTATAACTGGCATCAAACCAAACAAAGCACCAGGGTTCGCGGCAAAACAACGTAAAATTGGTTTAACAAAGTCGATTTAAACTTTTTATCAATAGCAATCTTAAGGCCCCACTACATGTTTGGCCAACTAGTTGGACTGATGGGTTAAGCCAATAAGATGAGCTAAGTAGGAACGGTTTTACACGTTGGTGAAGTTCCTCAGTCTGCATTGGTCTCTCGTGGTGGCCTTGTGATATGTACATGAAAAACGGACAATACTCCGGTTGTAGACCAACGTTGACCAAATGTCAACCAAATTGAAGTTTTTGAATAATTTTTATGTTATTTTAAAATCCCTAACGAAATAGTAAAAATCACCATAAAAAGAAGTAACGAGAGTAGTAATTTTGTTTATAACAATATGTCATAACTAGAGAGCGGAATATATGCAACACAACATTACCAAAATATGCGCATATATATGAATTACTTTTACTACAAATATGCAGGTATTTTTTCTAAATTTGTCTAAATATGCAAATGCATATTAAAAATACTCAAAAATAAAACAATATATTAAATGAAAAACAATATAAATTATAAGAAAAAAAAATGTTCAAGCACCAAAAAGAAATCAATTTTCATACGAGAAGCTGAAGAACAAAAGCGGAATTGTCTACAATTTGATGGATTTTTGTATTTTGATGCTTCTCTCTATGTCCGTCTTTATAGAAGTAAAAGCGAATTTGTCGAATAAAAACACTCTTTCCAGAAAAATTTCTTTTGCGGGACATGATGCTTTTGTTTGTCAGTTCCTCATTTAAAAAATGAAATGTGAAAATGAATGTAACTTACGATTTTGGAACAGGCCTTGCAAAATACTTTGTCTCCACTTAGCTTTAACTCGGGAAAACACTTTATCCAAGCACTTTTTTGAATGGTAGACATATTTAAATTTAATATATACCAATCACTTCAAAAACAATAAATACGATACAACGTTTACTTTAAACAAATGTTGGCCGGAAACTGACAAAATAAATATTAGACCCTTAAAAGCAGGTAGGTACCTACGACTTGCTACGCTAATAAAATAATATTTTTCTGGGAACACCCATAATTGTTAAATTCAGGTAGTAATGGGAAAGTCCAGATAGATAATAATGAGCGATAGATAGATAAATAACGAGCTCGTTCATATCGAAGTTATAAAATTCCAACTAAGAGAGGAAAATTTTAAACTTTTATATAATTTATTTTTAAAATATGCAAAATAAATCGTGTTTAGCTTAAATATGCAATGTTGTGTTTCTTGTCTGAAAATATGCAATATATGCATCTATATGCACTTTGCATATATTACGCTCTCTAGTCATAACACATTATTTAGATCGCTGAGAACCAAACAATTAATGGCAGTAACACGCATGTTTTATTTACTGGCTTAATTCACTTTATTTATTTATATATTACGGCTGCTATCTCATAGACAGTCCAACCTCTATTTTCTTAGAATAAGAGTATTTTTTACTGAAATAATTAGCCAGCTTTAATGAGAACACGATTTTCTGACGTCAACAAAATAAGTATTTACTCATTAAAGCTCGTGTAGTTATTAAGGAAACAAACAAACAGATTTATTATAAAAAAACTAAGTATATAGAGAGTGTCTTTCACGCAATCACCTAATTATTCTGCTCTGATAATGGTAATTTTAACGTGTGCGTACGAACAAATCCAAACCGAAATAATATCGAGGTAGATTATAGTGTCCAATGCAATAAATGGATAGAAAACTTTAGTGAAAATACAAAAACACAGTGGATTCAAATGGCGCCACATGTGCAGGAACCGGGTATATTTTGTAAGGTGTGTTGATAGCGGGTATTACAGTTCTGGATGACGTATGCGTAGAAGGCGGAGCTTGTGCTGAGAGCGGGTATATTTTGTAAAATCACCACCCGGAAGCAGTATTTCACAGATATTGTTTAAAACGCATTTATTTGCCACATATGGGAACGAAAGTATATGGACAATACAAAAAATGTGATCTGGAAATATATGCTTAAAAACATTATAATCTCCCACTAGGACTTAAACCAGAAAGAAATCTGCTATATGCAAAAGACATTGTAATGACTACACGTTCTTACGAGTTGCATTTTTGCTACAACAGGAAAATGCGACAGATATATTTGAATACGAATAACAAAAGCCAAAAGAACAATCCAATCGTTGTTAAAAGTAGTCTAATTTATGGAACAGAGATATGTAAAAAGATGTAAAAAGTCAATAGAAATAAGCTCCAGATGTATTTAGATGATCGATCTTGATGACTCTTTTGAAAGTTTAGAATTGAAAATGATGATTTAAGACAGGTTATGCGAACGGCTTATTAATGACAGATATTGAGAACAATAGCTTATGGTAGGGGAGCAAAGTATGCTAAATGTGCAGTCACTCGAGCGTTATGGGGACCTATTGGGTTGTGAAGAGTAGGTCCTAAAACCAAAAAAAGTTAAGTATAGTTTTCCATTTTAGTGACTACTTTCCATTTTTAATTTAATTTTCCATTTCCAACAATCGTTTTTTTTAATTATATTATATTTTTTTATAATTAAAATGTCTCGAAAAAAAGTTACTTATTTTTACGTAAGGAATCCAAATCTACAATAAAAAATGGGGGCTCCCATTTAAGATTTTAAAGTAACCTCCCACCCCACTTCCGTGGGGGGTCGTGTTTGGTGCCATTCGATAGATTTTTCAAAAATATTGAATAAGTGTATTTTTAATTTTTTTGATCTGATGTTCATTTCGCGAAATATCGCGGGCAGGCCCGTGCGCAGAATTCGTTTATGGGGGGGGGGGGGGGGGTTTGACATATGTGTATCATGTTAGGTTATGAAGTTAATAAAAAATAATGTAGTGGCCCACAAACGATGCTTTGCGTTTCCACTCCTTCTTACAGGTCTCCATAATCGATACTATCGATGGTTGCATTCACAATGACACTGATAATAGGAGGTAAAAAAGGCGGGAAAATTCAAAAAAAACGTGCACAAG
This sequence comes from Diabrotica virgifera virgifera, assembly GCF_917563875.1. Taxonomy (NCBI): domain Eukaryota; kingdom Metazoa; phylum Arthropoda; class Insecta; order Coleoptera; family Chrysomelidae; genus Diabrotica; species Diabrotica virgifera. The sequence continues at coordinate 29,761,795 of NC_065447.1, forward strand.
ATCGAGAAAGTTGAGAATGTCGAAACAAAAATTGACAACAAAATATTTATTATCAAGTCGGTTTGACTTTCGTAGAATAAGGACTATTGCTAGTGGAAAATTATGTGGAAAAATTCTCGATGGGGGGGGGGGTTAGAACCCCCAAAACCCCCCCCTGCGCACGGGCCTGATCGCGGGATTCGTATTTAAAATAATAAATTTTCTGCTCCACCCCTCTCCGTGGGAAGTCGTGTTTGGTATCATTCGATAGATTTTTGAAAAATATTGAGCACGTATTTTTTAGTTTTTCGATCTGTCATTCATTTCGCGAAATATTCGCTTTTTTCTTGTGGAACTTTGGGACTCGCCCATTTCCTTACGCCCCGCTCAAATCGTCAGATTTTTGAAATGTAGACTGTTTTGCATGTACTTAACTTACCTTATATATTATCTTAATCTGACGATTTCGAGTTTTTCTGAGGATAGATTTTTTTCGGCCCCCCCTTAACGAACTCCCCTGCATTAAGAGCCAATATTATATGGTAGAGGTACATTTTCAGGGTACAAGGTTTCTCCCCATGTAATAATCTGACGCGCTCGAGTAACTGCAAAAATCCCCGCTTGGGCTCCCCTACCACACGTACATATAGGTACCTACAAGGTATGTAAGAAATCAAAAACCAAATCTATACTATGCCGGAGTGTGTTTTTACCTTGCTAGTGGAATCCATTCCAAGGGGTGAGGGGGGGTTTGGAATTTTTGAAACCTTTATATTAAAAATAATTTCAAGAACAGATAGAAAAATGGTTTAGATGAAAAATGAGTTTTTTTTCGAAAAATCAATAGTTTTAGACTTATTCGTAATTGAAAATTTCAAGGGAGTTACGATAAAAATAAGGTTGAATTTGTTCGTTGTAAGAAAAAACGATGTTGCTATTTTTACCTTTGTTATTGAGGTGTTTTATATAAATAGATATTTTCTTATATAGCTCAGGTGTAAAATAACTGTTGCAATGCTCTTTCCATATTATCGTTAATAGAGGAATTTTAAAAATGCGGAAATTATAGCAATTTTTTATAAATCTTTTGGAAAATTATTTGCCATGAATAAATATTTTGGTGCGTGGATTGATAGACACAGAAAAATTATTTTATTCAATATAAACCAGCTATCAGGAATAATTACCCGTATACGTTGACAATATCCCTCTTTATCCCTGTTTCTGTTTATACAGAAAGAAGAAAATGACGACGAAAAACGACTCATCTCAGCTGATCGTACTTAAAGATGTTAATGATTCCAGGATGGACCAACCGACGAATATTACGGAGAACCTATTAATGATACCGGAGAAGAAGCTGCATCAATTAAACTCACCAGAAATACGGTGTTCGCCCTCTCCGTGCGTTTTTGACTTTGATGGTAATATAATTCGAAGGTGTGGAGGTAAATATAATACTAGATAAAATTAACGCGGCTTGCATATCTCAGGTTTTGAAAATATGTAAATAATAAACACTTTTTAAAGTTAAATAAAACAATATGAAATTTTTTTAAGAAACGCTTTTATTTAGTTATGAGTGACTAAAAGTTAAAATATAAAAAATCAATTAAAAAGCAAAAAATAAAAAAAAATCAAACTCGACGGATTATTCGAAAAAAACGTTCGTTAAAAAAATGAAAAAATCTAACACATTCGTTAAAGAAAAACGTGGGGCGAAAACCGTTTTTTCAATGAAGACGCGCCCAACGCTTTTCTTTAACGAATGTGTTAGATTTTTTCATTTTTGTAACGAATGTTTTTTTCGAATAATCCGTCGAGTTTGATTTTTTTAATTTTTTGCTTTTTAGTTGATTTTTGTATATTTTAACTTTTAGTCACTCATAACTAAATAAAAGCGTTTCTTAAAAAAATTTCATATTGTTTTATTTTTTACTTTTTAGCCTTACACTTTTCAAACATTAAAATATATCGTCATGTTTAAAAAAACGATGTAGGTATATGACAGATACCTTTTTTGCATTTATTTTAACTTTTGATACATACATTGTACATTTTCTGTAATTTCTTCACACATTTCTTAAATCAAAATCATTATTTACGACTATTACAGTTTTCGCAGTATTTGCATCTCTTGTAATACTTTACTATTGCACGGTGTAGACGCTGTTAATTTCTCGCAATGCAGTTCTTCGATGCGCAAGCCGTCTAAAGGTACGTATCCATACAAGGGTAAACCTCGCTCGATGTAGTAGCTCCACTTAGTGGATACGTCGGTGATCGCCGCTTGGCGCGTACACTCATCGTTTCAACCGGTTTGCGATTTATATGTAAGGGAGCGCATGCTGTATCTATTTGAGCAGCTACACCGAGCGGGGTTCACCCTTGTATGGATACGTACCTTAATGATCGCACTCGGCTCAATGAAACGTAAGCTTTGCAGGCTTTTAAGCCTGTCCTTACGCAAACACTTTCGGGCCCAATTTCACGACAGCGCAGCGTAGTCAACAATCGAACCTTGCGTTTTATGGACAGTCGAAGCCCACGACAATACTAAGGGCAGCATTCGTCCCTCTGCGGTGCCATAACTTTTTTTTGCTGAAAACTGGATATAAATCGGACAGAAACCGGATAAATTTGAACTTTATTGTTTATATATGAATCATAACGTAAACAAATAACGTAAAAAGTGAAATTATGTATAGTTAATATAATTAGCTACAATCTATAAAAGTTTCAAGTTTCTACATTGTAAAAAACAAGAGAATTTAAGCATTTTCCATTAAAATCTTTTTTTATTTAAACAATTCATAAACATAAAAAAAATTTTTGATCGACTATTCGTGTATTGTTTCCGCGAATCCATATGTCTGCAAAATTTCATTCATTTCCCTTGAATAAAAGGCAGTCAAATTAACGTCTAAAGATTTGACGAAAACGATTGAACTAAATAAAAGCGTTTAAAAAACTAGAAAAACTGTCTTTAAAACTTACTTATGGAAAAGGGAACTCTTCTAAACTTCGGTGGTGAAGTATTGTTCTTCTTAAGTGCCCTAAATTTCTGCGTAGGTGTCCGCTGTGTCAAGTTTCAACTAAAGATTTCTGGCTCTTTCTAATTCTGCTCTTTATTTCAGTCTCAAGGTTGGAACTATCGCTTAGCAGGCAAGGCAAGTATTTAAATTGCCTAACTTCTTCCACTTTTTTGTCTTCTTGATATTTATTTTAAAACCTAAAGGTTCACTTGCAAGAGTTGGATCAGTTAAAAGATATTGAATAACTTTGATTTAATTTAACCGTTTACTTTAATACTCTTATCAGAAGCTGCTACTGCTCCTGCGAATGTTTTTTTTACGGAAAAGTTAAACAATATCGGAGAAAGTATACAACCTTGTGTTCCATTTTCACATGTCAAAAATATTATTATATTTTTTACTGTGTTTAATCTCTTATTAAAACCCTTAACTTTAAATAAAACTTAAGCTAGCTCTGTTCAATAGTACAATTTTATTCTTCGTATTTCTTACCCTCTCTCCTCATTCCTTACAGATAGACAATATACTTGGATTCGCGACAGGAGAAATCCTTCTCTTTATCATCAGCCGTTCGACGGTCAACAAGTACCACTCGCAACGAGGGTGCAATTTCTCTCTTCGCCACGATCTTTCGACGGATCAAGTCGGTACCGCTCATCTCTTGACGGTACATCTCGTCAATCTCTTTGTTACTCTCAACCGTTAACCGAAACGAACAATAGCAATACGTGCACGAACAGTATTCTCGAACATAATTCGGGAGTGAGGGCATACATCAGCGCGGCAATCAAAATTCAATTCGTGTGTGACCACGGCTCTAGTGATCTACAACGTTTCACAACTTGGTAAGACTTTATTTTATTATATATATGATTATTGTCTGTATAAAACCTTATATTTTATATTTCCACCTGAACCTAGCAATCCTAACTACAGTTCACACCCTCTGAAAGTATAATCATACTCTCACATATGTACAAGTTATCGTACACCTTGCTTGACTCCCTTTTTTATTGAGAAATATTTCTTTTTGTTGAAATTTTGAAGACGTGCTGTTGCTGTCTGGTTCCGGTATAGATTGGCTATAAACCTTTATCCTTGTCGTCCAATCCCAACTCTTGTAGTTTTTTTATCATTAGTTTCTTGTTTTACGTTGTCGAATGCTTTTTCATAATCGATGAAACAGAGAATACCATCCTTTCTTTGCTCTGAACAATTTTGTGTTAATGTTCTTATACTATAGATCGACTTTCTCGTGCCAAGTTTATTTTTGAAACCAAAGTGACTCCAGCCGCTGACCTCTTCACCTCTATTTCTTAAATAATCTGGTGTGTAGTATTCTTAAGGGAAGTTTTAAAAATTGGACCTTTAAGAACCTGCCCCTTCGTTAAAGAACTTCACAATAAAGTCTAGTCTAGATTTTCATTTCATTTCATTTTTCATTTCCTTTTTTCTTTTAAGTACCTAACTTGATTGTTTCTGTATACATAACATCTGATCCTGGGGTTTATTTTTAGTTTTATAGCCTGTTTTTAAAATACAGTCAAACCCGTTTATTAGAGTTTATAGGAATATCGCGGTTCATGGAAATTCAAGGTCCCGAAACGTTTCCATTTACTCCTTAATAAATTTATCCGTTTATTGGAATACGTATTGATAAAACAAGATCGCTTATTAGAATATTATTCAGTTCAGCGAATAAATTTTTACCTACAATTTCGAATTTCCTAAAAATTTAAATTATGTCTTGTATTATGGTTTACCGCCAAGCGCTTCGAAGGCCTGTAGTGCTGTTTTATTTATATTATTTGGGTTTGTCAGATAGCTAATAAATATTTTATTGCGTTGTTATAAGTACCAATTCAATCGTTTACTGACAAATTCAGTCGTAAAATAATTTCCTTTGTCTACAAACTATATAATATATAGCCACCCTCTTGCCTGTTATAAAAATTTTAAGAAACAGTTCGCCCATCCTAGTCGCTTGTAAAGTTATAAAACGTTTTCGGGATGGCCAAACCATTTTATTTTTTCTAATTTTTATAATAATTCAGAGCAACACAAATGACTAGTATTTTATGTAACAAAAAAACAAGTTACAATCACCGATTATTTTTCAAGATTAAATAAGTAATTTTCTTATTAAGTATGTTATGTACTTTAATACGAAAATATTTACATCTATATATTGCATACATTTCATATTAATTACTGTATGGATTAACATAATAAAATGTAATTTGGTTTTTTAATAAATACGTTACGCTATTGTATTATTGACATAAAAAGACCTAAAACCATATACATATACATATTAACATAGTATGTAAATAATATTATTACGTATATTCGGTACACTTATTACGGCTAGCCACCAATGATCGGTTATTAGAATATCCCGGTTATAAGAATATTTTTGCTTGGCACAAAGGCTATTCCAATAAGCGGGTTCGACTGTACTTTGACCATTTATGGGGGCTTTTGTGTTCTATACTCGTTAAACAAATTATGTAGCTATATACATTTACCAGGTATTGATTGTATCGCGATAGTCCATTATTAGTTCATATTGGTCTATTTATGATTCTTTTATGGAGATCCACAACTGCATCCACAACAGCCATATAAGAGAACCTATTGTTTATTTCTTCTGTATACGCTTCTCTTGTATCGTTCTTTGAGTTTTCTAATGTTTCATGACACACCTTCTGGTTATTTCTTTTGACTGTAGCTCAGTTTATTATTTGCAACTAAGGAATTGTGGTTGGTACCTATGTCTTCTCCAGGTAATGCAGAAACCTTAGTAATAGCTTACCAGTACATTCTATTAATTGTCAAGTAATCTATTTGATTCCTTGTAAAGCCCTGATGTTCGTCTCCATGATATGTAACGCCTCGTAGACGATACCTTATCCTAAGGGCCGGTTGTTCGAAAGCTAATCAACAATGATCATTATCAAATATTTAATTACTGTCACCAACTGTCAATGTCAACTTTGTTTGGGTTGCTGAAAACATAATTAATTACAATAATTATGAGATTTATTAATCGATTATGTTAATAATTATTATGTTAATTGATTAACAAGTCTCATAATTGTAATCAATTATGTTTTCAGCAACCCAAACAAAGTTGACATTGACAGTTGGTGACAGTAATTAAATATTTGATAATAATCATTGTTGATTAGCGTTCGAGCAACCGGCCCTAAGTCCTCGTTATAGTTTAGTCGCAACATAGGGGGTCCCGTGGACACTTTTAGTTCGCCGCGATTTGATGGTGGTATTATAGGTTTTTTGGGTCGCTGAATCCAATGGAAGTGGTTTGGAAGCCCAAATTTGGTACGTTTAATTGTTATTAACAAATTATTGTAAAATTATGTGTTCTTCAGCAATTATTAGTAGCCCTGTAAATAAATTGATAGTGTTAAGGTCTTCTCTGGCGTATTTGTGGTCACTGAATCGAATTCGACTAGTCGCGATTACTCAAAATGTGTTCTTATTTTGTTAATAACAAAATAATTGTTTATTCGCCGAAAAGCTCGATATGCGTTATCTACAGCAAGTTTGTAGTCTTTTTCATAGTATTTTTATACGATAAATCGATTGTCACTGGTCTTGATAGCTTAAACCACGTTCCAACTTTGTTATTAATAATTATTGTAAAAATAACGGTTTATAGTACGTTTACTCACGGTTTTTGCTCTAAATAAAAAAAACCACTTGGAATGACATGAAATTTGGCATGCACGTAGCTAACATGTCAAACAAAACAAGTGATATTGTGCCGATGTGTGCTTTTACCCTGGGTGAAAGAAGAAACCTTTAAAGTAAGTCCGGAATTGGATAAACTGATTAATTCTAAGCAACGTTTGTTGAGTAAAACAACATATTTTAAGTAATCGCGACTAGTCGCATTCGATTAGTGACCACAAATACACCAGAGAAGACCTTAACACTATCAATTTAACACTATCAATTTATTCGATTCATCGACCAAAAATACACCAGAGAAGACTTTAACAGTATCAATTTATTTACAGGGCTTCTAATAATTCCTGAAAAACACCTAATATTACCATAATTTGTTAATAACAATTAAACGCACCACATTTGGGCTTCCAGACCAATTCCATTGGATTCTGCGATCCAAAAAAACCTATAATACCACCATCAAATCGCTGCGAACTAAAAGTGTCCACGGGACCCCCTATGTTGTGACTAGACTATTATGACTAGATCTTTGTCTTGGCAATACTGTATCAATTTATCTCCTCTGTCGTGTCTCTGACCAAATCCATATTTTCTAACTACGACCATATATTTTCCAATGGCCCGGATTAACGCACAAATTAAGTTAAAATAATATGCTTATAATTATAAAAGTATTTAAATTTATTTGAGTAGCGTCTTTCCTCAAGTAGTTTAGCTCTCCAAAAAAGTATTTATAGAACAAAGAGTTCTTTTGAACTCCCTCTGTATCTTTAATTTCATATTATTGTGATACAACCTTACAACCATGGTACATTTTTAAAAGCTTACTTGTTCGATTACTTAGATATTTACTCTTTATATTAGATACATTATCTACCACTCAATTTCATCACAATCAATGTAGTTTAGTTTAAATTTCAAGGTTCATTTTCGGTTTCTCTTTAAACGTGTTTTTTGGAATATACAGTGATGAGCGCGCTAATAACCGGCAAACTGCTCAAAAGATGGAAAATATAATACATTGCGAAACAAAAAGAGATAAAACTAGTAGAGGTGGAAATTATCGTTATAAAATATGTAAAAATAATTAACATTACATTACATAGTTTCCCATCTTTAGACGTCTGTGACAGGAGTATTTTATAAAATTCTACTGTCACAGTGACAGTTGTCATACTCCTCTGATACGTCTAAAGGTTGGAAACTATGTAATGTAATGTTAATTTATACATTTATAATGATAATTTCCACCTTCACTAGTTTAATCTCTTTTTGTTTCGCAATATACCTATTATGTTTTCCATCTTTTGAGCTACTTTGCCGATTATTAGTGCGCTCATCACTGTATATATAAACTTACTTATTGACATTGTTGTCCAAAGAGCAAAGAGTATAACTCCAAACGTCAAAAAAAATTAATCTAGAAATGCCAGATTTTGGATAAAATGATCAATCACTCGTTATAGTTTAGTCGCAACATAGGGGGTCCCGTGGACACTTTTAGTTCGCCGCGATTTGATGGTGGTATTATAGGTTTTTTGGTTCGCTGAATCCAATGGAAGTGGTCTGGAAGCCCAACTTTGGTGCGTTTAATTGTTATTAACAAATTATGGTAAAATTAGGTGTTTTTCAGGAATTATTAGTAGCTCTGTAAATAAATTGATAGTGTTAAGGTCTTCCCTGGTGTATTTGTGGTCACTAAATCGAATGCGACTAGTCGCGATTACTCAAAATGTGTTCTTATTTTGTTAATAACAAAATAATTGTTTATTCGCCGAAAAGCTCGAAATGCGTTATCTACAGCAAGTTTGTAGTCTTTTTCATGGTATTTTTATACGCTTAATCGATTGTCACTGGTCTTGATAACTTAAACCACGTTCCGACTTTATTATTAATAAATTAATGTAAAAATAACGGTTTATAGTACGTTTACTCACGGTTTTTGCTCTAAATTAAAAAAACCACTTGGAATGACATGAAATTTGGCATGGACGTAGCTAACATTTCAAACAAAACAAGTGATATTGTGCCGATGTGTGCTTTTACCTTGGATGAAAGAAGAAACCTTTAAAGTAAGTCCGGAATTGGATAAACTGATTAATTCTAAGCAACGTTTGTTGAGTAAAACAACATATTTTGGGTAATCGTGACTAGTCGCATTCGATTTAGTGACCACAAATACACCAGAGAAGACCTTAACACTATCAATTTAACACTATCAATTTATTCGATTCATCGACCAAAAATACACCAGAGAAGACTTTAACAGTATCAATTTATTTACAGGGCTTCTAATAATTCCTGAAAAACACCTAATATTACCATAATTTGTTAATAACAATTAAACGCACCACATTTGGGCTTCCAGACCAATTCCATTGGATTCTGCGATCCAAAAAAACCTATAATACCACCATCAAATCGCTGCGAACTAAAAGTGTCCACGGGACCCCCTATGTTGTGACTAGACAGACTATTATGACTAGATCTTTGTCTTGGCAATACTGTATCAATCTATCTCCTCTGTCGTGTCTCTGACCAAATCCATATTTTCTCACTACGACCATATATTTTCCAATGGGCCGGATTAACTCACAAATTAAGTTAAAATACATAATATGCTTATAATTATAAAAGCGTTTAAATTTATTTAAGTAGCGTCTTTCCTCAAGTAGTTTAGCTTTCCAAAAAAGTATTTTATAGAACAAAGAGTTGTTTTGAACTCCCTCTGTATCTTTAATTTCATATTATTGTGATACAACCTTACAACCATAATACATTTTTAAAAGCTTACTTGTTCGATTACTTAGATATTTACTCTTTATATTAGATACATTATCTACCACTCAATTTCATCACAATCAATGTAGTTTAGTTTAAATTTCAAGGTTCATTTTCGGTTTCTCTTTAAACGTGTTTTTTGGAATATACAGTGATGAGCGCGCTAATAACCGGCAAACTGCTCAAAAGATGGAAAATATAATACATTGCGAAACAAAAAGAGATAAAACTAGTGGAGGTGGAAATTATCATTATAAAATATGTAAAAATAATTAACATTACATTACATAGTTTCCCATCTTTAGACGTCTGTGACAGGAGTATTTTATAAAATTCTACTGTCACAGTGACAGTTGTCATACTCCTCTGATACGTCTAAAGGTGGGAAACTATGTAATGTAATGTTAATTTATACATTTATAATGATAATTTCCACCTTCACTAGTTTAATCTCTTTTTGTTTCGCAATATACCTATTATGTTTTCCATCTTTTGAGCTACTTTGCCGATTATTAGTGCGCTCATCACTGTATATATAAACTTACTTATTGACATTGTTGTCCAAAGAGCAAAGAGTATAACTCCAAACGTCAAAAAAAAATTAATCTAGAAATGCCAGATTTTGGATAAAATGATCAATCACCCTACAACTAAATATTCAAAAAGTTAACAAATAACTTTGCGTGTGCTGGTAACATGAAAATAAAGTGTCCGTGAGTACCTATAGTAGTAAATTCATCAATAGTTTCTTCTATTATACCCATTAGCACGTGAATACAGATAACATTTATCATAAAAATGTACACATTGCCATTCGTTAATTTATTCAATATCTGTTTGTAGCCCAACTAAATTATCGGATAAACAAAAATTCGTGGAAAATTTTTATTTAAAACAGTAAGATTATTGAATTTAAGAACTACATTAACAGTGCTATAAAATTTATCGTTTATAATAAGTATTGAAGTCTTTTGGTTTTTATACACATCGAAATATATTACACAATATAGTTTATCCTCAATCTTCTCTAGGTCTGTTTCCTCAGTCGTTCCTGTCCATTTGACAGATGTGCAGTCCATCTTGTCCTACCGATTATCATGTCTTCCTTTATTATATTCCCAACGAGTTTTCTCAGTTTCTAATTATTTCCAACACTTCGTGCTTTCTTCTCAATGGTCCTCCGCTAGATATCTCGGGGCTTATCTCGTCTTTTCAGTCCTTGATGGTTCCAGCTCAAGGTTTTCTTTGCAGCATTATGTGGTTTTCTGAGGTTGGTAAGAGTATAACCAAGCCACCGTAGTCAACATTTATTTGTTGACTACGAAAAAGCTTTTGACACCATAAGTCATCAAAAAATGTTAAAAGCCTTAACAGAGTGTCGTATAGATCATCGCTATATAATCATGATTAAATACATCTATCAAAATGGGACAGCAAGCGTGAAACTGGCAGATAAAAAGACCAACGCATTTAAAATAAAACGGGAAGTGCGACAGGGAGACACAATTTCGCCAAAATTGTTTACAACATTATTAGAGCATATGTTTAAAAACGCAAATCTGAGTAAAAAAGGAATTAATATTAACGGAGAAATACTTATTCATTTGAGATTCGCTGACGATATTATTCTTTTTGCTGACAGCATCGATGATGCAGTATCGCAACTGGAGAAACTATTACCTAGCCTACTTACAAGTTGGATTAAAAATCAACCATACAAAACGCAAATCATGACAAATCTTGTGTTAAGCGAAAAGATTTTAGTAAATGGCATGCCTATTGAAGAAACCACCTCTTATAAGTACTTAGGGGATGAGATACGCATAGGAAGAGATCAAACGTGCGAACTAAGCCGCCGCATAGGACTCACTTAAGTGGCATTCGGCAAGCTGAGCTATGTCCTTAAGTCAGAACTGTCTATGTGTCTCAAAAGAAAAGTCTTTGATCAGTGTGTGTTGCCAGTACTTACTTATGGTGCAGAAACTTTAACAATAACCAAGAAAGTAAGAAATAAAATTTGTGTTACTCAAAGAGCCATGGAACGCTCAATGCTAGGCATTTCTCGTCGAGATCGAATTACGAACAGGGAGATAAGACGGAGAACAGGAGTGACGGATGTCATAGAAAGAATTATGACCCAAAAGTGGAACTGGGCTGGACACATAGCTAGAATGTCGGAGATGGACGTAGATATGTAAGAGATGGACACAGCCAATAATACACTGGAGACCAAGACAAGAATCATATCGAAGTAGAGGTCGTCGGCCAACCAGATGGTCTGATGACCTAAAACGGATCGACAAAAACTGGATGCAAACAGCACAAAACAGAAATGAGGGAGACCTATATCCAGCATTGGATAGATCCGGGTTGAATGATGATGATGATTTATTTCCTATCAGTTCTTCTATCTCTCTTCATAATTCTCTCTCGTTTGAAGTGGTCTCAGCCCACTGAATATTTATTATTGGCCTGAGTAAATTGATAAAGACCTGCAGCACGTGGAGGTGTTATTTTTCAATCCCCTTTTTAGTTCTCATAAGCGTACAACAGAAGAGTTTTAACCGTCGCGACTCAATAAGTTCCTGAATGTTGGTGGATTCCTCATCCACCAACGATGATGAATGATCATCATCATTCCTCAATCTCTTGCATCCACTGTTGGATATAGCTCTCCTCCATATTCTTCCATTGTTCTCTATCTTGTGCCTTCTGTATCCAATTTGCCACTGTTTTTCTCACGCCATCCATCCGTCTTTTTGGTGATCCACCTAGGTACCTTTTATCTTCTCTACTTCTCCGTTCTATGAGTCTTTTGGTCCACCTTTTATCATTTAAACGTGCTACATGTCCAGCCCATCTCCAGTTGACTTGTGCAATTTTTTCTATGACATTTGTTACTTTGATCCTCCCTCGAACTTTTGGTACAATATCTCTTTTTGTTATTCCCAACATTGCTCTGTGGATTATACTCCAGAATAATAAGCTAGAAATAGACTATGTTCGGGACACCCAAAGATCCAGGTAGCTGACTACTGTTTTAGTTATTGTAGACCTATAGGAAGGAAACCTACCTGTTTCCTGCCTAGAGTTCGCGTCAGTTTTTTAACTATTAACAATTTAGTGCAAAAATCTCGATTTTTTAAATTTTTTTGCACCCCATTCAAAAGCTAAATAGTTGACATAAAAACACAAAATTTAATTTTTTACAACATTAAAAAACCTTCAAAATGCCTATTTTTGAAAGTTAAAAAGTTAATTTTTTGCTACGCAAACTGCAAAATAAGTGAAAATCGTTATTTGTTAATAACTTTTACTAAAACTACCTTAGAACTTTAGTGTTTCACCCAATGTTGTGTATTGAGGTACTTAACAAACTCCCAAAATTTGACACCGATCCATTAATTAGTTTAAGAGTTATTCTAATTGTTTATCCCAGAGACCTTTATTTTGCAATAACATAAGACAGAAAATAATCAAGATAGGGCAATTCTGCGTACGCCAAATGAAAGTAGAAAACTGATACTATCAAAATGTACTAAAAAAAGATAAAACAATTATCTAATATAGTCAAAAATCATAATGCCAAATTTGTGAAATTTTGTAATTTATAAACATTTAGAATAACTTTAAAAATATTGTCCGTAGAAAAAATCATTTTACATTTTAGAAAAGCAGGTATTTTACACGAATTTTTAAAAATGTAGTTCAATTGGTGACTTGTCGTGGTAAGTGAAGGGGGAGCTGGCAAGGGAGCAAGGGGAAAAAAGGCAACTTAAAACTACTATCATTTTCTATATCACGGGATCTACTGAATATATTTTGATTGTTCATTTTTTAATTTATATGTAATTTTTCTGTACATTACAAATATGCAATTTGTCTAGACATTTATTAATTCATAAACAGTTTAATTTGTTTAAAAAATTTTTGAAGAAATAAATTTTTTCCAAAAATAATTTAAATTTTAATTACTTTAATATATAAATGATCTTCAATAAATAATTATCTAATAAACATCATTTATTTTTTAAAGTGTACTTTAACTTTTTCTATGATCATAGTATATTGTACAACAAGAGAGAAAAAAGACATATTTCTCACGAGCGCAGAAGTTTGTTGGCTCACGGCACGAGCCGAGGCACGAGACGAGTGCCGCAAATCAAGCGAGAGAGAAATACGTCATTTTCTGTCGTGTTGTACACTGTACTTTTTCTATGGATGCGTTTTTGTCAAGAGCTCAAATTTCAAAATTAAATAATTTAGGTGCTTTTAGGTATATTATATGCGTTAATTGAAATAAAATACATATATACACATAGATATTTAATATTCTTAATATTTATATACTTTATTTATTTAAAATTATAATTCACAGTTGAGTAGTCTTAAAAGGTAATTTTTGATAAGTTTTGACAAGTTTGAACACATTTTATTTGACAAAAATAATTGTGTTTGTATTGTGCATGTTACCATGGAAATGGCGATCCTATGTATGTAAACCGGCGGTGAACCCGTGAGAAAAAATATTTCTCACTACAATGGCCGACTTTTCTCACTGCCTGAGAAATTGTTCGTTTTGAATGCATGTAAGTAGTGAGAGAAGTTGCACATTGCATAGCATCCATAGAAAATAGTTATTTTTCTACAACCACTATTCAAAGTGCACTTTTCTGCACGGTTTTATGTTAGCAAACTTGATATTTTCTCACAGTATAAGATATTTGACATTAGTGTGCAGAAAAGTGACGTTTCTGTGCCGCAAAGTGACGTTTCTGTGCCGCAAAGTTCTTTTCTGCACAGTTGACTACCTCATTCTAAGTAACGTTATATTCTGTTTACATCCGTGGACTACCGCATTCTGATTAACGTTATATTCTGTTTACATCCGTGGTTAAACTTTAGACAAACATATAACCTATAAGACAATTATTATATTTAACTATAGCATAGAAACTAAATTATGGATGTTACAACTGTTTTATTTTACAATTTTATTCTTATTAAACATTTTATAATTATCAAATAACCAATAAGGATTTAGCAACCTGTGCAAGAGACGTCGAATGAAGTAGGTTTTGTGTAAATCCGTGACTGCATAAATATAATGTCAATAATGTGTAATAATTGTTTAAATTTAAACAAATTAAGGCAGTGCATTAATTTTTTAACTGATTTCTGTGCAATTTATTTAGGTATAAGGAATTTAAATTGATTAGTAGGTATTAATTAAATACAGTTTAAAATTTATCACATAGGTACCTATTATAATTAATCGTCGTTTGGAAATTGTGATTTTTATTTTTAGGAAAAACTGTGCTTGTAGAAAAAGTATAGTGTGAAACACATGCAGAAAGGTAATTTCTCACTCGTTTGAATTGCGGGACTCGCTTGCGCTCGTACCGCAACTTTTCAAACTCGTGAGAAATTAGTACCTTTCTGCACTTGTTGCACAATATACTATTTCCTAACAAGTGCAGAAAGTCATTCTTTTCCGCACGCGACTGCAGTTTGCCGAACGACGCGAAGCGGGAGTTCGGCAAGCAGTCGAGTGCGGAAAAGAGACTTTCTGCAAGAGTTAGGAACAATATTTTTTCTAAGAGTCTTTAAAAAATTACCAAATCTTAATCAATTAATTTAATTAATATGAAAATACATACACAAATTAATTCTTTGACAAGGTTGTCAAAACCAAACTTTCAATATAATTAGTTAGCATGACGACGATCTTGGTTTCCATGACGATGATTCAAAACGACTGTTATTGTCTACCGATTTGACTTTCGAATATTATGTCAAAATAATTTTATTTCATCGAATTGTCGCGTTAATTTCATTAAAACAGGAACACAATAAGATATATTTGAAATAAATTAGTAAATAATATCTAAATATTAGTTTATTGCATGTATTAAAATTACTTTAAGGCCATATTAACATATCTAAATTAACACGCGTGCGGAAAAGTAAAAACCGCGTGCGGAAAAGTGAAACTTTCTAAACTAAAATGCGTGCGCGAAAGTAGACCTTTTTGCACGCTCATAGAAAAAGATTTTTTCAAGAGTTATTTAAACAAATTAGACTGTTTATTAATTGATAAATTTATAAACAAATTGCATATTTGTAATGTACGTAGAAATTACATACAAATTAAAAAAAGAAAGATCAAAATCCATTGAGTTGATCCGGAGATACAGAAAATTATATTTGTTTGAAATTGCTTTTTCGGTATTTTAACTCGGTGGATTTGTAGGTTCCCCCTAGTAACCGTTGGAACTACATTTTTGA
This sequence comes from Diabrotica virgifera virgifera, assembly GCF_917563875.1. Taxonomy (NCBI): domain Eukaryota; kingdom Metazoa; phylum Arthropoda; class Insecta; order Coleoptera; family Chrysomelidae; genus Diabrotica; species Diabrotica virgifera. The sequence continues at coordinate 29,777,592 of NC_065447.1, forward strand.
AAAATCGTAGAGGGTGCTGTGAAGGTACAATGTATGTGCAAATTTTTTAAGAAAAAAATACAAATCCCATTCTTTAAAATGGCATTAATGAGATTCCTTAATTATTATAAACAAATTAGCTGTAAATTAAAAAACATATGGCTAACTTTGTCCCAGATGAACCCAGGCTAAATTTTTTTATTTGAAAATTCGTGTTAAAGTACTATCTTTTCGAATATATAAAAAGATTGTTTCTATTGACAACCTTTTTAAAGTTATTCTAAATGTTTATAAACTACAAAATTTCAAAAATTTCGCATTAGGATTTTTGACTATATTAATTATTTTTTTATCTTTTATTAATAAACTTTGATACTATCACTCTTCTTCTTTCATTTGGCATACTCAGAATTGCCCTATCTTCATTATTTTTTGTCTTATTGCAAGTAAAGGTCTCTGGGATAAACAAATAGAATAACTCTTAAACTAATTAATGGATCGGTATCAAATTCTAAAGGTTTGTTAAGTACTCCAATACCCAACTTTGAATGAAACACTAAAGTTCTAAGGTAGTTTTAGTGAAAGTTATCAATAAATAACGATTTTCACTTATTTTGCAGTTTGGTAGCAACAAATTAACTTTTTAACTTTCAAAAATCGGCATTGTGAAGGGTTTTCAATGTTCTAAAAAACTGAATTTTGTAATTTTTGTACGAAAATAAAATTCGCGATTTTTGTACTAAATTATTAATAATTAAAAAGCGGACGCGAACTCTAGGCAGGAAACAGGTAGGTTTTCTTCCTATAGGTCTACATTAACTAAAAACGTAGTCAGCTACCTGGATCTTTGAGTGTTTCGAGAAAATGCTTATTACTCTGGACTATTATGATATTAGGTATAATGAACCATATATCAATCCTGTAACAAATCGCTAAGATAACTAAGCTCTAAGCTTATATTAATTTGCCTCAAAACAATGATGTAAAAACATTTCCCGCATATAGACATACACACTTATTTCAGTTTTATTGTTTTCATGTTTTATCTTTTCGTAATAATAAGCTACAAGGTTAGCATTCTTTTTAACTGTTAACATTTTACACTATAATTTCATTTCGTCAAAGTAACTACTAACGTTTGTCACATAAATTACCTTTTAATAAAACTAGCAAAGTATTTATTGCGTCTGAACTTAAACCTTATCAACATAAAATATGCGTGGTTTAGTGGTAAATATACTAAAAAAAATAATGATTTTTCTGGTTTTTCACTATCAACTATAAAATACAGATTTTCCACAGATATGCAAATGATGCATAAATAAAAAGGAATCATGCAGATATAGCAAAGGTTATCCTGTTAACCGGGTTTATAGGACATGGTCCCACATTGTCTATAAAACCTGGCATTTCGTCTGAACTGCTGCAGACGTTATCAAAGGCTATGCGGAAACGGATGGAAGGAAAACCGCTAATCGTTACCGTCATTCACAGGTACAAAAGCATTTCCCTGCCTTTGTCGTTTCCAAGAAATATCTGGATGACTTTTAAAAAAATATTGTGAACATCTATGACGTAAGAGACTTATTTCCCACCTTCGGAAAAGTATCGTAGTATCTTTGTGCAGTGAAAACACCGTACAAAATTTGATTGACTCCTTTTGTTCACTCCACACACCAATTTATGTATTTTTTAAGAAATTTATATTTTCCGTCAAAAGATGTTTTTCTAAATTTTTTTTTCAATTTTTTGTTCTAATTTCATTCGGACAACGCTACAATATAGCTCCTGGAGTTATTCCTTTTTCATAATTTTTTTTTTCAAACTATTAGAAACTTTGTTATAACGACCACAATCCCACGAAATACATAGAGTCAGGTCATTAAAATAAATAACACTAAAATATTTTACACTAAGGGTATGCCTTCCTTTAGAGTAAATCGATGTTTAAAGTTAGCTTGGACAGCTTGTTTCACAGATGACGAAGTTTATACTGAAAGAGAATTAATCTACCTAGGTGTCATCATCATCATTTTCTTATTTTCTGTACGGTTAACACTATGGAAGGTAGATTTCATAATTACATTTCTCCATAAGTTTCTAGCTTGAGTTGTCATACCAATTCCATATACCGACATGTCCTACCTAAGCGTCTTCCCCAAGTCTTCTTTGGGTTTTCTCTTCTATCTTAACTTATGCTACTTCATTTTGGCATCAATTAAACCAAATTTCCATCAATCAATTAAACCATCCAATTTAAACCTTGGACATGAAATTTAAGTAGGCAAGTACAAACAGTGAAATATCAAGAATAGCACATGGGTGGCCAGCATATGAATCTCTTCAAAACGTCAACCGGTTCTAAACACTGATGATGATATTTTAAATATCGAAAACGTTCTGTGATATAGTCCTTAAAGGGCTCTTAAAAACATATATAAAGGCAGCAAAATATCGATTAATCTGGAGCGAAAATGTTCGATCAGTGTGATCTGCCATTAATAACCTACAATACGAAAACACTGTTCCTAACATAAAAGAATCCTTCAAAAGTAAGAATAGTACAAATGAAAATGGAGTGTTCAATAGTAGGAGTAACAATAAAACACAATATCATAAAATAAGACCTATAACCAGAGCCGCCGAGAGGGATGAGCGGGCCCCGGTAAGAAGTGAAGAGCGGGCCCCCGGCAAAAAGTGAAGAGCGAAAAACATTGTTTAATTTTTGTGGAAATAAAATTATCAATAATAAATATATAAGAAGAAATATTTCAAATATAACTTTTACTAAAGTTTGATTATATTTTTATTTATAGTAAAAATATTTACAATCCCGGAGCTTTCCGAGTTTTTTTATTGGCAGAGATGTCTATAATTTTCGAAAAATCGCACGATTTTACCACATCATTCTCAATACACAAAGTTGCTAGGTCAGTTAACTGATCCTGTTTCATTTTAGATCTCATAGCATTTTTTAGGATAGAAAGAAAACTAAAGGATATTTTCCCCTTTTGCGACTTCCACCGGTAATGTGCAAAATATTCTTGACGCTATAACGAAGGTTGGAAATAATGATTCCAATTTGGGATGTTTAGTTTTATTAAGTAACTCTATTGGAGAAAGTTGAGATTCACAAATATTCTCCTTCTACGGTAATGTGCAAAATATTCTTGACGCTATAACGACGTTAGGAAATAATGATTCCAATTTGTGATGTTTAATTTTATTAAGCAAATCTACTAGAGAAAGTTGAGATTCACAAATATTCTCCTTGTATATCGCTCTAGCATCTTCTTTATAAACTGACGCAATATATCATTTTTTTCCTTTATACTGTCGTTATCTTCATCTCAGAATGTCCATAAAATATTATTAAATAGTGAATGAATTTCAATTGCTGCATTGAATCTTCTGGTTAAGTTGCTTATTATAATCTATGACAATATTAAATATTTCACAGCGAAATATTGCGTCGGGCTCAAAATAATTATCAGTCGCCTCAATACTAGGCCCTATATTTCAAAATAGAAGTAAAGGTCATATTAAATATAGCTTATTAACTAAACGCATTATGCACATAAAGTGAGGAGCAAAAAAAACAAGAACAATTATTACGTCTTTGGTCTGGTCGACGCCGGGCCCCGGTAAAATGTACCGGATGTACACCCCTCTCGGCGGGCCTGCCTATAACACAGAACCAGAGTTACAGTTGTTGTGGTGAGAGCTTGCAAATTGAAATAGAGATGGGCTGGTTACGTGGCAGCGATGAAGGATTGAAGGTGGATATGTAAGTTAAACTAATGGAGACCCAGAACAGATAAATGATACAGAAGAAGAAGCCACCTACGTGATGGCTAGATTATCTGCGAAAAATGTCGAAAACTTGGATCCATACTGCACAAGATCATGCACTCTGCAGCCAGACAGGAGATACCTAAGTCCTGATAATTACCAAGCATGTGTGATACAAATATTGATTTCTATCCAATAAATAGAGGCGTAAGACAGGGTGACACAATATCACCGAAACTTTTCAATCAGGTTCTGGAAGATATCTTTAAAAGATTAGAATGGGAAGAAAAAGGTATAAAAATTTGTGGACAACGCTTGAACCATCTAAGGTACGCCGATGACATCGTATTGATAACCGATAAAAAAGAAGAATTGTTTGAAATGATGAAAGAACTGGACATAGAAGCCGGAAAGATAGGCCTTAATATGAATTACAGCAAGACCAAAATCATAACAAATACAGATGAGGACATCACAATGAGGATCGGACAAGATGAAATAGAACAAGTTCACGATTATATATATCTGGGTCAAATTATAAAACTTAACAAGGAAAACCAAACAGCAGAGATCAAAAGACGAGTTAGACTGGCATGGGCGGCATTTGGAAAACTAAGCTACATCCTTAAAAACAAAAGATATCCACAACATCTTAAGACCAAGGTATACAATCAATGCGTACTCCCTGTTCTCACTTATGGTTCACAAACGTGGACGTTTACAAAAGCAAACATGGACAAGATCATAAAGATGCAAAGAGCAATGGAAAGGCAAATGTTGCACATAAAACTATTGGATAAAAAGAGAAACGAGTGGATAAGAGAGAAAACCAAAGTTAGGGATGTTAGACAAGAAGTTGCAAAGTTGAAATGGAGATTTGCCGGACACACTATAAGACAAAAGGAAGACCGATGGAACAAAATTCTCATAAATTGGAGACCGTGGCAATATAAACGAAGCAGAGGAAGACCACAAATGAGATGGGCAGATGATGTCAAGAAGCACGTTGGCTCTAGGTGGATAACTGTAGCGACAGACAGAGAAGAATGGAAAAGGATTGGGGAGGCCTATGTCCAAAGATGGACCGAAGAAGGCTAATTAGATAGATAGATAGATCCAACACGCATTTCTTGGTTTCTTGGTTGTAAGGAAAGAGGTTGTCCTGGTTGTTTAATATTAGGAACTAAATCGAGCTACATTAGTAAATTTTATAAGAATAGCTGAGAAAATATACCAGTTTAATATCCGGAACGGAGTTCTGGATGCTCCACATAACGCTGATGAATAAGTTAGAATCCGTTGAACTCTGGCTTTATAGAAGAATCTTGAAAATACCTTGGACAGCACACACCACCAACGGAAATGTCCTAAGGAGAATAGGTACAGATAGGCATCTGCCAAAGAATATCAAAGTTAGAAAAGTTGTAGCACTAGCGTATGGATAACAAAGGCAAAAAATAATATGTAACTCGACAAATTAAACAAACATAAAAATATACTTGGTGCTGCGTAACTTTACGAAGTACCTCGGTAGCTCTAAGTCTTCAGAGACCTAGGGGCTGGATTCTTAATAGATTTTAAATATAATAGAAACTCAAATTCTCGGTGGGCGCCACAATTAAAAGAAAATGAAAAACGATACAGACTTAAAACTTCAAAATAAAATAATTAAAATAAAAAATTAATAAAAATATATAGTTATCATAAGATACAAACACATTTACATAAATATAACATGACTTACCATAGTGTTCCACTTACCAGTTGAATATCATTTAGGATCAAGAGAAAAGGATCAGATAATAATATTATCAATCAAAAACAGTATTGCAAAGTGAATCAAATTTAATTAAAATTAAAATAAAAAGAAAATGATGGCTCTTTTGTAGATGTACAATATTAAAGATCATGTTTACAAAAACGATAAAAAAGTTTACAAACAATATCTTGTCATATAGTCCTGTCCTTATTCTTCACTTTGTGAATGTTCAAAGAACGCACTTTTCACTGAATTTAGATAAAGAGTAATACAAAAATGTATATTTTCGTGAAAAGTTTCAGCAAAAATAAATCAACTTCCAAATGAGTCTGCTCATATTGACTTATTAAAATATTTAAATAGCTTTTGAGGTATTTAGGATTATTTTTAGCACTTAATCCATAAGTGCTTACAAAAAGAAACTTAGGTAGTGTAGTATACACTAAAATAAACTGGCTCTTTGCCTAACAGCGGCATTTGGCATGTTACTAGGAAGTCACGAAAGGAGAAAAGTTTCTAACACTACATAGGTACTGCTTCTACTACTCTACATTTTCAGGAACTATAAAAAAGCTTGATTAAGAACTACGTCAGAACTTAATCTTTGAACTTAACTTTCTCAGAGAACCGCCAAAGCGGCTTCTGCCGAGGCTTCAACCAACCTCTTTACTTGAATGGCCAAACTTGAATTCTTTAATCTCACAACTTGAATCAATCTCCTCAAACCAAAATGCTTCCTTCCAAAACCCTCTCCCATTTCCTCATTCTACCCTACTCATCCAATCAACCAATAACAAAAAAGTCCAATCCTTCCTTCTTTCATCATTGACTAATAAAAAATAACTAAGCTTCCTACACTTATCGACCAATAGGGAAAAACAAAACATATTCTAAGCACAACCTACTTAGTAGGGAACCATCAAAAAATCAGTTTGCAAAGTTAGCAAACCTCTCTCCGTTCTAATATTCTCAAGAAAAATATTGCTGAGTCCGCTATCCTACACCTGCGCTTTCTGATACCAAAACTAGCACGTTTTGTGTATCTAACTCCCAAGATTCGTGGAGCCATTCGATCAATATAATACAATGTAACTTTTTTTACATCACAAACTAAACGGGCGAAAATTTAAACACAGGAAATCAAATGTACATATGACTACAAACTAATATGACATCTTTCTTTTAACAAAACTGATAAACTACAATTCCATATTGAATGATACCTCACGTATTTTTCGGGACAGAAATAAATTCCTTGAATTTACTTGGCATAGGCCATATTCTTATGCCTACAGGGTGGGACAAAAATATGTAACAATGACATTTACGATTTTTGGTTTCTGGATGAGGCAAAAAATTTGAGTTCTTTTGAACCGTTTCAAAGTTAGCTGTCTAAAATACATAATGAGAAACGAAAAGTACCGCCTCGTGCAACTGATTATCCAGGGTAAGATTGAAAGAAAACGGAGTCCCGGTAGAGAGAATATCAGAGACTGGATTGGCCTTGATTCAACATCTTTGTTTAGAACCGAATTGGACAGAGACATATTTGACAATGTAGTCGCTAACCTCCACTCAAGGGGTCAGCACCACAATAGGAAAATATACGAGTTTGTTAACTAACCGTTTGATAATAGCCAGTGAAGAAGAAGAAGAAGAAGAAGAAGAAGAAGAAAAAGAACCTTTTCCTTTGTATCATTTTACCTTAGCAAATTAATATATTCTTAAATGCCTTGTTAAATATCTCAGGATAAAAATAGATTTAACCAAAATATCGCATCTTGACACATCTTGGACTTTTGCCCTTGATAACGGCATCAAAGCCTCCATTGATAAAATAACTCAACATATTCAGCGAATCTATTTCAGAATCAATTAAACTCTTGCTCCAGTTTTGATTGTAACGTCGAGATAAATTTCTAATTGTATAGTTTTATCTCCGAACTATTAAGCAATGACATCACAAAGTAATTTATTTAAATGAATGTCCATTAAGCTACTTTAAAATTTAAGGTTAACAATGAATTGACGTCACAACCGCCCACGATTTTATTAAAACCGTCAATTTACCAACAAAAAATTTGAATGTTTTCAAAACAACATTCAGAGAGTTTTTTAGCATTGATTATGAATATTAATGAGATATTAATCTCATTTAAGCGATGTCTACGTTGAATGCACCCAAGTTGGAAGTTGTAGTAGGAGCTGTGTGATATTGCGTGATAGTTGTTGTGACTTGTACCTATTTATTCTCATGTTAGACAATAAAGAGTTCATAAACAAACCGACAATAAAAAACCAAAGCAATCCAGTTCTAAATAACCTTCTTTCATGGTGCTCGTCGATCAGTGATGTCAATCAGAAGAAAAACACAAAATACGTCAACCTTCCACAATAGACAGGCGCATTTTAGAACAGGTCAAGTTTAAAAGGCCAAAGAACTTTTAATTCAGCTCTACCTTTCGTCGCTAGAAGGGAGATTGAAAATAAATTTGTAGTTAGCGAAGATATATGCTTAGAAAGAATATCCATAGACCAGGTAATGAAAGACCAGAAAGAATATCCATAGACCAAAGACTGGCTTGAGCAGCCTTCTGCAATTCCTTCTCCTATCGGAGGTTGGCTATCATCACAGCTATCCATACCTTATTGGCGGCAGCTCTGAAAAGATCTACTGAGCTACAACTATACCACTCTCTTAAGTTTCTCAGCCAGGAAATTCTTGTTCTACCTATAGATCTTTTACCCTTTATTTTATCTTGCATTATGAGCCTTGATATCTCATATTTCGCATCTCTGGTAATGTGGCCTAAATATTCTAGCTTTCTTGTTTTGATGTTCTTTATCACCTCACAATCCTTTTGCAGCCTTCTTAACACTTCTGCATTTGTAACTCGTTGGATCCATGGTATTTTTAAAATCCTTCTATAGCACCACATCTCAAAGGCTTCCAGCTTCTTTATATTTTCTACTTTTAGTGTCCAGTTTTCCACTCCATACAACAAAGTTGAGAACACGTAGCATCTTAAGGCTCAGCTAATCCTCAGCTCCAGAGGAAGGTCTCGATTAACAAACATCTTTTTCATTTTTATAAATGCTTGTCTTGCAATTTCAATGCGTGTCCTGATTTCTCCTGCCCTGGCCATTGTTTTCATTTACCCAGGTTCCCAGATATTTGTATTTATTCACTCTTTCTACTTGTTTTCCCTCGATATCCAACCTTCCTACTATATGTTGCTTAGAAATAATCATGAACTTGGTTTTCTTAACGTTCATTTGTAGTCCATAGTCCATACTGACTTGATGTAGTCTATTTACTTATAGTTGCAGTGCATCTAGACTGTCTGCAAAAATAGCGGTGTCGTGTGCGAATCTTATGTTGTTCAAGATTTTTCCGTTTATTGATATACCCTGTTCTTCCTCTAATATTGCTTCCTTAAAAATAGCTTCGCTGTACAGATTGAATAACAATGGAGACAATACGCAACCAGGGGTAGCGCAACAATACGCTACCCCTGTCTAACAACTCTCTTGATTTTTATGGCCTCTATTTCGACATTTTCGATTTTAACCGTTGCTTTTTGATTCCAGTACATATTGACAATTTACATGAAATTTAGCATAGAAGCAAACAAAACAATACTTTTAACTAAGCATGTTTATTGTTCACTAAAGCTATAATAAAAATGTGACTTATTAAATGCATTAACAAATATATTCAAATTTTTGCCAAAAACTAATAATTTTCAGATTATACACAAGCATGGCTTGTGGTGTTGGTTCTATGGTAACTTCTTGATGTTGAATAATACCGCTGTCGACTTGTTGTAGACCTGGCAGATGTTGTGGCCCTAGGTTCCTGCAGCTACGGTATTGGTGGTGTTGTACTTATATGTTGGGTGCTGCTGCCTGTCTAGAGATGCATCTTTGTTTTAGTTGTCAGCTTTCTGGTGCATCGCCGGCGATAGGCTTCATGCTCCCGAAAGGAGAAAAGTAGATTTTCTCCAAAAACTAGAATATAAAAACACATATCAAACATCAAGAAATAGAAACCAAAATGTGCCAAATCTGTCATTCATTTTAGAAATAATCAGAGAGAGTAGCAGATGACAAGAATAAATTAAATGGAATTAAGATTGATACTAGTTAAAATTTGATTACTAAAAGCATATTAATAGATGAAAAGAAATATAGAAACCAAACACATGGTTGAACATTTGGAGGTTAGAGAAAAAAAATATTATAAAAACTGTTAAGTAGATGTAGAAATGTAATTAATATGATAAGAATAAAAACTCACCCCAAGAAAATAAGTGTTGGAATAAAATGAAGCTAATATTTAAATTTCATGTCTTTAAATAAGTCTTCCTTACCATTTTCAGTTTGTCAGCGGCGGGGATGAAGTGTCACTGTCATGACGGTGCAACGCACAACGCAGAACATGAAATTTTAAATAACGACTATGGAACACAAGATTAGATCAGATGCTAGAATGTAAGATTATGAAGTATGTTCAGTATCACGTAGATGAAAAGAAAGTTGCCTATAGAACAGGCGCCAAACAAGTTGTCTCTTCCTATAAAACATTGAATTTTACTAGGTGGCTCTAATAATATGATCACCCACTGTAGTTCGATAGAGTTGTACTGTTTTTTCAGCGTTTCTCGTATTTCTTCCCCATTCTAGGTACAACCTAACTTCTCAAGAATCTTCAGAAAGGATTCGAGCCTCTACTTGAGGTTTCTCTTGGTTATTCTTTTTGCAAATTCATCATCATCACTGGTGCTATAGCTCTGTAGTTAGAGCCTCAATCTTCCCAAGAACTAATTTTATTCCGATTCTTCATATTTTTCAAATAAAAAAAAGAAAACAATAATAAAAGAAAATATATCTTTGACGCCAGTGACAAAACTAAAATAAAACTAATGTATTAAAAAAAATATGTCAAAAAAGTGATCATTTTTACTCTTAAAACGCAGGAGAAGTATTTTAGATGCTTTACTCAGCACAAAATCAGAAGGATCCAATAAGATAAGAAAAAAGTAGACAAAACATCGTTAATTAAAAGTGGTTTTTCGATTTGGTGTGCAACAAAATTAATTTTATTTCTTTAAAGAGAAAAAAACAGTGGAGTCCTTAGTCCTTTATGGAAGTAATTGATCTGCGACTTAACGATAGCATTTCATGATCACCCATGTGTTTCGAAGTAACTAGACCACGACCAAGTTAAAATCTTAGTTACTGAGATAAGCGGAGACCGAAACCAATGTGAAACGATATAATGAAATTTAGAATAGGTGGTGTAATTTGTCTAGTTATTGGTTTTCTATTCTTATCTGAAACAATTGTATGCATCTTGCATTTTCAATTCGACACGCATAAAAAGTAATCTAAACTTTAAAAGGAAAAGGTGTCAGATTTGTTGAAATATATTATTACAACATAGATATGTCGTCGTTGATTAGTTAGTAGATATATCTATATGCGTACTTTGTGAATTTCACGGTAAATATTTGGGCATTGTATTAAAATAGGTAAAAATGAGTGGCACATACAATATTCCAGCTACAAAAGAGCTGATATGAATATTACGTGGCGCGAAAATGTATTTTCATTTTGATGGAAAACAAAATTCTAGTTTTATTTTAAAATATTTTTCCATAATATTTGCTCAATTTGAAGTAAAACGCGCCACAAAGAGTAACTTTGATACAGTTTCAATTTTGAAACTCTTTTGTGGCGCGTTTACTTCAAATTTAGCAAGTATTATGGAAAAACCTTTTAAAATAAAACTAGAATTTTGTTTTGCATCAAAATAAAAATACATCTTCGCGCCACGTAATATTCATATCAGATCTTTTGTAGCTGGAATATTGTATGCGCCACTCATTTTTACGGTGTTTAGCGGTTTTTCATTCTTATGTCAGGAGTTTTTCAAAGTTATTTATAAATTAAATGTATGAAATTAAATGCAATGTTTCTCGATTACACGTTAAATGGTCGCCTTTGTCGCATCATATCCCATTTGATCTAGTGTCCATCTAATGTACACTAGATTTTTTTTCTATTCGAATTATATTGAAAAAAAATATTGGGATGGCCAGTAAATGAACTCGGATTGCCCGTTGCCAGATCAAATTTAGCGTCGTAACCACTACAACTACATAAACCATTTCGGGAATAATCGTTAATTGGATTATACTGTTGTAGCTTAATAACTTCTAAACAGCTTAACCGATTTTGATCACTAAACATGATTTTGAAACGTATTGACAAGTAGTATCTGATGCATCTAACTAAGGTCAAGTTATGATAACTGAATCTATTACAGGAATTATTGAGCTTGAAAAACCGTGTTTTCCCATAGAGAATAGATTTGATCATAATTATGAAGCCTATAACTTAAAAACTCGAATTTTCCTGGATATAAGGTATACACCGTTAGATTCGTCTAGAGTCCTTCTACAAACGCTCAGTTATTGTTGCAATTCGTAGGTTGAAATTTTGAGTAATTGTCGAAAAACCAAAATTTTCAAAGTTTAGTTTTTCACTTTTTTGGCTATACTGAGCCGTGTGTATGTCTGATCCTGACGGCTTAAACACCATTTGAAAGCTTAACTCAACACTATTGATTTGGTGTATTTGCGGTCCTCCTGTCTCTTCTTGAACCGAAGATATATACCCCCAAAAAACATGCCGTTTTCTACCATCTAAGTCCTATAGCTGGCTTATGGGTGGTCAAAAGTCACCAGCTATACCGATTGTGAATCGGCCCTGACCCCCTCTTCAAACACAGAAAAAAATTCAGATTGGTTTAACTTTTTCACACACATACATACATACATACAAAAAAAAATACATAACTATGTCCGTCCGCTATAACTTTTCCCATGCGGTACGATTCATTTTCAATCAAATTAAGTCAAAACATAAACTGAAACGAACGTCGATGTATATATACATTGTGTATACTGTATACTATATACTACACACATCGGCGTACGTTTCACTTTCTGTTTTGACTTAATTTGATTGAAAATGAATCGTACCGCTTGGGAAAAGTTATAGCGGACGGACACATACATATCCACAAACATTTTCCCTTTTTTTTTTAATAGAAATTGAATCATATTTCTGAGCTCGGTAACTTTTGAATGGTATAACCGATTTTCAAAATTGGACATGCGTTGGAAAGGTAATGATCGGTACTATTAGAAGCCGCAAAGGTCGGACTTAAATTTTCGAAGTTTTAGGGAGTCTTGGAGACAAGAACGAAAAACAGATCCTAAATAGGAAGTGCTGTAAAATAAACACCCTTGGACCAAAATGGATGGTTCACATATGAATGGGTGAGTCTTTTCCTGAACTTTAAGACGGGAGTTGGCCCAATTTTCAATTCAGTCAGATTTAGAAAATCGAAAATTTCGTGTATATATAGTGTCGCCTGTAGGGGGGTTGCGCGCCACTGGCGAGAACTGCCGTTCTCTGGTAATAAAAATATGCAAGCAATACAACCATTCCAAGTGAACAGCTGGTTTATGGTTGCTCACCTCCTCCTCGGTCCTTTATCCCTTATAGGGATATGGTAAACCATCAAATGTTAACAAATTCTCTTCATCATTTTCTTTTCTGGACTAGTTGTTCGGCCTCTTCAGTTCCTCGGTTGATCAGTGTCTTTGTTTGATCCATCCAACGGCTTGTAGATCTTCCTTTCGGCCCTTTTCCTTCAACTTTGCCCTCGATGATAAATTTTTCCATCGTGCCTGTTCTTCTGGCAGTGTATCCAAAATACTGTTAGTATCTCTGTTGTGTTTCTTGAAGCAGACTACCTTTTATATTGAGTTGTTCTTTTATGGATATATTTAAGGAGCAGATTTTTTAAATGCATTTTGTCCATTTTTTGTAGTTTTGGCAAATAGAGAAAAACTGCTACGTGTTTGGCAAGAAATTAAACGAAAAACTGATAGACCTAAAAAATGGATAAAAAATCATTTAAATAATAGTCCTCTATGCCAAAAATCTAGTATTGATAATATCCCAAAAAACTTGGAAAAAACTGTTGGACAAACTGCATTTCGATTGTCATCCTGGGAGAAAACGCATTTTGATTGTCTACACAAAGCAGTATGAACGACTTTTCGTAGTAACGATGTAAGAAAACCTGCTTCATAAAAATAGTCTTTTATTTTTTAATACAAAATAATGTTTAAAAATTAATTGAACAATAATGACATTTTACATGTCAAAAAGGTTCCCATGTCCATCACATTGTAATCGCAGCATTCAGCTACTTCGATAACGTCATCATCCTCAGTTTCACCAAGATTTTCGTTTTGGCCACCATTGTCAGAAAGAGTTTTATTTTGGTTTAATTTCATTTTGAAGTTCTACAGCAGGTAATTGTAAAGTCAAAAGCTTCTTTCCACGTTTGAATAACGTTTAGAATTGTTTAGATGGATTATCATTTCTGTAAAACAGCTCGATCTTAAGCAAAATAACCTTGTCGTTTTGTGATCTCTTAAAACATAATAATTCGTTTGGCAGCACTAATTCCTTCAATTTTTTAAAGAAGTTAACGCCGTTTTTATATCACAGACAATCCACCAGTCTCTACCAAGTTGTTTAAATTATTATTAAACAGTACAGACACCAACTATGCAACGACAACATTCGCCAACGACAAACAAATCGCAATTAGTTCACAGCGCACGGACAAACTTCGATTAGTTCGTCTACCGTCAATGGACATACAGTACATAGAAAGTCCAAGGTATTTTTTTCATTTAATTTGAAGACAATATAATGCATTTAGAACGTCTTTCGTGGCATAAAATGGTGGCTCTATACATATAGTTTGCGATGCCATCTTTGGTTGGAAATTTGAAAAAATAGACAAAATGCATATAGAAGGTCTGCTCCTCATTTGTTCTATGTTCAACCCCACGGTTCAACCCAGATATTCTCAACATGCGGCGGTAGACTGACATCTCAAATGCCTCTATTTTGTTCTTGTCTCCGCTCTTCAGGGTCCACATCCACATGTCAGAACCATACGTAGCTATGGGAAAAATTAGGCTTTTACCAGTCTTAATATTACATATGTGCGGTGTTATGGTTGAGTTTTTACAAATTCTTCATCACAGCTGATCTTGCGATATATTTTTCGATTGTATTTGTCTGGAAATATTATTTTACTGCGCATTATTTTTATGCGAATCTCCAATCTAATTTTTGTCAATTAATGATATTTTAATGAATTAAGTAAATAGTGTAATAATATAAATTAAAAATCAACGTCAATTTACTTTCATGTAACAATAGTTTGTTTGTTAAATAGATCTATTTTTATACAGCGTGTAACACAAGTTCAATCAGAATTGAACAATTAAAAAGCCATCTGAAGTTCAAATGTTCAAATAGCTAAGGTTATTGATGAATTTTAGGCGCATTTAATATAATAGACATTAGTTAAAGTTATACAGGGTGTCCCGAAAAGAATGGTCTAAAATTTTACCACATATTCTGCGACCAAAAATAGTTCGATTGAACCTAACTTACCTTAGTACAAATGTGCTCATAAAAAAAGTTACAGCCCTTTGAAGTTACAAAATGAAAATCGATTTTTTTCAATATCTCAAAAACTACTAGAGATTTTTTATTGAAAATGGACATGTATCATTCTCATAGCAAAAACATCTTAAAACAAAATTATAGTGAAATTGGTCCACCCCATAAAAATTTTATAGGGGTTTTGTTCCCTTAAACCCCCCAAACTTTTGTGTACGTTCCAATTAATTCATTATTGTGGTACCATTAGTTAATCACAACGTTTTTAAAACTTTTTTGCCTCTTAGTATTTTTTTGATAAGCCAGTTTTTATCGAGATGCGGCTTATTTTTTAATATATTTACATAAAAATTCTATGGGGGTTTTGTTCCTTTAAACCCCCGAAATGTTTGTGTACGTTCCAATTAAACTATTATTTTGGTACCATTAGTTAAACACAGTGTTTTAAAAACTTTTTTGGCTCTTAGTCTTTTTTTGATAAGTCACCTTTTATCGAGATATGGCTTCTTTTTCAAAATATACCTAAAAATGTAAATTATAAATAAATTTTCAGATTATTAACAGGTCTCTATAATCGTACTTAACCATATACAAATATGTGGTGGATTCGACAAATATTCAAAATATCTCGATAAACAGTGGCTTATCGAAAAAGTACTAGGAGGCAAAAAGTTTTAAAAACATTGTGTTTCATTAATGGTGCCACAATAATAATTTATTTGGAACGTACACAAAAGTTTGGGGGGGTTTAAGGGAACAAGACCCCCATAAAATTTTTATGGGGTGCACAAATTTCACTTTAATTTTTATTTAAGATGTTGCTGTCATAATAATGCCACATGTCCATTTTCAATAAAAAATCTCTAAGAGTTCTCGATATATGAAAAAAAATCGATTTTCATTTTGTAACTTCAAAGGGCTGTAACTTTTTTTGTGTGCACTATTGTATATAGGTAAGTGAGGTTCAATCGACCTATTTTTGACCCCAGAATCTGTGGTATAATTTATGACCAATCTTTTCGGGACACCCTGTATAATTACTATTTGTTTTCATTATTTCATATATGCAAGTGTTACTGTACCAATGGTCACAGTTGGCAAGATACATACTTTATGTAAATAAATAAAAAAAATTGATTGATACACTAGAGATATTCTTATGTTATTAGTCGTTAAATACCATATTTTTATTGGTGATGTTAAGTCACACTGACGACCTCTCGTGGATTTCGGCGGAACTAAAATGAGGGTCTTTTTCGTTATATTGGCCTACATAATGGGGGTTTTTAATGTCAAATCGTTGTCAGTATTTTCTAAAATCAATATAATTAATAAACTTTAATACAAAAGATTTCATTAAACGCTTACAAACGTGTCTTTTAAAGAATGTGTTCCTCCTAAATGTACTCCAAATATTCTGCAACACAACATACACATAAGAACGCTTTTGATAAAAGGTTTGTAAGCTTTTAATTAAATCTTTTGTATTAAAACTTGTTAACTATAATATTTTTTTTTATTAAAGAAAATTACCGCATCCACCAACAGGTTATTAGCGGCATTACTTGATAAACAAAGGTTAACAATTATTTTAACAACTAAAAAAAAATAACTAGATTTGATACAAAATATTGATAGATATTAGATAGTTGAGTAAGTCTTTTACTGGACAGTTTTTCCTAATAAAGCTAGTAGAGTGTTTGGTAGATTGTTCATTGAACGTTCACGTTGATATTTTGGACACTCGATTAACAGATGGGTGACGGTAAGAGGCGTAGCACATAGGTCACACATGGGACGTTCACTGGCCGAGAGTAAATATGAGTGTGTAATCTTGGTGTGCCCTATACGTAGGCGCGTTAGAACCGTTTGAATAAACCTCGAACTAATACTTGTTTTCCACTGTCGTGTATCTGGTTTTACCGATTTTAGTTTAGATTGCGATAGAAACCATTCGCGTTGCCACTGACCGATCACTTTTTGTTTAAAAAACGTTTTGAGATCTTTAGATACAGTTAACTATAATATTGATGTTAGAAAATACTGACAACTATTTTGACAACGATTTGATGTTAAAACCCCCATTATAGCAGGCCAATAAAACAAAAAACACCCTCATTTTAGTTCCGCTGAAATCCACGAGAGGTCGTCATTGTGACTTAACATCGCCAATAACAATATTCAAAGTTTACTAACATCTTTAAACCACTAGTCACGATCCGTAGTACTTAACCAATATTTTTCTATTTCCTCAATTTACAGAAAAAAATTAATACTGTTCTGAAGGTTTTACAATAACAATTAAAACAACCAATACTTTCAGATCTATTTTATCTAAAACTTATTCCACAATGAACAAGAAATAACAGATATTCTATTTAGAACAAACCTTGTGAATGTCTACTAAGAATGAATATAGACTTAGATTAACATTACCTCTACTCTGCGCCTCTACTATCCAGTTATTCGCAATTCTTTTAAGTCCGTCTATATATCGTCCTTCATTCTTGCCTTCTAATACATTCGGTAATGTCTTTCACTCCAGTTCGTCTACAAACCTCCTCGTTTCTTAGTATATTTCTTAAGTTTATTGCTAACATTGATCTTTCCTTTCCTTTCTTTTATTGTCCTTTCTTCCGTTTATATTTTTGCTCTCTCTCATTACATAACAACCAAAGTTATTCTATCTTCTCCTTTGGGTGCCAAATGGAGGGTCTCTAATGGAGGTTGGCAATGACCACAAGTTCCTGTCTATCCAGTGCTGTTCTTATTAGGGTTTGGTGGTAGTTCTATCCAATTTTTGGAGGTTGGCAATGACTGCAAGTTTATCTCTATCCAGTGCTGTTCTTATTAGGGTTTGGAGGTTATTCGTCGTTTGCCAGGTGCTATTAATTGGTAAATTATTATCAATATTTTGGTATGTAATATGTTATGTTCTCCCTTCGTGTTTTTTTTTCTTCCAATGTTACCAAGACCCTATCATCCATACTTGTTAGTATGACATACTGGGTGGAATGCATAAAACGTAGTACCTGCTAATGCTTCAAGTGTGTACTACATTTCTAAAGATTTTACTACACTTACAAAGCATTTATAAGTATAGTAACGCTTTGTAAGTGTAGTAAAATCTTCAAGAATGTAGTACATACTTGAAGCATTAGCAGGTACTACGTTTTATGAATTCCACCCATTGTCCCTTAGTCTTATTTACAGTTAGTTCCTTTATTTTCTTGTGGAGAAGTTTGTCATCGTGGTTTTTCTTTAAGTTTTCAGATGTTTCTGTAAGCCACTTTTCCTTTTTCTCTCCTTTGTATAAGTAATGATGTTAATGTTTGAATAATGTTTTTATATTACTGAATAGAGAGTTGAAGAAACTTGCAAATGAGCTAGCACTCAACCTCTACTCTTATTTAAAAATATCATCGATTAAGTCATCACGCCCAGATAGATGACCCAGATAAAGCATAATTTAAAAATAAATATCGACCTATTTTGGGATTTGTCTACAAAATCGCCAAGTCTCCCAATAGAAAATCTGAATTTATTCCATAATGTTGCCCATCACTATATAATATAGAGCAGTTGTGCTCAGACTTACACTGCATGGGATCTACCACATAAACTGCAAGCGTCCAGCGATCGATTGCTAGTAAAAAAAAATTGAAAATAAAAAACTTTTTTTCACATTTCTATTTGATAAAAGGTTGTAACTACCGAGAGTTGTAATTAAAGATGTTTTTCATCTTAATTTTACATGTATGTTAATGCACTTCATGAAGTGCATGGCACTTCATATTATCCACAAGTTAGCGCAGTCTCCACCTTTTCCATGTGTATTTTTTCCGTGAATCGTAATCGACTTCAAAAGCATTGGCGATCGACCGGTCGATCGCGATCGACCGTTTGAGCACCGCTGATATAGAGTAAGGGGCAAAATTATGGAATAAATTAATTTTTTCTAGAATGGGCGATTTTGTAGACAAATCTCAAAGACTATAATATTATTATAGTCTGTAGATGTATTTTAATTAAATTTAAAACACATTATATATTCAAAACCTGAGTATTATGTAAGCAAAAACATATTATGAGTTTGTATTTCCGTCTATCCCAAGCTAATGAGAGCAACTGGATCAAAATCATCATCATTGACCGAAGCACAAACTTGGAATATGAACAAGCGCCATACGTCCCTGAGCATAATCTTCGAAAAAAACAAAATATACAGTTATAGACAAAAGTATAGAATATTTTCAAAATTATCATATGAAGTGAAATGAGTTTGTGCTGCAATCCTTAGACCTCCCAGTGTCATAGGAATAGGATTTCGTTTCCGAATGCGATGCTTAAAAGTGTCATATAAATGCCAATGCCAAGTGGCCAATATAATCTTTTGAAAACTAATGAAATGAAACTGGCTAGTGATTTTAGTAGGTAACTTTTTGTTTTTTGACAATTTTGCCAAAATTGGCAAGATTACTAATTATTTAGTAATTATTAACTATTTATTATTTATTTTTTTGCCAAATTGGTAAAATTACTGACTAAAATCACTAGCCAGTTGTGTCTGAGTTTAGCGAACCGACTATATGAAATGTTTGGAATAAAAAAATATGGTCAGATATGTGCAATTACATCCTTCTAATGGAAAAAATATTTGAAGATTTTTCTCAAATTATGGATACCAACAACATTTTCATTTATCTCTTTTATTTTTAATTTTACGAAGAAAAGTTATTCTTAATGAAAAGCTCTTCATGGTCCAAGATTTATGATGCAACCATCATATATCAAATTTTATTAATTTTATACGAGGTATATAAAAAATATGAATTTCGATCAAGAGTAAAGTACCTTGATAGTTCACAACATTTAAATTAGAATGATATAATTGCACATTAAAACATAATTTTTCATTTTTAACAACTTTTCATAATAGCAATTTTCCATATTATGAATTAAAATAGTACGTAAATAAACAAAGTTTTCGTTATGATAATGCTCGCATTTTCAGCTTGTTTAATAATAAAGTAACTCTAACATATTTTGTTAACATTTGAATGGTTCTTACCCATGCATTTCTGGTGGCCCAGCATGTAATTTGCCTGTATCAGCACTAATGATTATCTATGTAGATCGAAAGCGTTCTGTGATTTAGATGTGGCCCTTTGTGGGATTTTTAATGTATACCTTTTATGCAGGATTTTTCAATAAATTTTTTATTTATATGACACTTTAATTCGGTCGCACCCGGAAAAGGAATCCTACTCCTATGACACTGGGGGCTAAGTATTACAGCACAAAAAATGTCACTTTACATGATAATTTAAAAATATTCCTTATTTTTGTCCATGAGTGTATGTGTATAAGGCGTATTTTTTGCAATTACCAACTAAAACGTTTTCAGAAAATACTCTATACCCCAACCAATCCCCTTCGAGGACGCCATCTCCAGCTTCTGACTGTTCTCCGCGGCTGGGTCGAAGAGGCAGCAATTTTAGGAGAAGCAACAGCCCTTCTAGCCCCATATTGGGGTCTAGAAGGGGATCCACTACTGGTTACGAACAATATCAGAAAAGTTTATTAGAAGTGCCCATTTGTGTTGACTACGGAGATCCGTCCAGCGATGATTTAAGTTCCGAATGGGATTCTGATGTACCGGAACCGAAAAGGGATGTGACGACTAAGGTATTTTAAAATGTAAAACAATTATTTAGTGTTTATACGCCATGCGTTTATACCGAAGCCTAAAAAGTACTTGAGAAATAGGAAAATCACTGTGAACTATTTTTTAACTGGAATATCTGGAATATCTCGTGGGTATCGAAATTTTTACTGCGTCTTGGTTTTTCATTAACAAGCCAAAAAGCGACTATTTTCATTCATTTCAATATTATGAACAAACATGCAGTGTAGATGAAGAACTTCAACAGACGACTTTCTTGAAAATATGCTCTTTATAATGAGGTTTCCTAAATTAACCCTTCGTTAGTCGCTAGGATAAACGGAGCATCAAGAGTCTCTACGGTGTCAGAGATCGACAATTTAAAAAAAATAGTTATTGCTATAAAATTTTTTATTGAATAACAACAGACATAAAATGAAAAATCCTAGTATAACAATTAACATATTGTTATTTGTAATATAAAAATATTCGCTAGGAACCGTCTCCCATAATTCCAACAAACGTTTTTGTTCGGCTTCAAAGGACATCTATAAATAAGATTTGACCAAAACTTACCGATAAAATGCAATAATAAGATGCTAAATCTTTACCTGAACTGCAAGTTATGCCAATAAAGTAATAACCACACTGTGAAGTCGGCTATGGAAAATAGCTATAAAGCTCGCACAACTGTATCCAAGTAGATAAGAATGTATACTAACACCAGGTTAGTTGATAGGAAGAGCCACAGAAAGTGGCGACAGAAAAAGCCAGTTATTTTGTAAATCCCGAATGAATAATTCTGTCGTCGGTGTGTGACACCGATAGCGACTAACGGAGGGTTAAAAAATTTCTACACAAAATTGTGATTGCAAATGAAACCAGAAAATAAGCATTTTTTTAATTGTTTAGAATTATTAAAATAAACAATAAAAATATTTAAAACACCTATGACAATGTGAGTTAGTCTAAGATACGATATAAGATCGATTTGCACCGATCTGTTTAATGGATAAAAATTATTGGATATGTAATTTAGCATGTTATCAATTACAAAAAACAAGGGTTGCCCGATCTAATCTTGTTCTAACTATAATTAATTAATAATTAAAAAATTACATTTTTTTATAAATAAAAAAAATTTCGACCCGCGCAGATATTATTTCACTTTTTTTAGGTCATTCTAAACAAAAACGGTCTTTTGTAATTGTTCTCTAAAGTTGATCGTTTTCTAGTTATAAACAATTTAAAACTGAAAAAAGAACGAAAGATGACGATTTTCAAGGCTCAAAAACATAAGTATAAAATATCATTTTTGAAATAACGAAGTACCTAAATTCAAGTTCAAATCTTATTTTATCAGTTTTTTATAAGTCTTTTGGACTTACATATTTCATTCTGAACCATTGGTTTTTAGTTGTTAATGCCCGTCTCCCCATAAGAAACCTTCCTCATTAACAATTAAAAAAATATGTTTTAGAATAAAACATGGCTAAAATTCTTATCGTGACCTGATAGCAAAAGGTTTGAACTTGAATTTATACAGTGCGTCCATAAAGTAACGCATAAATTCATTAATTCGTAAGACGGCGGCTTTAAGAAGAAATCCCGAAACAGGTCGATTTTTATTTTTAAATTTAGATTTTCTGGCATGTATATCTTCAATTCCTTATAGATCGAGTCACTAGAGAATGCTCCAATAACGGACTTAACATAAATGCAACAAAGACAAAGTTACTTGTGGTTAGTAAACAAGACGTCGGCCCTATGCAACTAATTGTCAGTGATGAATCAATAACAAAAGTTAACCATTTTAAATACCTAGGATGTTGGATAAACGAGACACTAAATCCGGATGAAGAAATTAAAACTCGTATAGAAATTGCAAGAGGAGCATTTATGAAACTTAGATCTATTCTGAGCAACTCTCAGCTGAACTTACAACTAAGAATCAAGTTCCTAAAATGTTATGTGTATCCTGTATTACTATATGGATGTGAAACCTGGATCATGAAGGTTAACATGATGAACAAATTAGAAGCCTTTGAGATGTGGTCATATCGTAGAATGCTCAGAATATCTTGGGTTCAACGCATTTCTAACAGAGAAGTCTTAAACAGAGTAGGTGACTTAATGAAGATGATAAAAAAGAGAAAACTTGAATATCTGGGGCATATAATGAGAGGTAGCAGATACAGGATGCTGCAGTTAATACTCAATGGAAAGATCGACGGAAAAAGAGGAATTGGTCGAAAGAAATATTCATGGCTCCGAAACCTTCGTCAATGGACTGGATTATCAGCAGATCAATTGTTACATGCCGCACAAGATCGAGAACGATATCGGCAAATTGTTATGGAAGCTACCCACGCCTAAAAATTTGGGCACGGTACTTAAAGAAGAAGAAGGCATGTATATCATACTAGCGGCGTCATCCATCTGAGCATGATGACGTAATCGATGATTTTTTTTAAATGAGAATAGGGGTCATGTGATGGCTCGTTTGAAAGGGTATTCAATTATCTGTTTAACAATATAAACATTAACATAATTATTTATACAGGACGTTCAAAAAATGTTTTTTAAATTAAATTAATTGAGACAAAAATAAGAATGTATGTAATTTATTTAATTCAAAATACATTTTACTGTTGTCAGAAAACAGGAAAAAAATATTTATTTGATAAATAAATATTGGTTTTCGCTTAAATTCAATGTTAAAGCTGGCACCCACCTGCCTCTTCGCAGTTCGGGAAAGCAAAAATGATATTTTTTGCTTGTCTTTTTGAGCCTTGAAATTGTCATCTTTCGTTCTTTTTTCAGTTTTAAATTGTTTATAACTCGAAAACGATCAACTTTAGAGAAAAATTACAAAAGACCTTTTTTGCTTAGAATGGTCCAAAAAATCTGATATAATATCTGCCCGTGTAAATTTTTTTTAAATTCATAAAGAAATGTAATTTTTTAATTATTAATTAATTATATTTAGAACAAGACTAGATCGGGCAACCCTTGTTTTTTGTAATTGTTAACATGCTAAATTACAATAATTTTTATCCATTAAACAGATCGGTGCAAATCGACCTTATATCGGATCCTCTACTAAGTATAGCTGCATGATGCTGCAAGATGAGCCCGATTGGTAGTAGATTCTATACAGTTATTTTTGGTTATCCCATCTGAGAAAAAAGGTCATTTTCAAACGCCTCTATAAGTGCTTTTTCAATATTTAGAAAGGGTTTTTGGGCCTCATTCTCCTAGTAAAATTTCAAATTATCACTTTTTAGAAAGTTCATATTCTTTTTTAACTGTTTACTTACAATATTGATGCAGAATGAAGTACCATTTTTCGCCTCATAAACAATTAAATTATTTACTCTGTTTTAACCTTTACAAAATATCAAAATACATAATCTGAAAGTTTATAAAAAAACCTAACCCCCTCTGTGGCTCAGTGGTAAGAGCACCTACCTTTGGATCGAAAGGTCCGAATGGTCGTGAGTTCGAATCACACCAGTATCAGAGATTTTTCGTTTATTATAAATTAATAAATGAAAATAGTTTCTGTCCTTGTGGGGTCGGTACTCACTGGAGGGACTGCAGACGTTTGGATACAATTAGCATCTCTTTGCAAAGACAATGACGTCGACTTTGCAAAGTAACAAGACACTTACTCAACACACACACTACATATGACACTAGGTACCTAACTGCAAGAATTCACCGTACCTACCATGCCAATGGCCATTAGTTGTCGAGGCATTAGCTATATATAAAAAAAAAAGGTTTGTACGACATATAAACCAAGAGATATTTTTTTATTTTTTTTAAACACAGTGCAATTTTTTATAAACATTAAGAGCTGAAACTTGGGTAGTTTGTCAATGAAATTTCATTTTTTGATTTAAAATTTGATTAAGTTGCATTTGATTAAGATATGCATAATTAACACTGTGAAAAATTGGTAAGTTGGTAAACCAGAAGAAACAACAACTTTTAAACAAATTAAAAAAAGTTCCGCTTTTTCGATTCGAAATAATTTTTTTTTATAAATTGGTTATTTCAAGACGAAAGTTATTCTTGTGATTTTTTTTGTAAAATGCTTACTTTAAGCGTAAAATGAAAACAAGCAATTAAAAATTCCAAACAATGTCAGTTTTAACGTTTTTGAGACCGTTTCAATAGGTTGTACACCAGATTAAAAAAAAACAAAATATATAAGATGAATATTTTTTGTTTTTTTACCTATTGAAGAATGGCGTCAAAAACGCAAAATGGGCGGAATTTCTAATTATTGTGCATTTGAATTTTACGTTTATAGTAGACATTCTACGAAAAAATACCAAAATAACTTCCATTCCGTCTTAAAATAATTCAAATTATCGAAAAACTTATTTCGAAGCGAGAATAGTAATTTTTTTATAAATGACCTTTTTTAACAAAAACAACTCGCTTTAAAGTATAAATACAAAATTCTTTTTTTTAAGATGTGTTTTTTCATAATTTATGAGATGCTGTATTTTTTTGTAAAGTTCAAAAAGGCGCATATAATACCTGTAAATGTTTTTAAGGCAAAAATAGTACTTCATTCTGCATCAATATTATTTATAAGTAAACAAATAAAAATGAATAGACTTTTTTAAAAACATGAGAATTTGAGACCATGTTTAATGCAGAAAATGAGACAAAAAAGCCCTAAATATTGACAAAGCAGCTGTACAATATTTTAAAAACTATTTTTTTCCCAAAAGGAATAAGCAAATAGAATTGTCTAGAAACTACTCGACCGATCGGGCCTATCTTTTGCACATATTTATAGCAACTACCTACAATTAAAAAAAATGCTTTATTTCTAGTTTAATTTGCAATAGCTTCTGTGTTAACACACATTTTTTAATTTAGAAAATATCATTTTAAATCGCAAGTACATATTTTCAACCTCTTTTGAACCTTTTTATCTACAATGCGTCTTTTCGCAATAAGTCGCTTTTTTGATAACGTATTAATAAAAGACCATGATACAGAAAACATTTCGATACCCACGACATGATACGCCATTTCTATTGACTTCCCCCAGATATTTCAGTTAAAAAAAGCGCTCAGTAATTTTTTAATTTTTAAATGCTTGGTTCCCTGGGATATTATGTTTTAGTTACACTGACTGTAATTATAGACCAGGACGCATCTGTAAAACTATTAGTAAATTTGGATGTTGAGAGGTGACTCATATTTTTTTGCAGAAATTGCTTAAAAATAACTCATATAATAACATTTGAGTTATCCTCCCACTCAAAAAGGTCCGGAACATTGTTTAAATAATCAAAATGTCAAAAAATGAACGAAAAATTCGACTTTTTTTTCGTTTTTTGATTATAACTTTAAAAGTATTCATTTCCGAGAAAAATTGCGCTGATATACCAGTTGGGTAATTAAATTTCCTATAATATAGGATTAGTTAAAAATTTCAAAAAATTGTCACCCTTGTTGCAAAATACCAATAATTGTGGAAAAACCATAAACAACAAGTATTCGCATTTTATGTCTTTCAACCATTTATGCTACACTTAGAATCTTCATATTTCACCCAAAAAAACTTTATGATAAAATAAAACAATACATACTGTGAATTTCGTTAAGATCAGTTTAATAGATTTTGCAAAATAAATTCTGCAATCCAAGTTTCGCAAAAAAAATTCATTTTTTCGAAATGTTTCAGGACTGAAAATAAAGCAGACAGCAAGTTGGATTTTTTTTTACAAATAGAATAATACTGTACCTTTCATTTACAATTTGCAAGATTAAAATCGGTTAACTACAATGGCGTCAGGATTTTTTAAATAAACATTAATTTTTGGTGCTACGCGCAGGACAGCGGATACGTTTGCTCTGATTGGGCATTCCAATGACCTTTGAAAATGATTCGGCCTTTCAAATAACACTTTTTTTTGCAAAAAATTTCTTTGTTAATATATTTTAACTTAGAGAGTAAAAGTTTATTATTTTTAAACATATGCAATTGTTTAAACAATATTTCACAAACAATAATCAAATTAGTTTGATTTTTGTGGAATTAAAATATTAAAATACAACAAAATATATAGTAAGGAAATAATATATTAGATAAACATTGGAAGAAATTTTGGTGGAAATCAACTTGTGTGAATCGAACACCGCTGTCCTGCGCTTAGCACCAAAAATTAATGTTTATTTAAAAAAAAATCCTGACGCCGTGGTAGTTAATCGATTTTAATTTTGCAAATTGCCGATGAAATGTACTGTATTGTTGTATATTTAAAAAAAAATTCAACTTGCTATCTGCTTTATTTTCAGTCTTGCAACATTTTGAAAAAATAAACTTTTGTTCGAAAGCTGGATTGCAAAATTTATTTTGCAAAATCTCTTAAACCGATCTTAATGAAATTTACAGTATTGTTTTATTATATTATAAAGTTTTTCTGGGTAAAATATGAAGGTCCTAAGTTTAGCATAAATGGTTGACAAACGTAAAATGCGAATAGTTGTTTTTTTATGTTTTATATTGCAACAAGGGTGACAATTTTTAAAATTTTTAACCAATTCTATGTTGTAGAAAATTTAATTACGCTTTACGCTTTTATGTCAGTGCAACTTTTCTCGAAAGTGAATACTTTTAAAGTTATAATCAAAAAACGAAGAAAAGAATCGAACTTTTCCTTCATTTTTGACATTTTGATTATTTAAACAATGTTCCGGACCTTTTTGAGTGGAAGGATAACTGAATTATTATTATATGAGTTATTTCCCAAGCAATTTCTGCAAAAAATATGAGTCACCTCTCAACGTCGATCTCAAAACAGATGAGCCCTGGACTATTGCAGATTATGTATTAAATAGTTGTTATGAACTGATAATTGTACATTATTCATTTTATGATTAAACAGTTTCAAGTAAATAGTAAATGAATGATTCGTCTTGGTGGATACCTTTCCGCAAAATTGAACTCAGCAACTCAGTATCAAGTACTGAGCGATCTTTGTACCGGTAAGACAAAGGTTCGTGACCTAACCCAATTTCTAAGCTTTGACGTCAATGAATAATTTTGTACTACCACTACCAGTATCTAAATACATGTTTATCATAACGAGTATGATTGCGATAATTATTATTAACACGTAGGGGAGATGGGAGTAAAATAATATTAGTGAAACAAAAAATTGTTCAACGAATAAAAGGACAAATATCTGTTAAAATTGTCTTCTTCTTCTTTTTCTTTTATATACAGGGTGGTTGATTAGTGGGGTAAAACTCAATAGATCCACTATAGTAATAGATAGCAATAAAAGTTAATAACAAAAATTGTAGCCAACTTTGAGCTTCACATTTTAAAATTAATTAGAATGTTACAGGGTGTTCGTGTTCAATAACATCGTGGCAGACCAAACTTATGTTTTTTTTTTAATGGAACACCCAATATTTTATCTTATATTCGAAATCTTCGTAACTTCCCCATTACAAAAATGTAAAGGTCTGTTATGTTATACAGGGTATTTACAAAGTTATAACCAATTTTCTATGAAAATCGTAACAAGTTGAGCTCCCTGTATAAATAAAAATAAGCACAACGGCAATGGTTTGTTGATGCCATATTTTATTATTTATTGTCAAAATTGTTAAAAGTGATTGACATTGCTAATTTTCTTTATATCGAATACAGGGAGAGTCCAAACGCAGGTACATTATTTTCTCAGTAATTTTAAATGGAACACCCTGTATTTTATATCACTATTGAAAAGTACCATTATCGTACTTTAACATACAATATTCCCTATGTCTAAATTTATTAGTTTTCGAGATATTTTCATTTTTCAATGGACGTGTAGCGTGGCCATCCAGATCACCAAAATTTAATAAACTGGACTGATTTTTTGGGCTTACGTTAAGAATGAAGGTTATAAAATGTCTCCGACAACAAGGGATGAGATGAGGAATAGAATACAAAGTGT